>NC_134547.1:12095491-12714491 GCF_050624435.1 Tenrec ecaudatus
GTCAGAGAACCAGACACAGTCTGTTCCTGCAAGCCGTTGGTTTGTAATGTCTGGCAAGTGATCAGTAGACAGAAGCTCAAAGCAGGAATGAAGTGGCTTTGAGCACTCCCCAGGGTCAGGGAGTAACATAACTGAGCGGTGACCCCGGGGTTCTCTATAATAAGGATTTGATACTTTAGCAGGTGACTGTCAGAAAGCCAGTTATAACTGTTAGCTTGTAGCACTTCAGAGATCCTCTGGTCAGTCGGGACCTCTAAAGTTCCTCCTGTGGGGATCTCATCTGCTTCTTGGACTAAGAATGGCACAGCTGCTATTGCTTATAGGCAAGGTGACCACCCATCTAAACTGTTTGGTAAATATGCCCCCAGGTTTGACCCTGTGCTGCTGGGGGGCAGGTGTCAGCCCTGAATCAACAGAGATGGGGTGGATGTGGTTATCTTAATGGGCAGCAAGGTTTCCATAGTAATCAAAGCAAGCTATCTTTTGTGGAATTATGGCATTGGCTAATTAGCCACGGTGCTTTCACCCCAGGCACCCTCAGCTGGGCTCCAGTCTGGCAGCACAGATGGTAAGAACCAACACATGTCTATTTATGCAGACCACTGCCAGCCTCTCTGTACCGAAACGCGTGGCCACGGTAGAGTTTGCCCTCTGCTTTTCCATCTGACCCAGGGTGGCAATGGAGATGTCCATGTCAACCCTCTGGTCCTTATTCTGTCCATAGCTAGGGGTAAATGATCAGAATGCGGGTCCTTTAGCCTTGACTATTGGTCCCTGGAGATTAGCCATGGGTAATCAAAATTCTAAAATTTCCCCGAACACAGCTAGGGTGCCTCCTAGCCAACCTCACTAAACTGGGGCTGAAGCCGGCCCCTCATCCAAAGCACCTCATGTTTATTTGTTAATTAATTTATTTTTGCCACCGTAGAGTAGCCTCAGGACGAGTTGGATAAATGGGTCTAGGTCGCCCAAACAAGGGACTTTTGATTTCAATATTTTAACCAATCTAAGTAATTTCTGCCAAAGTGCGGAGAAATAGTCTGAGGTTCCATAAGTCCATGGCTTCTCTTCTCTGTGCTTCTGTCCCTTTCTCTGTTTCCTGCTCCCCCTCCCAGGTACCCTTGGCTTCAGAAAGTTCCTCCTCTCCTCCTGCTTTACAACCCACCCTGTCTCTGGCGACCTTTTCAGACCCATCTGAGCACCTCGTCTCCCCTCCTACTCACCCCTTTCCAATTCTGACCATCTAGAGCCCCCAAAGTCCTCTTCTGATCTCCCCTCCTCTCCAGCAGGATCCCAGGCTGCACTCACCTCGCAGTGAGCAAGCATACAGGATTGCAGAATCCCCCTCTTCTCTGTCTGCTCCAGGAAGCCTCTGAGGGAGTGGTCAGGGTTCATGGTCCCTTCTGGCTCGCTGAAATATCTCAGATTGAAAAGCGTTTAGTCTCCTTTTGTGATGATCCCACCACCTTTATTGAAGAGTTTTGATCTTCAATGTCCCTGGCGGTAATCTGGAGTGTGGCTCAGGATAAATGTTGACTGTCAGAAGCGGGAACCCCGAACCACACTCTGGATTACACTGCAGAGCAGCCCCTTATCTGCTCCCTAGTACAGCTTGTCCTCCACTGTGATGGCAGAGCAGAGTGATCTGACTTCCTCATTCCGTTCAGTTCCCTGCATGCAGTGTCGGCGCACAGGGGGCTGAACTGGGCGAGGAAATTCATAACTGCAAATCTAAAACAGACATGCACACAAACAGGGATAGAGTGTAACCTGTGAGGGTTTCATTGTATCAAAGCAAAACACTTCAGATGTGTCTGCAGATCAGTCTCCAGTGCCCTGCCTGCTTTTTTACTGCTATTTGGAAAAAATTTTGCCTGGACATTTTTTGTCCATGGCATCAAAAAAGTGTCACTTTAGCACAAAAGGAGTTTTAGACCAGATAAATGACAGCGACAGTGACTTAGAATTACTCACAGAATTGTGTATTAAAGTTTATCATACGTGGAACGTTAAAATGAGTAATTTCTTAAGAATTATAGGCCTACAATATAAAACAGCTAATTTTATGCAGAATAATCTACCCCCTTTGGGTACAAAATTACTGACATAATTAGACGGCCAGGGAGGTTAAATGATTTATCCTGGTGTGCTGTTTTTTGTCATCCTTTCCTCAACCCTAACCGCAGCTGAGAGGGAGCACATTTTTCTCGCAGCTCAGCAGTACAGCGACCAGGTTCATTTGACCGACCTCAGCACCCAGGCAGTTCCCCGGCAAGAACCTGCTTGGGGTTATCAAATTGAAACTCAAGCAGGCAGGGGTGGACGTGCCCGCTGAGATAAAGTGTTTCAGTGTGTCCTGGCTGGGCTTCAGGCCAATTCCCATAAAGCGGTCAGTTTTAATAAACTTAGGGAGGTCACTCAAAAGCCCGATGAGTATCCAGCTGCCTTTTCCACCTGCTTAACTGATGTTCTAACCCAGGGGTGTCACACTGGTAGCACCTGAGGTAATTTTTTGAGCCCACGATGTGGCCACCAATGTGCATAAGCAGATCTTGGAGGTTTAGTGAGGTAAAACAAAGGCGATAATAGTGGGAGGAGTTCATGTGAATGTATTAGAGCAGTGGTTCTCAACCTGTGGGTCGCGACCCCTTAGGGAGTCAAATGACCCTTTCACTGAGATCACATCACACCATCAGAAAACACCGATTTCCGATGGACTTAGGAATCCAGACGCGGCTGCTCTATCTGTCTCCAGGTGGCTTTGCCCACATGCAGCTACGCCCACATCCTCATAGTACCCAACGTGAAGACAGTGCCCCATGCTACACCATGCTACAAGACGAAAATTCACCGATTTCAAATGAGAAATAAATATCTCACAATATAAAATGATGTTTTGTTTTTGTGATGAATCACGATGCTTGAATGATATTCAATGTGTAACGAAAAATATCCAGCATATCGGATATTTACATGATTAATCATAGCAGTAGCAAAACAACAGTGATGAAGTAGCAATGAAAATAATGTTATGGTGGGGGGGGGAGGTCACAACCACATGAGGAACTGTATGAGAGGTTCGCCACAGAGCTCTTAAATTGACTGCTCCACCCTTCATGCTCACACTTCAATGGTTCCCACACCTGTGCCACCAGCTTGCCACACAGCTGTCCCTCAGGGACATGCGGTAGTCCTTCCACCTTCCCCCCACTATTGTATTTTCACCCCCCTTTGTGAACTATGTGATGCAGATCTTTTCCCAGGGTTCCACGCTCCTGTTGGTGACCATGCACCGTCCAGGGGAAGGGACTCCCCTGTTTCCCTCCATCACGCACAGCGCTGTCCTGCCACTTGCTATTGTCACACATCTCGTCGCAGAAGGGACACCTCTAACTGTGGACACCACTCCAATTGGTGAATGAATCGTTCAGGAAGCCAGACTGCAGCGGTTTCACTGTTGATCTGCACAAGACAGACACTGGTCCCGCTGAACTTAGGGGCCACAAAAACCAGCCAACTGACAACATGAAGTGTAGATATTTGGAATAAAAGAACAAGGAGGGGCTAATGTTCTTGAATGGATAATACTTCAGTTCCTGACCTCACAGAATAAAGCATTCACGCCAAAGCACAATTTGTAATCCAAGTGGGTTTTTGTGAAGGAGGGGGAGAAGTTTCATGGTTTACAGGCTCAAAAGAGTCCATGCTATTCCAGGGTAGCATGCCGGGCCCTGCAGAAGCGGTGCTGGGCTCCCAACTGGTCACACGCAATCTTGTAGGACAGCACACTCACACGTGCAGTTCCTGGTAGGGTCCCTGGGACCGAGGGTTCGAAGGAGAAAGTGTCAGAGGACTGGGAACAGAGACAACACGAGGCAAGAAGGAGCACTGGGGAGGGAGCAAGAGGAAGTCCCGGAGCATGCTCCCTACCTTTACACTAGCCCACCCCTGGCTGGGGGAGGCCTGACTGAAGGTATTGGTTGACCCTGTTGGCTGTGTTAAGCCAACCCCTGTGATGTCATCCACCCCGGTCTAGTTTGGATCACAAAGATGTTCCTCCCACCTGTCTGGAGGCTTTAATTTGAGTAAGGTGTCCTCAAAGATGTCTAATGGTCACCTGAGTTCTTCCCAACATCTTTTATAGGGGCCTTTGCTGGCATGGGAGGGATGACCCAGGTCTCTCTCTCTCTGTATATATATATATATATATATATATATATATATATATATATATATATATATATATATATATATATATATATATATATATAACATTTCCTCACTGAAGGATTATGGACCCAAACTTTGGGCGTACTGGGCGAAGATGTCTCTGGCTGCTTCGTGCTGACAAAAGGGACATGGCATGGGGTTTGAGGTACCTCTCAGGAGAGTCAGCCCCTAACACATTATCACGGGTCCAGCCGACACAATTGTACAGTGATAATATGTAAGATTACAGTAAAGTCATAGAGAAGAAGAGAGCAAGAAGAGAGAATGAAATAAAGGAGTCAGACACATTTCATGGTAGCAATCCCACCTCAGCCCCACTTGGTGGTCCAGGTGAGGATGTGGAAGGTGGAAACAGCAGGAGTGAGAGAGATTTATTTCTAACCAAGGCTTATATATCTCTTGAGGGCATGCAAGCCCCCTAATTACAGGCAAAGACATACGTCACAGGAAGGGGTTGTACTATAGGTAATACAGTAATGGAAGGGGGATGATCTGGGGGTGCACACACTATAAGAAGAGGAGGTATTGGGGATATGAATGTGACAAGATGGGTGGATCCTAGATTCATGATGGCGAACTAACCTTGATTGCCCTTGAGCTGGAGACTTGATTTAGTCTAAGCTTTCAGGGGAAGCAATCCACTGTCCCTAACAACAGGGAGTGAGCCCCACCTATGGTGGGAGAAAGAGTAGTGTCTGATTGCTCTGGATGGCTGAATGCCCACAGGGAGAACATTTCTATGTATCTGACCTCCTACCTTGTGCTGCCAAACAGCCTGTTAGGTTAGGCATATAACTGGGGGAGACAGAGCTGGGGAAATCTGTTTATATCCCACAGATCCACACCCTTCCAACTCTGTTGGGAGGGGTTGTCCACTTAGGGGCCTACAGTGGATGTGGTTGGGGTGATCCAGGATCTGGTGATCCTGAGGGTTGGAAGACTTGGCTTATGGTCATTGGTAACCTGACAACTTCTGGAGGAAACAAAACAGGTGAACACTTTAGGTAAGGCAGAGCCAACTGTGTTTGACAGCATTGTCCTTGGAAGTGAGGTTAATGTCACTGGAAGATTGGAAAAGGAATCTTAGGGCTGGTAGGCATGGGTGCCACTTCTCTGTAAACATAGGCATCATGTGTAAGTATGTACTGGCTTAAAGCCTGCTGTGGGTCTGACGTAGAGTTTTCTGTGGAGCACTTCTCTGTCCAGGGCGTTGGTGAAACACCATCCTAAGACCATCCAAAGGCTTACAGGAGTGTTTGTCTGTTTGCCACCTTTCTGAGGGCTCTGTCTGCAACAGCCACCGTGGTTTCACTCGTGAATGGTGACTCCAAGCCCCTTGCCCTGGAACTTTATTGTCAGTGGTGGTAGAGACAATATCTGGGAAGGGACCCTTCCAGAATTCCTGGAATTGGGGGCCCCGTCCTTCCAGGTTTTTAAGAAGAACTAAGTCTCCACACAGGCACCCCAGTCTGACCAGCTATCCTGCATCAAGCTGGGTCTGAAATGAGGCGTGCGGATGAAAGGAAAAGAAAAAAATATATACAAAGTATGGGATTGAGAGGACGACAGGCTGATGGACTGAAGTATATTCAGAGCTTGGTTTTTATACTCTTCTTACAAGATATTGGTTACAATACAAACATCAAGGAACTTAACAAACATTCTTAAACTCTTATCTATGCAAATGTTATGTGACTAGTCACACACACTTTCTTAACCTTTGAATAATAAAAGCCCTATGTTCTAAGACAAGCACACAGAAATGCGAGATTCCAAAGAATCTTAAAGAGATTGCAAATAACTGATTTACCTCTCAATGTTTTTAGTAGCAAGGTCACAAATAACAGTCATTTTGCAATGCTTTTGTCTTCAAAGACACAAAAACACAGGGGACTAATTGATCACCCATCAGTAAACACCTTGATCAGCCCATACCTCCTACATCTCCCCCTTCTTTATTACTAAAATTGAGGAAAGCAGGGACTGAGTCTGTCTTAGGTTGGGAGAGGTTCTGCTGATCTTACTCGTCATTGGGTGTACTGTTATTTGAAAACAGTGCTCTGTCTTAGGTTGATGGAGCTGAACTCAATCCTCTTCCTGTCATTGACTGCCAGTCCTTCAGACTTTGAGGAGGGGGGTAACTCCACGAACTCGAAACAACTCAAGGTTGTTCAGATGAACTTGTGCCGTAATTCATGCTAGCATGGTTTGAAGACATTGCAAAAATATTGAAATCAAAAGTCCTTTGTTTGGGCGACCTAGACCCGTTTATCCAAACTGTACTACGGCTACTCTACGGTGGCAAAAATAAATAATAAACATGAGGTGCTTTAGATGAGGGGCCGGCTTCAGCCCCAGTTTAGTGAGGTTGGCTAGGAGCCACCCTAGCCGTGTTTGGGGGTATTTTAGAATTTGGAATACCCATGACTAATCTCCAGAGACCAATAGTCAAAGCTAAAGGACCCGCATTCCCTGGCTACGGACAGAATAAGGACCAGAGGGTTGACGGGGACGTCTCCATTGCCACCCTGGGTCAGATGGAAAAGCAGAGGGCAAACTCTACCGTGGTCACGCGTTTCTGTACAGAGAGGCTGGCAGTGGTCTCCATAAATAGACATGTGTTGGTTCTTATCATCTGTGCTGCCAGACTGGAGCCCAGCTGAGGGTGCCTGGGGTGAAAGCACCCTGGCGAAGTAGCCAATGCCTTAAATCCACAAAAGATACCTTGCTTTGATTACTATGGAAACCTTGCTGCCCATTAAGATAACCACATCCACCCCATCTCTGTTGATTCAGGGCTGACACCTGCCCCCCGCCAGCAGAGTGTCAAATCAGGGGGCATATTTACCAAAGAGGTTAGATGGGTGGACACCTTGCCTATAAGCAATAGCTGCTGGGGCATTCTTAGTCCAAGAAGCAGATGAGATCCCCACAGGAGGAACTTTAGAGGTCCCGACTGACCATAGGATCTCTGAAGTGCTACAAGCTAACAGTTATAACTGACTTTCTGACAGTCGCCTGCTAAAGTATCAAATCCTTCTTATAGAGAACCCCGGGGTCACCGCCCAGTTATGTTACTTGCTGACCCTGGGGAGTGCTCAAAGCCACTTCATTCCTGCTTTGAGCTTCTGTCTACTGATCACTTGCCTGACATTACAGATAAACGGCTTGCAGGAACAGACTGTGTCTGGTTGTCTGACGGCAGCAGCTTTGTGACGGATGGAGTGCACGGGGTCGGTTATGCCATGGTTGCCTTCCACCAAGAAAGTGAAGCCAATCCCCTACCCCCAGGAACTTCAGCCCAGCTGGCTGGACTCACAGCTTTGTCCTGGGGCCTTGAACTAGCAGAGGGAAAGAAATTATCCGTGTATGATTCTACATAGAACTTTGTTGTTCTCCATGCCCGCTCTTCAGTCTGGAAGGAAAGAGAATATTTAACCACACAGGGAAGCCCCCATTAAACATGGAGGTCAAATCAGGGCACTCTTAGAAGCCATCACAAACTAGCTGAAGGGGCAGTAGTGCACTGCCAAGAGGACTTGAGGGGCAACTGAGAAATCGCCATGGACAACTGAGCAACTGACGGTGCAGCCAGGTAGGCAGCTCTGGCAAGAGCCCCCTAGCTCCATAAATGCCCTAATTCCCCCCAAGCCAGCTTCCTCTTCTATAACACTCTCAGAAGAAGGGAAACAGGCTAAGACTCCGAAATTCTGCCATCAACCTGATGGATAGTGGGAGACAAACTGCAAACTCCAATTGCCACAAAGGCTACAGTGGAAAGTTGTAAAGGTTTCCCTGATGCTACCCATCGCTACAAACCCTTGACCTTGCTCACTCTACAATTCTGTGGGGCCAAATTAACCTCCACTATCAGTGTCCCACCTGCCAGACCAGCAGTCCCCAAGGGGCACTTAGAAGCCACCTTGCTCACTCTGTCCAGCGCTAGGGATCCTACCCTGGGGAAGACGGTAAGACAGATATTACCCAGATTTGAGCCCTCGAAGGATTCAAGTATCTTCTAGTGTACACAGACCCCTTTACCGGGTGGACTGAATTATATCTCATCCATCCTGAGAAGGCTCGCGATGCATCTAAATGGTCACTTCAGAAATTAAGTCCTCCAAATCAGTGCAGAGTAATAATTAGCGTATTTTCATCTCCAAATCACTCAGTCTCTCAGCACTTAGAATAATCTATCATCTCCACTGAGCCTGGAGGCTACAGTCCTCAGGGCAGGGGGAGAGACCTAACCAACACCCGAAACTAACCCTCCAGAAACTCACACAAGAAACTTAGATGATCTGGACAGATGACCCGCCAAGAGCTCTGCTAGGTCTCAGCATTGCCCCACAACAACCTACGTGTTGAAGCCCCTATGAAGTTTTAGACGGCGACCTTTCCTTGGAAGGGAGCCAGCTATAGACTCTGGGGTAGCTTTAATGTTGTAATACGCCACAAGGGCAGGCCAACGCCAGAGGCATTCCATCAGCATGGGCTCATCCAGACCCACGGGGAGGAAAAGCTGCCACCCTTGTGCCGGTGCAGGAGGCATCGCTGGTCAACGTCTTCCCTGTACAAGGTGAAGGAAATGCAATCTCATCCTCTCCACAGCCTTTTTCTTTATGTGGACCAGAGATTTGAAAGAATAATAAAAACATATTGTGGAGATCGTGTTTCATGGACAAGCCCATCCGGTATAACATCACAAAAGAGAGATATATCATCGATTGGTCTGGCAACCAGGACAATACTGAAGAAAGAAAAAAAAATACTTCCGATGGAAAATAGAAGCTACTTTGGGTGATGTGACGTTTGTGGGCCCTTCCTCCAAACCGCAAGGAAACGTTACTGCCTGCATACCATCCATCGCCTTATGTACTTTTGGCAGGGAATATTACTATAGATCATGAGGATTCTAAGTCTAACATGGCTGTAATAATTGTAGTTTGTCTAATTGCATTGCCTAGACCCCTGAAGGCATAGTCATTGCTATTTTGTATCAATCTTATTTTATTATGCTGCCAGTGAATTACAAACTGCCCACTGTGTAAAGGAATTATGCAAAAAATGTGACTAACGTGTTGGGTACTCAAGAAGACATTAGACAGGAAGTTAGAAGGGAAAAAAAGGGAATGCTTGTGTCCATAGTCACAGCAGAAGTGTGTGTATTGTTGATCTTATGCATACTTCCTAAAATACTAGGCAAGGTATGGTGGAATTACTGGCGTTAGGAACAAAGCTTCATGAAGCGCACCTGTGCACTTTGCCCCCTCCCTAAACAGGGGTGCAAGCAGAGGCTGGTTAGTCAGAGACAGGTATGATCGAGTTGAGTCTGTCAACCTAAGACAGGTCATAGTCACCTGGAGGACTCTGACTGATGACAGGTCAGGGAGATTTCAGAATTCGACAACCTAAGACAGGCACAGTCATCTGCCGGCGTTTTGAGTAAAAACGTCTTCAGTAAATAAAATAGGAGGTGAGATGTTGAAGGCTCAGCCTTGAAACCGCTGAGCAGTCTCATGACCTATGTGTCAGTGTTTGATGATTTCTTCCGTGACTCTATCAAGAACAAGAAAGTGCGCAAGGTCTGGAAAAACTGCTGTTTTAATTTTCTCAAGGATGTCTACCTTGGCAGAAGATAGAGTTGCTATGGGTATCAAATGTGCTTGCTTAACAATAAGATAATTAACCCTGGGTTGTTTCTGCATGAATATAAGGCATAGGTTGTTGTTGTTATTATTATTATTAATTTTTGCAAATTTTTTGCATTTTACTACCTTGTTATCTGCAATGTCTTCAAACCATGCTAGCATGAATTACGTCACAAGTTCATCTGAACAGCCTTGAGTTGAATCGAGTTCGTGGAGTTACCCCCTCTCCGCAAAATCTTAAGGACTGGCAGTCAATGACGGGTAAGAGGATTGAGTTCAGATGCATCGACCTAAGACGAGACACTGTTTTTAAAGAACAGTAGACCCAATGACGGGTAAGTTCATCAGAGCCTCTCCCAACCTAAGACAGATGCAGTCCCCCTTTGCTCATTTTTAGTAATAAAGAAGGGGGAGATGTAGGAGGTATGGGCTGATCAAGGTGTTCAATGATGGGTGACCAATTAGTCCCCTGTGCCTCTGTGTCTTTGCAGACAAAAGCATTGCAAAATGACTGTTATTTGTGACCTTGCTGCTAAAAACATTGAGAGATTACTCAGTTATTTATGATTTCTTTTAGATTCTTTTGAATCATGCATATGCGTGTGCTTGTCTTAGAACATAGGGCTTTTATTATTCAAATGTTAAGAAAGTGTGACTAGTTAGGTAACATTTGTATAGATAAGAGTTTAAGAATGTTTGTTAAGTTCCTTGATGTTTGTATTGTAACCAATCCCTTGTAAGAAGAGTGTAAAAACCAAGCTTTGAATATACTAGGGACTTCAGTCCATCAGACTGTTGGCCTCCCAATCCCATACTTTATATATATCTCTTTCTTTTCCTAATCCACACGCCTCATTTCACACTCAGCTTGATGCGGGATAGCTTGTCGAATTGCCCGCGTGCCTGTCTGGAGACTTAGTTCTTATTTTAAAAATCTGGAAGGACAGGTCCCCAATTCCAGCCAATCTGGAAGGGTCCCTTCCCAGTAATGCACTATACCCCCACTGCCACTAAAGTTCCAGGGCAAAGTGCTTGGAGTCACCATTCATGAGAGAAACCACGGAAGCTGTTGCAGCCTGAGCCCTCAGAAATGTGGCAAACAGACAAACACTCCTGTGAGCCCTTGAATGATCTTAGGATGGTGTTTCACTGACGCCCTGGACAGAGAAGTGCTGCACAGAAAACCCTACTTCAGACCCACAGCAGGCTTTAAGCCAGTACATACTTTCACACGATCCCTGTGTTTACAGGGAAGTGGCACCCATGCCTACCAGCCCTAAGATTTCTTTTCCAATCTTCCAGTGACATTAACCTCACTTCCAAGGACAATGCTGTCAAACACAGTTGGCTCTGCCTTACCTAAAGTGTTCACCTGTTTTGTTTCTTCCAGAAGTTGTCAGGTTACCAATGACCATAAGCCAAGTATTCCAACCCTCAGGATCGCCAGATCCTGGATCACCCCAACCACATCCACTGTAGGACCCTAAGTGGACAACCCCTCCCAACAGAGTTGGAAGGGTGTGGATCTGTGGGATATAAACAGATTTCCCCAGCTCTGTCTCCCCCAGTTATATGCCTAACCTAACAGGCTGTTTGGCAGCACAAGGTAGGAGGTCAGATTACGTAGAAATGTTCTCCCTGTAGGCATTCAGCCATCCAGAGCAATCAGACACTACTCTTTCTCCCACCATAGGTGGGGCTCACTCCCTGTTGTTAGGGACAGTGGATTGCTTCCCCTGAAAGCTTAGACTAAATCAAGTCTACAGCTCAAGGACAATCAAGGTTAGTTTGCCATCATGAATCTAGGATCCGCCCATCTTGTCATATTCATATCCCCAATCCCTCCTCTTCTCATAGTGTGTGCACCCCCAGATCATCCCCCTTCCATTACTGCATTACCTATAGTAAAACCCTATCCTGTGACGTATGTCTTTGCCTCTAATTAGGGGGCTTTCATGCCCCCATAGATTTATAAGCCTTGGTTAGAAATAAATCTCTCTCACTCTTGCTGTTTCCAACTTCCACATCCTCACAGGGACCACCAATTGGGGCTGAGGTGGGAATGCTACCATGAAATGTGTCTGACTCCTTTATTTCATTCTCTCTTCTCTCCTATGACTTTACTGTAATATTACATATTATCGCTGTACTATTGTACCTGCCGGGCCTGTGAAAATGTGTTAGGGGCTGGCTCTCCTGACAGCGACCCCAAAGTCCCATGCCATGTCCCTTTTTTCAGCAAAAAGCAGCCAGAGACATCTTTGCCATGTACCGCCAAATTTGGGTCCATACTCCTGCAGTGAGGAAATGTTAGGGGTGTGTGTGTGTGTGTATATATGTATGTATGTGTATATATATATATATATATATATATATATATATATATATATATATATATATATATAGAGAGAGAGAGAGAGAGAGAGAGAGAGAGAGAGAGAGAGAGAGAGAGACTGGGGTCATCCCGCCCATGCCAGAAAGGACCCCAAAAAAGATGTTGGGAAGGACTCAGGTGACCATTAGACATCTTTCAGGACACCTTAACCAAGCTTGCTCAAATTAAAGCCTCCAGACAGGTGGGAGGAACATCTTTGCGATCCAAACTAGACCGGGGCTGACGACATCACACAGGTTGGCTTAACACAGCCAACAGGGTCAAACAATACCTTCAGTCAGGCGTCCCCCAGCCAGGGGTGGGCCAGAGTAAAGGTAGGGAGCATGCTCCGGGACTTCCTCTTGCTCTCTCCCCAGTGCTGTCTCTTGCCTCGTGTTGTCTCTGTTCCCAGTCCTCTGACACTTTCTTCTTCGACCTCTCGGTCCCAGGGATCCCTCCCCAGGTTCTGCACGTGTGAGTGTGCTGTCCTACAAGATTGCGCGTGACCAGTTGGGAGCCCAGCACCGCTTCCTCAGGGCCCGGCATGCTACCCTGAAATAGCATGGACTCTTTTGAGGCTGTAAACCATGAAGCTTCTCCCCTCCTTCAAAAAAACCCACTTGGATTACAAATTGTGCTTTGTGTGAATCCTTTATTCTGTTAGGTCAGGAATTGAAGTATTACCAATTCAAGAACATTAGCCCCTCCTTGTTCTTTTATTCCAAGTATCTGCACTTCATGTTGTCACTTGGTTGGTTTGTGTGGCCCCTAAATTCACCGGGACCAGTGTCTGTCTTGTGCAGATCAACAGTGAAACCACTGGTGTCTTGCTTCCTGAACTATTCAGTCACCGATTGGAGTGGTGTCCACATTTAGAGGTGTCCCTTCTGCGACGAAATGTGTGACAATAGCAAGCCGCAGGACAGCGCTGTGCGTGATGGAGGGAAACAGAAGATACCATTCCCCTAGAGGGTGCGTGGTCGTCAGCAGGGGTGTGGAAACCTGGGAAAAGATCTGCATCACGTGGCTCAATGGATTGACCACAAAGGGGGTTGAAAATACAATAGTGGGGGGAAGGTGGAAGGACTATCGCATGTCCCTGAGGGACAGCTGTGTGGCAAGCTGGTGGCACAGGTGTGGGAACCATTGAAGTGTGAGAATGAAGGGTGGAGCAGTCAGGGTAAGAGCTCTGTGATCTACAAGGTGTTTCCAGGGTTGATTCTCTCAGAACCCCATGGGTGGTTGGTGAATAGCTGGGTGACACAGGAGAGTCTCTCAGCATTGGCGGTGGCTGAGTTGGTGATGGTAGGAAGAAGGTGAGGAATGTTGTTGACCCCAGCGGTTCTCTGAAGGCGGAGGGTGAAGACAAGAAAGTCACCGATGGGCAGCTTGGTGAACTCAATGTGTCCTCTGTGTTCCTTGATGTCTCAGATGTCGCAGAATTCCACCGGAGCTATCCGAACCTCCGCAAAAAGGGCGCGCGCAAAGCGCCTCTCCGCACGCTGCTCTCCTTGTCCTGGGCAGGCGCGCCCCGGCCAGCAGTTCACCACTTGGACCAGGGCACCCACAACAGCAGCAGGGACACCTCAGATGATGAAGACTGGATGTAGCCACCCACACAGCCCACTGCCCCTCCCCATGCCCCTACCCCACCCCCACCCCCTCCTTCCTATGCATTCCCCAGGCCATCCCCTCTGCCTGCTGGCTCTATGGGGAGCTCAGGGAAGGCATCTTGCCAATAAAAACTGCTCCCTCCCCTTCTCTCTCACTCTCCTTGTCTCTCTCTCTCTCATGCACACGCACATGCAGAACCAAATATGGATCATGTGGAACCATTAATAAAGGACAGCGAACCATTTGGTATTCGGACAGGAAATGCATCTCCAAAGACACACTGGGCGCAGAAGGAAAAGCTCAGGGAAAGGAAACCAACAGCAGAAAATAGGGGCAGCACATCCAGCCTGATGGTCAAAACCAGAAAGCCCAGAGACATCACCGTGGACGTCCTTCTTCCGACATGGGCTTGTTGGTTCCCTGGGCAGTCATCCCCTGCATTTTATTTCAGTGTTCCTCTCTCCATAGTTCCATTGCCACTTCATCCACCTCTCCTACAATTCCAAGTTCAGTCCGATTGAGAATGCTGCCATCATGGCCACGGTCCGTTGGACCACATTTTCCTTCCGTGTGCTCATGGCGACTCGGGTCCCGATTGCCTTCCCACGCATCCTGCTGCACGAACACACAAGAAACCACTCTCCGCTGCAAAGAGTCTCCGGGGGTCACGTCAGTGCAGCTGATGATACTCTTGGGGTTTCACAGACACTGTTGGCATCCTCTCCCAAATCTTCCCCCCAACATCGCCACCAGCTCTAGGTCCCTCCTTCTCTCTTTCTGTGCTTCTTCTTCTTCTTCTTCTTATCTTCCTCCTCCCCCTGCTCCTCCTCCTCCTCCAACTGCTCCTCCTCCTCCAACACCTCCCCCTGCTCCTCCTCCTCCTCTTCATCCTCCTCCTCCTGCAACTCCTCTTGCTGCTGCTGTTGGGCCCCCTCTTCCTAGTCTTCAGGCACATTGGGTGTGACTTCTTCTTCTAGATTTCCATGCAGCTTGCTGTGCACCGGGGGAAGGGCATTACTCTGGTTTGCTGGGATACTGCCCATAGTCTCCTCTAGGTCTGTTCCTGACTTGGGAGGGAGAGAGATGTCCTGATCTCTTGGGTTTTCTTGGTGGGTTTCCCAGCTTAGGCTTCCAAAGGGCAGGGCGTTGTCCAGGGACACTAATCCACTCCACGTCCTGGCTTCTGGGGAGGAGGAGATGACCTTGGTTGGGTTGGAGGACAGGGAAGGACCCAGGCCAGGTGGGTCTTCTCACAGACAAGCCCCATTTGGATGTCAAAGGGGCCCCTCCCAGAACGGTGGCCAGGAAGTGTGCCCTGGGGCCAGGAGCAGGCTGAGGGGCTGTCTTGTGAGCAGCCAGTGAGAGCAAGGCAGTGGCCCTTGGGTGTGTCCCCAAGCCAGTATAAATAGAGGCAGAAAGTTCAGAGGGAGCTCTGGCAGTCCCAGTGGATCTTCCTGCTGGCAGCAGAGCCCCCTAGGAAGAGCAAGAGCAAGAGAGAGCAAGTGAGCCAGGGAGAGTGCACTTGAGCACAGAAGACCCTGCCTGCCCTGCCCTGCCCTGCCCTGCCCTGAGCTGTGCTGGGCCTGAGAGAAGCTGAGCTTGCAATGGAAGGCCCTCCTGCAGAGCATTTCCACCTTGGCTTCTGGCGGGTCAGAGGCCAGTACTGCAGCCTTGGTGTGAACACGGAGGACGCGCGAGGAGGCCACTGGGCATGGCGGAGGCAGCGCCAGAGGCTCAGCTCGGCGAAGGACACGCGTGGGCACAGGCCGGTGTTCCCTGGAGAGTGGAGACGTACTCCGAAGAGGCAAGGGCAGGAGGAAGCGCAGGAGGTGCAATTCCCCGCCCCATTCAGTGCAGACGCTGGCTCCCAGACAGAGCCTAGCACACCAGGGCAACACAGGCACAAGCAGCAGCAGCAGCAGCAGCAGAGGCAGCAGCAGCAGCAGCAGAGGCAGCAACAGCAGCAGCAGAAGAAGCAGAAGCAGCAGCAGCAGCAGCAGCAGAGGCAGCAGCAGCAGCAGCAGCAGAGGCAGCAACAGCAGCAGCAGAAGCAGCAGAAGCAGCAGAAGCAGCAGAAGCAGCAGAGAAGGCTCTCAGAATGCACACCTTCCCTGGAGAGGTCGCGCAGCAGCCAAGCTGCCCAGGTGGAGCCTGCCTCTGCCCAATGGGCCCCTGGCCAAGCGGACAGGCGCCACTGGGGCTCCATGGGCACCGGGTCTCAGGCCCAGGTGGTGGTGCGGCCCCAGAGCACAGCTTTCAGCATCAGCTCCTGCCTGGGCAACAGCCCCTCCCGGATGACCCCCAAGCCCCAGCGACCAGCCAGAGGGAAGGAGCCGCCCTGGACACGTCCACATCGCCAGCGGGAGGACCCTCCACGGGCAGCACAGTGCGCACACCGCCATCCCTCCCTACCTCTGCTCAACACTCAGCCTCCAAGCCTGCCCAGGAGACCTGCCAGCCCTGCCCACAAGCCACGGGTGGCTCCCCTCTTCTCTCCTGAAGCCGAGCAGCGACTGCTCAAAGCCATGGGCTGGCAAGAACCTGCCCAAGAGGATCACAACTACCTTCCCCTCACAAGCCAGGAGATCACAGAATTCCACCAGAGCTATCCAAACCTCCGCAAACAGGGCGCGCGCAAAGCGCCTCTCCGCACACTGCTCTCCTACTCCTGGGCAGGCGAGCCCTGGCCAGCAGTTCACCACTTGGACCAGGGCACCCACAGCAGCAGCAGGGACACCTCAGATGATGAAGACTGGATGTAGCCACCCACACAGCCCACCGCCCCTCCCCATGCCCCTACCCCACCCCCACCCCCTCCTTCCCCTTGCATTCCCCAGGCCATCCCCTCTGCCTGCTGGTTCTATGGGGAGCTCAGGGAAGGCATCTTGCCAATAAAAACTGCTCCCTCCCTTCTCTCTCACTCTCCTTGTCTCTCTCTCTCTCATGCACACGCACATGCAGAACCAAATATGGATCACGTGGAACCATTAATAAAGGACAGCGAACCATTTGGTATTCGGACAGGAAATGCATCTCCAAAGACACACTGGGCGCAGAAGGAAAAGCTCAGGGAAAGGAAACCAACAGCAGAAAATAGGGGCAGCACATCCAGCCTGATGGTCAAAACCAGAAAGCCCAGAGACATCACCGTGGACGTCCTTCTTCCGACATGGGCTTGTTGGTTCCCTGGGCAGTCATCCCCTGCATTTTATTTCAGTGTTCCTCTCTCCATAGTTCCATTGCCACTTCATCCACCTCTCCTACAATTCCAAGTTCAGTCCGATTGAGAATGCTGCCATCATGGCCACGGTCCGTTGGACCACATTTTCCTTCCGTGTGCTCATGGCGACTCGGGTCCCGATTGCCTTCCCACGCATCCTGCTGCACGAACACACAAGAAACCACTCTCCGCTGCAAAGAGTCTCCGGGGGTCACGTCAGTGCAGCTGATGATACTCTTGGGGTTTCACAGACACTGTTGGCATCCTCTCCCAAATCTTCCCCCCAACATCGCCACCAGCTCTAGGTCCCTCCTTCTCTCTTTCTGTGCTTCTTCTTCTTCTTCTTCTTCTTCTTCTCTTCCTCCTCCCCCTGCTCCTCCTCCTCCTCCAACTGCTCCTCCTCCTCCAACACCTCCCCCTGCTCCTCCTCCTCCTCTTCATCCTCCTCCTCCTGCAACTCCTCTTGCTGCTGCTGTTGGGCCCCCTCCTCCTAGTCTTCAGGCACATTGGGTGTGACTTCTTCTTCTAGATTTCCATGCAGCTTGCTGTGCACCGGGGGAAGGGCATTTCTCTGGTTTGCTGGGATACTGCCCATAGTCTCCTCTAGGTCAGTTCCTGACTTGGGAGGGAGAGAGATGTCCTGATCTCTTGGGTTTTCTTGGTGGGTTTCCCAGCTTAGGCTTCCAAAGGGCAGGGCGTTGTCCAGGGACACTAATCCACTCCAAGTCCTGGCTTCTGGGGAGGAGGAGATGACCTTGGTTGGGTTGGAGGACAGGGAAGGACCCAGGCCAGGTGGGTCTTCTCACAGACAAGCCCCATTTGGATGTCAAAGGGGCCCCTCCCAGAAGGGTGGCCAGGAAGTGTGCCCTGGGGCCAGGAGCAGGCTGAGGGGCTGTCTTGTGAGCAGCCAGTGAGAGCAAGGCAGTGGCCCTTGGGTGTGTCCCCAAGCCAGTATAAATAGAGGCAGAAAGTTCAGAGGGAGCTCTGGCAGTCCCAGTGGATCTTCCTGCTGGCAGCAGAGCCCCCTAGGAAGAGCAAGAGCAAGAGAGAGCAAGTGAGCCAGGGAGAGTGCACTTGAGCACAGAAGACCCTGCCTGCCCTGCCCTGCCCTGCCCTGCCCTGAGCTGTGCTGGGCCTGAGAGAAGCTGAGCTTGCAATGGAAGGCCCTCCTGCAGAGCATTTCCACCTTGGCTTCTGGCGGGTCAGAGGCCAGTACTGCAGCCTTGGTGTGAACACGGAGGACGCGCGAGGAGGCCACTGGGCATGGCGGAGGCAGCGCCAGAGGCTCAGCTCGGCGAAGGACACGCGTGGGCACAGGCCGGTGTTCCCTGGAGAGTGGAGACATACTCCGAAGAGGCAAGGGCAGGAGGAAGCGCAGGAGGTGCAATTCCCCGCCCCATTCAGTGCAGACGCTGGCTCCCAGACAGAGCCTAGCACACCAGGGCAACACAGGCACAAGCAGCAGCAGCAGCAGCAGCAGAGGCAGCAGCAGCAGCAGCAGCAGAGGCAGCAACAGCAGCAGCAGAAGCAGCAGAAGCAGCAGAAGCAGCAGCAGCAGCAGAGAAGGCTCTCAGAATGCACACCTTCCCTGGAGAGGCCGCGCAGCAGCCAAGCTGCCCAGGTGGAGCCTGCCTCTGCCCAATGGGCCCCTGGCCAAGCGGACAGGCGCCACTGGGGCTCCATGGGCACTGGGTCTCGGGCCCAGGTGGTGGTGCGGCCCCAGAGCACAGCTTTCAGCATCAGCTCCTGCCTGGGCAACAGCCCCTCCCGGATGACCCCCCAGCCCCAGCGACCAGCCAGAGGGAAGGAGCCGCCCTGGACACGTCCACATCGCCAGCGGGAGGACCCTCCACGGGCAGCACAGTGCGCACACCGCCATCCCTCCCTACCTCTGCTCAACACTCAGCCTCCAAGCCTGCCCAGGAGACCTGCCAGCCCTGCCCACAAGCCACGGGTGGCTCCCCTCTTCTCTCCTGAAGCCGAGCAGCGACTGCTCAAAGCCATGGGCTGGCAAGAACCTGCCCAAGAGGATCACAACTACCTTCCCCTCACAAGCCAGGAGATCACAGAATTCCACCAGAGCTATCCAAACCTCCGCAAACAGGGCGCGCGCAAAGCGCCTCTCCGCACACTGCTCTCCTACTCCTGGGCAGGCGAGCCCTGGCCAGCAGTTCACCACTTGGACCAGGGCACCCACAGCAGCAGCAGGGACACCTCAGATGATGAAGACTGGATGTAGCCACCCACACAGCCCACCGCCCCTCCCCATGCCCCTACCCCACCCCCACCCCCTCCTTCCCCTTGCATTCCCCAGGCCATCCCCTCTGCCTGCTGGTTCTATGGGGAGCTCAGGGAAGGCATCTTGCCAATAAAAACTGCTCCCTCCCTTCTCTCTCACTCTCCTTGTCTCTCTCTCTCTCATGCACACGCACATGCAGAACCAAATATGGATCACGTGGAACCATTAATAAAGGACAGCGAACCATTTGGTATTCGGACAGGAAATGCATCTCCAAAGACACACTGGGCGCAGAAGGAAAAGCTCAGGGAAAGGAAACCAACAGCAGAAAATAGGGGCAGCACATCCACCCTGATGGTCAAAACCAGAAAGCCCAGAGACATCACCGTGGACGTCCTTCTTCCGACATGGGCTTGTTGGTTCCCTGGGCAGTCATCCCCTGCATTTTATTTCAGTGTTCCTCTCTCCATAGTTCCATTGCCACTTCATCCACCTCTCCTACAATTCCAAGTTCAGTCCGATTGAGAATGCTGCCATCATGGCCACGGTCCGTTGGACCACATTTTCCTTCCGTGTGCTCATGGCGACTCGGGTCCCGATTGCCTTCCCACGCATCCTGCTGCACGAACACACAAGAAACCACTCTCCGCTGCAAAGAGTCTCCGGGGGTCACGTCAGTGCAGCTGATGATACTCTTGGGGTTTCACAGACACTGTTGGCATCCTCTCCCAAATCCTCCCCCCAACATCGCCACCAGCTCTAGGTCCCTCCTTCTCTCTTTCTGTGCTTCTTCTTCTTCTTCTTCTCTTCCTCCTCCCCCTGCTCCTCCTCCTCCTCCAACTGCTCCTCCTCCTCCAACACCTCCCCCTGCTCCTCCTCCTCCTCTTCATCCTCCTCCTCCTGCAACTCCTCTTGCTGCTGCTGTTGGGCCCCCTCTTCCTAGTCTTCAGGCACATTGGGTGTGACTTCTTCTTCTAGATTTCCATGCAGCTTGCTGTGCACCGGGGGAAGGGCATTACTCTGGTTTGCTGGGATACTGCCCATAGTCTCCTCTAGGTCTGTTCCTGACTTGGGAGGGAGAGAGATGTCCTGATCTCTTGGGTTTTCTTGGTGGGTTTCCCAGCTTAGGCTTCCAAAGGGCAGGGCGTTGTCCAGGGACACTAATCCACTCCACGTCCTGGCTTCTGGGGAGGAGGAGATGACCTTGGTTGGGTTGGAGGACAGGGAAGGACCCAGGCCAGGTGGGTCTTCTCACAGACAAGCCCCATTTGGATGTCAAAGGGGCCCCTCCCAGAACGGTGGCCAGGAAGTGTGCCCTGGGGCCAGGAGCAGGCTGAGGGGCTGTCTTGTGAGCAGCCAGTGAGAGCAAGGCAGTGGCCCTTGGGTGTGTCCCCAAGCCAGTATAAATAGAGGCAGAAAGTTCAGAGGGAGCTCTGGCAGTCCCAGTGGATCTTCCTGCTGGCAGCAGAGCCCCCTAGGAAGAGCAAGAGCAAGAGAGAGCAAGTGAGCCAGGGAGAGTGCACTTGAGCACAGAAGACCCTGCCTGCCCTGCCCTGCCCTGCCCTGCCCTGAGCTGTGCTGGGCCTGAGAGAAGCTGAGCTTGCAATGGAAGGCCCTCCTGCAGAGCATTTCCACCTTGGCTTCTGGCGGGTCAGAGGCCAGTACTGCAGCCTTGGTGTGAACACGGAGGACGCGCGAGGAGGCCACTGGGCATGGCGGAGGCAGCGCCAGAGGCTCAGCTCGGCGAAGGACACGCGTGGGCACAGGCCGGTGTTCCCTGGAGAGTGGAGACGTACTCCGAAGAGGCAAGGGCAGGAGGAAGCGCAGGAGGTGCAATTCCCCGCCCCATTCAGTGCAGACGCTGGCTCCCAGACAGAGCCTAGCACACCAGGGCAACACAGGCACAAGCAGCAGCAGCAGCAGCAGCAGAGGCAGCAGCAGCAGCAGCAGAGGCAGCAACAGCAGCAGCAGAAGAAGCAGAAGCAGCAGCAGCAGCAGCAGCAGAGGCAGCAGCAGCAGCAGCAGCAGAGGCAGCAACAGCAGCAGCAGAAGCAGCAGAAGCAGCAGAAGCAGCAGAAGCAGCAGAGAAGGCTCTCAGAATGCACACCTTCCCTGGAGAGGTCGCGCAGCAGCCAAGCTGCCCAGGTGGAGCCTGCCTCTGCCCAATGGGCCCCTGGCCAAGCGGACAGGCGCCACTGGGGCTCCATGGGCACCGGGTCTCAGGCCCAGGTGGTGGTGCGGCCCCAGAGCACAGCTTTCAGCATCAGCTCCTGCCTGGGCAACAGCCCCTCCCGGATGACCCCCAAGCCCCAGCGACCAGCCAGAGGGAAGGAGCCGCCCTGGACACGTCCACATCGCCAGCGGGAGGACCCTCCACGGGCAGCACAGTGCGCACACCGCCATCCCTCCCTACCTCTGCTCAACACTCAGCCTCCAAGCCTGCCCAGGAGACCTGCCAGCCCTGCCCACAAGCCACGGGTGGCTCCCCTCTTCTCTCCTGAAGCCGAGCAGCGACTGCTCAAAGCCATGGGCTGGCAAGAACCTGCCCAAGAGGATCACAACTACCTTCCCCTCACAAGCCAGGAGATCACAGAATTCCACCAGAGCTATCCAAACCTCCGCAAACAGGGCGCGCGCAAAGCGCCTCTCCGCACACTGCTCTCCTACTCCTGGGCAGGCGAGCCCTGGCCAGCAGTTCACCACTTGGACCAGGGCACCCACAGCAGCAGCAGGGACACCTCAGATGATGAAGACTGGATGTAGCCACCCACACAGCCCACCGCCCCTCCCCATGCCCCTACCCCACCCCCACCCCCTCCTTCCCCTTGCATTCCCCAGGCCATCCCCTCTGCCTGCTGGTTCTATGGGGAGCTCAGGGAAGGCATCTTGCCAATAAAAACTGCTCCCTCCCTTCTCTCTCACTCTCCTTGTCTCTCTCTCTCTCATGCACACTCACATGCAGAACCAAATATGGATCACGTGGAACCATTAATAAAGGACAGCGAACCATTTGGTATTCGGACAGGAAATGCATCTCCAAAGACACACTGGGCGCAGAAGGAAAAGCTCAGGGAAAGGAAACCAACAGCAGAAAATAGGGGCAGCACATCCAGCCTGATGGTCAAAACCAGAAAGCCCAGAGACATCACCGTGGACGTCCTTCTTCCGACATGGGCTTGTTGGTTCCCTGGGCAGTCATCCCCTGCATTTTATTTCAGTGTTCCTCTCTCCATAGTTCCATTGCCACTTCATCCACCTCTCCTACAATTCCAAGTTCAGTCCGATTGAGAATGCTGCCATCATGGCCACGGTCCGTTGGACCACATTTTCCTTCCGTGTGCTCATGGCGACTCGGGTCCCGATTGCCTTCCCACGCATCCTGCTGCACGAACACACAAGAAACCACTCTCCGCTGCAAAGAGTCTCCGGGGGTCACGTCAGTGCAGCTGATGATACTCTTGGGGTTTCACAGACACTGTTGGCATCCTCTCCCAAATCTTCCCCCCAACATCGCCACCAGCTCTAGGTCCCTCCTTCTCTCTTTCTGTGCTTCTTCTTCTTCTTCTTCTTCTTCTTCTCTTCCTCCTCCCCCTGCTCCTCCTCCTCCTCCAACTGCTCCTCCTCCTCCAACACCTCCCCCTGCTCCTCCTCCTCCTCTTCATCCTCCTCCTCCTGCAACTCCTCTTGCTGCTGCTGTTGGGCCCCCTCCTCCTAGTCTTCAGGCACATTGGGTGTGACTTCTTCTTCTAGATTTCCATGCAGCTTGCTGTGCACCGGGGGAAGGGCATTTCTCTGGTTTGCTGGGATACTGCCCATAGTCTCCTCTAGGTCAGTTCCTGACTTGGGAGGGAGAGAGATGTCCTGATCTCTTGGGTTTTCTTGGTGGGTTTCCCAGCTTAGGCTTCCAAAGGGCAGGGCGTTGTCCAGGGACACTAATCCACTCCAAGTCCTGGCTTCTGGGGAGGAGGAGATGACCTTGGTTGGGTTGGAGGACAGGGAAGGACCCAGGCCAGGTGGGTCTTCTCACAGACAAGCCCCATTTGGATGTCAAAGGGGCCCCTCCCAGAAGGGTGGCCAGGAAGTGTGCCCTGGGGCCAGGAGCAGGCTGAGGGGCTGTCTTGTGAGCAGCCAGTGAGAGCAAGGCAGTGGCCCTTGGGTGTGTCCCCAAGCCAGTATAAATAGAGGCAGAAAGTTCAGAGGGAGCTCTGGCAGTCCCAGTGGATCTTCCTGCTGGCAGCAGAGCCCCCTAGGAAGAGCAAGAGCAAGAGAGAGCAAGTGAGCCAGGGAGAGTGCACTTGAGCACAGAAGACCCTGCCTGCCCTGCCCTGCCCTGCCCTGCCCTGAGCTGTGCTGGGCCTGAGAGAAGCTGAGCTTGCAATGGAAGGCCCTCCTGCAGAGCATTTCCACCTTGGCTTCTGGCGGGTCAGAGGCCAGTACTGCAGCCTTGGTGTGAACACGGAGGACGCGCGAGGAGGCCACTGGGCATGGCGGAGGCAGCGCCAGAGGCTCAGCTCGGCGAAGGACACGCGTGGGCACAGGCCGGTGTTCCCTGGAGAGTGGAGACATACTCCGAAGAGGCAAGGGCAGGAGGAAGCGCAGGAGGTGCAATTCCCCGCCCCATTCAGTGCAGACGCTGGCTCCCAGACAGAGCCTAGCACACCAGGGCAACACAGGCACAAGCAGCAGCAGCAGCAGCAGCAGAGGCAGCAGCAGCAGCAGCAGCAGAGGCAGCAACAGCAGCAGCAGAAGCAGCAGAAGCAGCAGAAGCAGCAGCAGCAGCAGAGAAGGCTCTCAGAATGCACACCTTCCCTGGAGAGGCCGCGCAGCAGCCAAGCTGCCCAGGTGGAGCCTGCCTCTGCCCAATGGGCCCCTGGCCAAGCGGACAGGCGCCACTGGGGCTCCATGGGCACTGGGTCTCGGGCCCAGGTGGTGGTGCGGCCCCAGAGCACAGCTTTCAGCATCAGCTCCTGCCTGGGCAACAGCCCCTCCCGGATGACCCCCAAGCCCCAGCGACCAGCCAGAGGGAAGGAGCCGCCCTGGACACGTCCACATCGCCAGCGGGAGGACCCTCCACGGGCAGCACAGTGCGCACACCGCCATCCCTCCCTACCTCTGCTCAACACTCAGCCTCCAAGCCTGCCCAGGAGACCTGCCAGCCCTGCCCACAAGCCACGGGTGGCTCCCCTCTTCTCTCCTGAAGCCGAGCAGCGACTGCTCAAAGCCATGGGCTGGCAAGAACCTGCCCAAGAGGATCACAACTACCTTCCCCTCACAAGCCAGGAGATCACAGAATTCCACCAGAGCTATCCAAACCTCCGCAAACAGGGCGCGCGCAAAGCGCCTCTCCGCACACTGCTCTCCTACTCCTGGGCAGGCGAGCCCTGGCCAGCAGTTCACCACTTGGACCAGGGCACCCACAGCAGCAGCAGGGACACCTCAGATGATGAAGACTGGATGTAGCCACCCACACAGCCCACCGCCCCTCCCCATGCCCCTACCCCACCCCCACCCCCTCCTTCCCCTTGCATTCCCCAGGCCATCCCCTCTGCCTGCTGGTTCTATGGGGAGCTCAGGGAAGGCATCTTGCCAATAAAAACTGCTCCCTCCCTTCTCTCTCACTCTCCTTGTCTCTCTCTCTCTCATGCACACGCACATGCAGAACCAAATATGGATCACGTGGAACCATTAATAAAGGACAGCGAACCATTTGGTATTCGGACAGGAAATGCATCTCCAAAGACACACTGGGCGCAGAAGGAAAAGCTCAGGGAAAGGAAACCAACAGCAGAAAATAGGGGCAGCACATCCACCCTGATGGTCAAAACCAGAAAGCCCAGAGACATCACCGTGGACGTCCTTCTTCCGACATGGGCTTGTTGGTTCCCTGGGCAGTCATCCCCTGCATTTTATTTCAGTGTTCCTCTCTCCATAGTTCCATTGCCACTTCATCCACCTCTCCTACAATTCCAAGTTCAGTCCGATTGAGAATGCTGCCATCATGGCCACGGTCCGTTGGACCACATTTTCCTTCCGTGTGCTCATGGCGACTCGGGTCCCGATTGCCTTCCCACGCATCCTGCTGCACGAACACACAAGAAACCACTCTCCGCTGCAAAGAGTCTCCGGGGGTCACGTCAGTGCAGCTGATGATACTCTTGGGGTTTCACAGACACTGTTGGCATCCTCTCCCAAATCTTCCCCCCAACATCGCCACCAGCTCTAGGTCCCTCCTTCTCTCTTTCTGTGCTTCTTCTTCTTCTTTTTCTTCTTCTCTTCCTCCTCCCCCTGCTCCTCCTCCTCCTCCAACTGCTCCTCCTCCTCCAACACCTCCCCCTGCTCCTCCTCCTCCTCTTCATCCTCCTCCTCCTGCAACTCCTCTTGCTGCTGCTGTTGGGCCCCCTCCTCCTAGTCTTCAGGCACATTGGGTGTGACTTCTTCTTCTAGATTTCCATGCAGCTTGCTGTGCACCGGGGGAAGGGCATTTCTCTGGTTTGCTGGGATACTGCCCATAGTCTCCTCTAGGTCAGTTCCTGACTTGGGAGGGAGAGAGATGTCCTGATCTCTTGGGTTTTCTTGGTGGGTTTCCCAGCTTAGGCTTCCAAAGGGCAGGGCGTTGTCCGGGGACACTAATCCACTCCAAGTCCTGGCTTCTGGGGAGGAGGAGATGACCTTGGTTGGGTTGGAGGACAGGGAAGGACCCAGGCCAGGTGGGTCTTCTCACAGACAAGCCCCATTTGGATGTCAAAGGGGCCCCTCCCAGAACGGTGGCCAGGAAGTGTGCCCTGGGGCCAGGAGCAGGCTGAGGGGCTGTCTTGTGAGCAGCCAGTGAGAGCAAGGCAGTGGCCCTTGGGTGTGTCCCCAAGCCAGTATAAATAGAGGCAGAAAGTTCAGAGGGAGCTCTGGCAGTCCCAGTGGATCTTCCTGCTGGCAGCAGAGCCCCCTAGGAAGAGCAAGAGCAAGAGAGAGCAAGTGAGCCAGGGAGAGTGCACTTGAGCACAGAAGACCCTGCCTGCCCTGCCCTGCCCTGCCCTGCCCTGAGCTGTGCTGGGCCTGAGAGAAGCTGAGCTTGCAATGGAAGGCCCTCCTGCAGAGCATTTCCACCTTGGCTTCTGGCGGGTCAGAGGCCAGTACTGCAGCCTTGGTGTGAACACGGAGGACGCGCGAGGAGGCCACTGGGCATGGCGGAGGCAGCGCCAGAGGCTCAGCTCGGCGAAGGACACGCGTGGGCACAGGCCGGTGTTCCCTGGAGAGTGGAGACATACTCCGAAGAGGCAAGGGCAGGAGGAAGCGCAGGAGGTGCAATTCCCCGCCCCATTCAGTGCAGACGCTGGCTCCCAGACAGAGCCTAGCACACCAGGGCAACACAGGCACAAGCAGCAGCAGCAGCAGCAGCAGAGGCAGCAGCAGCAGCAGCAGCAGAGGCAGCAGCAACAGCAGCAGCAGAAGCAGCAGAAGCAGCAGAAGCAGCAGCAGCAGCAGAGAAGGCTCTCAGAATGCACACCTTCCCTGGAGAGGCCGCGCAGCAGCCAAGCTGCCCAGGTGGAGCCTGCCTCTGCCCAATGGGCCCCTGGCCAAGCGGACAGGCGCCACTGGGGCTCCATGGGCACTGGGTCTCAGGCCCAGGTGGTGGTGCGGCCCCAGAGCACAGCTTTCAGCATCAGCTCCTGCCTGGGCAACAGCCCCTCCCGGATGACCCCCAAGCCCCAGCGACCAGCCAGAGGGAAGGAGCCGCCCTGGACACGTCCACATCGCCAGCGGGAGGACCCTCCACGGGCAGCACAGTGCGCACACCGCCATCCCTCCCTACCTCTGCTCAACACTCAGCCTCCAAGCCTGCCCAGGAGACCTGCCAGCCCTGCCCACAAGCCACGGGTGGCTCCCCTCTTCTCTCCTGAAGCCGAGCAGCGACTGCTCAAAGCCATGGGCTGGCAAGAACCTGCCCAAGAGGATCACAACTACCTTCCCCTCACAAGCCAGGAGATCACAGAATTCCACCAGAGCTATCCAAACCTCCGCAAACAGGGCGCGCGCAAAGCGCCTCTCCGCACACTGCTCTCCTACTCCTGGGCAGGCGAGCCCTGGCCAGCAGTTCACCACTTGGACCAGGGCACCCACAGCAGCAGCAGGGACACCTCAGATGATGAAGACTGGATGTAGCCACCCACACAGCCCACCGCCCCTCCCCATGCCCCTACCCCACCCCCACCCCCTCCTTCCCCTTGCATTCCCCAGGCCATCCCCTCTGCCTGCTGGTTCTATGGGGAGCTCAGGGAAGGCATCTTGCCAATAAAAACTGCTCCCTCCCTTCTCTCTCACTCTCCTTGTCTCTCTCTCTCTCATGCACACGCACATGCAGAACCAAATATGGATCACGTGGAACCATTAATAAAGGACAGCGAACCATTTGGTATTCGGACAGGAAATGCATCTCCAAAGACACACTGGGCGCAGAAGGAAAAGCTCAGGGAAAGGAAACCAACAGCAGAAAATAGGGGCAGCACATCCACCCTGATGGTCAAAACCAGAAAGCCCAGAGACATCACCGTGGACGTCCTTCTTCCGACATGGGCTTGTTGGTTCCCTGGGCAGTCATCCCCTGCATTTTATTTCAGTGTTCCTCTCTCCATAGTTCCATTGCCACTTCATCCACCTCTCCTACAATTCCAAGTTCAGTCCGATTGAGAATGCTGCCATCATGGCCACGGTCCGTTGGACCACATTTTCCTTCCGTGTGCTCATGGCGACTCGGGTCCCGATTGCCTTCCCACGCATCCTGCTGCACGAACACACAAGAAACCACTCTCCGCTGCAAAGAGTCTCCGGGGGTCACGTCAGTGCAGCTGATGATACTCTTGGGGTTTCACAGACACTGTTGGCATCCTCTCCCAAATCTTCCCCCCAACATCGCCACCAGCTCTAGGTCCCTCCTTCTCTCTTTCTGTGCTTCTTCTTCTTCTTTTTCGTCTTCTCTTCCTCCTCCCCCTGCTCCTCCTCCTCCTCCAACTGCTCCTCCTCCTCCAACACCTCCCCCTGCTCCTCCTCCTCCTCTTCATCCTCCTCCTCCTGCAACTCCTCTTGCTGCTGCTGTTGGGCCCCCTCCTCCTAGTCTTCAGGCACATTGGGTGTGACTTCTTCTTCTAGATTTCCATGCAGCTTGCTGTGCACCGGGGGAAGGGCATTTCTCTGGTTTGCTGGGATACTGCCCATAGTCTCCTCTAGGTCAGTTCCTGACTTGGGAGGGAGAGAGATGTCCTGATCTCTTGGGTTTTCTTGGTGGGTTTCCCAGCTTAGGCTTCCAAAGGGCAGGGCGTTGTCCAGGGACACTAATCCACTCCAAGTCCTGGCTTCTGGGGAGGAGGAGATGACCTTGGTTGGGTTGGAGGACAGGGAAGGACCCAGGCCAGGTGGATCTTCTCACAGACAAGCCCCATTTGGATGTCAAAGGGGCCCCTCCCAGAACGGTGGCCAGGAAGTGTGCCCTGGGGCCAGGAGCAGGCTGAGGGGCTGTCTTGTGAGCAGCCAGTGAGAGCAAGGCAGTGGCCCTTGGGTGTGTCCCCAAGCCAGTATAAATAGAGGCAGAAAGTTCAGAGGGAGCTCTGGCAGTCCCAGTGGATCTTCCTGCTGGCAGCAGAGCCCCCTAGGAAGAGCAAGAGCAAGAGAGAGCAAGTGAGCCAGGGAGAGTGCACTTGAGCACAGAAGACCCTGCCTGCCCTGCCCTGCCCTGCCCTGCCCTGAGCTGTGCTGGGCCTGAGAGAAGCTGAGCTTGCAATGGAAGGCCCTCCTGCAGAGCATTTCCACCTTGGCTTCTGGCGGGTCAGAGGCCAGTACTGCAGCCTTGGTGTGAACACGGAGGACGCGCGAGGAGGCCACTGGGCATGGCGGAGGCAGCGCCAGAGGCTCAGCTCGGCGAAGGACACGCGTGGGCACAGGCCGGTGTTCCCTGGAGAGTGGAGACGTACTCCGAAGAGGCAAGGGCAGGAGGAAGCGCAGGAGGTGCAATTCCCCGCCCCATTCAGTGCAGACGCTGGCTCCCAGACAGAGCCTAGCACACCAGGGCAACACAGGCACAAGCAGCAGCAGCAGCAGCAGCAGAGGCAGCAGCAGCAGCAGCAGCAGAGGCAGCAACAGCAGCAGCAGAAGCAGCAGAAGCAGCAGAAGCAGCAGCAGCAGCAGAGAAGGCTCTCAGAATGCACACCTTCCCTGGAGAGGCCGCGCAGCAGCCAAGCTGCCCAGGTGGAGCCTGCCTCTGCCCAATGGGCCCCTGGCCAAGCGGACAGGCGCCACTGGGGCTCCATGGGCACCGGGTCTCAGGCCCAGGTGGTGGTGCGGCCCCAGAGCACAGCTTTCAGCATCAGCTCCTGCCTGGGCAACAGCCCCTCCCGGATGACCCCCAAGCCCCAGCGACCAGCCAGAGGGAAGGAGCCGCCCTGGACACGTCCACATCGCCAGCGGGAGGACCCTCCACGGGCAGCACAGTGCGCACACCGCCATCCCTCCCTACCTCTGCTCAACACTCAGCCTCCAAGCCTGCCCAGGAGACCTGCCAGCCCTGCCCACAAGCCACGGGTGGCTCCCCTCTTCTCTCCTGAAGCCGAGCAGCGACTGCTCAAAGCCATGGGCTGGCAAGAACCTGCCCAAGAGGATCACAACTACCTTCCCCTCACAAGCCAGGAGATCACAGAATTCCACCAGAGCTATCCAAACCTCCGCAAACAGGGCGCGCGCAAAGCGCCTCTCCGCACACTGCTCTCCTACTCCTGGGCAGGCGAGCCCTGGCCAGCAGTTCACCACTTGGACCAGGGCACCCACAGCAGCAGCAGGGACACCTCAGATGATGAAGACTGGATGTAGCCACCCACACAGCCCACCGCCCCTCCCCATGCCCCTACCCCACCCCCACCCCCTCCTTCCCCTTGCATTCCCCAGGCCATCCCCTCTGCCTGCTGGTTCTATGGGGAGCTCAGGGAAGGCATCTTGCCAATAAAAACTGCTCCCTCCCTTCTCTCTCACTCTCCTTGTCTCTCTCTCTCTCATGCACACGCACATGCAGAACCAAATATGGATCACGTGGAACCATTAATAAAGGACAGCGAACCATTTGGTATTCGGACAGGAAATGCATCTCCAAAGACACACTGGGCGCAGAAGGAAAAGCTCAGGGAAAGGAAACCAACAGCAGAAAATAGGGGCAGCACATCCACCCTGATGGTCAAAACCAGAAAGCCCAGAGACATCACCGTGGACGTCCTTCTTCCGACATGGGCTTGTTGGTTCCCTGGGCAGTCATCCCCTGCATTTTATTTCAGTGTTCCTCTCTCCATAGTTCCATTGCCACTTCATCCACCTCTCCTACAATTCCAAGTTCAGTCCGATTGAGAATGCTGCCATCATGGCCACGGTCCGTTGGACCACATTTTCCTTCCGTGTGCTCATGGCGACTCGGGTCCCGATTGCCTTCCCACGCATCCTGCTGCACGAACACACAAGAAACCACTCTCCGCTGCAAAGAGTCTCCGGGGGTCACGTCAGTGCAGCTGATGATACTCTTGGGGTTTCACAGACACTGTTGGCATCCTCTCCCAAATCTTCCCCCCAACATCGCCACCAGCTCTAGGTCCCTCCTTCTCTCTTTCTGTGCTTCTTCTTCTTCTTCTCTTCCTCCTCCCCCTGCTCCTCCTCCTCCTCCAACTGCTCCTCCTCCTCCAACACCTCCCCCTGCTCCTCCTCCTCCTCTTCATCCTCCTCCTCCTGCAACTCCTCTTGCTGCTGCTGTTGGGCCCCCTCCTCCTAGTCTTCAGGCACATTGGGTGTGACTTCTTCTTCTAGATTTCCATGCAGCTTGCTGTGCACCGGGGGAAGGGCATTTCTCTGGTTTGCTGGGATACTGCCCATAGTCTCCTCTAGGTCAGTTCCTGACTTGGGAGGGAGAGAGATGTCCTGATCTCTTGGGTTTTCTTGGTGGGTTTCCCAGCTTAGGCTTCCAAAGGGCAGGGCGTTGTCCGGGGACACTAATCCACTCCAAGTCCTGGCTTCTGGGGAGGAGGAGATGACCTTGGTTGGGTTGGAGGACAGGGAAGGACCCAGGCCAGGTGGGTCTTCTCACAGACAAGCCCCATTTGGATGTCAAAGGGGCCCCTCCCAGAACGGTGGCCAGGAAGTGTGCCCTGGGGCCAGGAGCAGGCTGAGGGGCTGTCTTGTGAGCAGCCAGTGAGAGCAAGGCAGTGGCCCTTGGGTGTGTCCCCAAGCCAGTATAAATAGAGGCAGAAAGTTCAGAGGGAGCTCTGGCAGTCCCAGTGGATCTTCCTGCTGGCAGCAGAGCCCCCTAGGAAGAGCAAGAGCAAGAGAGAGCAAGTGAGCCAGGGAGAGTGCACTTGAGCACAGAAGACCCTGCCTGCCCTGCCCTGCCCTGCCCTGCCCTGAGCTGTGCTGGGCCTGAGAGAAGCTGAGCTTGCAATGGAAGGCCCTCCTGCAGAGCATTTCCACCTTGGCTTCTGGCGGGTCAGAGGCCAGTACTGCAGCCTTGGTGTGAACACGGAGGACGCGCGAGGAGGCCACTGGGCATGGCGGAGGCAGCGCCAGAGGCTCAGCTCGGCGAAGGACACGCGTGGGCACAGGCCGGTGTTCCCTGGAGAGTGGAGACATACTCCGAAGAGGCAAGGGCAGGAGGAAGCGCAGGAGGTGCAATTCCCCGCCCCATTCAGTGCAGACGCTGGCTCCCAGACAGAGCCTAGCACACCAGGGCAACACAGGCACAAGCAGCAGCAGCAGCAGCAGCAGAGGCAGCAGCAGCAGCAGCAGCAGAGGCAGCAACAGCAGCAGCAGAAGCAGCAGAAGCAGCAGAAGCAGCAGCAGCAGCAGAGAAGGCTCTCAGAATGCACACCTTCCCTGGAGAGGCCGCGCAGCAGCCAAGCTGCCCAGGTGGAGCCTGCCTCTGCCCAATGGGCCCCTGGCCAAGCGGACAGGCGCCACTGGGGCTCCATGGGCACCGGGTCTCAGGCCCAGGTGGTGGTGCGGCCCCAGAGCACAGCTTTCAGCATCAGCTCCTGCCTGGGAAACAGCCCCTCCCGGATGACCCCCAAGCCCCAGCGACCAGCCAGAGGGAAGGAGCCGCCCTGGACACGTCCACATCGCCAGCGGGAGGACCCTCCACGGGCAGCACAGTGCGCACACCGCCATCCCTCCCTACCTCTGCTCAACACTCAGCCTCCAAGCCTGCCCAGGAGACCTGCCAGCCCTGCCCACAAGCCACGGGTGGCTCCCCTCTTCTCTCCTGAAGCCGAGCAGCGACTGCTCAAAGCCATGGGCTGGCAAGAACCTGCCCAAGAGGATCACAACTACCTTCCCCTCACAAGCCAGGAGATCACAGAATTCCACCAGAGCTATCCAAACCTCCGCAAACAGGGCGCGCGCAAAGCGCCTCTCCGCACACTGCTCTCCTACTCCTGGGCAGGCGAGCCCTGGCCAGCAGTTCACCACTTGGACCAGGGCACCCACAGCAGCAGCAGGGACACCTCAGATGATGAAGACTGGATGTAGCCACCCACACAGCCCACCGCCCCTCCCCATGCCCCTACCCCACCCCCACCCCCTCCTTCCCCTTGCATTCCCCAGGCCATCCCCTCTGCCTGCTGGTTCTATGGGGAGCTCAGGGAAGGCATCTTGCCAATAAAAACTGCTCCCTCCCTTCTCTCTCACTCTCCTTGTCTCTCTCTCTCTCATGCACACGCACATGCAGAACCAAATATGGATCACGTGGAACCATTAATAAAGGACAGCGAACCATTTGGTATTCGGACAGGAAATGCATCTCCAAAGACACACTGGGCGCAGAAGGAAAAGCTCAGGGAAAGGAAACCAACAGCAGAAAATAGGGGCAGCACATCCACCCTGATGGTCAAAACCAGAAAGCCCAGAGACATCACCGTGGACGTCCTTCTTCCGACATGGGCTTGTTGGTTCCCTGGGCAGTCATCCCCTGCATTTTATTTCAGTGTTCCTCTCTCCATAGTTCCATTGCCACTTCATCCACCTCTCCTACAATTCCAAGTTCAGTCCGATTGAGAATGCTGCCATCATGGCCACGGTCCGTTGGACCACATTTTCCTTCCGTGTGCTCATGGCGACTCGGGTCCCGATTGCCTTCCCACGCATCCTGCTGCACGAACACACAAGAAACCACTCTCCGCTGCAAAGAGTCTCCGGGGGTCACGTCAGTGCAGCTGATGATACTCTTGGGGTTTCACAGACACTGTTGGCATCCTCTCCCAAATCTTCCCCCCAACATCGCCACCAGCTCTAGGTCCCTCCTTCTCTCTTTCTGTGCTTCTTCTTCTTCTTTTTCTTCTTCTCTTCCTCCTCCCCCTGCTCCTCCTCCTCCTCCAACTGCTCCTCCTCCTCCAACACCTCCCCCTGCTCCTCCTCCTCCTCTTCATCCTCCTCCTCCTGCAACTCCTCTTGCTGCTGCTGTTGGGCCCCCTCCTCCTAGTCTTCAGGCACATTGGGTGTGACTTCTTCTTCTAGATTTCCATGCAGCTTGCTGTGCACCGGGGGAAGGGCATTTCTCTGGTTTGCTGGGATACTGCCCATAGTCTCCTCTAGGTCAGTTCCTGACTTGGGAGGGAGAGAGATGTCCTGATCTCTTGGGTTTTCTTGGTGGGTTTCCCAGCTTAGGCTTCCAAAGGGCAGGGCGTTGTCCGGGGACACTAATCCACTCCAAGTCCTGGCTTCTGGGGAGGAGGAGATGACCTTGGTTGGGTTGGAGGACAGGGAAGGACCCAGGCCAGGTGGGACTTCTCACAGACAAACCCCATTTGGATGTCAAAGGGGCCCCTCCCAGAACGGTGGCCAGGAAGTGTGCCCTGGGGCCAGGAGCAGGCTGAGGGGCTGTCTTGTGAGCAGCCAGTGAGAGCAAGGCAGTGGCCCTTGGGTGTGTCCCCAAGCCAGTATAAATAGAGGCAGAAAGTTCAGAGGGAGCTCTGGCAGTCCCAGTGGATCTTCCTGCTGGCAGCAGAGCCCCCTAGGAAGAGCAAGAGCAAGAGAGAGCAAGTGAGCCAGGGAGAGTGCACTTGAGCACAGAAGACCCTGCCTGCCCTGCCCTGCCCTGCCCTGCCCTGAGCTGTGCTGGGCCTGAGAGAAGCTGAGCTTGCAATGGAAGGCCCTCCTGCAGAGCATTTCCACCTTGGCTTCTGGCGGGTCAGAGGCCAGTACTGCAGCCTTGGTGTGAACACGGAGGACGCGCGAGGAGGCCACTGGGCATGGCGGAGGCAGCGCCAGAGGCTCAGCTCGGCGAAGGACACGCGTGGGCACAGGCCGGTGTTCCCTGGAGAGTGGAGACATACTCCGAAGAGGCAAGGGCAGGAGGAAGCGCAGGAGGTGCAATTCCCCGCCCCATTCAGTGCAGACGCTGGCTCCCAGACAGAGCCTAGCACACCAGGGCAACACAGGCACAAGCAGCAGCAGCAGCAGCAGCAGAGGCAGCAGCAGCAGCAGCAGCAGAGGCAGCAACAGCAGCAGCAGAAGCAGCAGAAGCAGCAGAAGCAGCAGCAGCAGCAGAGAAGGCTCTCAGAATGCACACCTTCCCTGGAGAGGCCGCGCAGCAGCCAAGCTGCCCAGGTGGAGCCTGCCTCTGCCCAATGGGCCCCTGGCCAAGCGGACAGGCGCCACTGGGGCTCCATGGGCACCGGGTCTCAGGCCCAGGTGGTGGTGCGGCCCCAGAGCACAGCTTTCAGCATCAGCTCCTGCCTGGGCAACAGCCCCTCCCGGATGACCCCCAAGCCCCAGCGACCAGCCAGAGGGAAGGAGCCGCCCTGGACACGTCCACATCGCCAGCGGGAGGACCCTCCACGGGCAGCACAGTGCGCACACCGCCATCCCTCCCTACCTCTGCTCAACACTCAGCCTCCAAGCCTGCCCAGGAGACCTGCCAGCCCTGCCCACAAGCCACGGGTGGCTCCCCTCTTCTCTCCTGAAGCCGAGCAGCGACTGCTCAAAGCCATGGGCTGGCAAGAACCTGCCCAAGAGGATCACAACTACCTTCCCCTCACAAGCCAGGAGATCACAGAATTCCACCAGAGCTATCCAAACCTCCGCAAACAGGGCGCGCGCAAAGCGCCTCTCCGCACACTGCTCTCCTACTCCTGGGCAGGCGAGCCCTGGCCAGCAGTTCACCACTTGGACCAGGGCACCCACAGCAGCAGCAGGGACACCTCAGATGATGAAGACTGGATGTAGCCACCCACACAGCCCACCGCCCCTCCCCATGCCCCTACCCCACCCCCACCCCCTCCTTCCCCTTGCATTCCCCAGGCCATCCCCTCTGCCTGCTGGTTCTATGGGGAGCTCAGGGAAGGCATCTTGCCAATAAAAACTGCTCCCTCCCTTCTCTCTCACTCTCCTTGTCTCTCTCTCTCTCATGCACACGCACATGCAGAACCAAATATGGATCACGTGGAACCATTAATAAAGGACAGCGAACCATTTGGTATTCGGACAGGAAATGCATCTCCAAAGACACACTGGGCGCAGAAGGAAAAGCTCAGGGAAAGGAAACCAACAGCAGAAAATAGGGGCAGCACATCCACCCTGATGGTCAAAACCAGAAAGCCCAGAGACATCACCGTGGACGTCCTTCTTCCGACATGGGCTTGTTGGTTCCCTGGGCAGTCATCCCCTGCATTTTATTTCAGTGTTCCTCTCTCCATAGTTCCATTGCCACTTCATCCACCTCTCCTACAATTCCAAGTTCAGTCCGATTGAGAATGCTGCCATCATGGCCACGGTCCGTTGGACCACATTTTCCTTCCGTGTGCTCATGGCGACTCGGGTCCCGATTGCCTTCCCACGCATCCTGCTGCACGAACACACAAGAAACCACTCTCCGCTGCAAAGAGTCTCCGGGGGTCACGTCAGTGCAGCTGATGATACTCTTGGGGTTTCACAGACACTGTTGGCATCCTCTCCCAAATCTTCCCCCCAACATCGCCACCAGCTCTAGGTCCCTCCTTCTCTCTTTCTGTGCTTCTTCTTCTTCTTCTCTTCCTCCTCCCCCTGCTCCTCCTCCTCCTCCAACTGCTCCTCCTCCTCCAACACCTCCCCCTGCTCCTCCTCCTCCTCTTCATCCTCCTCCTCCTGCAACTCCTCTTGCTGCTGCTGTTGGGCCCCCTCCTCCTAGTCTTCAGGCACATTGGGTGTGACTTCTTCTTCTAGATTTCCATGCAGCTTGCTGTGCACCGGGGGAAGGGCATTTCTCTGGTTTGCTGGGATACTGCCCATAGTCTCCTCTAGGTCTGTTCCTGACTTGGGAGGGAGAGAGATGTCCTGATCTCTTGGGTTTTCTCTGTGTGTTTCGCTACCCCCTCTTTCTTCCCTCTCCCTTTATAGCTTTGCCGTCTTCCTCTCCTGACCAGCTTAAAACTTGCTCTCCACCACAAATAAGTGTCTCCTCTCAAATGCCCTCAATGGGGGCAAATGGGGTCCTCCAGGGAGTTTAGGAGTCCCCTGACTTTCTCTCATGTTCCCTTTTCCCCTTTGCCTCCTCAGCAGCACAGATTCTCTGACCCTGTTCTGGAGTCCATGATTCCCTCCCAGGAAGTTCTGAATAAACTCCCTCTTTTCATTTCTGCAAGCCTAGTCTAGGTGTGTCTCTGTGTTGATCTTGATATGTGGTGCTGAAAATTGAGAAGAGTTAGCCCCCTCTTAGCTTTCCAGTGAAGTTTCAGGATGCCACCTCTCTCTCTCACACCAGGGATCCTCAGCTGTGCTCTAGACTGGCAGCACAGTTGATAAGTTCCAGCCCATATCTATTTCTGGTGATCCCTGCCAGCCTCTCTGTACATAAACGCGTAGCCAAGTTAGAGTTTGCCCTCTGCTTTTCCTTCTGACCCAGGGTGGCAATGGAGATGTCCCTGTCAACCCTCTGGTCCTTATTCTGTCCATAGCCAGTGGTAAATGATGGGAATGCTGGTCCTTTAGCCTTGACTATTGGTCTCTGGAGATTACCCTTTGGTAATCAAAATTCTAAAATTGCCCCCCTACACTGCTAGGGTGCCTCCTAGTCAACCTCACTAAACGGGTGCTGATACTGGCCATTCATACATAGCACTTCATGTTTTTAGCTTTGCTTTTTTAAATTTTTTTTCTTTTTTTAAATTATTTTAACAATTTATTGGGGCTGATACAATTCTTTTCACAAGTCATACATATACATACATCAATTGTATAAAGCACATCTGTACAGTCTTTTCCCTAATCATTTTTTTCTCTTTTCTTCTTTTACATTTTATTAGGGACTCAAACAACTCTTACCACAATCCATACATATACATACATCATTTGTATAAAGCACATCCATACATTCCCTGCCCCAATCATTCTCAAGGCATTTGCTCTCCACTTAAGCCCCTTGCATCAGGTCCTCTTCCCCCCCCCCCCTCCCTCCCCTTTCCCCCCTCCCTCATATGCCCTTGGTAATTTATACATCATTATTTTGTCATATCTTGCCCTATCCGGAGTCTCCCTTCCCCCCTTCTCTGCTGTCCCTCTCCCAGGGAAGAGGTCACATGTGGATCCTTGTAATCAGTTCCCCCTTTCCAACCCACTCACCCTCCACTCTCCCAGCATTGTCCCTCACACCCTTGGTCCTGAAGGTATTATCCACCCTGGATTCTCTGTACCTCCAACCCTCATATGCACCAGTGTACAGCCTCTGTCCTATCCAGCCCTGCAAGGTAGAATTCGGATCATGGTAGTTGGGGGGAGGAAGCATCCAGGATCTGGGGGAAAGCTGTGTTCTTCATCGATACTACCTCACACCCTAATTAACCCATCTCCTCTTGCTTTTTTTTTTAAACCACTGTACAATAGCACCAGTACAATTTGGATAAATGGGTCTAATTAGCCCAAAAAAGGGACTTTTCCTTTCAATATTTTAACCAATCTAAGTAATTTTGGCAAAAGGGCCTAGAAATGGCCTGAGGTTGCATAAGTCCAGTTCTGTGCTTCCGTCCCTTTCTCTGTTTCCTGCTCCCCCTCCCAGGTCCCCTTGGCTACAGAAAATCCTATTCTCCTCCTCCTTTACCACCCTCCCTGTCTCATGTTGACCTTTTCAGACCCATCTGAGTACCTTGTCTCCTCTCCTACTCACCCCTTCCCTATTCTGACCATCTAGAGCCCCCAAAGACCCCTTCTGATCTCCCCTCCTCTCCAGCGGGATCCCAGGCTGCACTCACCTTGCCAGTGAGCAAGCATATAGGATTGCAGAATCCCCCTCTTCTCTGTCTGCTCCAGGAAGCCTCTGAGGGAGTGGTCAGGGTTCATGGTCCCTTCTGGCTCGCTGAAATATCTCAGATTGAAAAGCGTTTAGTCTCCTTTTGTGATGATCCCACCACCTTTATTGAAGAGTTTTGATCTTCAACCTCCCTGGCGGTAATCTCGAGTGTGGCTCCGGATAAATGTGAACTGTCAGAATCGGGAACCCGAGCCACACTCTGGATTACACTGCAGAGCAGCCCCTTATCTGCTCTCCGGTCCAGCGTGTCCTCCACTGTGATCGCAGAGCAGAGCGATCTAACATCTTCATTCAGTTCAGCTCCCTGCATGCATTGTCAGTGTACAGGGGGGCGGAACTGCGTGAGGAAATTCAGAACAGCAAATCTCAAAGAGACATACACAGGAACCGGAATACAATGTAACATGTGAGGATTTCATTGTATCAAAGCAAAACACTTCAGATTTCTCTCTAGATCAGTTTCCAATGCCCTGCCTGCCCCTTTACTGCCATTTGGAAAAATTTTTGCCTGGACATATTTTATCCATAGCATCAAAAAAGTGTCACTTTAGCACAAAAGGAGTTTTAGACAACATAAAAGACAGCAACAGTGACTTAGAATTGCTCACAGAATTGTTTATAAAAGTTTATCATACCTGGACCGTTAAAACGAGTAATTTCTTAAGAATTATAGGCCTACAATATAAAACAGCTAATTTTATGCAGAATAATCTACCACTTTGGGTAAAAAATTTCTGACATAATTAGACGGCCAGGGAGGTTAACTCAAGCTCATGATTTATCCTGGCGTGCTGTTTCTGTCATCCTTTCCTCTACCCTAATCGCAGCTGAGAGGGAGCACATTTTTCTCACTGCTCAGCAGTACGCTGACCAGGTTCATTTGACCGACCTCAGCACCGAGGCAGTTCCCCGACAAGAACTTGCTTGGGGTTATCAAATAGACACTCAAGCAGGCAGGGGTGGACGTGCCCGCTGAGATAAAGTGTTTCAGTGTGTCCTGGCTGGGCTTCAGGCCAATTCCGATAAAGCGGTCAGTTTTAATAAACTTAGGGAGATCACTCAAAAGCCCGACGATAATCCAACTGCCTTTTCAACCTGCTTAACTGATGTTCTAACCCAGGGGTGTCACACTGGCAGCCCCCGAGGTAATTTTTTGAGCCCACGATGTGGCCACCAATGTGCATAAGGATATCTTGGAGGTTTAGTGAGGTAAAACTAAGGCGATAATAGTGGGAGGAGTTCATGTGAATGTATTAGAGCAGAGGTTCTCAAGGTGTGGGTTGCGACCCCTTTGTGGGGCAAATGACCCTTTCACTGAGATCACGTAACACCGTCAGAACACACCTATTTCAGATGGACTTAGGAACCCAGAGGCCGCTCCTCTATCTGTCTCCAGGCAGCTCCGCCCACATGCAGCTACACCCACAACCTCTGAGTACCCAACGTGAAGACAGTGCCCCATTGCTACACCATGCTACAGGATGAAATTTCACTGATTTTGAAGTAGAAATAAATATCTCACAATATAGAATGACGTATTGTTTTGTGATGAATCATGATGCTTGAATGATGTTCGATGTGTAACAATGAAAATATATCCAGCATATCGGATATTTACATGATGACTCATAGCAGTAGCAAAACGACAGTGATGAAGTAGCAACGAAAATAATGTTATGGTTGGGGGGAGGTCACAACCACATGAGGAACTGAGAGGATCGCCTCATGAGGAAGGTTGAGAACCACTCACGAGAAGACAGTTTAGAGTTTCATCAGTGCTGTCTTGCACCCTGACTCTATGTCCCTTCCGTGTTGCCCATTGTCCAATTATATTACAGTTGGGGTTGGGGTCTCTACTTGGTCCACGCTCCTTCACATCCATCTGATTGCTTGTTTGTGAACTTCTGATACCTCTGCTCTTCAACATCGCATGATCACAAAGGCTGGTGTGCATCCTCCGCTGGGCTTTGTTGTTTCCCTGCTAGATGTTTAACACGAAACCTTTCAGATCCCAGATGCTATATCTTTTGAAAGCTGGGCACCATCAGCTTTCTTCACATTTGCTTCTGCACCCATTTTGTCTTTGGCAAGACTGTTGGGAAGCTCTTTCTTCTTCTTCTTTTTTAAATCATTTTATTAGGGGCTCATACAACTCTTATCACAATCCATACATACATCAATTGCATAAAGCACATTTATGCATTTGTTAGCTCATTGTTCTGAAAACATTTGCTCTCCACTTAAGGCCCTGGCATCAGCTCCTCATTTTCCCTGCTCCCTCCCCACTACCTCATGAAGCCTTGATAATTTATAAATTATTATTTTGGCATACTCTCCGACATCTCCCTGCACCCACTTTTCTCTTATCCATCCTCCATGGAGGAAGTTATATGTAGATCCCTGTCATTGGTTTCCCATGTCCACCGCACCCTCCCACGACCCTCCCAGGATCGCCACTCTCACCACTGGTCTGGAAGGGATCATCCTTCCCAGATTCCCTGTGTTTCCAGTTCCTATGTCTACAAGTGTGCGTCCTCTGATCTAGCCAGATTTGTAAGGTAGAACTGCGATCATGATAGCAAGGGCGGGGCGTGGGGGGGGAAGCATTTAGGAACTGGAAGAAAGTTGTATGTTTCATCTTTGCTACACTGCACCCTGACTGGCTCGTCTCCTCCCCATGGCTCTTCTATAAGGGGATGTTCAGTTGCCTACAGATGGGCTTTGGATCCCCAATCAGCACCCTCCCTCATTCACAATGATATGACTTTTTGTTCTTTGGTGCCTGATAACTCATGCTTTTGACACTTGTGATCACACAGGCTGGTGTGCTTCTTCCATGTGGGCTTTGTTGCTTCTCAGCGAGATGGCTGCAGGGAAATTATTTCTACAATGATTCCCGCCCCCCGCCCCCCAATGTGTCTCCAAACCAGATGACATCTTTCCCAAATTCAGTCTCTCCTCTGCTCATCAAGATCCTCCCCAGAATCCAATTGGTCTTGTTGCCTGAAGCAAGCGGCCATGTTTCCGCATACTCACGGACTGGCCTTTCCCTCGGCATCGGGGCATCTCATCTTACTCCAGTTTTAAATCTTATTAATATTTTTTTTAATTTTGTCGGTGGCCTTTTTTCTTTTATAGGTACAAGAAATCTTTCTTTTTGTGTTTTTATGTTTCCTACTTTATTAAGCATGGAACGTGTTTGTGTATAGAAACCACAATCGATGCAATAGCTTATCTTAGGAGAAGAAGTGTTGAGGGAAATGGTGTAAACAGAGTATGGACCAAATAATGAATACTGGAGCAGGGGAGGGGTATTAGAACTGAGTGTGGGATGAATATATGACTCCTTTCCCACGTGACAGCACTGTGGAGGTGTATGGTGAGTGCTGTTTCAATAATATAATATCGTGGAGTTTGGATATTTTAAAAAATGTCTGTGTATCGCTCTACCCTGACCATCATGGCTGTAAGAATGACATGTTTCTTATACACAACTGGTGGACATCCCAGTATTCCATACATTTGAGAGTCTTCTGTTGTTCCTGATATGGTAGCTCCTGGAAGGGTCAAAGAAGTAGAATGATTGGGTGAAAGTGTTCCTAAAGGGAGGAACGTGTCCCTGGGGGTTATCATAGGTGATTGCTTGTTTCATGAACCATGACCAAATTCATTTCCCAATCATATTCAAGCACATCCAGAATATTCCTGGGAAATCTGCTGCATAAGATTTTTTAGCTCACTAGTTGTCACTCTGTGGGTAGCAATCCCTTTGGGGGTCAAATGACCCTTTCACAGGGGCCGCCCAATTCATCACAGTAGCAAAATGACAGTAAGGAAGCAACAAGGAGTATAATGTTATGGTTGGGGCGGGTACCACCTGAGGAGCTGGATGACATTAGGAAGGTGGAGAATCAGTGCTTGAGGACATTGCAAGTGAAGATGTGACTTGGAGAAAAAAGGTGAGCCTAACCCCAAACAAGGTAGCCTCCAAAGCCTCATTTGCATGAGAAAGGTGCCCCTCCCTGGTGCAATTGGCCTCAATCCCTCAGTTTCCTGAGTGGATCTCCTCTGAGCAGCCAATCACAGAGAGAAAGCCTCCCTAGGGACTGGGCCCCCACCCTGTATACATATAAGTGTCCAGCCAGGCTCACTGTCCTTCTGGATCTTCCATCTGACTAGAGAGCCTTTGAGCTCCAGACCTTGGACTGTGAAGCTGCTGCCCGCCAGGTGACCTGAGCTTCGGACAGTGTCAGCTCCTGCCAGAAGCCCTCACCCTGAAACCTGGACCCATAGTTGGCAACATCCAAACTCCATAAGAGGTGAGTGACTGCTCTGAACTCTATCTCATTGGGGCCCAGGCGGTGTCACTTCAAGATCAAAAGTTTGGATCCCCCAGGCCCTGAGCAGAGGACATGTGTGTGTGCTCATGGAGATGTCGACTCTGAGAGCTAGTCCACAGGGCAGCTCTCCTCTGACCTACGTGGTTGTTATGAGCTCTAAAGGGGGGATCTGGGGGTTGTTGTGCTTGAAATCCTCTGTTGTGGGGACTCTCAGAGATCTGAGTGTGGTAGCAGAGCAGGTCAGTGATAGGAGAGTCCCTCAGGGTTGGCAGTGACTGACTTGGTGATGGGCAGGAAAAGGAAAAGGTTCATAGCAGGTTGTGGGTGATGAGATAAAAGGAGGCGAGGAGAAACTTGGCAAACATAACATGTGGTGCGTTAGCTGGGTGCCTCTCTGAGGATCCTGGGAATGCTGGGAGGGGAGCTGGGTGACAAGGAAGAGTGCCGGAGGTGTGAGGGTGAAGAGCTGGGAGGGAGAAGGAGAAGTTTGCTCTCCTCCATGTGTCCTGTCTCTCATGAAGGACTCTAAAGACACAGCAGGTGGTGGGAGAGTAGTTAGTGAAGCAGGGGAGTCTATGAGAGCTGGAGGTGACAGTCATGGCGCTGAGTAAGGTTGACGACCCAAGAGGGACTCTGAAGGCAGTGGGTGAAGAGATGGGAGTCGGGGCTGAGCTGCTTGGTGAACACAATCTGTGTTTGTGGACCCTCTCAGAAAACTGGGGTGGTTGGAGAGTAGCTGGGCGACTAGGCTGCAGAAGAGATTCTGCAGAGGCTGTGGGTGAAGAGACGGGAGGCAAGGGGAAACTGGGGAGCTCCATGTGTCATCCCATCACAGCCCAATGGGCGTGAAGTACAACTGCTTTTCAGTACGACTGCAGTACAGTAAGGCAGGCAGGAAGACAATCATTCCCAGGTGTGGTTTCTCTTCCGTTCATTCTCTATGGTCGATGGTCTGTCAGGGAGGGTTCACCTGGCATCAGGTCTCGGTGGGCAGGAGCACCTCCCTGAGGATTCAGAAGATCTGAGGGCAGGGTCAATCAATCCGTGAGTGCTCTGATTCATGATCTCTTGACTCCAGAAACAAAACCAATTTCATCTTTCAGTGAGACTCAGGGCCACACAGGAAAATTCATTACAAATCCACTGGACAAGTTCTCTTTAGAATACTGCAAAGGAACGGGCTCGCTTTGAGTAGAAAGGCGGCCAAGATCCAAACCCTGTTTTTTTCATTTTATTTTATTGATTAATTTACATAATTTTATTGGGGTATCTTATGGCTGTAATAACAATCCATCCATCAATTGTGTCAATCACACTTGTGAATATGTTGCCATCATCATTTTGAAAGGATGATTTTTTTTATGCTTCAGCTGTTGGTATCTGCTCTTCATTTGATCTTCCTTCCCCTAATCTCTCCCATGTGAACCCTTGATTAATTAAGTTATTTTCATATGTTACACCATCCTCTACCTCCCTTCACACATATTTCTGTTATTCATACTCCTGAAGTTGGGGTGTGATATCCATTCACTCTGTCTTCCCTCCCTACCCCCACTTTCCCCCTAGTCTCATGGTATTCCTACTCTCATTACTGTTCCTGAGGGGTTTATGTGTCCTGCATTCCTTGTGTTGAGAGCTCTTATCAGTATCCATGTAAATGCTCCAGGGTAGCCGTAGTAGTCAGATAGACCTGGGGCCATGGTGATAGAGGCAAATGGATAGATAGATATACATATATACATATATATGTAGACCTATATCCCTATGATTATATTCTAATATATTTACCAATCTATATTTATGAGTGTATAAATGTCTTTTGCCTAGTAGTACTTTGCTGTGTTTTCTATTACTCTACTGTCCCACTATCATGTTGCACCTTCATGCACCTCTCAGTAATTCTTCTTGGCTACACTGCGCTTGATCCAGCACCACCCGGCGCACAGGGGCCCCTCAGCATTGGGGTTTATGTCTTTGTTGCTCCTGTGCTCCTTAGTTTGTGGGCTTCCCTGCCTCCTCCTCTGCTACGTCTCCCCAGAACCATCAGGTTCTTTGTTTGCACCTCTGGATTGTTACTCCTGCCTATCTTACTGAGCTAAATACAGGAAGCCCTGGTATGTGCAAACCCCTCATTTGCATGTAAAAGTCCACTGGCTTAGGAAGGGTTCCCAGTTATCCTAATTCTCTCAGTTTCTTGTAGGGCTGCCATGAGTCAGCATGGACTCCATGCAGTGAACTATATTTCTTATTTGTTTTCTCCTCTAGAACCCAGCCTGAAACATAACAAAAAGATCCTTGTGGGAAAATCAGTTGCTTAAGACCCAGGCCATCATTGGTTCCCTGCTTGGATTGGAGAAGAGAGAGACTGCCTGAAGGCACAACCGGATGCTGTTTCTTCCTACTGAACTCTCTCATCAGCACATGTGTTAAGATTGCCTGCAGCCGTGAAGATCCACAAAGCAGCCTGTCCCTTGTGGGAATCTAATTTTCGAAAGTGTCCTCCTCTAGAGCGGTCCTCAGTCATGCCTTCTGTGGACAAGCCATATGTCACATCTGCGTCTTCCAGCGAAGGACCCCTCATTCCTGAGTCAGAGGCATCAGATTCCTCAAGAATACACCACACCTTCACCCTAACATCACCAAGTCAGTCACCGGCAGCCCCCAGAGACTCTCCTCCATCAGCCAGCGACTCCCCCACCAGTGCCAGGTTCCTGAGCGATTCCACCACATACACAGAGGACACTGTGAGCTCACAAAGCTACTTCTGCTTGGCTTCCAGGTCTTCCACCACTACCGCTCCAGGACATACCTTCGCACTCAGCCACTCTGCCACCCCAAGTTTTCTGAAGGAGTCCCCTGAGCACACAGAGGACACATTGAGTTCACCAAGCTGCCCATCTGCGACTTCCATGTCTTCCCCCATCGCCTTCAGAGAATCTCCGGGGTCAACAACATACAACACTTTCTTCCTACCTTCACCAATTCAGTCACCGCCAATCCTGAGAGACTCTCCTGTGTCACCCCACTACTCTCCCACCAGCCCTAGGTCTCTGAGAGTGTCCTCAGAACACCCAGAGGACACATTAAGCACGCACAGTTCTGTGATTTTCATCTCATCGCGCTCACCCCCTAGGGACTCTCCTGTGTCACCCTGCTACTCTCCCACCACCCCCAGGTCTGTTAGAGAAACATCAATATACACAGAGGATACATTGGGTTCACCAAGCTGCCCAGCCCTGACTATAATGTCTTCATCCACCCCCTTCAGTGACCTTCCAGTGTCAACAACATACCACACCTTTTTCCAGCCATCACAAAGTCAGCCACCGCCAATGCTGAGTGACTCTCCTGTGTCACCTTGCTACTCTCCCACCAGCCCTAGGTCTCTGAGAGAGTCCCCAGAACACCCCGAGGACACATTAAGCTCACAGAGTTCTGTGCTTTTCATCTCAGCGAACTCACCCCCTAGAGACTCTCCTGTGTCACCCTGCTACTCTCCCACCAGCCCCAGGTCTGTTAGAAATACCTCAGTGTACACAGAGGACACATTGAGTTCACCAAGCTGCCCATCTGTGACTTCCATGTCTTCCCCCATCGCCTTCAGAGAATCTCCGGGGTCAACAACATACAACACTTTCTTCCTACCTTCACCAATTCAGTCACCGCCAATCCTGAGAGACTCTCCTGTGTCACCCCACTACTCTCCCACCAGCCCTAGGTCTCTGAGAGTGTCCCCAGAACACCCAGAGGACACATTAAGCACGCACAGTTCTGTGATTTTCATCTCATCGCGCTCACCCCCTAGAGACTCTCCTGTGTCACCCTGCTACTCTCCCACCAGCCCCAGGTCTGTTAGAAATACCTCAGTGTACACAGAGGACACATTGAGTTCACCAAGCTGCCCATCTGTGACTTCAATCTCTTCACTCACCACCGTCAGAAACCTCCTGGTGTCAACAACATACCACACCTTCTTCCTACCTTCACCAACTCATTCACCGCCAATCCTGAGAGACTCTCCTGCATCACCCTGCTACTCTCCCACCAGCCCTACGTCTCTGAGAGAGTCCCCAGAGGACACATTAAGCACACACAGTTCTGTGATTTTCATCTCATCGACCTCACCCCCCCGAGACTCTCCTGTGTCACCCTGCTACTCTCCCACCACCCCCAGGTCTGTTAGAGAGACATAAAGGAACACAGAGGACACATTGAGTTCACCAAGCTGCCCATCTGTGACTTCCATGTCTTCACCCTCCGCCTTCAGAGAACCGCCGGGGTCAACAACATACCTCACCTTCTTCCTACCATCACCAACTCAGCCACCGCCAATGCTGAGAGACTCTCCCGTGTCACCCAGCTATTCACCAACCACCCATGGGGTTCTGAGAGAATCAACCCTGGAAACACCTTGTAGATCACAGAGCTCTTACCCTGACTGCTCCACCCTTCATTCTCACACTTCAATGGTTCCCACACCTGTGCCACCAGCTTGCCACACAGCTGTCCCTCAGGGACATGCGATAGTCCTTCCACCTTCCCCCCACTATTGTATTTTCAACCCCCTTTGTGGTCAATCCATTGAGCCACGTGATGCAGATCTTTTCCCAGGTTTCCACACCCCTGCTGACGACCACGCACCCTCTAGGGGAATGGTATCTTCTGTTTCCCTCCATCACGCACAGCGCTGTCCTGCGGCTTGCTATTGTCACACATTTCGTCGCAGAAGGGACACCTCTAAATGTGGACACCACTCCAATCGGTGACTGAATAGTTCAGGAAGCAAGACACCAGTGGTTTCACTGTTGATCTGCACAAGACAGACACTGGTCCCGGTGAATTTAGGGGCCACACAAACCAACCAAGTGACAACATGAAGTGCAGATACTTGGAATAAAAGAACAAGGAGGGGCTAATGTTCTTGAATTGGTAATACTTCAATTCCTGACCTAACAGAATAAAGGATTCACACAAAGCACAATTTGTAATCCAAGTGGGTTTTTTTGAAGGAGGGGAGAAGCTTCATGGTTTACAGCCTCAAAAGAGTCCATGCTATTTCAGGGTAGCATGCCGGGCCCTGAGGAAGCGGTGCTGGGCTCCCAACTGGTCACGCGCAATCTTGTAGGACAGCACACTCACACGTGCAGAACCTGGGGAGGGATCCCTGGGACCGAGAGGTCGAAGAAGAAAGTGTCAGAGGACTGGGAACAGAGACAACACGAGGCAAGAGACAGCACTGGGGAGAGAGCAAGAGGAAGTCCCGGAGCATGCTCCCTACCTTTACTCTGGCCCACCCCTGGCTGGGGGACGCCTGACTGAAGGTATTGTTTGACCCTGTTGGCTGTGTTAAGCCAACCTGTGTGATGTCGTCAGCCCCGGTCTAGTTTGGATCGCAAAGATGTTCCTCCCACCTGTCTGGAGGCTTTAATTTGAGCAAGCTTGGTTAAGGTGTCCTGAAAGATGTCTAATGGTCACCTGAGTCCTTCCCAACATCTTTTTTGGGGTCCTTTCTGGCATGGGCGGGATGACCCCAGTCTCTCTCTCTCTCTCTCTCTCTCTCTCTCTCTCTCTCTCTCTCTCTCTCTCTCTATATATATATATATATATATATATATATATATATATATATATATATATATATACACATACATACATATATACACACACACACACACCCCTAACATTTCCTCACTGCAGGAGTATGGACCCAAATTTGGCGGTACATGGCAAAGATGTCTCTGGCTGCTTTTTGCTGAAAAAAGGGACATGGCATGGGACTTTGGGGTCGCTGTCAGGAGAGCCAGCCCCTAACACATTTTCACAGGCCCGGCAGGTACAATAGTACAGCGATAATATGTAATATTACAGTAAAGTCATAGGAGAGAAGAGAGAATGAAATAAAGGAGTCAGACACATTTCATGGTAGCATTCCCACCTCAGCCCCAATTGGTGGTCCCTGTGAGGATGTGGAAGTTGGAAACAGCAAGAGTGAGAGAGATTTATTTCTAACCAAGGCTTATAAATCTATGGGGGCATGAAAGCCCCCTAATTAGAGGCAAAGACATACGTCACAGGATAGGGTTTTACTATAGGTAATGCAGTAATGGAAGGGGGATGATCTGGGGGTGCACACACTATGAGAAGAGGAGGGATTGGGGATATGAATATGACAAGATGGGCGGATCCTAGATTCATGATGGCAAACTAACCTTGATTGTCCTTGAGCTGTAGACTTGATTTAGTCTAAGCTTTCAGGGGAAGCAATCCACTGTCCCTAACAACAGGGAGTGAGCCCCACCTATGGTGGGAGAAAGAGTAGTGTCTGATTGCTCTGGATGGCTGAATGCCTACAGGGAGAACATTTCTACGTAATCTGACCTCCTACCTTGTGCTGCCAAACAGCCTGTTAGGTTAGGCATATAACTGGGGGAGACAGAGCTGGGGAAATCTGTTTATATCCCACAGATCCACACCCTTCCAACTCTGTTGGGAGGGGTTGTCCACTTAGGGTCCTACAGTGGATGTGGTTGGGGTGATCCAGGATCTGGCGATCCTGAGGGTTGGAATACTTGGCTTATGGTCATTGGTAACCTGACAACTTCTGGAAGAAACAAAACAGGTGAACACTTTAGGTAAGGCAGAGCCAACTGTGTTTGACAGCATTGTCCTTGGAAGTGAGGTTAATGTCACTGGAAGATTGGAAAAGAAATCTTAGGGCTGGTAGGCATGGGTGCCACTTCCCTGTAAACACAGGGATCGTGTGAAAGTATGTACTGGCTTAAAGCCTGCTGTGGGTCTGAAGTAGGGTTTTCTGTGCAGCACTTCTCTGTCCAGGGCGTCAGTGAAACACCATCCTAAGATCATTCAAGGGCTCACAGGAGTGTTTGTCTGTTTGCCACATTTCTGAGGGCTCAGGCTGCAACAGCTTCCGTGGTTTCTCTCATGAATGGTGACTCCAAGCACTTTGCCCTGGAACTTTAGTGGCAGTGGGGGTATAGTGCATTACTGGGAAGGGACCCTTCCAGATTGGCTGGAATTGGGGACCTGTCCTTCCAGATTTTTAAAATAAGAACTAAGTCTCCAGACAGGCACGCGGGCAATTCGACAAGCTATCCCGCATCAAGCTGAGTGTGAAATGAGGCGTGTGGATTAGGAAAAGAAAGAGATATATATAAAGTATGGGATTGGGAGGCCAACAGTCTGATGGACTGAAGTCCCTAGTATATTCAAAGCTTGGTTTTTACACTCTTCTTACAAGGGATTGGTTACAATACAAACATCAAGGAACTTAACAAACATTCTTAAACTCTTATCTATACAAATGTTACCTAACTAGTCACACTTTCTTAACATTTGAATAATAAAAGCCCTATGTTCTAAGACAAGCACACGCATATGCATGATTCAAAAGAATCTAAAAGAAATCATAAATAACTGAGTAATCTCTCAATGTTTTTAGCAGCAAGGTCACAAATAACAGTCATTTTGCAATGCTTTTGTCTGCAAAGACACAGAGGCACAGGGGACTAATTGGTCACCCATCATTGAACACCTTGATCAGCCCATACCTCCTACATCTCCCCCTTCTTTATTACTAAAAATGAGCAAAGGGGGACTGCATCTGTCTTAGGTTGGGAGAGGCTCTGATGAACTTACCCGTCATTGGGTCTACTGTTCTTTAAAAACAGTGTCTCGTCTTAGGTCGATGCATCTGAACTCAATCCTCTTACCCGTCATTGACTGCCAGTCCTTAAGATTTTGCGGAGAGGGGGTAACTCCACGAACTCGATTCAACTCAAGGCTGTTCAGATGAACTTGTGACGTAATTCATGCTAGCATGGTTTGAAGACATTGCAGATAACAAGGTAGTAAAATGCAAAAAATTTGCAAAAATTAATAATAATAATAACAACAACAACCTATGCCTTATATTCATGCAGAAACAACCCAGGGTTAATTATCTTATTGTTAAGCAAGCACATTTGATACCCATAGCAACTCTATCTTCTGCCAAGGTAGACATCCTTGAGAAAATTAAAACAGCAGTTTTTCCAGACCTTGCGCACTTTCTTGTTCTTGATAGAGTCACGGAAGAAATCATCAAACACTGACACATAGGTCATGAGACTGCTCAGCGGTTTCAAGGCTGAGCCTTCAACATCTCACCTCCTATTTTATTTACTGAAGACGTTTTTACTCAAAACGCCGGCAGATGACTGTGCCTGTCTTAGGTTGTCGAATTCTGAAATCTCCCTGACCTGTCATCAGTCAGAGTCCTCCAGGTGACTATGACCTGTCTTAGGTTGACAGACTCAACTCGATCATACCTGTCTCTGACTAACCAGCCTCTGCTTGCACCCCTGTTTAGGGAGGGGGCAAAGTGCACAGGTGCGCTTCATGAAGCTTTGTTCCTAACGCCAGTAATTCCACCATACCTTGCCTAGTATTTTAGGAAGTATGCATAAGATCAACAATACACACACTTCTGCTGTGACTATGGACACAAGCATTCCCTTTTTTTCCCTTCTAACTTCCTGTCTAATGTCTTCTTGAGTACCCAACACGTTAGTCACATTTTTTGCATAATTCCTTTACACAGTGGGCAGTTTGTAATTCACTGGCAGCATAATAAAATAAGATTGATACAAAATAGCAATGACTATGCCTTCAGGGGTCTAGGCAATGCAATTAGACAAACTACAATTATTACAGCCATGTTAGACTTAGAATCCTCATGATCTATAGTAATATTCCCTGCCAAAAGTACATAAGGCGATGGATGGTATGCAGGCAGTAACGTTTCCTTGCGGTTTGGAGGAAGGGCCCACAAACGTCACATCACCCAAAGTAGCTTCTATTTTCCATCGGAAGTATTTTTTTTTCTTTCTTCAGTATTGTCCTGGTTGCCAGACCAATCGATGATATATCTCTCTTTTGTGATGTTATACCGGATGGGCTTGTCCATGAAACACGATCTCCACAATATGTTTTTATTATTCTTTCAAATCTCTGGTCCACATAAAGAAAAAGGCTGTGGAGAGGATGAGATTGCATTTCCTTCACCTTGTACAGGGAAGACGTTGACCAGCGATGCCTCCTGCACCGGCACAAGGGTGGCAGCTTTTCCTCCCCGTGGGTCTGGATGAGCCCATGCTGATGGAATGCCTCTGGCGTTGGCCTGCCCTTGTGGCGTATTACAACATTAAAGCTACCCCAGAGTCTATAGCTGGCTCCCTTCCAAGGAAAGGTCGCCGTCTAAAACTTCATAGGGGCTTCAACACGTAGGTTGTTGTGGGGCAATGCTGAGACCTAGCAGAGCTCTTGGCGGGTCATCTGTCCAGATCATCTAAGTTTCTTGTGTGAGTTTCTGGAGGGTTAGTTTCGGGTGTTGGTTAGGTCTCTCCCCCTGCCCTGAGGACTGTAGCCTCCAGGCTCAGTGGAGATGATAGATTATTCTAAGTGCTGAGAGACTGAGTGATTTGGAGATGAAAATACGCTAATTATTACTCTGCACTGATTTGGAGGACTTAATTTCTGAAGTGACCATTTAGATGCATCGCGAGCCTTCTCAGGATGGATGAGATATAATTCAGTCCACCCGGTAAAGGGGTCTGTGTACACTAGAAGATACTTGAATCCTTCGAGGGCTCAAATCTGGGTAATATCTGTCTTACCGTCTTCCCCAGGGTAGGATCCCTAGCGCTGGACAGAGTGAGCAAGGTGGCTTCTAAGTGCCCCTTGGGGACTGCTGGTCTGGCAGGTGGGACACTGATAGTGGAGGTTAATTTGGCCCCACAGAATTGTAGAGTGAGCAAGGTCAAGGGTTTGTAGCGATGGGTAGCATCAGGGAAACCTTTACAACTTTCCACTGTAGCCTTTGTGGCAATTGGAGTTTGCAGTTTGTCTCCCACTATCCATCAGGTTGATGGCAGAATTTCGGAGTCTTAGCCTGTTTCCCTTCTTCTGAGAGTGTTATAGAAGAGGAAGCTGGCTTGGGGGGAATTAGGGCATTTATGGAGCTAGGGGGCTCTTGCCAGAGCTGCCTACCTGGCTGCACCGTCAGTTGCTCAGTTGTCCATGGCGATTTCTCAGTTGCCCCTCAAGTCCTCTTGGCAGTGCACTACTGCCCCTTCAGCTAGTTTGTGATGGCTTCTAAGAGTGCCCTGATTTGACCTCCATGTTTAATGGGGGCTTCCCTGTGTGGTTAAATATTCTCTTTCCTTCCAGACTGAAGAGCGGGCATGGAGAACAACAAAGTTCTATGTAGAATCATACACGGATAATTTCTTTCCCTCTGCTAGTTCAAGGCCCCAGGACAAAGCTGTGAGTCCAGCCAGCTGGGCTGAAGTTCCTGGGGGTAGGGGATTGGCTTCACTTTCTTGGTGGAAGGCAACCATGGCATAACCGACCCCGTGCACTCCATCCGTCACAAAGCTGCTGCCGTCAGACAACCAGACACAGTCTGTTCCTGCAAGCCGTTTATCTGTAATGTCAGGCAAGTGATCAGTAGACAGAAGCTCAAAGCAGGAATGAAGTGGCTTTGAGCACTCCCCAGGGTCAGCAAGTAACATAACTGGGCGGTGACCCCGGGGTTCTCTATAAGAAGGATTTGATACTTTAGCAGGCGACTGTCAGAAAGTCAGTTATAACTGTTAGCTTGTAGCACTTCAGAGATCCTATGGTCAGTCGGGACCTCTAAAGTTCCTCCTGTGGGGATCTCATCTGCTTCTTGGACTAAGAATGCCCCAGCAGCTATTGCTTATAGGCAAGGTGTCCACCCATCTAACCTCTTTGGTAAATATGCCCCCTGATTTGACACTCTGCTGGCGGGGGGCAGGTGTCAGCCCTGAATCAACAGAGATGGGGTGGATGTGGTTATCTTAATGGGCAGCAAGGTTTCCATAGTAATCAAAGCAAGGTATCTTTTGTGGATTTAAGGCATTGGCTACTTCGCCAGGGTGCTTTCACCCCAGGCACCCTCAGCTGGGCTCCAGTCTGGCAGCACAGATGATAAGAACCAACACATGTCTATTTATGGAGACCACTGCCAGCCTCTCTGTACAGAAACGCGTGACCACGGTAGAGTTTGCCCTCTGCTTTTCCATCTGACCCAGGGTGGCAATGGAGACGTCCCCGTCAACCCTCTGGTCCTTATTCTGTCCGTAGCCAGGGAATGCGGGTCCTTTAGCTTTGACTATTGGTCTCTGGAGATTAGTCATGGGTATTCCAAATTCTAAAATACCCCCAAACACGGCTAGGGTGGCTCCTAGCCAACCTCACTAAACTGGGGCTGAAGCCGGCCCCTCATCTAAAGCACCTCATGTTTATTATTTATTTTTGCCACCGTAGAGTAGCCGTAGTACAGTTTGGATAAACGGGTCTAGGTCGCCCAAACAAAGGACTTTTGATTTCAATATTTTTGCAATGTCTTCAAACCATGCTAGCATGAATTACGGCACAAGTTCATCTGAACAACCTTGAGTTGTTTCGAGTTCGTGGAGTTACCCCCCTCCTCAAAGTCTGAAGGACTGGCAGTCAATGACAGGAAGAGGATTGAGTTCAGCTCCATCAACCTAAGACAGAGCACTGTTTTCAAATAACAGTACACCCAATGACGAGTAAGATCAGCAGAACCTCTCCCAACCTAAGACAGACTCAGTCCCTGCTTTCCTCAATTTTAGTAATAAAGAAGGGGGAGATGTAGGAGGTATGGGCTGATCAAGGTGTTTACTGATGGGTGATCAATTAGTCCCCTGTGTTTTTGTGTCTTTGAAGACAAAAGCATTGCAAAATGACTGTTATTTGTGACCTTGCTACTAAAAACATTGAGAGGTAAATCAGTTATTTGCAATCTCTTTAAGATTCTTTGGAATCTCGCATTTCTGTGTGCTTGTCTTAGAACATAGGGCTTTTATTATTCAAAGGTTAAGAAAGTGTGTGTGACTAGTCACATAACATTTGCATAGATAAGAGTTTAAGAATGTTTGTTAAGTTCCTTGATGTTTGTATTGTAACCAATATCTTGTAAGAAGAGTATAAAAACCAAGCTCTGAATATACTTCAGTCCATCAGCCTGTCGTCCTCTCAATCCCATACTTTGTATATATTTTTTTCTTTTCCTTTCATCCGCACGCCTCATTTCAGACCCAGCTTGATGCAGGATAGCTGGTCAGACTGGGGTGCCTGTGTGGAGACTTAGTTCTTCTTAAAAACCTGGAAGGACGGGGCCCCCAATTCCAGGAATTCTGGAAGGGTCCCTTCCCAGATATTGTCTCTACCACCACTGACAATAAAGTTCCAGGGCAAGGGGCTTGGAGTCACCATTCACGAGTGAAACCACGGTGGCTGTTGCAGACAGAGCCCTCAGAAAGGTGGCAAACAGACAAACACTCCTGTAAGCCTTTGGATGGTCTTAGGATGGTGTTTCACCAACGCCCTGGACAGAGAAGTGCTCCACAGAAAACTCTACGTCAGACCCACAGCAGGCTTTAAGCCAGTACATACTTACACATGATGCCTATGTTTACAGAGAAGTGGCACCCATGCCTACCAGCCCTAAGATTCCTTTTCCAATCTTCCAGTGACATTAACCTCACTTCCAAGGACAATGCTGTCAAACACAGTTGGCTCTGCCTTACCTAAAGTGTTCACCTGTTTTGTTTCCTCCAGAAGTTGTCAGGTTACCAATGACCATAAGCCAAGTCTTCCAACCCTCAGGATCACCAGATCCTGGATCACCCCAACCACATCCACTGTAGGCCCCTAAGTGGACAACCCCTCCCAACAGAGTTGGAAGGGTGTGGATCTGTGGGATATAAACAGATTTCCCCAGCTCTGTCTCCCCCAGTTATATGCCTAACCTAACAGGCTGTTTGGCAGCACAAGGTAGGAGGTCAGATACATAGAAATGTTCTCCCTGTGGGCATTCAGCCATCCAGAGCAATCAGACACTACTCTTTCTCCCACCATAGGTGGGGCTCACTCCCTGTTGTTAGGGACAGTGGATTGCTTCCCCTGAAAGCTTAGACTAAATCAAGTCTCCAGCTCAAGGGCAATCAAGGTTAGTTCGCCATCATGAATCTAGGATCCACCCATCTTGTCACATTCATATCCCCAATACCTCCTCTTCTTATAGTGTGTGCACCCCCAGATCATCCCCCTTCCATTACTGTATTACCTATAGTACAACCCCTTCCTGTGACGTATGTCTTTGCCTGTAATTAGGGGGCTTGCATGCCCTCAAGAGATATATAAGCCTTGGTTAGAAATAAATCTCTCTCACTCCTGCTGTTTCCACCTTCCACATCCTCACCTGGACCACCAAGTGGGGCTGAGGTGGGATTGCTACCATGAAATGTGTCTGACTCCTTTATTTCATTCTCTCTTCTTGCTCTCTTCTTCTCTATGACTTTACTGTAATCTTACATATTATCACTGTACAATTGTGTCGGCTGGACCCGTGATAATGTGTTAGGGGCTGACTCTCCTGAGAGGTACCTCAAACCCCATGCCATGTCCCTTTTGTCAGCACGAAGCAGCCAGAGACATCTTCGCCCAGTACGCCCAAAGTTTGGGTCCATAATCCTTCAGTGAGGAAATGTTATATATATATATATATATATATATATATATATATATATATATATATATATATATATATATATATACAGAGAGAGAGAGACCTGGGTCATCCCTCCCATGCCAGCAAAGGCCCCTATAAAAGATGTTGGGAAGAACTCAGGTGACCATTAGACATCTTTGAGGACACCTTACTCAAATTAAAGCCTCCAGACAGGTGGGAGGAACATCTTTGTGATCCAAACTAGACCGGGGTGGATGACATCACAGGGGTTGGCTTAACACAGCCAACAGGGTCAACCAATACCTTCAGTCAGGCCTCCCCCAGCCAGGGGTGGGCTAGTGTAAAGGTAGGGAGCATGCTCCGGGACTTCCTCTTGCTCCCTCCCCAGTGCTCCTTCTTGCCTCGTGTTGTCTCTGTTCCCAGTCCTCTGACACTTTCTCCTTCGAACCCTCGGTCCCAGGGACCCTACCAGGAACTGCACGTGTGAGTGTGCTGTCCTACAAGATTGCGTGTGACCAGTTGGGAGCCCAGCACCGCTTCTGCAGGGCCCGGCATGCTACCCTGGAATAGCATGGACTCTTTTGAGCCTGTAAACCATGAAACTTCTCCCCCTCCTTCACAAAAACCCACTTGGATTACAAATTGTGCTTTGGCGTGAATGCTTTATTCTGTGAGGTCAGGAACTGAAGTATTATCCATTCAAGAACATTAGCCCCTCCTTGTTCTTTTATTCCAAATATCTACACTTCATGTTGTCAGTTGGCTGGTTTTTGTGGCCCCTAAGTTCAGCGGGACCAGTGTCTGTCTTGTGCAGATCAACAGTGAAACCGCTGCAGTCTGGCTTCCTGAACGATTCATTCACCAATTGGAGTGGTGTCCACAGTTAGAGGTGTCCCTTCTGCGACGAGATGTGTGACAATAGCAAGTGGCAGGACAGCGCTGTGCGTGATGGAGGGAAACAGGGGAGTCCCTTCCCCTGGACGGTGCATGGTCACCAACAGGAGCGTGGAACCCTGGGAAAAGATCTGCATCACATAGTTCACAAAGGGGGGTGAAAATACAATAGTGGGGGGAAGGTGGAAGGACTACCGCATGTCCCTGAGGGACAGCTGTGTGGCAAGCTGGTGGCACAGGTGTGGGAACCATTGAAGTGTGAGCATGAAGGGTGGAGCAGTCAATTTAAGAGCTCTGTGGCGAACCTCTCATACAGTTCCTCATGTGGTTGTGACCTCCCCCCCCCACCATAACATTATTTTCATTGCTACTTCATCACTGTTGTTTTGCTACTGCTATGATTAATCATGTAAATATCCGATATGCTGGATATTTTTCGTTACACATTGAATATCATTCAAGCATCGTGATTCATCACAAAAACAAAACATCATTTTATATTGTGAGATATTTATTTCTCATTTGAAATCGGTGAATTTTCGTCTTGTAGCATGGTGTAGCATGGGGCACTGTCTTCACGTTGGGTACTATGAGGATGTGGGCGTAGCTGCATGTGGGCAAAGCCACCTGGAGACAGATAGAGCAGCCGCGTCTGGATTCCTAAGTCCATCGGAAATCGGTGTTTTCTGATGGTGTGATGTGATCTCAGTGAAAGGGTCATTTGACTCCCTAAGGGGTCGCGACCCACAGGTTGAGAACCACTGCTCTAATACATTCACATGAACTCCTCCCACTATTATCGCCTTTGTTTTACCTCACTAAACCTCCAAGATCTGCTTATGCACATTGGTGGCCACATCGTGGGCTCAAAAAATTACCTCAGGTGCTACCAGTGTGACACCCCTGGGTTAGAACATCAGTTAAGCAGGTGGAAAAGGCAGCTGGATACTCATCGGGCTTTTGAGTGACCTCCCTAAGTTTATTAAAACTGACCGCTTTATGGGAATTGGCCTGAAGCCCAGCCAGGACACACTGAAACACTTTATCTCAGCGGGCACGTCCACCCCTGCCTGCTTGAGTTTCAATTTGATAACCCCAAGCAGGTTCTTGCCGGGGAACTGCCTGGGTGCTGAGGTCGGTCAAATGAACCTGGTCGCTGTACTGCTGAGCTGCGAGAAAAATGTGCTCCCTCTCAGCTGCGGTTAGGGTTGAGGAAAGGATGACAAAAAACAGCACACCAGGATAAATCATTTAACCTCCCTGGCCGTCTAATTATGTCAGTAATTTTGTACCCAAAGGGGGTAGATTATTCTGCATAAAATTAGCTGTTTTATATTGTAGGCCTATAATTCTTAAGAAATTACTCATTTTAACGTTCCACGTATGATAAACTTTAATACACAATTCTGTGAGTAATTCTAAGTCACTGTCGCTGTCATTTATCTGGTCTAAAACTCCTTTTGTGCTAAAGTGACACTTTTTTGATGCCATGGACAAAAAATGTCCAGGCAAAATTTTTTCCAAATAGCAGTAAAAAAGCAGGCAGGGCACTGGAGACTGATCTGCAGACACATCTGAAGTGTTTTGCTTTGATACAATGAAACCCTCACAGGTTACACTCTATCCCTGTTTGTGTGCATGTCTGTTTTAGATTTGCAGTTATGAATTTCCTCGCCCAGTTCAGCCCCCTGTGCGCCGACACTGCATGCAGGGAACTGAACGGAATGAGGAAGTCAGATCACTCTGCTCTGCCATCACAGTGGAGGACAAGCTGTACTAGGGAGCAGATAAGGGGCTGCTCTGCAGTGTAATCCAGAGTGTGGTTCGGGGTTCCCGCTTCTGACAGTCAACATTTATCCTGAGCCACACTCCAGATTACCGCCAGGGACATTGAAGATCAAAACTCTTCAATAAAGGTGGTGGGATCATCACAAAAGGAGACTAAACGCTTTTCAATCTGAGATATTTCAGCGAGCCAGAAGGGACCATGAACCCTGACCACTCCCTCAGAGGCTTCCTGGAGCAGACAGAGAAGAGGGGGATTCTGCAATCCTGTATGCTTGCTCACTGCGAGGTGAGTGCAGCCTGGGATCCTGCTGGAGAGGAGGGGAGATCAGAAGAGGACTTTGGGGGCTCTAGATGGTCAGAATTGGAAAGGGGTGAGTAGGAGGGGAGACGAGGTGCTCAGATGGGTCTGAAAAGGTCGACAGAGACAGGGTGGGTTGTAAAGCAGGAGGAGAGGAGGAACTTTCTGAAGCCAAGGGTACCTGGGAGGGGGAGCAGGAAACAGAGAAAGGGACAGAAGCACAGAGAAGAGAAGCCATGGACTTATGGAACCTCAGACTATTTCTCCGCACTTTGGCAGAAATTACTTAGATTGGTTAAAATATTGAAATCAAAAGTCCCTTGTTTGGGCGACCTAGACCCATTTATCCAACTCGTCCTGAGGCTACTCTACGGTGGCAAAAATAAATTAATTAACAAATAAACATGAGGTGCTTTGGATGAGGGGCCGGCTTTAGCCCCAGTTTAGTGAGGTTGGCTAGGAGGCACCCTAGCTGTGTTCGGGGAAATTTTAGAATTTTGATTACCCATGGCTAATCTCCAGGGACCAATAGTCAAGGCTAAAGGACCCGCATTCTGATCATTTACCCCTAGCTATGGACAGAATAAGGACCAGAGGGTTGACGGGGACGTCTCCATTGCCACCCTGGGTCAGATGGAAAAGCAGAGGGCAAACTCTACCGTGGCCACGCGTTTCTGTACAGAGAGGCTGGCAGTGGTCTGCATAAATAGACATGTGTTGGTTCTTACCATCTGTGCTGCCAGACTGGAGCCCAGCTGAGGGTGCCTGGGGTGAAAGCACCCTGGCGAATTAGCCAATGCCATAATTCCACAAAAGATAGCTTGCTTTGATTACTATGGAAACCTTGCTGCCCATTAAGATAACCACATCCACCCCATCTCTGTTGATTCAGGGCTGACACCTGCCCCCCAGCAGCACAGGGTCAAACCTGGGGGCATATTTACCAAACAGTTTAGATGGGTGGTCACCTTGCCTATAAGCAATAGCAGCTGTGCCATTCTTAGTCCAAGAAGCAGATGAGATCCCCACAGGAGGAACTTTAGAGGTCCCGACTGACCAGAGGATCTCTGAAGTGCTACAAGCTAACAGTTATAACTGGCTTTCTGACAGTCGCCTGCTAAAGTATCAAATCCTTATTATAGAGAACCCCGGGGTCACCGCTCAGTTATGTTACTCCCTGAACCTGGGGAGTGCTCAAAGCCACTTCATTCCTGCTTTGAGCTTCTGTCTACTGATCACTTGCCAGACATTACAAACCAACGGTTTGCAGGAACAGACTGTGTCTGGTTCTCTGACGGCAGCAGCTTTGTGACGGATGGAGTGCACGGGGTCGGTTATGCCATGGTTGCCTTCCACCAAAAAAGTGAAGCCAATCCCCTGCCCCCAGGAACTTCAGCCCAGCTGGCTGGACTCACAGCTTTGTCCTGGGGCCTTGAACTAGCAGAGGGAAAGAAATTATCCCTGTATGAATCTACATAGAACTTTGTTGTCCTCCATGCCCGCTCTTCAGTCTGGAAGGAAAGAGAATATTTAACCACACAGGGAAGCCCCCATTAAACATGGAGGTCAAATCAGTTAACTCTTTGAAGCCATCATAAACTAGCTGAAGGGGCAGTAGTGCACTGCCAAGAGGACCTGAAGGGCAACTGAGAAATCGCCATGGACAACTGAGCAACTGACAGTGCAGCCAGGTAGGCAGCTCTGGCATGAACCCCCTAGCTCCATAAATGCCCTAATTCCCCCCAAGCCAGCTTCCTCTTTTATAACACTCTCAGAAGAAGGGAAACAGGCTAAGACTCAGAAATTCTGCCTTCAACCTGATGGATAGTGGGAGACAAACTGCAAACTCCTATTGCCACAAAGGCTACAGTGGAAAGTTGTAAAGGTTTCCCTGATGCTACCCATCGCTACAAACCCTTGACCTCACTCACTCTACAATTCTGTGGGGCCAAATTAACCTCCACTATCACTGTCCCACCTGCCAGACCAGCAGTCCCCAAGGGGCACTTAGAAGCCACCTTGCTCACTCTGTCCAGCGCTAGGGATCCTACCCTGGGGAAGACGGTAAGACAGATTTTATCCAGGTCCAGCCCTCCAAGGATTCAAGTATCTTAAAGTGTACACAGACCGCTTTACCGGGTGGGCTGAATTATAGCTCATCCATCCTGAGAAGGCTCACGAAGCATCTAAATGGTCACTTCAGAAATTAAGTCCTCCAAATCAGTGCAGAGTAACAATTAGCATATTTTCCTCTCCAAGTCACTCAGGCGGTCTCTCAGCACTTAGAATAATCTATCATCTCTACTGAGCCTGGAGGCTACAGTCCTCAGGGCAGGGGGAGAGACCTAACCAACACCCGAAACTAACCCTCCAGAAACTCACACAATAAACTCAGATGAACTAGAAAGATGCCCTGCCAAGAGCTCTTTTAGGTCTTAGAATTGCTCCATGGTAACCCACATGTTGAAGCCCCTATGAAGTTTTAGACGGGCGACCTTTCCTTGGAAGGGAGCCAGCTATAGACTCTGGGGAGCTTTAATTCAGCAATATGCCACAAGGGTCGGCCAACACCAGAGGCATTCCATCAGCATGGGCTCATCCAGACCCACGGGGAGGAAAAGCTGCCACCCTGTGCCTGTGTAGGAGGTATCTGCTGACCAAGGTCTTTCCTGTACAAGGTGGAGGAAATGTAATTTCATACACTCCACAGTCCTTTTCTTTATGTGGACCAGAGACTTGAAAGAATAATAAAACCATATTGTGGAGATAGTGTTTCATGGACAAGCCCATCCGGTATAACATCACAAAAGAGAGATATATCATCGATTGGTCTGGCAACCAGGACAATACTGAAGAAAGAAAAAAAAATACTTCCGATGGAAAATAGAAGCTACTTTGGGTGATGTGAAGTTTGTGGGCCCTTCCTCCAAACCGCAAGGAAACGTTACTGCCTGCATACCATCCATCGCCTTATGTACTTTTGGCAGCAAATATTACTATAGATCATGATGATTGAAAGTTTAATATGTCTTGTAATAATTGTAGTTTGTCTAATTGTATTACCTAGACCCCTGAAGGCATTCTCATTGCTATTTTGTATCAATCTTATTTTATTATGCTGCCAGTGAATTACAAACTGCCCACTGTGTAAAGGAATTATGCAAAAAATGTGACTAACGTGTTGGGTACTCAAGAAGGCATTAGACAGGAAGTTAGAAGGGAAAAAAAGGAAATGCTTATGTCCATAGTCATAGCAGAAGTGTGTGTATTGTTGATCTTATGCATACTTCCTAAAATACTGCGCAAGACTATGGTTGAATTATTGGCCTTAGGAAAAAGCTTCATGAGGCGCACCTGTGCATTTTGCCTCCCCCCCCCCCAAACAGGGGTGCAAGCAGAGGCTGGTTAGTCAGAGACAGGTACGATCTAGTCCGAGTCTCTCAACCTGGGACAGGTCATAGTCGCCTGGTGGACTGCGACTGAAACAGGTAAGGGAGATTTCAGGATTCGACAACATAAGACAGGCACAGTAATCTGCCGACGTTTTGAGTAAAAACATCTTCAGTAAACAAAATAGTGGGAGAGATGTTGAAGACTCAGCCTTGAAACTGCTGAGTAGTGTCATGACCTATTTGTCAGTGTTTGATGATTCCTTCTGTGACTCTATCAAGAACAAGAAAGTACGCAAGGTCTGGAAAAACAGGTGTGTTAATTTTATCAAGGATGTCTAACTTGGCAGAAGATAGAGTTGCTATGTGTAACAAATGTGCTTGCTTAACTATAAGATAATTAGCCCTGGATTTTTTCTGCATGGATGTAAGGAATGTTATTAATATTATCATTATTATTGATTTTGGGGAAATATTTTGCATTTTACTACCTTGTTATCTGCAAGGTCTTCAAACCATGCTAGCATGAATTACGGCACAAGTTCATCTGAACAGCCTTGAGTTGTTTTGAGTTCGTGGAGTTACCCCCCCCCTCAAAGTCTGAAGACTGGCAGTCAATGACGGGTAAGAGGATTGAGTCCGGATGCATGGACCTAAGACAGGAAACTGTTTTTAAATAACAGTAGACCCAATGACGGGTAAGATCAGCAGAACCTTTCCCAACATAAGACAGACACGGTCCTGTTTTGGTCATTTTTAGTAATAAAGAAGGGGGAGATGTAGCAGGTATTGGCTGACAAGGTGTTTATTGATGGGTGACCAATTAGTCCCGTTTGCCTCTGTGCCTTTGCAGACAAAAGCATTGCAAAATGACTGTTATTTGTGACCTTGCAGCTAAAATCATTAAGCAATAATGCAGTTATTTATGATTTCTTTTAGATTCTTTTGAATCTTGCATATGCGTGTGCTTGTCTTAGAACATAGGGCTTTTATTATTCAAAGGTTAAGAAAGTGTGACTAGTTACGTAACACTTGCATAGATAAGAGTTTAAGAATGTTTGTTAAGTTCCTTGATGTTTGTATTGTAACCAATACCTTGGAAGAAGAGTATAAAAACCAACCTCTGAATATACTTCAGTCCATCAGCCTGTCGTCCTCCCAATCCCATACTTTGTAGATATTTCTTTCTTTTCCTTTCATCCGCACGCCTCATTTCAGACCCAGCTTGATGTGGTATAGCTGGTCTAATCACCCGCATGCCTGTTTGGAGACTTAGTTCTTCTTAAAAACATGGAAGGGCAGGTCCCCAATTTCCAGCCAATCAGGAAGGGTCCCTTCCCAGATATTGTCTCTACCCCCACTGCCACTAAAGTTCCAGGGAAAGGTGCTTGGAGTCACCATTCACGAGAGAAACCACGGAAGCTGTTGCAGCCTGAGCCCTCAGATATGTGGCAAACAGACAAACACTCCTGTGAGCCCTTGGATGATCTTAGGATGGTGTTTCACCGATGCCCTGGTCAGAGAAGTGCTCCACAGAAAACCCTACTTCAGACCCACAGCAGGCTTTAAGCCAGTACATACTTTCACACGATCCCTGTGTTTACAGGGAAGTGGCACCCATGCCTACCAGTCCTAAGATTTCGTTTCCATTCTTTCAGTGACATTAACCTCACTTCCAAGGACACTGTTGTCTTACAGAGTTGGCTCTGCCTTGTCTAAATTGTTCACGTTTTGTTTCTTCCAGAAGTTGTCAGGTTACCAATGACCATAAGCCAAGTCTTCCAACCCACAGGATCACCAGATCCTGGATCACCCCAACCACATCCACTGTAGGCCCCTAAGTGGACAACCCCTCCCAACAGAGTAGTAAGGGTGTGGACCTGTGGGATATAAACAGATTTCCCCAGCTCTGTTTCCCCCAATTATATGCCTAACGTGACAGCACAAGGTAGAAGGTCAGATCAGACACTACTGTTTCTCCCACCATAGGTGGGGCTCATTCCCGGCTGTTAGGGACAGTAGATTGCTTCCCCTGAAAGCTTAGACTAAATCAAGTCTCCAGCTCAAGGGAAATCTAGGTTAGGTCGCCATCATGAATCTAGGATCCACCCATCTTGTCATATTCATATCCCCAATCCCTCCTCTTCTCATAGTGTGTGCACCCCTAGATCATCCCCCTTCCATTACTGTATTACCTATAGTAACACCCCATCCTGTGACGTATGTCTTTCCCTCTAATTAGGGGGCTTCCATTCCCCCAAGAGATATATAAGCCTTGGTTAGAAATAAATCTCTCTCACTCCTTCTGTTTCCACCTTTCACATCCTCACCTGGACCAGCAAATGGGGCTGAGGTGGTAATGCTACGATGAAATATGTCTGACTCCTTTATTTCATTCTCTCCTCACTTCTCTCTTCTTCTCTATGACTTTATTATAATCTTACATATTATCGCTGTACAATAGTGCCTGCCGGGCCTGTGATAATATGTTAGGGGCTGCCTCTCCTGACAGGGACGCCAAAGCCCCATGCCATGTCCCTTTTGTCAGCACAAAGCAGCTATAAATATCTCCGCCCAGTACCCCCAAATTTTGGGTCCATAATCCTTCAGTGATGAAATGTTAGGTACCCATATATGTATATAGATACAAAGAGAGAGAGAGAGACAGTGGTCATCCCGCCCATGCCAGCAAAGGCCCCCATAATTGATGTTGGGAAGAAATCATGTGACCACGAGACATCCATTAGGACAACCTAACGAAGCTTGCTCAAATTAAAGCCTCCAGACAGGTGGGAGAAACATCTTTGCGATCCAAACTAGACCGGGGTGGATGACATCACACAGGTTGGCTTAACACAGTCAACAGGGTCAACCAATACCTTCAGTCAGGTGTCCCCCAGCCAGGGGTGGGCTAGAGTAAAGGTAGGGAGCATGCTCTGGGACTTCCTCTTGCTCTCTCCCCAGTGCTGTCTCTTGCCTCGTGTTGTCTCTGTTCCCAGTCCTCTTACACATTCTTCTTCGACCTCTCAGTCCCAGGGATCCCTCCCCAGGTTCTGCACGTGTGAGTGTGCTGTCCTACAAGATTGCGCGTGACCAGTTGTGAGCTCTGCACCGCTTCCGCAGGGCCCGGCATGCTACCCTGAAATAGCATGGACTCTTTTGAGGCTGTAAACCATGAAGCTTCTCCCCTCCTTCAAAAAAACCCACTTGGATTACAAATTGTGCTTTGGCGTGAATGCTTTATTCTGTGAGGTCAGGAACTAAAGTATTACCCATTCAAGATCATTAGCCCCTCCTTGTTCTTTTATTCCAAGTATCTGCACTTCATGTTGTCCGTTGGCTGGTTTTTGTGGCCCCTAAGTTCAGCGGGACCAGTGCCTGTCTTGTGCAGATCAACAGTGAAACCGCTGCAGTCTGGCTTCCTGAACGATTCAGTCACCGATTGCAGTGGTGTCCACAGTTAGAGGTGTCCCTTCTGTGATGAGATGTGTGACAATAGCAAGTGGCAGGACAGCGCTGTGCGTGATGGAGGGAAACAGGGGAGTCCCTTCCCCTGGACGGTGCCTGGTCACCAACAGGAGCATGGAACCCTGGGAAAATATCTGCATCACATAGTTCACAAAGGGGGGTGAAAATACAATAGTGGGGGGAAGGTGGAAGGACTACCGCATGTCCCTGAGGGACAGCTGTGTGGCAAGCTGGTGGCACAGGTGTGGGAACCATTGAAGTGTGAGCATGAAGGGTGGAGCAGTCAAGGTAAGAGCTCTGTGATCTACAAGGTGTTTCCAGGGTTGATTCTCTCAGAACCCCACCGGAGGTTGGTGAATAGCTGGGTGACACGGGAGAGTCTATGAGGATTGGAAGTGGCTGACTTGGTGATGGTAGAAAGAAGGTGTGATGTGTTGTTGACACCGGAAGGTCTCTGAAGGTGGTGGGTGAAGACATGGAAGGCACAGATGGGCAGCTTGGTGAACTCAATGTGTCCTCTGTGTACATTGATGTCTCTCTAACAGACCTGGGGCTGGTGGGAGAGTAGCAGGGTGACACAGGAGAGTCTCTAGGGGGTGAGTTCGCTGAGATGAAAAGCACAGAACTCTGCGTGCTTAATGTGTCCTCTGGGGACTCTCTCAGAGACCTAGGGCTGGTGGGAGAGTAGCTGGGTGACACAGGAGAGTCTCTCAGAATGGACGGTGACTGACTTGGTGAAGGTAGGAAGAAGGTGTGATATATTGTTGACACTGGGAGGTCTCTGAAGGCGGTGGGTGAAGAGCTGGAAGTCACAGATGGGCAGCTTGGTGAACTCAATGCGTCCTCTGTGTACATTGATGTCTCTCTAACAGACCTGGGGGTGGTGGGAGAGTAGCAGGGTGACACAGGAGAGTCTCTGGGGGGTGAGCTCAATGAGATGAAAAGCCCAGAACCCTGTGTGCTTAATGTGTCCCCTTGGTGTTCTGGGGACTCTCTCAGAGATCTAGGGCTGGTGGGAGAGTAGCGGGGTGACACAGGAGAGTCTCTCAGAATGGGCGGTGACTGACTTGGTGAAGGTAGGAAGAAGGTGTGATATATTGTTGACACTGGGAGGTCTCTGAAGGCGGTGGGTGAAGAGCTGGAAGTCACAGATGAGCAGCTTGGTGAACTCAATGCGTCCTCTGTGTGCTCAGGGGACTCCTTCAGAAAACTTGGGGTGGTAGAGTGGCTGAGTGCGAAGGTATGTCCTGGAGAGGTAGTGGGTGAAGACCTGGAAGCCAAGCAGAAGTAGCTTTGTGACCTCGTTGTGTCTTCTGTGTATGTGGTGGAATCGCTCAGGAACCTGGCACTGGTGGGGGAGTCGCTGGCTGCTGGCGGAGAGTCTCTGGGGGCTGCCGGTGACTGACTTGGTGATGTTAGGGAGAAGGCGTGGTGTATTGTTGAGGAATCTGATGCCTCTGACTCAGGAATGAGGGCTCCTTCGCTGGAAGGCGCAGATGTGACACCTGGCTTCTCCACAGAAGGCATGACTGAGGACCGCTCTAGAGGAGGACACTTTCGAAAATTAGATTCTCACGAGGGACAGGCTGCTTTGTGGTTCTCCAAGGCTGCAGGCAATCTTAACACATGTGCCGATGAGAGACTTGGGTAGGAAGAAACAGCATCCGGTTGTGCCTTCAGGCAGTCTCTCTCTTCTCCAATCCAAGCAGGGAACCAATGATGGCCTGGGTCTTAAGCAACTGATTTTCCCACAAGGATCTTTTTGTTATGTTTCAGGCTGGGTTCTAGAGGAGAAAACAAATAAGAAATATAGTTCACTGCATGGAGTCCAAGCTGACTCATGGCAGCCCTACAAGAAACTGAGAGAATTAGGATAACCGGGAACCCTTCCTAAGCCAGTGGACTTTTACATGCAAATGAGGGGTTTGCACATACCAGGGCTTCCTGTATTTAGCCCAATAAGATAGGCAGGAGTAACAATCCAGAGGTGCAAACAAAGAACCTGATGGTTCTGGGGAGACCTAGCAGAGGAGGAGGCAGGGAAGCCCACAAACTAAGGAGCACAGGAGCAACAAAGATATAAACCCCAATGCTGAGGGGCCCCTGTGCGCCGGGTGGTGCTGGATCAAGCGCAGTGTAGCCAAGAAGAATTACTGAGAGGTGCATGAAGGTGCAACATGATAGTGGGACAGTAGAGTAATAGAAAACACAGCAAAGAACTACTAGGCAAAAGACATTTATACACTCATAAATATAGATTGGTAAATACATTAGAATATAACCATAGGGTTATAGTCCTACCTATATATGTCTATATCTATTTCTATCTATCTATCTATCTATCTATCTATCTATCTATCTATCTATCTATCTATCTATACTATTAAGGTAAGACACGGACATGGGTTCTAGTCAAGCCCTTCCTCAATGCAAGAACACTTGGTTCTAATAACTTGGCATTCTATGATGCACAACTTCCTGCAACGATTGGGGAAGACAAAATGAGCACATAAGGAAATGTGGTGAAGAAAGCTTCTGGTGCCAGGCTATTAGAAGATATACTGTCTTGGGTTTAAAGGCTTGAAGTTTAACTAGGGTCATGTAGCAGAAAAGCAACAAAGCCCCAAAGGAAGAAGAACACCAGTCAGTGTGCTGACAAGGTGTGCACAGGAGCTGGGGTCAGGCACGAGAAGACCAAAACCAAGCATATGGCTACAAATCAGGAGACCGGAGTGGTTACACAATGCCCATCTGTAGACAATTGGCCATCCCCTAGCAGAAAGGTCCCAGGAAGGTATGAGTCAGACAGCATGCAGTATAGAACTGAGGAAATACACACCATTTATCCAGTTCCTTTCTTAAAAATTAAATACTTTTATTGGGGGCTCTTACATCTATTATCACAATCCACACACTCATCTGTTGTGTCAAGCACATTTGTACACATGCTGCCATCATCATTTTTGAAAGTAACGTCTTTCTATTGAGCCCTTGAGATCAGCTCCTCATCTTCCCCCTCCCTCCCTCATGAATCCTTGATGAGTTATAGATTATTGTTGTCATATCTTACATCGTCCTCTGTCACCCTTCCCCCACTTTTCTGTTGTTTGTCCTCCTGGGAGGAGGCTCTATTTTAGTTCTTGGGATCAACTCCCTCTCTATTCCCCCCCCCATATCCCCCCATGCTCCTGGTATCTCTACTCTCATTGTTGAACTTGAGGGGATTATCTATCGTGGATTTCCTGTGTTGTGGGCTCTTATCTGTAACAATGTTCTTTACTGCAGCTTTGGGGCTACTATCACCATGAGTGCAGGTCTATCATACTACTATGGCTACCCTGGAGCATTTACATGGATACTGATAAGAGCTCTCAACACAAGGAATGCAGGACACATAAACCCCTCAGGAACAGTAATGAGAGTAGGAATACCATGAGACTAGGGGGAAAGTGGGGATAGGGAGGGAAGACAGAGTGAATGGATATCCCACCCCAACTTCAGGGGTATGAATAACAGAAACATGGGTGAAGGGAGGCAAAGGATGATGTAACATGAAAATAACTTATAATTAATCAAGGATTCACATGGGAGAGATTGGGGGAAGGAAGAACAAATGAAGAGCTGATACCAAAGGTTGAAGTATAAAAAAAATCCTTTGAAAATGATGATGGCAACATAAGCACAAGTGTAATTGATACAATTGATGGATGGACCCTTATTACAGCTGTGAGATACCCCCAATAAAAGGATTTAAATCAATCAATCAAATAAAAAGAAATCACCAAGGTTTGGATCTTTCCCACCTTTCTCCTCAAAGGGAGTCCCTCCTTTGTAGTATTCTAAAGAGAACGTGTCCAGTGGATTTGAATTAATTTTCCTGTGTTGCCCTGAGTCTCACTGCAAGATGAAATTGGTTTTCTTTCTGGAGTCAAGAGATCATGAATCAGAGCGCTCAGGGATTGATTGACCCTGCCCTCAGACAGACGGGCAGATCTTCTGAATCCTCAGGGAGGGGCTCCTGCCCACCCAAGACCTGATGCCAGGTGGACCCTCCCTGACAGACCATCGACCATAGAGAATGAACGGAAGAGAAACCACACCTGGGAATGATTGTCTTCCTGCCTGCCTTACTGTACTGCAGTCGCACTGAAAAGCAGTTGTACTTCACGCCCATTGGGCTGTGATGGGATGACACATGGAGCTCCCCAGTTTCCCCTTGCCTCCCGACCCTTCACCCACTCCTCTGCAGAATCTCTTCTGCAGCCTAGTCGCCCAGCTACTCTCCAACCACCCCAGTTTTCTGAGAGGGTCCACAAACACAGATTGTGTTCACCAAGCAGCTCAGCCCCGACTCCCATCTCTTCACCCACTGCCTTCAGAGTCCCTCTTGGGTCATCAACCTTACTCAGCGCCATGACTGTCACCTCCAGCTCTCATAGACTCCCCTGCTTCACTAACTACTCTCCCACCACCTGCTGTGTCTTTAGAGTCCTTCATGAGAGAGAGGACACATGGAGGAGAGCAAACTTCTCCTTCTCCCTCCCAGCTCTTCACCCTCACACCTCCGGCACTCTTCCTTGTCACCCAGCTCCCCTCCCAGCATTCCCAGGATCCTCAGAGAGGCACCCAGCTAACGCACCACATGTTATGTTTGCCAAGTTTCTCCTCGCCTCCTTTTATCTCATCACCCACAACCTGCTATGAACCTTTTCCTTTTCCTGCCCATCACCAAGTCAGTCACTGCCAACCCTGAGGGACTCTCCTATCACTGACCTGCTCTGCTACCACACTCAGATCTCTGAGAGTCCCCACAACAGAGGATTTCAAGCACAACAACCCCCAGATCCCCCCTATGTTCCTTTAGAGCTCATAACAACCACGTAGGTCAGAGGAGAGCTGCCCTGTGGACTAGCTCTCAGAGTCGACATCTCCATGAGCACACACACATGTCCTCTGCTCAGGGCCTGGAGGATCCAAACTTTTGATCTTGAAGTGACACCGCCTGGGCCCCAATGAGATAGAGTTCAGAGCAGTCACTCACCTCTTATGGAGCTTGGATGTTGCCAACTATGGCTCCAGGTTTCAGGGTGAGGGCTTCTGGCAGGAGCTGACACGGTCCGAAGGTCAGGTCAGCTGGCGGGCAGCAGCTTCACAGTCCAAGGTCTGGAGTTCAAGGGCTCTCTAGTCAGATGGAAGATCCAGAAGCACAGTGAGCCTGTCTGGACACTTATATGTATACAGGGTGGGGGCCAGTCCCTAAGGAGGCTTTCTCTCTGTGATTGGCTGCTCAGAGAGATCCACTCAGGAAACTGAGGGAATGACACCAATTGTACCTGGGAGGGGCACCTTTCTTATGCAAATAAGGCCTTGGAGGCTACCTTGTTTGGGGTCAGGCTCACCTTATTACTCCAAGTCAGATCCTTACTTTACAATATCTTAGAGCAATGGTTCTCCACCTTCCTAATGTCAACCAGCTCCTCAGGTGGTGGCAACTATCCCCCAACCATAACATCGTGTTCCTTGTTGCTTCCTCACTGTCATTTTGCTACTGTGATGAATGGGCAACCCCTGTGAAGGGGTCATTTGACTCCCAAAGGGATTTCTACCCACAGAGTGACAACTAGTGAGCTAAAGAGATCTTATGCAGCAGATTTGCCAGGAATATTATGGATGCAATTGAATTATCATTGGGAAATGAATTTGGTCATGGTTCATGAAACAAGCAATCACCCATGATAACCCCCAGGGACACGTTCCTCCCTTTAGGACCTCTTTCACCCAATCATTCTAATTCTTTGACCCTTCCAGGAGATACCATATCAGGAACAACAGAAAACTCTCAAATGTATCGAATACTGGGATGTTCACCAGTTATGTATAAGAAATGTGTCATTCTTACAGCCATGATGGTCAGGGTAGATTGATACACAGACATTTTTTTAAATATCCAAACTCCACAATAGTATATTATTGAAACAGCACTCACATACCATACACCTCCACGGTGATGTCACGTGGGAAAGGAGTCATATATTCATCCCACAGTCAGTGCTAATACACTTCTCCTGCCCCAGTATTCATTATTTGGTCCATACTCTGTTGAAACCATTTCCCTCAATGGTCCTTCTCCTAAGAGAAGCTATTGCATCAATTGTGGTTTTTATACACTAACACTTTCCATGCGTAATAAAGTAGGGAACATAGAAACACAGAAAGATAACATTACTTGTACATATTAAAGAAAAAAGGGCCACCGACAAAAGTTAAAAAGAACAGATAAGATTTAAAACTAGAATAAGATGAGACGCCGCTGTGCGCAAGGGAAGGGGAGGTCCCTGACTATTCGACAACATGGACGCTTGCTTCAGGCAACAAGAAGAATTGAATTCTGGGGAGGATCTTGATGAGCAGAGAGACTGAATTTGGTAAAGATGTCATCTGGTTTGGAGATAATTGGAGTAAAAAATCATTGTAGAAATACCTTCCCTGCAGCCATCTAGCTGAGAAGCAATAAAGCCCACAAGGAAGAAGCACACCAGCCTGTGTGACCACAAGGTGTAGAAGGTATCAGTTATCAGGCACCAAAGAACAAAAAGTCATATCATTGTGAATGAGGGAGGGTGCTGATTGGGGATCCAAAGCCCATCTGTAGGCAACTGGACATCGCCTTATGGAAGGGCTGTGGGGAGGAGACGAGCCAGTCAGGGTGCAGTGTAGCAAAGATGAAACATACAACTTTCTTCCAGTTCCTAAATGCTTCCGCCTCCCCACCCCCCACAGCCCTCCCCTGCTATCATGATCACAATTCTACCTTACAAATCTGGCTAGATCAGATGATGTATACTGGTAGAGATAGGAACTGGAAACACAGGGAATCTGGGAATTAGGATCCCTTCGGGACCAGTGGTGAGAATGGCGATCCTGGGAGGGTCGTGGGATGGTGCGGTGGACATGGGAAACCGATGACAGGGATCCACATATAACCTCCTCCATGGAGGATGGACAAGAGAAGAGTGGGTGCAGGGAGATGTAGGACAGTATAAGATATGACAAAATAATAATTTATAAATTATCAAGGGTTCATGAGGTAGCACGGAGGGAGCAGGGAAAATGAGGAGCTGATGCCAGGGGCTTAAGTGGAGAGCAAATGTTTTCAGAACGATGAGGGTAATTAATGTATAAATGCACTTTATACAATTCATGTATGTATGGATTGTGATAAGAGTTGTATGAGCCCCTAATAAAATTATTTTTTAAAAAGAAGAAGAAAGAGCTTCCCAACAGTTTCGCCAAAGACAAAATGGGTGCAGAAGTAAAAGTGAAGAAAGCTGATGGTGCCCAGCTTTCAAAAGATGTAGCATCTGGGATCTTAAAGGTTTCATGTTAAACATCTAGCAGGAAACCAACAAAGCCCAGTGGAGGATGCACACCAGCCTTTGTGATCATGCAACATTGAAGAACAGAGGTATCAGAAGTTCATAAACAAGCAATCAGATGGATGTGAAGGAGCGTGGACCAAGTGAAGACCCCAACCCCTACTGTAATATAATTGGACAATGAGCAACATTGAAGGGACATAGAGTCAGGGTGCAAGACAGCACTGATGAAACCCTCAACTGTCCTCTACTGAGTGCCTCTCAACCTTCCTCATGCCATGACCCTTTCATATTGTTCCTCATGTGGTTGTGACCTCCCCCCCCCCAACCATAACATTATTTTCGTTGCTACTTCATCACTGTCGTTTTGCTACTGCTATGAGGCATCATGCAAATATCCGATATGCTGGCTATATTTTCACTGTTACACATTGAACATCATTCAAGCATCGTGATTCATCACAAAAATAATACGTCATTCTATATTGTGAGATGTTTATTTCTAATTCGAAATAGGTGAATTTTCGTCTTGTAGCATGGTGTAGCATGGGGCACAGTGTTCACATCGGGTACTATGAGGATGTGGGCGTAGCTGCATGTGGACAAAGCCACCTGGAGACAGATAGGGCAGCCTTGTCTGGGTTCCTAAGTCCATCGGAAATAGGTGTTTTCTGATGGTGTGAGGTGATCTCAGTGAAAGGGTCATTTGACTGCCTAAGGGGTCGCGACCCGCAGGTTGAGAACCGCTGCTCTTATCCATTCACATGAACTCCTCCCACTATTATCGCCTTAGTTTTACCTCACTAAGTCTGCCAGATCTGCTTATGCACATTGGTGGCCACATCGTGGGCTCAAAAAATTACCTCGGGGGGCTGCCAGTGTGACACCCCGGGGTTAGAACATCAGTTAAGCAGGCTGAAAAGGCAGCTGGATACTCGTCGGGCTTTTGAGTGATCTCCCTAAGTTTATTAAAACTGACCGCTTTATGGGAATTGACCTGAAGCCCAGCCAGGACACACTGTAGCACTTTATCGCATCGGGCAGCCCTGCCTGCTTGAGTGTCGATTTGATAACCCCAAGCAAGTTCTTGTTGGGGACCTGCCTCTGTGCTGAGGTCAGTCAAATGAACCTGGTCAGCGTACTGCTGAGCAGTGAGAAAAATGTGCTCCCTCTCAGCTGCGGTTAGGGTTGAGGAAAGGATGACAAAAAACACCATGCCAGGATAAATCATGAGCTTGAGTTAACCTTCCTGGCCGTCTAATTATGTGAGAAATTTTGTACCCAAAGTGGTAGATTATTCTGCATTAAATAAGCTGTTTTATATTGTAGGCCTATAATTCTTAGGAAATAACTCATTTTAACGTTCCACGTATGATAAACTTTAATACACAATATTGCGAGTAATTCTAAGTCACTGTCGCTGTCATTTATCTGGTCTAAAACTTCTTTTGTGCTAAAGTGACACGTTTTTTGATGCTATGGATAAAAAATGTCCAGGCAAAAATTTTTCCAACTGGCAGTAAAAGAGCAGGCAGGGCACTGGAGACTGATCTGCAGACACATCTGAAGGGTTTTCCTTTGATACAATGAAACCCACACAGGTTACACAGTATGACTGTTTGTGTGTAAGTTTCTTTGAGATTTCCAGTTCTGAATTTCCTCACCCAGTTCTGCCCCTCTGTACACTGACACTGCATGCAGGGAGCTAAACAAAATAAAGAAGTCGGATCACTCTTCTCTGCGATCACAGTGGACAACACGCTGAACCAGGGAGCAGATAAGGGGCATCTCTGCAGCGTAATCCAGAGTGTGTCTCTAGGTTCCCCCTTCTGACAGTTCACAATTATCCAGAGCCACACTGGAGATTACCACCATTGGCTGCTCACAGGACAGCCCCTCAGCCTGCTCCTGGCCCCAGGGCACACTTCCTGGCCACCCTTCTGGGAGGGGTCCCTTTGACATGCAAATGGGGCTTGTCTGTGAGAAGATCCACCTGGCCTGGGTCCTTCCCTGTCCTCCAACCCAACCAAGGCCATCTCCTCCTCCCCAGAAGCCAGGACGGGGAGTGGATTAGCGTCCCTGGACAACGCCCTGCCCTTTGGAAGCCTAAGCTGGGAAACCCACCAAGAAAACCCAAGAGATCAGGACATCTCTCTCCCTCCCAAGTCAGGAACAGACCTAGAGGAGACTATGGGCAGTATCCCAGCAAACCAGAGAAATGCCCTTCCCACGGTGCACAGCAAGCTGCATGGAAATCTAGAAGAAGAAGTCACACCCAATGTGCCTGAAGACTAGGAGGAGGGGGCCCAACAGCAGCAGCAAGAGGAGTTGCAGGAGGAGGAGGATGAAGAGGAGGAGGAGGAGCAGGGGGAGGTGTTGGAGGAGGAGGAGCAGTTGGAGGAGGAGGAGGAGCAGGGGGAGGAGGAAGAGAAGAAGAAGAAGAAGAAGAAGAAGAAGAAGAAGAAGAAGAAGAAGAAGAAGAAGAAGAAGAAGAAGAAGAAGAAGCACAGAAAGAGAGAAGGAGGGACCTAGAGCTGGTGGCGATGTTGGGGGGAAGATTTGGGAGAGGATGCCAACAGTGTCTGTGAAACCCCAAGAGTATCATCAGCTGCACTGACGTGACCCCCGGAGACTCTTTGCAGCGGAGAGTGGTTTCTTGTGTGTTCGTGCAGCAGGATGCGTGGGAAGGCAATCGGGACCCGAGTCGCCATGAGCACACGGAAGGAAAATGTGGTCCAACGGACCGTGGCCATGATGGCAGCATTCTCAATCGGACTGAACTTGGAATTGTAGGAGAGGTGGATGAAGTGGCAATGGAACTATGGAGAGAGGAACACTGAAATAAAATGCAGGGGATGACTGCCCAGGGAACCAACAAGCCCATGTCGGAAGAAGGACGTACACGGTGATGTCTCTGGGCTTTCTGGTTTTGACCATCAGGCTGGATGTGCTGCCCCTATTTTCTGCTGTTGGTTTCCTTTCCCTGAGCTTTTCCTTCTGCGCCCAGTGTGTCTTTGGAGATGCATTTCCTGTCCGAATACCAAATGGTTCGCTGTCCTTTATTAATGGTTCCACGTGATCCATATTTGGTTCTGCATGTGCATGTGCATGAGAGAGAGAGAGACAAGGAGAGTGAGAGAGAAGGGGAGGGAGCAGTTTTTATTGGCAAGATGCTTCCCTGAGCTCCCCATGGAGCCAGCAGGCAGAGGGGATGGCCTGGGGAATGCATGGGAAGGAGGGGGTGGGGGTGGGGTAGGGCCATGGGGAGGGGCGGTGGGCTGTGTGGGTGGCTACATCCAGTCTTCATCATCTGAGGTGTCCCTGCTGCTGCTGTGGGTGCCCTGGTCCAAGTGGTGAACTGTTGGCCGGGGCGCGCCTGCCCAGGACGAGGAGAGCAGCGTGCGGAGAGGCGCTTTGCGCGCGCCCTGTTTGCGGAGGTGTGGATAGCTCCGGTGGAATTCTGCGATCTCCTGGCTTGTGAGGGGAAGGTAGTTGTGATCCTCTTGGGCAGGTTCTTGCCAGCCCATGGCTTTGAGCAGTCGCTGCTCGGCTTCAGGAGAGAAGAGGGGAGCCACCCGTGGCTTGTGGGCAGGGCTGGCAGGTCTCCTGGGCAGGCTTGGAGGCTGAGTGTTGAGCAGAGGTAGGGAGGGATGGCGGTGTGCGCACTGTGCTGCCCGTGGAGGGTCCTCCCGCTGGCGATGTGGACGTGTCCAGGGCGGCTCCTTCCCTCTGGCTGGTCGCTGGGGCTTGGGGGTCATCCGGGAGGGGCTGTTGCCCAGGCAGGAGCTGACGCTGAAAGCTGTGCTCTGGGGCCAAACCACTACCTGGGCCTGAGACCTGGTGCCCATGGAGCCCCAGTGGCGCCTGTCGGCTTGGCCAGGGGCCCATTGTGCAGAGGCAGGCTCCACCTGGGCAGCTTGGCTGCTGCGCGGCCTCTCCAGGGAAGGTGTGCATCCTGAGAGCCTTCTCTGCTGCTGCTGCTGCTTCTGCTGCTTCTGCTGCTGCTGCTGTTGCTGCCTCTGCTGCTGCTGCTGCTGCTGCCTCTGCTGCTGCTTCTTCTGCTTCTGCTGCTGCTGTTGCTGCCTCTGCTGCTGCTGCTGCTGCCTCTGCTGCTGCTGCTGCTGCTGCTGCTGCTTGTGCCTGTGTCGCCCTGGTGTGCTATGCTCTGTCTGGGAGGCAACATCTGCACTGAAGGGGGCGCGGAATTGCACCTCCTGCGCTTCCTCCTGCCCTTGCCTCTTCGGAGTACGTCTCCACTCTCCAGGGAACACCGGCCTGTGCCCACGCATGTCCTTCGCCGAGCTGAGCCTCTGGCGCTGCCTCCGCCATGCCCAGTGGCCTCCTCGCGCGTCCTCCGTCTTCACACCAAGGCTGCAGTACTGGCCTCTGACCCGCCAGAAGCCAAGGTGGAAATGCTCTGCAGGAGGGCCTTCCATTGCAAGCTCAGCTTCTCTCAGGCCCAGCACAGCTCAGGGCAGGGCAGGGCAGGGCAGGGCAGGGCAGGGCAGGGCAGGGCAGGCAGGGTCTTCTGTGCTCAAGTGAGCTCTCACTGGCTCACTCGCTCTCTCTTGCTCTTGCTCTTCCTAGGGGGCTCTGCTGCCAGCAGGAAGATCCACTGGGACTGCCAGAGCTCCCTCTGAACTTTCTGCCTCTATTTATACTGGCTTGGGGACACACCCAAGGGCCACTGCCTTGCTCTCACTGGCTGCTCACAGGACAGCCCCTCAGCCTGCTCCTGGCCCCAGGGCACACTTCCTGGCCACCCTTCTGGGAGGGGTCCCTTTGACATGCAAATGGGGCTTGTCTGTGAGAAGATCCACCTGGCCTGGGTCCTTCCCTGTCTTCCAACCCAACCAAGGCCATCTCCTCCTCCCCAGAAGCCAGGATGTGTAGTGGATTAGCGTCCCCGGACAATGCCCTGCCCTTTGGAAGCCTAAGCTGGGAAACCCACCAAGAAAACCCAAGAGATCAGGACATCTCTCTCCCTCCCAAGTCAGGAACAGACCTAGAGGAGACTATGGGCAGTATCCCAGCAAACCAGAGAAATGCCCTTCCCACGGTGCACAGCAAGCTGCATGGAAATCTAGAAGAAGAAGTCACACCCAATGTGCCTGAAGACTAGGAGGAGGGGGCCCAACAGCAGCAGCAAGAGGAGTTGCAGGAGGAGGAGGATGAAGAGGAGGAGGAGGAGCAGGGGGAGGTGTTGGAGGAGGAGGAGCAGTTGGAGGAGGAGGAGGAGCAGGGGGAGGAGGAAGAGAAGAAGAAGAAGAAGAAGAAGAAGCACAGAAAGAGAGAAGGAGGGACCTAGAGCTGGTGGCGATGTTGGGGGAAGATTTGGGAGAGGATGCCAACAGTGTCTGTGAAACCCCAAGAGTATCATCAGCTGCACTGACGTGACCCCCGGAGACTCTTTGCAGCGGAGAGTGGTTTCTTGTGTGTTCGTGCAGCAGGATGCGTGGGAAGGCAATCGGGACCCGAGTCGCCATGAGCACACGGAAGGAAAATGTGGTCCAACGGACCGTGGCCATGATGGCAGCATTCTCAATCGGACTGAACTTGGAATTGTAGGAGAGGTGGATGAAGTGGCAATGGAACTATGGAGAGAGGAACACAAATAAAATGCAGGGGATGACTGCCCAGGGAACCAACAAGCCCATGTCGGAAGAAGGACGTCCACGGTGATGTCTCTGGGCTTTCTGGTTTTGACCATCAGGCTGGATGTGCTGCCCCTATTTTCTGCTGTTGGTTTCCTTTCCCTGAGCTTTTCCTTCTGCGCCCAGTGTGTCTTTGGAGATGCATTTCCTGTCCGAATACCAAATGGTTCGCTGTCCTTTATTAATGGTTCCACGTGATCCATATTTGGTTCTGCATGTGCGTGTGCATGAGAGAGAGAGAGACAAGGAGAGTGAGAGAGAAGGGGAGGGAGCAGTTTTTATTGGCAAGATGCTTCCCTGAGCTCCCCATAGAGCCAGCAGGCAGAGGGGATGGCCTGGGGAATGCATGGGAAGGAGGGGATGGGGGAGGGGTAGGGGCATGGGGAGGGGCGGTGGGCTGTGTGGGTGGCTACATCCAGTCTTCATCATCTGAGGTGTCCCTGCTGCTGCTGTGGGTGCCCTGGTCCAAGTGGTGAACTGCTGGCCGGGGCGCGCCTGCCCAGGACGAGGAGAGCAGCGTGGGGAGAGGCGCTTTGCGCGCGCCCTGTTTGCGGAGGTGCGGATAGCTCCGGTGGAATTCTGCGATCTCCTGGCTTGTGAGGGGAAGGTAGTTGTGATCCTCTTGGGCAGGTTCTTGCCAGCCCATGGCTTTGAGCAGTCGCTGCTAGGCTTCAGGAGAGAAGAGGGGAGCCACCCGTGGCTTGTGGGCAGGGCTGGCAGGTCTCCTGGGCAGGCTTGGAGGCTGAGTGTTGAGCAGAGGTAGGGAGGGATGGCGGTGTGCGCACTGTGCTGCCCGTGGAGGGTCCTCCCGCTGGCGATGTGGACGTGTCCAGGCGGCTCCTTCCCTCTGGCTGGTCGCTGGGGCTTGGGGGTCATCCGGGAGGGGCTGTTGCCCAGGCAGGAGCTGACGCTGAAAGCTGTGCTCTGGGGCCGCACCACCACCTGGGCCTGAGACCCGGTGCCCATGGAGCCCCAGTGGCGCCTGTCCGCTTGGCCAGGGGCCCATTGGGCAGAGGCAGGCTCCACCTGGGCAGCTTGGCTGCTGCGCGGCCTCTCCAGGGAAGGTGTGCATCCTGAGAGCCTTCTCTGCTGCTGCTGCTGCTTCTGCTGCTTCTGCTGCTGCTGTTGCTGCCTCTGCTGCTGCTGCTGCTGCCTCTGCTGCTGCTGCTTCTGCTGCTTCTGCTGCTTCTGCTTCTTCTGCTTCTGCTGCTGCTGTTGTGCCTCTGCTGCTGCTGCTGCTGCCTCTGCTGCTGCTGCTTGTGCCTGTGTCGCCCTGGTGTGCTAGGCTCTGTCTGGGAGCCAGCGTCTGCACTGAAGGGGGCGCGGAATTGCACCTCCTGCGCTTCCTCCTGCCCTTGCCTCTTCGGAGTAAGTCTCCACTCTCCAGGGAACACCGGCCTGTCCCCACGCGTGTCCTTCGCCGAGCTGAGCCTCTGGCGCTGCCTCCGCCATGCCCAGTGGCCTCCTCGCGCGTCCTCCGTGTTCACACCAAGGCTGCAGTACTGGCCTCTGACCCGCCAGAAGCCAAGGTGGAAATGCTCTGCAGGAGGGCCTTCCATTGCAAGCTCAGCTTCTCTCAGGCCCAGCACAGCTCAGGGCAGGGCAGGGCAGGGCAGGGCAGGGCAGGGCAGGGCTGGCAGGGTCTTCTGTGCTCAATTGAGCTCTCCCTGGCTCACTCGCTCTCTCTTGCTCTTGCTCTTCCTAGGGGGCTCTGCTGCCAGCAGGAAGATCCACTGGGACTGCCAGAGCTCCCTCTGAACTTTCTGCCTCTATTTATACTGGCTTGGGGACACACCCAAGGGCCACTGCCTTGCTCTCACTGGCTGCTCACAGGACAGCCCCTCAGCCTGCTCCTGGCCCCAGGGCACACTTCCTGGCCACCCTTCTGGGAGGGGTCCCTTTGACATGCAAATGGGGCTTGTCTGTGAGAAGATCCACCTGGCCTGGGTCCTTCCCTGTCCTCCAACCCAACCAAGGCCATCTCCTCCTCCCCAGAAGCCAGGACGTGGAGTGGATTAGCGTCCCCGGACAACGCCCTGCCCTTTGGAAGCCTAAGCTGGGAAACCCACCAAGAAAACCCAAGAGATCAGGACATCTCTCTCCCTCCCAAGTCAGGAACAGACCTAGAGGAGACTATGGGCAGTATCCCAGCAAACCAGAGAAATGCCCTTCCCCCGGTGCACAGCAAGCTGCATGGAAATCTAGAAGAAGAAGTCACACCCAATGTGCCTGAAGACTAGGAGGAGGGGGCCCAACAGCAGCAGCAAGAGGAGTTGCAGGAGGAGGAGGATGAAGAGGAGGAGGAGGAGCAGGGGGAGGTGTTGGAGGAGGAGGAGCAGTTGGAGGAGGAGGAGGAGCAGGGGGAGGAGGAAGAGAAGAAGAAGAAGAAGAAGAAGCACAGAAAGAGAGAAGGAGGGACCTAGAGCTGGTGGCGATGTTGGGGGGAAGATTTGGGAGAGGATGCCAACAGTGTCTGTGAAACCCCAAGAGTATCATCAGCTGCACTGACGTGACCCCCGGAGACTCTTTGCAGCGGAGAGTGGTTTCTTGTGTGTTCGTGCAGCAGGATGCGTGGGAAGGCAATCGGGACCCGAGTCGCCATGAGCACACGGAAGGAAAATGTGGTCCAACGGACCGTGGCCATGATGGCAGCATTCTCAATCGGACTGAACTTGGAATTGTAGGAGAGGTGGATGAAGTGGCAATGGAACTATGGAGAGAGGAACACTGAAATAAAATGCAGGGGATGACTGCCCAGGGAACCAACAAGCCCATGTCGGAAGAAGGACGTCCACGGTGATGTCTCTGGGCTTTCTGGTTTTGACCATCAGGCTGGATGTGCTGCCCCTATTTTCTGCTGTTGGTTTCCTTTCCCTGAGCTTTTCCTTCTGCGCCCAGTGTGTCTTTGGAGATGCATTTCCTGTCCGAATACCAAATGGTTCGCTGTCCTTTATTAATGGTTCCACGTGATCCATATTTGGTTCTGCATGTGCGTGTGCATGAGAGAGAGAGAGACAAGGAGAGTGAGAGAGAAGGGGAGGGAGCAGTTTTTATTGGCAAGATGCTTCCCTGAGCTCCCCATAGAGCCAGCAGGCAGAGGGGATGGCCTGGGGAATGCATGGGAAGGAGGGGGTGGGCGTGGGGTAGGGGCATGGGGAGGGGCGGTGGGCTGTGTGGGTGGCTACATCCAGTCTTCATCATCTGAGGTGTCCCTGCTGCTGCTGTGGGTGCCCTGGTCCAAGTGGTGAACTGCTGGCCGGGGCGCGCCTGCCCAGGAGGAGGAGAGCAGCGTGCGGAGAGGCGCTTTGCGCCCGCCCTGTTTGCGGAGGTGCAGATAGCTCCGGTGGAATTCTGCGATCTCCTGGCTTGTGAGGGGAAGGTAGTTGTGATCCTCTTGGGCAGGTTCTTGCCAGCCCATGGCTTTGAGCAGTCGCTGCTCGGCTTCAGGAGAGAAGAGGGGAGCCACCCGTGGCTTGTGGGCAGGGCTGGCAGGTCTCCTGGGCAGGCTTGGAGGCTGAGTGTTGAGCAGAGGTAGGGAGGGATGGCGGTGTGCGCACTGTGCTGCCCGTGGAGGGTCCTCCCGCTGGCGATGTGGACGTGTCCAGGGCGGCTCCTTCCCTCTGGCTGGTCGCTGGGGCTTGGGGGTCATCCGGGAGGGGCTGTTGCCCAGGCAGGAGCTGACGCTGAAAGCTGTGCTCTGGGGCCGCACCACCACCTGGGCCCGAGACCCGGTGCCCATGGAGCCCCAGTGGCGCCTGTCCGCTTGGCCAGGGGCCCATTGGGCAGAGGCAGGCTCCACCTGGGCAGCTTGGCTGCTGCGCGGCCTCTCCAGGGAAGGTGTGCATCCTGAGAGCCTTCTCTGCTGCTGCTGCTGCTTCTGCTGCTTCTGCTGCTGCTGTTGCTGCCTCTGCTGCTGCTGCTGCTGCCTCTGCTGCTGCTGCTTCTGCTGCTTCTGCTGCTTCTGCTTCTTCTGCTTCTGCTGCTGCTGTTGCTGCCTCTGCTGCTGCTGCTGCTGCCTCTGCTGCTGCTGCTGCTGCTGCTGCTTGTGCCTGTGTCGCCCTGGTGTGCTAGGCTCTGTCTGGGAGCCAGCGTCTGCACTGAAGGGGGCGCGGAATTGCACCTCCTGCGCTTCCTCCTGCCCTTGCCTCTTCGGAGTAAGTCTCCACTCTCCAGGGAACACCGGCCTGTGCCCACGCGTGTCCTTCGCCGAGCTGAGCCTCTGGCGCTGCCTCCGCCATGCCCAGTGGCCTCCTCGCGCGTCCTCCGTGTTCACACCAAGGCTGCAGTACTGGCCTCTGACCCGCCAGAAGCCAAGGTGGAAATGCTCTGCAGGAGGGCCTTCCATTGCAAGCTCAGCTTCTCTCAGGCCCAGCACAGCTCAGGGCAGGGCAGGGCAGGTCAGGGCAGGGCAGGCAGGGTCTTCTGTGCTCAAGTGCGCTCTCCCTGGCTCACTTGCTCTCTCTTGCTCTTGCTCTTCCTAGGGGGCTCTGCTGCCAGCAGGAAGATCCACTGGGACTGCCAGAGCTCCCTCTGAACTTTCTGCCTCTATTTATACTGGCTTGGGGACACACCCAAGGGCCACTGCCTTGCTCTCACTGGCTGCTCACAGGACAGCCCCTCAGCCTGCTCCTGGCCCCAGGGCACACTTCCTGGCCACCCTTCTGGGAGGGGTCCCTTTGACATGCAAATGGGGCTTGTCTGTGAGAAGATCCACCTGGCCTGGGTCCTTCCCTGTCCTCCAACCCAACCAAGGCCATCTCCTCCTCCCCAGAAGCCAGGACGGGGAGTGGATTAGCGTCCCCAGACAACGCCCTGCCCTTTGGAAGCCTAAGCTGGGAAACCCACCAAGAAAACCCAAGAGATCAGGACATCTCTCTCCCTCCCAAGTCAGGAACAGACCTAGAGGAGACTATGGGCAGTATCCCAGCAAACCAGAGAAATGCCCTTCCCCCGGTGCACAGCAAGCTGCATGGAAATCTAGAAGAAGAAGTCACACCCAATGTGCCTGAAGACTAGGAGGAGGGGGCCCAACAGCAGCAGCAAGAGGAGTTGCAGGAGGAGGAGGATGAAGAGGAGGAGGAGGAGCAGGGGGAGGTGTTGGAGGAGGAGGAGCAGTTGGAGGAGGAGGAGGAGCAGGGGGAGGAGGAAGAGAAGAAGAAGAAGAAGAAGCACAGAAAGAGAGAAGGAGGGACCTAGAGCTGGTGGCGATGTTGGGGGGAAGATTTGGGAGAGGATGCCAACAGTGTCTGTGAAACCCCAAGAGTATCATCAGCTGCACTGACGTGACCCCCGGAGACTCTTTGCAGCGGAGAGTGGTTTCTTGTGTGTTCGTGCAGCAGGATGCGTGGGAAGGCAATCGGGACCCGAGTCGCCATGAGCACACGGAAGGAAAATGTGGTCCAACGGACCGTGGCCATGATGGCAGCATTCTCAATCGGACTGAACTTGGAATTGTAGGAGAGGTGGATGAAGTGGCAATGGAACTATGGAGAGAGGAACACTGAAATAAAATGCAGGGGATGACTGCCCAGGGAACCAACAAGCCCATGTCGGAAGAAGGACGTCCACGGTGATGTCTCTGGGCTTTCTGGTTTTGACCATCAGGCTGGATGTGCTGCCCCTATTTTCTGCTGTTGGTTTCCTTTCCCCAGCTTAGGCTTCCAAAGGGCAGGGCGTTGTCCGGGGACGCTAATCCACTCCCAGTCCTGGCTTCTGGGGAGGAGGAGATGGCCTTGGTTGGGTTGGAGGACAGGGAAGGACCCAGGCCAGGTGGGTCTTCTCACAGACAAGCCCCATTTGCATGTCAAAGGGGCCCCTCCCAGAAGGGTGGCCAGGAAGTGTGCCCTGGGGCCAGGAGCAGGCTGAGGGGCTGTCCTGTGAGCAGCCAGTGAGAGCAAGGCAGTGGCCCTTGGGTGTGTCCCCAAGCCAGTATAAATAGAGGCAGAAAGTTCAGAGGGAGCTCTGGCAGTCCCAGTGGATCTTCCTGCTGGCAGCAGAGCCCCCTAGGAAGAGCAAGAGCAAGAGAGAGCTAGTGAGCCAGGGAGAGCTCACTTGAGCACAGAAGACCCTGCCTGCCGTGCCCTGCCCTGCCCTGCCCTGCCCTGCCCTGAGCTGTGCTGGGCCTGAGAGAAGCTGAGCTTGCAATGGAAGGCCCTCCTGCAGAGCATTTCCACCTTGGCTTCTGGCGGGTCAGAGGCCAGTACTGCAGCCTTGGTGTGAACACGGAGGACGCGCGAGGAGGCCACTGGGCATGGCGGAGGCAGCGCCAGAGGCTCAGCTCGGCGAAGGACACGCGTGGGCACAGGCCGGTGTTCCCTGAAGAGTGGAGACGTACTCCGAAGAGGCAAGGGCAGGAGGAAGCGCAGGAGGTGCAATTCCGCGCCCCCTTCAGTGCAGACGCTGGCTCCCAGACAGAGCCTAGCACACCAGGGCGACACAGGCACAAGCAGCAGCAGCAGCAGCAGCAGCAGAGACAGCAGCAGAGGCAGCAACAGCAGCAGCAGAAGCAGAAGAAGCAGAAGCAGCAGAAGCAGCAGAAGCAGCAGAAGCAGCAGCAGCAGAGGCAGCAGCAGCAGCAGCAGCAGAGGCAGCAACAGCAGCAGCAGAAGCAGCAGCAGCAGCAGAGAAGGCTCTCAGGATGCACACCTTCCCTGGAGAGGCCGCGCAGCAGCCAAGCTGCCCAGGTGGAGCCTGCCTGTGCCCAATGGGCCCCTGGCCAAGCGGACAGGCGCCACTGGGGCTCCATGGGCACCGGGTCTCAGGCCCAGGTGGTGGTGCGGCCCCAGAGCACAGCTTTCAGTGTCAGCTCCTGCCTGGGCAACAGCCCCTCCCGGATGACCCCCAAGCCCCAGCGACCAGCCAGAGGGAAGGAGCCGCCCTGGACAAGTCCACATCGCCAGCGGGAGGACCCTCCACGGGCAGCACAGTGCGCACACCGCCATCCCTCCCTACCTCTGCTCAACACTCAGCCTCCAAGCCTGCCCAGGAGACCTGCCAGCCCTGCCCACAAGCCACGGGTGGCTCCCCTCTTTTCTCCTGAAGCAGAGCAGCGACTGCTCAAAGCCATGGGCTGGCAAGAACCTGCCCAAGAGGATCACAACTACCTTCCCCTCACAAGCCAGGAGATCGCAGAATTCCACGGGAGCTATCCGCACCTCCGCAAACAGGGCGCCCGCAAAGCGCCTCTCCGCACGCTGCTCTCCTAGTCCTGGGCAGGCGCGCCCCGGCCAGCAGTTCACCACTTGGACCAGGGCACCCACAGCAGCAGCAGGGACACCTCAGATGATGAAGACTGGATGTAGCCACCCACACAGCCCACCGCCCCTCCCCATGCCCCTACCCCACCCCCACCCCCTCCTTCCCATGCATTCCCCAGGCCATCCCCTCTGCCTGCTGGCTCTATGGGGAGCTCAGGGAAGCATCTTGCCAATAAAAACTGCTCCCTCCCCTTCTCTCTCACTCTCCTTGTCTCTCTCTCTCTCATGCACACGCACATGCAGAACCAAATATGGATCACGTGGAACCATTAATAAAGGACAGCGAACCATTTGGTATTCGGACAGGAAATGCATCTCCAAAGACACACTGGGCGCAGAAGGAAAAGCTCAGGGAAAGGAAACCAACAGCAGAAAATAGGGGCAGCACATCCAGCCTGATGGTCAAAACCAGAAAGCCCAGAGACATCACCGTGGACGTCCTTCTTCCGACATGGGCTTGTTGGTTCCCTGGGCAGTCATCCCCTGCATTTTATTTCAGTGTTCCTCTCTCCATAGTTCCATTGCCACTTCATCCACCTCTCCTACAATTCCAAGTTCAGTCCGATTGAGAATGCTGCCATCATGGCCACGGTCCGTTGGACCACATTTTCCTTCCGTGTGCTCATGGCGACTCGGGTCCCGATTGCCTTCCCACGCATCCTGCTGCACGAACACACAAGAAACCACTCTCCGCTGCAAAGAGTCTCCGGGGGTCACGTCAGTGCAGCTGATGATACTCTTGGGGTTTCACAGACACTGTTGGCATCCTCTCCCAAATCTTCCCCCCAACATCGCCACCAGCTCTAGGTCCCTCCTTCTCTCTTTCTGTGCTTCTTCTTCTTCTTCTTCTTCTTCTCTTCCTCCTCCCCCTGCTCCTCCTCCTCCTCCAACTGCTCCTCCTCCTCCAACACCTCCCCCTGCTCCTCCTCCTCCTCTTCATCCTCCTCCTCCTGCAAATCCTCTTGCTGCTGCTGTTGGGCCCCCTCCTCCTAGTCTTCAGGCACATTGGCTGTGACTTCTTCTTCTAGATTTCCATGCAGCTTGCTGTGCACCGGGGGAAGGGCATTTCTCTGGTTTGCTGGGATACTGCCCATAGTCTCCTCTAGGTCTGTTCCTGACTTGGGAGGGAGAGAGATGTCCTGATCTCTTGGGTTTTCTCTGTGTGTTTCCCTACCCCCTCTTTCTTCCCTCTCCCTTTATAGCTTTGCTGTCTTCCTCTCCTGACTAGCTTAAAACTTGCTCTCCACCACAAATAAGTGTCTCCTCTCAAATGCCCTCAATGGGGGCAAATGGGGTCCTCCAGGGAGTTTAGGAGTCCCCTGACTTTCTGTCATGATCCCTTTTCCCCTTTGCCTCCTCAGCAGCACAGATTCTCTGACCCTGTTGTGGAGTCCATGATTCCCTCCCAGGAAGTTCTGAATAAACTCCCTCTTTTCATTTCTGCAGGCCTAGTCTAGGTGTGTCTCTGTGGTGATCTTGATATGTGGTGCTGAAAATTGAGAAGAGTTAGCCCCCTCTTAGCTTTCCAGTGAAGTTTCAGGATGCCACCTCTCTCTCTCACACCAGGGATCCTCAGCTGTGCTCTAGACTGGCAGCACAGTTGATAAGTTCCAGCCCATATCTATTTCTGGTGATCCCTGCCAGCCTCTCTGTACATAAACGCGTAGCCAAGTTAGAGTTTGCCCTCTGCTTTTCCATCTGACCCAGGGTGGCAATGGAGATGTCCCTGTCAACCCTCTGGTCCTTATTCTGTCCATAGCCAGTGGTAAATGATGGGAATGCTGGTCCTTTAGCCTTGACTATTGGTCTCTGGAGATTACCCTTTGGTAATCAAAATTCTAAAATTGCCCCCCTACACTGCTAGGGTGCCTCCTAGTCAACCTCACTAAACGGGTGCTGATACTGGCCATTCATACATAGCACTTCATGTTTTTAGCTTTGCTTTTTTTAATGTTTTTTCTTTTTTTAAATTATTTTAACAATTTATTGGGGCTGATACAATTCTTTTCACAAGTCATACATATACATACATCAATTGTATAAAGCACATCTGTACAGTCTTTTCCCTAATCATTTTTTTCTCTTTTCTTCTTTTACATTTTATTAGGGACTCAAACAACTCTTACCACAATCCATACATATACATACATCATTTGTATAAAGCACAGCCATACATTCCCTGCCCCAATCATTCTCAAGGCATTTGCTCTCCACTTAAGCCCCTTGCATCAGGTCCTCTTTTTCCCCCCCCCTCCCTCCCCTTTCCCCCCTCCCTCATATGCCCTTGGTAATTTATACATCGTTATTTTGTCATATCTTGCCCTATCCGGAGTCTCCCTTCCCCCCTTCTCTGCTGTCCCTCTCCCAGGGAAGAGGTCACATGTGGATCCTTGTAATCAGTTCCCCCTTTCCAACCCACTCACCCTCCACTCTCCCAGCATCGTCCCTCACACCCTTGGTCCTGAAGGTATCATCCACCCTGGATTCTCTGTACCTCCAACCCTCATATGTACCAGTGTACAGCCTCTGTCCTATCCAGCCCTGCAAGGTAGAATTCGGATCATGGTAGTTGGGGGGAGGAAGCATCCAGGATCTGGGGGAAAGCTGTGTTCTTCATCGATACTACCTCACACCCTAATTAACCCATCTCCTCTTGCTTTTTTTTTTAAACCACTGTACAATAGCACCAGTACAATTTGGATAAATGGGTCTAATTAGCCCAAAAAAGGGACTTTTCCTTTCAATATTTTAACCAATCTAAGTAATTTTGGCAAAAGGGCCTAGAAATGGCCTGAGGTTGCATAAGTCCAGTTCTGTGCTTCCGTCCCTTTCTCTGTTTCCTGCTCCCCCTCCCAGGTCCCCTTGGCTACAGAAAATCCTATTCTCCTCCTCCTTTACCACCCTCCCTGTCTCATGTTGACCTTTTCAGACCCATCTGAGTACCTTGTCTCCTCTCCTACTCACCCCTTCCCTATTCTGACCATCTAGAGCCCCCAAAGACCCCTTCTGATCTCCCCTCCTCTCCAGCGGGATCCCAGGCTGCACTCACCTCGCCAGTGAGCAAGCATACAGGATTGCAGAATCCCCCTCTTCTCTGTCTGCTCCAGGAAGCCTCTGAGGGAGTGGTCAGGGTTCATGGTCCCTTCTGGCTCGCTGAAATATCTCAGATTGAAAAGCGTTTAGTCTCCTTTTGTGATGATCCCACCACCTTTATTGAAGAGTTTTGATCTTCAATGTCCCTGGCGGTAATCTGGAGTGTGGCTCAGGGTAAATGTTGACTGTCAGAAGCGGGAACCCCGAACCACACTCTGGATTACACTGCAGAGCAGCCCCTTATCTGCTCTCCGGTCCAGCGTGTCCTCCACTGTGATCGCAGAGCAGAGCGATCTAACATCTTCATTCAGTTCAGCTCCCTGCATGCATTGTCAGTGTACAGGGGGGCGGAACTGCGTGAGGAAATTCAGAACAGCAAATCTCAAAGAGACATACACAGGAACCGGAATACAATGTAACATGTGAGGATTTCATTGTATCAAAGCAAAACACTTCAGATTTCTCTCTAGATCAGTTTCCAATGCCCTGCCTGCCCCTTTACTGCCATTTGGAAAAATTTTTGCCTGGACATATTTTATCCATAGCATCAAAAAAGTGTCACTTTAGCACAAAAGGAGTTTTAGACAACATAAAAGACAGCAACAGTGACTTAGAATTGCTCACAGAATTGTTTATAAAAGTTTATCATACCTGGACCGTTAAAACGAGTAATTTCTTAAGAATTATAGGCCTACAATATAAAACAGCTAATTTTATGCAGAATAATCTACCACTTTGGGTAAAAAATTTCTGACATAATTAGACGGCCAGGGAGGTTAACTCAAGCTCATGATTTATCCTGGCGTGCTGTTTCTGTCATCCTTTCCTCTACCCTAATCGCAGCTGAGAGGGAGCACATTTTTCTCACTGCTCAGCAGTACGCTGACCAGGTTCATTTGACCGACCTCAGCACCGAGGCAGTTCCCCGACAAGAACTTGCTTGGGGTTATCAAATAGACACTCAAGCAGGCAGGGGTGGACGTGCCCGCTGAGATAAAGTGTTTCAGTGTGTCCTGGCTGGGCTTCAGGCCAATTCCGATAAAGCGGTCAGTTTTAATAAACTTAGGGAGATCACTCAAAAGCCCGACGATAATCCAGCTGCCTTTTCAACCTGCTTAACTGATGTTCTAACCCAGGGGTGTCACACTGGCAGCCCCCGAGGTAAGTTTTTGAGCCCACGATGTGGCCACCAATGTGCATAAGGATATCTTGGAGGTTTAGTGAGGTAAAACTAAGGCGATAATAGTGGGAGGAGTTCATGTGAATGTATTAGAGCAGAGGTTCTCAAGGTGTGGGTTGCGACCCCTTTGTGGGGCAAATGACCCTTTCACTGAGATCACGTAACACCGTCAGAACACACCTATTTCAGATGGACTTAGGAACCCAGAGGCCGCTCCTCTATCTGTCTCCAGGCAGCTCCGCCCACATGCAGCTACACCCACAACCTCTGAGTACCCAACGTGAAGACAGTGCCCCATTGCTACACCATGCTACAGGATGAAATTTCACCGATTTTGAAGTAGAAATAAATATCTCACAATATAGAATGACGTATTGTTTTGTGATGAATCATGATGCTTGAATGATGTTCGATGTGTAACAATGAAAATATATCCAGCATATCGGATATTTACATGATGACTCATAGCAGTAGCAAAACGACAGTGATGAAGTAGCAACGAAAATAATGTTATGGTTGGGGGGAGGTCACAACCACATGAGGAACTGTCTGAGAGGATCGCCTCATGAGGAAGGTTGAGAGCCACTCACGAGAAGACAGTTTAGAGTTTCATCAGTGCTGTCTTGCACCCTGACTCTATGTCCCTTCCGTGTTGCCCATTGTCCAATTATATTACAGTTGGGGTTGGGGTCTCTACTTGGTCCACGCTCCTTCACATCCATCTGATTGCTTGTTTGTGAACTTCTGATACCTCTGCTCTTCAACATCGCATGATCACAAAGGCTGGTGTGCATCCTCCACTGGGCTTTGTTGTTTCCCTGCTAGATGTTTAACACGAAACCTTTCAGATCCCAGATGCTATATCTTTTGAAAGCTGGGCACCATCAGCTTTCTTCACATTTGCTTCTGCACCCATTTTGTCTTTGGCAAGACTGTTGGGAAGCTCTTTCTTCTTCTTCTTTTTTAAATCATTTTATTGGGGGCTCATACAACTCTTATCACAATCCATACATACATCAATTGCATAAAGCACATTTATGCATTTGTTAGCTCATTGTTCTGAAAACATTTGCTCTCCACTTAAGGCCCTGGCATCAGCTCCTCATTTTCCCTGCTCCCTCCCCGCTACCTCATGAAGCCTTGATAATTTATAAATTATTATTTTGGCATATCTTATACTCTCCGACATCTCCCTGCACCCACTTTTCTCTTATCCATCCTCCATGGAGGAAGTTATATGTAGATCCCTGTCATTGGTTTCCCATGTCCACCGCACCCTCCCACGACCCTCCCAGGATCGCCACTCTCACCACTGGTCCGGAAGGGATCATCCTTCCCAGATTCCCTGTGTTTCCAGTTCCTATGTCTACAAGTGTGCATCCTCTGATCTAGCCAGATTTGTAAGGTAGAACTGCGATCATGATAGCAAGGGCGGGGCGTGGGGGGGGAAGCATTTAGGAACTGGAAGAAAGTTGTATGTTTCATCTTTGCTACACTGCACCCTGACTGGCTCGTCTCCTCCCCATGGCTCTTCTATAAGGGGATGTTCAGTTGCCTACAGATGGGCTTTGGATCCCCAATCAGCACCCTCCCTCATTCACAATGATATGACTTTTTGTTCTTTGGTGCCTGATAACTCATGCTTTTGACACTTGTGATCACACAGGCTGGTGTGCTTCTTCCATGTGGGCTTTGTTGCTTCTCAGCGAGATGGCTGCAGGGAAATTATTTCTACAATGATTCCCGCCCCCCGCCCCCCAATGTGTCTCCAAACCAGATGACATCTTTCCCAAATTCAGTCTCTCCTCTGCTCATCAAGATCCTCCCCAGAATCCAATTGGTCTTGTTGCCTGAAGCAAGCGGCCATGTTTCCGCATACTCACGGACTGGCCTTTCCCTCGGCATCGGGGCATCTCATCTTACTCCAGTTTTAAATCTTATTAATATTTTTTTAAATTTTGTCGGTGGCCTTTTTTCTTTTATAGGTACAAGAAATCTTTCTTTTTGTGTTTTTATGTTTCCTACTTTATTAAGCATGGAACGTGTTTGTGTATAGAAACCACAATCGATGCAATAGCTTATCTTAGGAGAAGAAGTGTTGAGGGAAATGGTGTAAACAGAGTATGGACCAAATAATGAATACTGGAGCAGGGGAGGGGTATTAGAACTGAGTGTGGGATGAATATATGACTCCTTTCCCACGTGACAGCACTGTGGAGGTGTATGGTGAGTGCTGTTTCAATAATATAATATCGTGGAGTTTGGATATTTTAAAAAATGTCTGTGTATCGCTCTACCCTGACCATCATGGCTGTAAGAATGACATGTTTCTTATACACAACTGGTGGACATCCCAGTATTCCATACATTTGAGAGTCTTCTGTTGTTCCTGATATGGTAGCTCCTGGAAGGGTCAAAGAAGTAGAATGATTGGGTGAAAGTGTTCCTAAAGGGAGGAACGTGTCCCTGGGGGTTATCATAGGTGATTGCTTGTTTCATGAACCATGACCAAATTCATTTCCCAATCATATTCAAGCACATCCAGAATATTCCTGGGAAATCTGCTGCATAAGATTTTTTAGCTCACTAGTTGTCACTCTGTGGGTAGCAGTCCCTTTGGGGGTCAAATGACCCTTTCACAGGGGCCGCCCAATTCATCACAGTAGCAAAATGACAGTAAGGAAGCAACAAGGAGTATAATGTTATGGTTGGGGGGGGGTACCACCTGAGGAGCTGGATGACATTAGGAAGGTGGAGAATCAGTGCTTGAGGACATTGCAAGTGAAGATGTGACTTGGAGAAAAAAGGTGAGCCTAACCCCAAACAAGGTAGCCTCCAAAGCCTCATTTGCATGAGAAAGGTGCCCCTCCCTGGTGCAATTGGCCTCAATCCCTCAGTTTCCTGAGTGGATCTCCTCTGAGCAGCCAATCACAGAGAGAAAGCCTCCCTAGGGACTGGGCCCCCACCCTGTATACATATAAGTGTCCAGCCAGGCTCACTGTCCTTCTGGATCTTCCATCTGACTAGAGAGCCTTTGAGCTCCAGACCTTGGACTGTGAAGCTGCTGCCCGCCAGCTGACCTGAGCTTCGGACCGTGTCAGCTCCTGCCAGAAGCCCTCACCCTGAAACCTGGACCCATAGTTGGCAACATCCAAGCTCCATAAGAGGTGAGTGACTGCTCTGAACTCTATCTCATTGGGGCCCAGGCGGTGTCACTTCAAGATCAAAAGTTTGGATCCCCCAGGCCCTGAGCAGAGGACATGTGTGTGTGCTCATGGAGATGTCGACTCTGAGAGCTAGTCCACAGGGCAGCTCTCCTCTGACCTACGTGGTTGTTATGAGCTCTAAAGGAACGTAGGGGGGATCTGGGGGTTGTTGTGCTTGAAATCCTCTGTTGTGGGGACTCTCAGAGATCTGAGTGTGGTAGCAGAGCAGGTCAGTGATAGGAGAGTCCCTCAGGGTTGGCAGTGACTGACGGTGATGGGCAGGAAAAGGAAAAGGTTCATAGCAGGTTGTGGGTGATGAGATAAAAGGAGGCGAGGAGAAACTTGGCAAACATAACATGTGGTGCGTTAGCTGGGTGCCTCTCAGGATCCTGGGAATGCTGGGAGGGGAGCTGGGTGACAAGGAAGAGTGCCGGAGGTGTGAGGGTGAAGAGCTGGGAGGGAGAAGGAGAAGTTTGCTCTCCTCCATGTGTCCTCTCTCTCATGAAGGACTCTAAAGACACAGCAGGTGGTGGGAGAGTAGTTAGTGAAGCAGGGGAGTCTCAGAGAGCTGGAGGTGACAGTCATGGCGCTGAGTAAGGTTGATGACCCAAGAGGGACTCTGAAGGCAGTGGGTGAAGAGATGGGAGTCGGGGCTGAGCTGCTTGGTGAACACAATCTGTGTTTGTGGACCCTCTCAGAAAACTGGGGTGGTTGGAGAGTAGCTGGGCGACTAGGCTGCAGAAGAGATTCTGCAGAGGCTGTGGGTGAAGAGACGGGAGGCAAGGGGAAACTGGGGAGCTCCATGTGTCATCCCATCACAGCCCAATGGGCGTGAAGTACAACTGCTTTTCAGTACGACTGCAGTACAGTAAGGCAGGCAGGAAGACAATCATTCCCAGGTGTGGTTTCTCTTCCGTTCATTCTCTATGGTCGATGGTCTGTCAGGGAGGGTTCACCTGGCATCAGGTCTCGGTGGGCAGGAGCACCTCCCTGAGGATTCAGAAGATCTGAGGGCAGGGTCAATCAATCCGTGAGTGCTCTGATTCATGATCTCTTGACTCCAGAAACAAAACCAATTTCATCTTTCAGTGAGACTCAGGGCCACACAGGAAAATTCATTACAAATCCACTGGACAAGTTCTCTTTAGAATACTGCAAAGGAACGGGCTCGCTTTGAGTAGAAAGGCGGCCAAGATCCAAACCCTGTTTTTTTCATTTTATTTTATTGATTAATTTACATAATTTTATTGGGGTATCTTATGGCTGTAATAACAATCCATCCATCAATTGTGTCAATCACACTTGTGAATATGTTGCCATCATCATTTTGAAAGGATGATTTTTTTTATGCTTCAGCTGTTGGTATCTGCTCTTCATTTGATCTTCCTTCCCCTAATCTCTCCCATGTGAACCCTTGATTAATTAAGTTATTTTCATATGTTACACCATCCTCTACCTCCCTTCACACATATTTCTGTTATTCATACTCCTGAAGTTGGGGTGGGATATCCATTCACTCTGTCTTCCCTCCCTACCCCCACTTTCCCCCTAGTCTCATGGTATTCCTACTCTCATTACTGTTCCTGAGGGGTTTATGTGTCCTGCATTCCTTGTGTTGAGAGCTCTTATCAGTATCCATGTAAATGCTCCAGGGTAGCCATAGTAGTCAGATATACCTGGGGCCATGGTGATAGAGGCAAATGGATAGATAGATATACATATATACATATATATGTAGACCTATATCCCTATGGTTATATTCTAATATATTTACCAATCTACATGCCTATATTTATGCCTCTATAAAACATTTTGCCTCCTAGTTCTTTGCTGTGTTTTCTATTACTCTCCTCTTGTCCCACTATCATGTTGCACCTTCATGCACCTCTCAGTAATTCTTCTTGGCTACACTGCGCTTGATGCAGCACCACCCGGCGCACAGGGGCTCCTCAGCATTGGGGTTTATGTCTTTGTTGCTCCTGTGCTCCTTAGTTTGTGGCTTCCCTGCCTCCTCCTCTGCTACGTCTCCCCAGAACCATCAGGTTCTTTGTTTGCACCTCTGGATTGTTACTCCTGCCTATCTTATTGAGCTAAATACAGGAAGCCCTGGTATGTGCAAACCCCTCATTTGCATGTAAAAGTCCACTGGCTTAGGAAGGGTTCCCGGTTATCCTAATTCTCTTAGTTTCTTGTAGGGCTGCCATGAGTCAGCATGGACTCCATGCAGTGAACTATATTTCTTATTTGTTTTCTCCTCTAGAACCCAGCCTGAAACATAACAAAGAGAACCTTGTGGGAAAATCAGTTGCTTAAGACCCAGGCCATCATTGGTTCCCTGCTTGGATTGGAGAAGAGAGAGACTGCCTGAAGGCACAACCGGATGCTGTTTCTTCCTACTGAACTCTCTCATCAGCACATGTGTTAAGATTGCCTGCAGCCGTGAAGATCCACAAAGCAGCCTGTCCCTTGTGGGAATCTAGATTTGGAAAGTGTCCTCCTCTAGAGCAGTCCTCAGTCATGCCTTCTGTGGACAAGCCATGTGTCACATCTGCGCCTTCCAGCGAAGGAGCCCTCATTCCTGAGTCAGAGGCATCAGATTCCTCAAGAATACACCACACCTTCACCCTAACATCACCAAGTCAGTCACCGGCAGTCCCCAGAGACTCTCCTCCATCAGCCAGCGACTCCCCCACCAGTGCCAGGTTCCTGAGCGATTCCACCACATACACAGAGGACACTGTGAGCTCACAAAGCTACTTCTGCTTGGCTTCCAGGTCTTCCACCACTACCGCTCCAGGAAATACCTTCGCACTCAGCCACTCTGCCACCCCAAGTTTTCTGAAGGAGTCCCCTGAGCACACAGAGGACACATTGAGTTCACCAAGCTGCCCATCTGTGACTTCCATGTCTTCCCCCATCGCCTTCAGAGAATCTCCGGGGTCAACAACATACAACACTTTCTTCCTACCTTCACCAATTCAGTCACCGCCAATCCTGAGAGACTCTCCTGCGTCACCCCACTACTCTCCCACCAGCCCTAGGTCTCTGAGAGTGTCCCCAGAACACCCAGAGGACACATTAAGCACGCACAGTTCTGTGATTTTCATCTCATCGCGCTCACCCCCTAGAGACTCTCCTGTGTCACCCTGCTACTCTCCCACCACCCCCAGGTCTGTTAGAGAGACATCAATATACACAGAGGATACATTGGGTTCACCAAGCTGCCCAGCCCTGACTATAATGTCTTCACCCACCCCCTTCAGCGACCTTCCAGTGTCAACAACATACCACACCTTTTTCCAGCCATCACAAAGTCAGCCACCGCCAATGCTGAGTGACTCTCCTGTGTCACCTTGCTACTCTCCCACCAGCCCTAGGTCTCTGAGAGAGTCCCCAGAACACCCCGAGGACACATTAAGCACACAGAGTTCTGTGCTTTTCATCTCAGCGAACTCACCCCCTAGAGACTCTCCTGTGTCACCCTGCTACTCTCCCACCAGCCCCAGGTCTGTTAGAAATACCTCAGTGTACACAGAGGACACATTGAGTTCACCAAGCTGCCCATCTGTGACTTCCATCTCTTCACTCACCACCGTCAGAAACCTCCTGGTGTCAACAACATACCACACCTTCTTCCTACCTTCACCAACTCATTCACCGCCAATCCTGGGAGACTCTCCTGCATCACCCTGCTACTCTCCCACCAGCCCTACGTCTCTGAGAGAGTCCCCAGAGGACACATTAAGCACACACAGTTCTGTGATTTTCATCTCATCGACCTCACCCCCCCGAGACTCTCCTGTGTCACCCTGCTACTCTCCCACCACCCCCAGGTCTGTTAGAGAGACATCAAGGAACACAGAGGACACATTGAGTTCACCAAGCTGCCCATCGGTGACTTCCATGTCTTCACCCTCCGCCTTCAGAGAACCGCTGGGGTCAACAACATACCTCACCTTCTTCCTACCATCACCAACTCAGCCACCGCCAATGCTGAGAGACTCTCCCGTGTCACCCAGCTATTCACCAACCACCCATGGGGTTCTGAGAGAATCAACCCTGGAAACACCTTGTAGATCACAGAGCTCTGACCCTGACTGCTCCACCCTTCATTCTCACACTTCAATGGTTCCCACACCTGTGCCACCAGGTTGCCACACAGCTGTCCCTCAGGGACATGCGATAGTCCTTCCACCTTCTCCCCACTATTGTATTTTCAACCCCCTTTGTGGTCAATCCATTGAGCCACGTGATGCAGATCTTTTCCCAGGTTTCCACACCCCTGCTGACGACCACGCACCCTCTAGGGGAATGGTATCTTCTGTTTCCCTCCATCACGCACAGCGCTGTCCTGCGGCTTGCTATTGTCACACATTTCGTCGCAGAAGGGACACCTCTAAATGTGGACACCACTCCAATCGGTGACTGAATAGTTCAGGAAGCAAGACACCAGTGGTTTCACTGTTGATCTGCACAAGACAGACACTGGTCCCGGTGAACTTAGGGGCCACACAAACCAACCAAGTGACAACATGAAGTGCAGATACTTGGAATAAAAGAACAAGGAGGGGCTAATGTTCTTGAATTGGTAATACTTCAATTCCTGACCTCACAGAATAAAGGATTCACGCAAAGCACAATTTGTAATCCAAGTGGGTTTTTTTGAAGGAGGGGAGAAGCTTCATGGTTTACAGCCTCAAAAGAGTCCATGCTATTTCAGGGTAGCATGCCGGGCCCTGAGGAAGCGGTGCGGGGCTCACAACTGGTCATGCACAATCTTGTAGGACAGCACACTCACACGTGCAGAACCTGGGGAGGGATCCCTGGGACCGAGAGGTCGAAGAAGAAAGTGTCAGAGGACTGGGAACAGAGACAACACGAGGCAAGAGACAGCACTGGGGAGAGAGCAAGAGGAAGTCCCGGAGCATGCTCCCTACCTTTACTCTGGCCCACCCCTGGCTGGGGGACGCCTGACTGAAGGTATTGGTTGACCCTGTTGGCTGTGTTAAGCCAACCCCTGTGATGTCATCCACCCCGGTCTAGTTTCAATCGCAAAGATGTTCCTCCCACCTGTCTGGAGGCTTTAATTTGAGCAAGCTTGGTTAAGGTGTCCTCAAAGATGTCTAATGGTCACCTGAGTTCTTCCCAACATCTTTTTTGGGGTCCTTTCTGGCATGGGCGGGATGACCCCAGTCTCTCTCTCTCTCTCTCTCTCTCTCTCTCTCTCTCTATATATATATATATATATATATATATATATACATACATACATACATACATACATACATATACACACACACACACACACCCCTAACATTTCCTCACTGCAGGAGTATGGACCCAAACTTTGGCGGTACATGGCAAAGATGTCTCTGGCTGCTTTTTGCTGAAAAAAGGGACATGGCATGGGACTTTGGGGTCGCTGTCAGGAGAGCCAGCCCCTACCACATTTTCACAGGCCCGGCAGGTACAATAGTACAGCGATAATATGTAATATTACAGTAAAGTCATAGGAGAGAAGAGAGAATGAAATAAAGGAGTCAGACACATTTCATGGTAGCATTCCCACCTCAGCCCCAATTGGTGGTCCCTGTGAGGATGTGGAAGTTGGAAACAGCAAGAGTGAGAGAGATTTATTTCTAACCAAGGCTTATAAATCTATGGGGGCATGAAAGCCCCCTAATTAGAGGCAAAGACATACGTCACAGGATGGGGTTTTACTATAGGTAATACAGTAATGGAAGGGGGATGATCTGGGGGTGCACACACTATGAGGAGGGATTGGGGATATGAATATGACAAGATGGGCGGATCCTAGATTCATGATGGCAAACTAACCTTGATTGCCCTTGAGCTGTAGACTTGATTTAGTCTAAGCTTTCAGGGGAAGCAATCCACTGTCCCTAACAACAGGGAGTGAGCCCCACCTATGGTGGGAGAAAGAGTAGTGTCTGATTGCTCTGGATGGCTGAATGCCTACAGGGAGAACATTTCTATGTATCTGACCTCCTACCTTGTGCTGCCAAACAGCCTGTTAGGTTAGGCATATAACTGGGGGAGACAGAGCTGGGGAAATCTGTTTATATCCCACAGATCCACACCCTTCCAACTCTGTTGGGAGGGGTTGTCCACTTAGGGTCCTACAGTGGATGTGGTTGGGGTGATCCAGGATCTGGCGATCCTGAGGGTTGGAATACTTGGCTTATGGTCATTGGTAACCTGACAACTTCTGGAAGAAACAAAACAGGTGAACACTTTAGGTAAGGCAGAGCCAACTCTGTAAGACAGCATTGTCCTTGGAAGTGAGGTTAATGTCACTGGAAGATTGGAAAAGAAATCTTAGGGCTGGTAGGCATGGGTGCCACTTCCCTGTAAACACAGGGATCGTGTGAAAGTATGTACTGGCTTAAAGCCTGCTGTGGGTCTGAAGTAGGGTTTTCTGTGCAGCACTTCTCTGTCCAGGGCGTCGGTGAAACACCATCCTAAGATCATCCAAAGGCTCACAGGAGTGTTTGTCTGTTTGCCACATTTCTGAGGGCTCAGGCTGCAACAGCTTCTGTGGTTTCTCTCATGAATGGTGACTCCAAGCACTTTGCCCTGGAACTTTAGTGGCAGTGGGGGTATAGTGCATTACTGGGAAGGGACCCTTCCAGATTGGCTGGAATTGGGGACCTGTCCTTCCAGATTTTTAAAATAAGAACTAAGTCTCCAGACAGGCACGCGGGCAATTCGACAAGCTATCCCGCATCAAGCTGAGTGTGAAATGAGGCGTGTGGATTAGGAAAAGAAAGAGATATATATAAAGTATGGGATTGGGAGGCCAACAGTCTGATGGACTGAAGTCCCTAGTATATTCAAAGCTTGGTTTTTACACTCTTCTTACAAGGGATTGGTTACAATACAAACATCAAGGAACTTAACAAACATTCTTAAACTCTTATCTATACAAATGTTACCTAACTAGTCACACTTTCTTAACATTTGAATAATAAAAGCCCTATGTTCTAAGACAAGCACACGCATATGCATGATTCAAAAGAATCTAAAAGAAATCATAAATAACTGAGTAATCTCTCAATGTTTTTAGCAGCAAGGTCACAAATAACAGTCATTTTGCAATGCTTTTGTCTGCAAAGACACAGAGGCACAGGGGACTAATTGGTCACCCATCATTGAACACCTTGATCAGCCCATACCTCCTACATCTCCCCCTTCTTTATTACTAAAAATGAGCAAAGGGGGACTGCATCTGTCTTAGGTTGGGAGAGGTTCTGATGAACTTACCCGTCATTGGGTCTACTGTTCTTTAAAAACAGTGTCTCGTCTTAGGTCGATGCATCTGAACTCAATCCTCTTACCCGTCATTGACTGCCAGTCCTTAAGATTTTGCGGAGAGGGGGTAACTCCACGAACTCGATTCAACTCAAGGCTGTTCAGATGAACTTGTGACGTAATTCATGCTAGCATGGTTTGAAGACATTGCAGATAACAAGGTAGTAAAATGCAAAAAATTTGCAAAAATTAATAATAATAATAACAACAACAACCTATGCCTTATATTCATGCAGAAACAACCCAGGGTTAATTATCTTATTGTTAAGCAAGCACATTTGATACCCATAGCAACTCTATCTTCTGCCAAGGTAGACATCCTTGAGAAAATTAAAACAGCAGTTTTTCCAGACCTTGCGCACTTTCTTGTTCTTGATAGAGTCACGGAAGAAATCATCAAACACTGACACATAGGTCATGAGACTGCTCAGCGGTTTCAAGGCTGAGCCTTCAACATCTCACCTCCTATTTTATTTACTGAAGACGTTTTTACTCAAAACGCCGGCAGATGACTGTGCCTGTCTTAGGTTGTCGAATTCTGAAATCTCCCTGACCTGTCATCAGTCAGAGTCCTCCAGGTGACTATGACCTGTCTTAGGTTGACAGACTCAACTCGATCATACCTGTCTCTGACTAACCAGCCTATGCTTGCACCCCTGTTTAGGGAGGGGGCAAAGTGCACAGGTGCGCTTCATGAAGCTTTGTTCCTAACGCCAGTAATTCCACCATACCTTGCCTAGTATTTTAGGAAGTATGCATAAGATCAACAATACACACACTTCTGCTGTGACTATGGACACAAGCATTCCCTTTTTTTCCCTTCTAACTTCCTGTCTAATGTCTTCTTGAGTACCCAACACGTTAGTCACATTTTTTGCATAATTCCTTTACACAGTGGGCAGTTTGTAATTCACTGGCAGCATAATAAAAGAAGATTGATACAAAATAGCAATGACTATGCCTTCAGGGGTCTAGGCAATGCAATTAGACAAACTACAATTATTACAGCCATGTTAGACTTAGAATCCTCATGATCTATAGTAATATTCCCTGCCAAAAGTACATAAGGCGATGGATGGTATGCAGGCAGTAACGTTTCCTTGCGGTTTGGAGGAAGGGCCCACAAACGTCACATCACCCAAAGTAGCTTCTATTTTCCATCGGAAGTATTTTTTTTTTCTTTCTTCAGTATTGTCCTGGTTGCCAGACCAATCGATGATATATCTCTCTTTTGTGATGTTATACCGGATGGGCTTGTCCATGAAACACGATCTCCACAATATGTTTTTATTATTCTTTCAAATCTCTGGTCCACATAAAGAAAAAGGCTGTGGAGAGGATGAGATTGCATTTCCTTCACCTTGTACAGGGAAGACGTTGACCAGCGATGCCTCCTGCACCGGCACAAGGGTGGCAGCTTTTCCTCCCCGTGGGTCTGGATGAGCCCATGCTGATGGAATGCCTCTGGCGTTGGCCTGCCCTTGTGGCGTATTACAACATTAAAGCTACCCCAGAGTCTATAGCTGGCTCCCTTCCAAGGAAAGGTCGCCGTCTAAAACTTCATAGGGGCTTCAACACGTAGGTTGTTGTGGGGCAATGCTGAGACCTAGCAGAGCTCTTGGCGGGTCATCTGTCCAGATCATCTAAGTTTCTTGTGTGAGTTTCTGGAGGGTTAGTTTCGGGTGTTGGTTAGGTCTCTCCCCCTGCCCTGAGGACTGTAGCCTCCAGGCTCAGTGGAGATGATAGATTATTCTAAGTGCTGAGAGACTGAGTGATTTGGAGATGAAAATACGCTAATTATTACTCTGCACTGATTTGGAGGACTTAATTTCTGAAGTGACCATTTAGATGCATCGCGAGCCTTCTCAGGATGGATGAGCTATAATTCAGTCCACCCGGTAAAGGGGTCTGTGTACACTAGAAGATACTTGAATCCTTCGAGGGCTCAAATCTGGGTAATATCTGTCTTACCATCTACCCCAGGGTAGGATCCCTAGCACTGGACAGACTGATCAAGGTGGCTTCTAAGTACCCCTTGGGGACTGCTGGTCTGGCAGGTGGGACAGTGATAGTGGAGGTTAATTTGGCCCCACAGAATTGTAGAGTGAGCAAGGTCAAGGGTTTGTAGCGATGGGTAGCATCAGGGAAACCTTTACAACTTTCCACTGTAGCCTTTGTGGCAATTGGAGTTTGCAGTTTGTCTCCCACTATCCATCAGGTTGATGGCAGAATTTCGGAGTCTTAGCCTGTTTCCCTTCTTCTGAGAGTGTTATAGAAGAGGAAGCTGGCTTGGGGGGAATTAGGGCATTTATGGAGCTAGGGGGCTCTTGCCAGAGCTGCCTACCTGGCTGCACCGTCAGTTGCTCAGTTGTCCATGGTGATTTCTCAGTTGCCCCTCAGGTCCTCTTGGCAGTGCACTACTGCCCCTTCAGCTAGTTTGTGATGGCTTCTAAGAGTGCCCTGATTTGACCTCCATGTTTAATGGGGGCTTCCCTGTGTGGTTAAATATTCTCTTTCCTTCCAGACTGAAGAGCGGGCATGGAGAACAACAAAGATCTATGTAGAATCATACACGGATAATTTCTTTCCCTCTGCTAGTTCAAGGCCCCAGGACAAAGCTGTGAGTCCAGCCAGCTGGGCTGAAGTTCCTGGGGGTAGGGGATTGGCTTCACTTTCTTGGTGGAAGGCAACCATGGCATAACCGACCCCGTGCACTCCATCCGTCACAAAGCTGCTGCCGTCAGACAACCAGACACAGTCTGTTCCTGCAAGCCGTTTATCTGTAATGTCAGGCAAGTGATCAGTAGACAGAAGCTCAAAGCAGGAATGAAGTGGCTTTGAGCACTCCCCAGGGTCAGCAAGTAACATAACTGGGCGGTGACCCCGGGGTTCTCTATAAGAAGGATTTGATACTTTAGCAGGCGACTGTCAGAAAGTCAGTTATAACTGTTAGCTTGTAGCACTTCAGAGATCCTATGGTCAGTCGGGACCTCTAAAGTTCCTCCTGTGGGGATCTCATCTGCTTCTTGGACTAAGAATGCCCCAGCAGCTATTGCTTATAGGCAAGGTGTCCACCCATCTAACCTCTTTGGTAAATATGCCCCCTGATTTGACACTCCGCTGGCGGGGGGCAGGTGTCAGCCCTGAATCAACAGAGATGTGGTGGATGTGGTTATCTTAATGGGCAGCAAGGTTTCCATAGTAATCAAAGCAAGCTATCTTTTGTGGATTTAAGGCATTGGCTACTTCGCCAGGGTGCTTTCACCCCAGGCACCCTCAGCTGGGCTCCAGTCTGGCAGCACAGATGATAAGGACCAACACATGTCTATTTATGGAGACCACTGCCAGCCTCTCTGTACAGAAACGCGTGGCCACGGTAGAGTTTGCCCTCTGCTTTTCCATCTGACCCAGGGTGGCAATGGAGACATCCATGTCAACCCTCTGGTCCTTATTCTGTCCGTAGCCAGGGAATGCGGGTCCTTTAGCTTTGACTATTGGTCTCTGGAGATTAGTCATGGGTAATCCAAATTCTAAAATACCCCCAAACACGGCTAGGGTGGCTCCTAGCCAACCTCACTAAACTGGGGCTGAAGCCTGCCCCTCATCTAAAGCACCTCATGTTTATTATTTATTTTTGCCACCGTAGATTAGCCGTAGTACAGTTTGGATAAACGGGTCTAGGTCGCCCAAACAAAGGACTTTTGATTTCAATATTTTTGCAATGTCTTCAAACCATGGTAGCATGAATTACGGCACAAGTTCATCTGAACAACCTTGAGTTGTTTCGAGTTCGTGGAGTTACCCCCCTCCTCAAAGTCTGAAGGACTGGCAGTCAATGACAGGAAGAGGATTGAGTTCAGCTCCATCAACCTAAGACAGAGCACTGTTTTCAAATAACAGTACACCCAATGACGAGTAAGATCAGCAGAACCTCTCCCAACCTAAGACAGACTCAGTCCCTGCTTTCCTCAATTTTAGTAATAAAGAAGGGGGAGATGTAGGAGGTATGGGCTGATCAAGGTGTTTACTGATGGGTGATCAATTAGTCCCCTGTGTTTTTGTGTCTTTGAAGACAAAAGCATTGCAAAATGACTGTTATTTGTGACCTTGCTACTAAAAACATTGAGAGGTAAATCAGTTATTTGCAATCTCTTTAAGATTCTTTGGAATCTCGCATTTCTGTGTGCTTGTCTTAGAACATAGGGCTTTTATTATTCAAAGGTTAAGAAAGTGTGTGTGACTAGTCACATAACATTTGCATAGATAAGAGTTTAAGAATGTTTGTTAAGTTCCTTAATGTTTGTATTGTAACCAATATCTTGTAAGAAGAGTATAAAAACCAAGCTCTGAATATACTTCAGTCCATCAGCCTGTCGTCCTCCCAATCCCATACTTTGTATATACTTTTTTCTTTTCCTTTCATCCGCACGCCTCATTTCAGACCCAGCTTGATGCAGGATAGCTGGTCAGACTGGGGTGCCTGTCTGGAGACTTAGTTCTTCTTAAAAACCTGGAAGGACGGGGCCCCCAATTCCAGGAATTCTGGAAGGGTCCCTTCCCAGATATTGTCTCTACCACCACTGCCAATAAAGTTCCAGGGCAAGGGGCTTGGAATCACCATTCACGAGTGAAACCACGGTGGCTGTTGCAGACAGAGCCCTCAGAAAGGTGGCAAACAGACAAACACTCCTGTAAGCCTTTGGATGGTCTTAGGATGGTGTTTCACCAACGCCCTGGACAGAGAAGTGCTCCACAGAAAACTCTACGTCAGACCCACAGCAGGCTTTAAGCCAGTACATACTTTCACACGATCCCTGTGTTTACAGAGAAGTGGCACCCATGCCTACCAGCCCTAAGATTCCTTTTCCAATCTTCCAGTGACATTAACCTCACTTCCAAGGACAATGCTGTCAAACACAGTTGGCTCTGCCTTACCTAAAGTGTTCACCTGTTTTGTTTCCTCCAGAAGTTGTCAGGTTACCAATGACCATAAGCCAAGTCTTCCAACCCTCAGGATCACCAGATCCTGGATCACCCCAACCACATCCACTGTAGGCCCCTAAGTGGACAACCCCTCCCAACAGAGTTGGAAGGGTGTGGATCTGTGGGATATAAACAGATTTCCCCAGCTCTGTCTCCCCCAGTTATATGCCTAACCTAACAGGCTGTTTGGCAGCACAAGGTAGGAGGTCAGATACATAGAAATGTTCTCCCTGTCGGCATTCAGCCATCCAGAGCAATCAGACACTACTCTTTCTCCCACCATAGGTGGGGCTCACTCCCTGTTGTTAGGGACAGTGGATTGCTTCCCCTGAAAGCTTAGACTAAATCAAGTCTCCAGCTCAAGGGCAATCAAGGTTAGTTCGCCATCATGAATCTAGGATCCACCCATCTTGTCACATTCATATCCCCAATACCTCCTCTTCTTATAGTGTGTGTACCCCTAGATCATCCCCCTTCCATTACTGCATTACCTATAGTACAACCCCTTCCTGTGACGTATGTCTTTGCCTGTAATTAGGGGGCTTGCATGCCCTCAAGAGATATATAAGCCTTGGTTAGAAATAAATCTCTCTCACTCCTGCTGTTTCCACCTTCCACATCCTCACCTGGACCACCAAGTGGGGCTGAGGTGGGATTGCTACCATGAAATGTGTCTGACTCCTTTATTTCATTCTCTCTTCTTCTCTATGACTTTACTGTAATCTTACATATTATCACTGTACAATTGTGTCGGCTGGACCCGTGATAATGTGTTAGGGGCTGACTCTCCTGAGAGGTACCTCAAACCCCATGCCATGTCCCTTTTGTCAGCACGAAGCAGCCAGAGACATCTTCGCCCAGTACGCCCAAAGTTTGGGTCCATAATCCTTCAGTGAGGAAATGTTAGGTGTATATATATATATATATATATATATATATATATATATATATATATATATATATATATACAGAGAGAGAGAGACCTGGGTCATCCCTCCCATGCCAGCAAAGGCCCCTATAAAAGATGTTGGGAAGAACTCAGGTGACATCTTTGAGGACACCTTAACTAAGCTTGCTCAAATTAAAGCCTCCAGACAGGTGGGAGGAACATCTTTGTGATCCAAACTAGACCGGGGTGGATGACATCACAGGGGTTGGCTTAACACAGCCAACAGGGTCAACCAATACCTTCAGTCAGGCCTCCCCCAGCCAGGGGTGGGCTAGTGTAAAGGTAGGGAGCATGCTCCGGGACTTCCTCTTGCTCCCTCCCCAGTGCTCCTTCTTGCCTCCCATTGTCTCTGTTCCCAGTCCTCTGACACTTTCTCCTTCGAACCCTCGGTCCCAGGGACCCTACCAGGAACTGCACGTGTGAGTGTGCTGTCCTACAAGATTGCGTGTGACCAGTTGGGAGCCCAGCACCGCTTCTGCAGGGCCCGGCATGCTACCCTGGAATAGCATGGACTCTTTTGAGCCTGTAAACCATGAAACTTCTCCCCCTCCTTCACAAAAACCCACTTGGATTACAAATTGTGCTTTGGCGTGAATGCTTTATTCTGTGAGGTCAGGAACTGAAGTATTACCCATTCAAGAACATTAGCCCCTCCTTGTTCTTTTATTCCAAATATCTACACTTCATGTTGTCAGTTGGCTGGTTTTTGTGGCCCCTAAGTTCAGCGGGACCAGTGTCTGTCTTGTGCAGATCAACAGTGAAACCGCTGCAGTCTGGCTTCCTGAACGATTCATTCACCGATTGGAGTGGTGTCCACAGTTAGAGGTGTCCCTTCTGCGACGAGATGTGTGACAATAGCAAGTGGCAGGACAGCGCTGTGTGTGATGGAGGGAAACAGGGGGGTCCCTTCCCCTGGACGGTGCATGGTCACCAACAGGAGCGTGGAACCCTGGGAAAAGATCTGCATCACATAGTTCACAAAGGGGGGTGAAAATACAATAGTGGGGGGAAGGTGGAAGGACTACCGCATGTCCCTGAGGGACAGCTGTGTGGCAAGCTGGTGGCACAGGTGTGTGAACCATTGAAGTGTGAGCATGAAGGGTGGAGCAGTCAATTTAACAACTCTGTGGCGAACCTCTCATACAGTTCCTCATGTGGTTGTGACCTCCCCCCCCCCACCATAACATTATTTTCGTTGCTGCTTCATCACTGTTGTTTTGCTACTGCTATGAATCATCATGTAAATATCCGATATGCTGGATATTTTTCATTGTTACACATTGAATATCATTCAAGCATCGTGATTCATCACAAAAACAAAACATCATTTTATATTGTGAGATATTTATTTCTCATTTGAAATCGGTGAATTTTCGTCTTGTAGCATGGTGTAGCATGGGGCACTGTCTTCACGTTGGGTACTATGAGGATGTGGGCGTAGCTGCATGTGGGCAAAGCCACCTGGAGACAGATAGAGCAGCCGCGTCTGGGTTCCTAAGTCCATCGGAAATCGGTGTTTTCTGATGGTGTGATGTGATCTCAGTGAAAGGGTCATTTGACTCCCAAAGGGGTCGCGACCCACAGGTTGAGAACCACTGCTCTAATACATTCACATGAACTCCTCCCACTATTATCGCCTTAGTTTTACCTCACTAAACCTCCAAGATCTGCTTATGCACATTGGTGGCCACATCGTGGGCTCAAAAAATTACCTCAGGTGCTACCAGTGTGACACCCCTGGGTTAGAACATCAGTTAAGCAGGTGGAAAAGGCAGCTGGATACTCATCAGGCTTTTGGGTGATCTCCCTAAGTTTATTAAAACTGACAGCTTTATGGGAATTGGCCTGAAGCCCAGCCAGGACACACTGAAACACTTTATCTCAGCGGGCACGTCCACCCCTGCCTGCTTGAGTTTCAATTTGATAACCCCAAGCAGGTTCTTGTCGGGGAACTGCCTCGGTGCTGAGGTCAGTCAAATGAACCTGGTCGCTGTACTGCTGAGCAGCGAGAAAAATGTGCTCCCTCTCAGCTGCGGTTAGGGTTGAGGAAAGGATGACAAAAAACAGCACACCAGGATAAATCATTTAACCTCCCTGGCCATCTAATTATGTCAGTAATTTTGTACCCAAAGGGGTAGATTATTCTGCATAAAATTAGCTGTTTTATATTGTAGGCCTATAATTCTTAAGAAATTACTCATTTTAACGTTCCACGTATGATAAACTTTAGTACACAATTCTGTGAGTAATTCTAAGTCACTGTCGCTGTCCTTTATCTGGTCTAAAACTCCTTTTGTGCTAAAGTGACACTTTTTTGATGCCATGGACAAAAAATGTCCAGGCAAAATTTTTTCCAAATAGCAGTAAAAAAGCAGGCAGGGGGCACTGGAGACTGATTTGCAGACACATCTGAAGTGTTTTGCTTTGATACAATGAAACCCTCACAGGTTACACTCTATCCCTGTTTGTGTGCATGTCTGTTTTAGATTTGCAGTTCTGAATTTCCTCGCCCAGTTCAGCCCCCTGTGCGCCCACACTGCATGCAGGGAACTGAACGGAATGAGGAAGTCAGATCACTCTGCTCTGCCATCACAGTGGAGGACAAGCTGTACCAGGGAGCAGATAAGGGGCTGCTCTGCAGTGTAATCCAGAGTGTGGTTCGGGGTTCCCGCTTCTGACAGTCAACATTTACCCTGAGCCACACTCCAGATTACCGCCAGGGACATTGAAGATCAAAACTCTTCAATAAAGGTGGTGGGATCATCACAAAAGGAGACGAAACGCTTTTCAATCTGAGATATTTCAGCGAGCCAGAAGGGACCATGAACCCTGACCACTCCCTCAGAGGCTTCCTGGAGCAGACAGAGAAGAGGGGGATTCTGCAATCCTGTATGCTTGCTCACTGCGAGGTGAGTGCAGCCTGGGATCCTGCTGGAGAGGAGGGGAGATCAGAAGAGGACTTTGGGGGCTCTAGATGGTCAGAATTGGAAAGGGGTGAGTAGGAGGGGAGACGAGGTGCTCAGATGGGTCTGAAAAGGTCGCCAGAGACAGGGTGGGTTGTAAAGCAGGAGGAGAGGAGGAACTTTCTGAAGCCAAGGGTACCTGGGAGGGGGAGCAGGAAACAGAGAAAGGGACAGAAGCACAGAGAAGAGAAGCCATGGACTTATGGAACCTCAGACTATTTCTCCGCACTTTGGCAGAAATTACTTAGATTGGTTAAAATATTGAAATCAAAAGTCCCTTGTTTGGGCGACCTAGACCCATTTATCCAACTCGTCCTGAGGCTACTCTACGGTGGCAAAAATAAATTAATTAACAAATAAACATGAGGTGCTTTGGATGAGGGGCCGGCTTCAGCCCCAGTTTAGTGAGGTTGGCTAGGAGGCACCCTAGCTGTGTTCGGGGAAATTTTAGAATTTTGATTACCCATGGCTAATCTCCAGGGACCAATAGTCAAGGCTAAAGGACCCGCATTCTGATCATTTACCCCTAGCTACGGACAGAATAAGGACCAGAGGGTTGACGGGGACGTCTCCATTGCCACCCTGGGTCAGATGGAAAAGCAGAGGGCAAACTCTACCGTGGCCACGCGTTTCTGTACAGAGAGGCTGGCAGTGGTCTCCATAAATAGACATGTGTTGGTTCTTACCATCTGTGCTGCCAGACTGGAGCCCAGCTGAGGGTGCCTGGGGTGAAAGCACCGTGGCGAAGTAGCCAATGCCATAATTCCACAAAAGATAGCTTGCTTTGATTACTATGGAAACCTTGCTGCCCATTAAGATAACCACATCCACCCCATCTCTGTTGATTCAGGGCTGACACCTGCCCCCCAGCAGCACAGGGTCAAACCTGGGGGCATATTTACCAAACAGTTTAGATGGGTGGTTACCTTGCCTATAAGCAAGAGCAGCTGTGCCATTCTTAGTCCAAGAAGCAGATGAGATCCCCACAGGAGGAACTTTAGAGGTCCCGACTGACCAGAGGATCTCTGAAGTGCTACAAGCTAACAGTTATAACTGGCTTTCTGACAGTCGCCTGCTAAAGTATCAAATCCTTATTATAGAGAACCCCGGGGTCACCGCCCAGTTATGTTACTCCCTGACCCTGGGGAGTGCTCAAAGCCACTTCATTCCTGCTTTGAGCTTCTGTCTACTGATCACTTGCCAGACATTACAAACCAACGGCTTGCAGGAACAGACTGTGTCTGGTTCTCTGACGGCAGCAGCTTTGTGACGGATGGAGTGCACGGGGTCGGTTATGCCATGGTTGCCTTCCACCAAAAAAGTGAAGCCAATCCCCTGCCCCCAGGAACTTCAGCCCAGCTGGCTGGACTCACAGCTTTGTCCTGGGGCCTTGAACTAGTAGAGGGAAAGAAATTATCCGTGTATGAATCTACATAGAACTTTGTTGTCCTCCATGCCCGCTCTTCAGTCTGGAAGGAAAGAGAATATTTAACCACACAGGGAAGCCCCCATTAAACATGGAGGTCAAATCAGGGCACTCTTAGAAGCCATCATAAACTAGCTGAAGGGGCAGTAGTGCACTGCCAAGAGGACCTGAAGGGCAACTGAGAAATCGCCATGGACAACTGAGCAACTGACAGTGCAGCCAGGTAGGCAGCTCTGGCATGAACCCCCTAGCTCCATAAATGCCCTAATTCCCCCCAAGCAAGCTTCCTCTTCTATAACACTCTCAGAAGAAGGGAAACAGGCTAAGACTCTGAAATTCTGCCATCAACCTGATGGATAGTGGGAGACAAACTGCAAACTCCTATTGCCACAAAGGCTACAGTGGAAAGTTGTAAAGGTTTCCCTGATGCTACCCATCGCTACAAACCCTTGACCTCACTCACTCTACAATTCTGTGGGGCCAAATTAACCTCCACTATCACTGTCCCACCTGCCAGACCAGCAGTCCCCAAGGGGCACTTAGAAGCCACCTTGCTCACTCTGTCCAGCGCTAGGGATCCTACCCTGGGGAAGACGGTAAGACAGATTTTATCCAGGTCCAGCCCTCCAAGGATTCAAGTATCTTAAAGTGTACACAGACCGCTTTACCGGGTGGGCTGAATTATAGCTCATCCATCCTGAGAAGGCTCACGAAGCATCTAAATGGTCACTTCAGAAATTAAGTCCTCCAAATCAGTGCAGAGTAACAATTAGCATATTTTCCTCTCCAAGTCACTCAGGCGGTCTCTCAGCACTTAGAATAATCTATCATCTCTACTGAGCCTGGAGGCTACAGTCCTCAGGGCAGGGGGAGAGACCTAACCAACACCCGAAACTAACCCTCCAGAAACTCACACAATAAACTCAGATGAACTAGAAAGATTCCCTGCCAAGAGCTCTTTTAGGTCTTAGAATTGCTCCATGGTAACCCACATGTTGAAGCCCCTATGAAGTTTTAGATGGGCGCCCTTTCCTTGGAAGGGAGCCAGCTATAGACTCTGGGGAGCTTTAATTCAGCAATATGCCACAAGGGTCGGCCAACACCAGAGGCATTCCATCAGCATGGGCTCATCCAGACCCAAGGGGAGGAAAAGCTGCCACCCTGTGCCTGTGTAGGAGGTATCTGCTGACCAAGGTCTTTCCTGTACAAGGTGAAGGAAATGTAATTTCATACACTCCACAGTCCTTTTCTTTATGTGGACCAGAGACTTGAAAGAATAATAAAACCATATTGTGGAGATAGTGTTTCATGGACAAGCCCATCCGGTATAACATCACAAAAGAGAGATATATCATCGATTGGTCTGGCAACCAGGACAATACTGAAGAAAGAAAAAAAATACTTCCGATGGAAAATAGAAGCTACTTTGGGTGATGTGAAGTTTGTGGGCCCTTCCTCCAAACCGCAAGGAAACGTTACTGCCTGCATACCATCCATCGCCTTATGTACTTTTGGCAGCAAATGTTACTATAGATCATGATGATTGAAAGTTTAATATGTCTTGTAATAATTGTAGTTTGTCTAATTGTATTACCTAGACCCTTGAAGGCATTCTCATTGCTATTTTTTATCAATCTTATTTTATTATGCTGCCAGTGAATTACAAACTGCCCACTGTGTAAAGGAATTATGCAAAAAATGTGACTAACGTGTTGGGTACTCAAGAAGGCATTAGACAGGAAGTTAGAAGGGAAAAAAAGGAAATGCTTATGTCCATAGTCATAGCAGAAGTGTGTGTATTGTTGATCTTATGCATACTTCCTAAAATACTGCGCAAGACTATGGTTGAATTATTGGCCTTAGGAAAAAGCTTCATGAGGCGCACCTGTGCATTTTGCCTCCCCCCCCCCCAAACAGGGGTGCAAGCAGAGGCTGGTTAGTCAGAGACAGGTACGATCTAGTCCGAGTCTCTCAACCTGGGACAGGTCATAGTTGCCTGGTGGACTGCGACTGAAACAGGTAAGGGAGATTTCAGGATTCGACAACATAAGACAGGCACAGTAATCTGCCGACGTTTTGAGTAAAAACATCTTCAGTAAACAAAATAGTGGGAGAGATGTTGAAGACTCAGCCTTGAAATTGCTGAGTAGTGTCATGACCTATTTGTCAGTGTTTGATGATTCCTTCTGTGACTCTATCAAGAACAAGAAAGTACGCAAGGTCTGGAAAAACAGGTGTGTTAATTTTATCAAGGATGTCTAACTTGGCAGAAGATAGAGTTGCTATGTGTAACAAATGTGCTTGCTTAACTATAAGATAATTAGCCCTGGATTTTTTCTGCATGGATGTAAGGAATATGTTATTAATATTATTATTATTATTGATTTTTGGGAAATATTTTGCATTTTACTACCTTGTTATCTGCAAGGTCTTCAAACCATGCTAGCATGAATTACGGCACAAGTTCATCTGAACAGCCTTGAGTTGTTTTGAGTTCGTGGAGTTACCCCCCCCCTCAAAGTCTGAAGACTGGCAGTCAATGACGGGTAAGAGGATTGAGTCCGGATGCATGGACCTAAGACAGGAAACTGTTTTTAAATAACAGTAGACCCAATGACGGGTAAGATCAGCAGAACCTTTCCCAACATAAGACAGACACGGTCCTGTTTTGGTCATTTTTAGTAATAAAGAAGGGGGAGATGTAGCAGGTATTGGCTGACAAGGTGTTTATTGATGGGTGACCAATTAGTCCCGTTTGCCTCTGTGCCTTTGCAGACAAAAGCATTGCAAAATGACTGTTATTTGTGACCTTGCAGCTAAAATCATTAAGCAATAATGCAGTTAATTAGGATTTCTTTTAGATTCTTTTGAATCTTGCATATGCGTGTGCTTCTCTTAGAACATAGGGCTTTTATTATTCAAAGGTTAAGAAAGTGTGTGTGACTAGTTACGTAACACTTGCATAGATAAGAGTTTAAGAATGTTTGTTAAGTTCCTTGGTGTTTGTATTGTAACCAATACCTTGGAAGAAGAGTATAAAAACCAACCTCTGAATATACTTCAGTCCATCAGCCTGTCGTCCTCCCAATCCCATACTTTGTAGATATTTCTTTCTTTTCCTTTCATCCGCACGCCTCATTTCAGACCCAGCTTGATGTGGTATAGCTGGTCTAATCGCCCGCATGCCTGTTTGGAGACTTAGTTCTTCTTAAAAACATGGAAGGGCAGGTCCCCAATTTCCAGCCAATCAGGAAGGGTCCCTTCCCAGATATTGTCTCTACCCCCACTGCCACTAAAGTTCCAGGGAAAGGTGCTTGGAGTCACCATTCACGAGAGAAACCACGGAAGCTGTTGCAGCCAGTGCTCTCAGAAACGTGGCAAACAGACAAACACTCCTGTGAGCCCTTGGATGATCTTAGGATGGTGTTTCACCGATGCCCTGGTCAGAGAAGTGCTGCACAGAAAACCCTACTTCAGACCCACAGCAGGCTTTAAGCCAGTACATACTTTCACACGATCCCTGTGTTTACAGGGAAGTGGCACCCATGCCTACCAGTCCTAAGATTTCGTTTCCATTCTTTCAGTGACATTAACCTCACTTCCAAGGACACTGTTGTCTTACAGAGTTGGCTCTGCCTTGTCTAAATTGTTCACGTTTTGTTTCTTCCAGAAGTTGTCAGGTTACCAATGACCATAAGCCAAGTCTTCCAACCCACAGGATCACCAGATCCTGGATCACCCCAACCACATCCACTGTGGGCCCCTACGTGGACAACCCCTCCCAACAGAGTAGTAAGGGTGTGGACCTGTGGGATATAAACAGATTTCCCCAGCTCTGTTTCCCCCAATTATATGCCTAACGTGACAGCACAAGGTAGAAGGTCAGATCAGACACTACTGTTTCTCCCACCATAGGTGGGGCTCATTCCCGGCTGTTAGGGACAGTAGATTGCTTCCCCTGAAAGCTTAGACTAAATCAAGTCTCCAGCTCAAGGGAAATCTAGGTTAGGTCGCCATCATGAATCTAGGATCCACCCATCTTGTCACATTCATATCCCCAATACCTCCTCTTCTCATAGTGTGTGCACCCCTAGATCATCCCCCTTCCATTACTGTATTACCTATAGTAACACCCCATCCTGTGACGTATGTCTTTCCCTCTAATTAGGGGGCTTCCATTCCCCCAAGAGATATATAAGCCTTGGTTAGAAATAAATCTCTCTCACTCCTTCTGTTTCCACCTTTCACATCCTCACCTGGACCACCAAATGGGGCTGAGGTGGTAATGCTACGATGAAATATGTCTGACTCCTTTATTTCATTCTCTCCTCACTTCTCTCTTCTTCTCTATGACTTTATTATAATCTTACATATTATCGCTGTACAATAGTGCCTGCCGGGCCTGTGATAATATGTTAGGGGCTGCCTCTCCTGACAGGGACGCCAAAGCCCCATGCCATGTCCCTTTTGTCAGCACAAAGCAGCTATAAATATCTCCGCCCAGTACCCCCAAATTTTGGGTCCATAATCCTTCAGTGAGGAAATGTTAGGTACCCATATATGTATTTAGATACAAAGAGAGAGAGAGAGACAATCGTCATCCCGCCCATGCCAGCAAAGGCCCCCATAATTGATGTTGGGAAGAAATCATGTGACCACGAGACATCCATTAGGACAACCTAACGAAGCTTGCTCAAATTAAAGCCTCCAGACAGGTGGGAGGAACATCTTTGCGATCCAAACTAGACCGGGGTGGATGACATCACACAGGTTGGCTTAACACAGTCAACAGGGTCAACCAATACCTTCAGTCAGGTGTCCCCCAGCCAGGGGTGGGCTAGAGTAAAGGTAGGGAGCATGCTCTGGGACTTCCTCTTGCTCTCTCCCCAGTGCTGTCTCTTGCCTCGTGTTGTCTCTGTTCCCAGTCCTCTTACACATTCTTCTTCGACCTCTCAGTCCCAGGGATCCCTCCCCAGGTTCTGCACGTGTGAGTGTGCTGTCCTACAAGATTGCGCGTGACCAGTTGTGAGCTCTGCACCGCTTCCGCAGGGCCCGGCATGCTACCCTGGAATAGCATGGACTCTTTTGAGCCTGTAAACCATGAAACTTCTCCCCCTCCTTCACAAAAACCCACTTGGATTACAAATTGTGCTTTGGCGTGAATGCTTTATTCTGTGAGGTCAGGAACTAAAGTATTACCCATTCAAGATCATTAGCCCCTCCTTGTTCTTTTATTCCAAGTATCTGCACTTCATGTTGTCCGTTGGCTGGTTTTTGTGGCCCCTAAGTTCAGCGGGACCAGTGTCTGTCTTGTGCAGATCAACAGTGAAACCGCTGCAGTCTGGCTTCCTGAACGATTCAGTCACCGATTGCAGTGGTGTCCACAGTTAGAGGTGTCCCTTCTGTGATGAGATGTGTGACAATAGCAAGTGGCAGGACAGCGCTGTGCGTGATGGAGGGAAACAGGGGAGTCCCTTCCCCTGGACGGTGCCTGGTCACCAACAGGAGCATGGAACCCTGGGAAAATATCTGCATCACATAGTTCACAAAGGGGGGTGAAAATACAATAGTGGGGGGAAGGTGGAAGGACTACCGCATGTCCCTGAGGGACAGCTGTGTGGCAAGCTGGTGGCACAGGTGTGGGAACCATTGAAGTGTGAGCATGAAGGGTGGAGCAGTCAAGGTAAGAGCTCTGTGATCTACAAGGTGTTTCCAGGGTTGATTCTCTCAGAACCCCACCGGAGGTTGGTGAATAGCTGGGTGACACGGGAGAGTCTATGAGGATTGGAAGTGGCTGACTTGGTGATGGTAGAAAGAAGGTGTGATGTGTTGTTGACACCGGAAGGTCTCTGAAGGTGGTGGGTGAAGACATGGAAGGCACAGATGGGCAGCTTGGTGAACTCAATGTGTCCTCTGTGTACATTGATGTCTCTCTAACAGACCTGGGGCTGGTGGGAGAGTAGCAGGGTGACACAGGAGAGTCTCTAGGGGGTGAGTTCGCTGAGATGAAAAGCACAGAACTCTGCGTGCTTAATGTGTCCTCTGGGGACTCTCTCAGAGACCTAGGGCTGGTGGGAGAGTAGCTGGGTGACACAGGAGAGTCTCTCAGAATGGGCGGTGACTGACTTGGTGAAGGTAGGAAGAAGGTATGATATATTGTTGACACTGGGAGGTCTCTGAAGGCGGTGGGTGAAGAGCTGGAAGTCACAGATGGGCAGCTTGGTGAACTCAATGCGTCCTCTGTGTACATTGATGTCTCTCTAACAGACCTGGGGGTGGTGGGAGAGTAGCAGGGTGACACAGGAGAATCTCTGGGGGGTGAGCTCAATGAGATGAAAAGCCCAGAACCCTGTGTGCTTAATGTGTCCCCTGGGTGTTCTGGGGACTCTCTCAGAGATCTAGGGCTGGTGGGAGAGTAGCGGGGTGACACAGGAGAGTCTCTCAGAATGGGCGGTGACTGACTTGGTGAAGGTAGGAAGAAGGTGTGATATATTGTTGACACTGGGAGGTCTCTGAAGGCGGTGGGTGAAGAGCTGGAAGTCACAGATGAGCAGCTTGGTGAACTCAATGCGTCCTCTGTGTGCTCAGGGGACTCCTTCAGACAACTTGGGGTGGTAGAGTGGCTGAGTGCGAAGGTACGTCCTGGAGAGGTAGTGGGTGAAGACCTGGAAGCCAAGCAGAAGTAGCTTTGTGACCTCGTTGTGTCTTCTGTGTATGTGGTGGAATCGCTCAGGAACCTGGCACTGGTGGGGGAGTCGCTGGCTGCTGGCGGAGAGTCTCTGGGGGCTGCCGGTGACTGACTTGGTGATGTTAGGGGGAAGGCATGGTGTATTGTTGAGGAATCTGATGCCTCTGACTCAGGAATGAGGGGTCCTTCACTGGAAAGCGCAGATGTGACACATGGCTTCTCCACAGAAGGCATGACTGAGGACCGCTCTAGAGGAGGACACTTTCGAAAATTAGATTCTCACGAGGGACAGGCTGCTTTGTGGTTCTCCAAGGGTGCAGGCAATCTTAACACATGTGCCGATGAGAGACTTGGGTAGGAAGAAACAGCATCCAGTTGTGCCTTCAGGCAGTCTCTCTCTTCTCCAATCCAAGCAGGGAACCAATGATGGCCTGGGTCTTAAGCAACTGATTTTCCCACAAGGATCTTTTTGTTATGTTTCAGGCTGGGTTCTAGAGGAGAAAACAAATAAGAAATATAGTTCACTGCATGGAGTCCATGCTGACTCATGGCAGCCCTACAAGAAACTGAGAGAATTAGGATAACCGGGAACCCTTCCTAAGCCAGTGCACTTTTACATGCAAATGAGGGGTTTGCACATACCAGGGCTTCCTGTATTTAGCCCAATAAGATAGGCAGGAGTAACAATCCAGAGGTGAACACAAAGAACCTGATGGTTCTGGGGAGACGTAGCAGAGGAGGAGGCAGGGAAGCCCACAAACTAAGGAGCACAGGAGCAACAAAAGATATAAAACCCAATGCTGAGGGGCCCCTGTGCGCCGGGTGGTGCTGGATCAAGCGCAGTGTAGCCAAGAAGAATTACTGAGAGGTGAATGAAGGTGCAACATGATAGTGGGACAAGAGGAGAGTAATATAAAACACAGCAAAGTACTAGGAGGCAAAATGTTTTATAGAGGCATAAATATAGGCATGTAGATTGGTAAATATATTAGAATATAACCATAGGGTTATAGTCCTACCTATATATGTCTATATCTATTTCTATCTATCTATCTATCTATCTATCTATCTATCTATCTATCTATCTATCTATCTATCTATCTATACTATTAAGGTAAGACACGGACATGGGTTCTAGTCAAGCCCTTCCTCAATGCAAGAACACTTGGTTCTAATAACTTGGCATTCTATGATGCACAACTTCCTGCAACGATTGGGGAAGACAAAATGAGCACATAAGGAAATGTGGTGAAGAAAGCGTCTGGTGCCAGGCTATTAGAAGATATACTGTCTTGGGTTTAAAGGCTTGAAGTTTAACTAGGGTCATGTAGCAGAAAAGCAACAAAGCCCCAAAGGAAGAAGAACACCAGTCAGTGTGCTGACAAGGTGTGCACAGGAGCTGGGGTCAGGCACGAGAAGACCCAAACCAAGCATATGGCTACAAATCAGGAGACCGGAGTGGTTACACAATGCCCATCTGTAGACAATTGGCCATCCCCTAGCAGAACGGTCCCAGGAAGGTATGAGTCAGACAGCATGCAGTATAGAACTGAGGAAATACACACCATTTATCCAGTTCCTTTCTTAAAAATTAAATACTTTTATTGGGGGCTCTTACATCTATTATCACAATCCACACACTCATCTGTTGTGTCAAGCACATTTGTACACATGCTGCCATCATCATTTTTGAAAGTAACGTCTTTCTATTGAGCCCTTGAGATCAGCTCCTCATCTTCCCCCTCCCTCCCTCATGAATCCTTGATGAGTTATAGATTATTGTTGTCATATCTTACATCGTCCTCTGTCACCCTTCCCCCACTTTTCTGTTGTTTGTCCTCCTGGGAGGAGGCTCTATTTTAGTTCTTGGGATCAACTCCCTCTCTATTCCCCCCCCCATATCCCCCCATCTCTACTCTCATTGTTGAACTTGAGGGGATTATCTATCGTGGATTTCCTGTGTTGTGGGCTCTTATCTGTAACAATGTTCTTTACTGCAGCTTTGGGGCTACTATCACCATGAGTGCAGGTCTATCATACTACTATGGCTACCCTGGAGCATTTACATGGATACTGATAAGAGCTCTCAACACAAGGAATGCAGGACACATAAGCCCCTCAGGAACAGTAATGAGAGTAGGAATACCATGAGACTAGGGGGAAAGTGGGGATAGGGAGGGAAGACAGAGTGAATGGATATCCCACCCCAACTTCAGGGGTATGAATAACAGAAACATGGGTGAAGGGAGGCAAAGGATGATGTAACATGAAAATAACTTATAATTAATCAAGGATTCACATGGGAGAGATTGGGGGAAGGAAGAACAAATGAAGAGCTGATACCAACGGTTGAAGTATAAAAAAAATCCTTTGAAAATGATGATGGCAACATAAGCACAAGTGTAATTGATACAATTGATGGATGGACCCTTATTACAGCTGTGAGATACCCCCAATAAAAGGATTTAAATCAATCAATCAAATAAAAAGAAATCACCAAGGTTTGGATCTTTCCCACCTTTCTCCTCAAAGGGAGTCCCTCCTTTGTAGTATTCTAAAGAGAACGTGTCCAGTGGATTTGAATTAATTTTCCTGTGTTGCCCTGAGTCTCACTGCAAGATGAAATTGGTTTTCTTTCTGGAGTCAAGAGATCATGAATCAGAGCGCTCAGGGATTGATTGACCCTGCCCTCAGACAGACGGGCAGATCTTCTGAATCCTCAGGGAGGGGCTCCTGCCCACCCAAGACCTGATGCCCGGTGGACCCTCCCTGACAGACCATTGACCATAGAGAATGAACGGAAGAGAAACCACACCTGGGAATGATTGTCTTCCTGCCTGCCTTACTGTACTGCAGTCGCACTGAAAAGCAGTTGTACTTCACGCCCATTGGGCTGTGATGGGATGACACATGGAGCTCCCCAGTTTCCCCTTGCCTCCCGACCCTTCACCCACTCCTCTGCAGAATCTCTTCTGCAGCCTAGTCGCCCAGCTACTCTCCAACCACCCCAGTTTTCTGAGAGGGTCCACAAACACACATTGTGTTCACCAAGCAGCTCAGCCCCGACTCCCATCTCTTCACCCACTGCCTTCAGAGTCCCTCTTGGGTCATCAGCCTTACTCAGCGCCATGACTGTCACCTCCAGCTCTCTGAGACTCCCCTGCATCACTAACTACTCTCCCACCACCTGCTGTGTCTTTAGAGTCCTTCATGAGAGAGAGGACACATGGAGGAGAGCAAACTTCTCCTTCTCCCTCCCAGCTCTTCACCCTCACACCTCCGGCACTCTTCCTTGTCACCCAGCTCCCCTCCCAGCATTCCCAGGATCCTCAGAGAGGCACCCAGCTAACGCACCACATGTTATGTTTGCCAAGTTTCTCCTCGCCTCCTTTTATCTCATCACCCACAACCTGCTATGAACCTTTTCCTTTTCCTTTTCCTGCCCATCACCAAGTCAGTCACTGCCAACCCTGAGAGACTCTCCTATCATTGACCTGCTCTGCTACCACACTCAGATCTCTGAGAGTCCCCACAACAGAGGATTTCAAGCACAACAACCCCCAGATCCCCCCTACGTTCCTTTAGAGCTCATAACAACCACGTAGGTCAGAGGAGAGCTGCCCTGTGGACTTGCTCTCAGACTCGACATCTCCATGAGCACACACACATGTCCTCTGCTCAGGGCCTGGGGGATCCAAACTTTTGATCTTGAAGTGACACCGCCTGGGCCCCAATGAGATAGAGTTCAGAGCAGTCACTCACCTCTTATGGAGCTTGGATGTTGCCAACTATGGGTCCAGGTTTCAGGGTGAGGGCTTCTGGCAGGAGCTGACACGGTCCGAAGGTCAGGTCAGCTGGCGGGCAGCAGCTTCACAGTCCAAGGTCTGGAGTTCAAGGGCTCTCTAGTCAGATGGAAGATCCAGAAGCACAGTGAGCCTGTCTGGACACTTATATGTATACAGGGTGGGGGCCCAGTCCCTAAGGAGGCTTTCTCTCTGTGATTGGCTGCTCAGAGAGATCCACTCAGGAAACTGAGGGAATGACACCAATTGTACCTGGGAGGGGCACCTTTCTTATGCAAATAAGGCCTTGGAGGCTACCTTGTTTGGGGTCAGGCTCACCTTATTACTCCAAGTCAGATCCTTACTTTACAATATCTTAGAGCAATGGTTCTCCACCTTCCTAATGTCAACCAGTTCCTCAGGTGGTGGCAACTATCCCCCAACCATAACATCGTGTTCCTTGTTGCTTCCTCACTGTCATTTTGCTACTGTGATGAATGGGCAACCCCTGTGAAGGGGTCATTTGACTCCCAAAGGGATTTCTACCCACAGAGTGACAACTAGTGAGCTAAAGAGATCTTATGCAGCAGATTTGCCAGGAACATTATGGATGCAATTGAATTATCATTGGGAAATGAATTTGGTCATGGTTCATGAAACAAGCAATCACCCATGATAACCCCCAGGGACACGTTCCTCCCTTTAGGACCTCTTTCACCCAATCATTCTAATTCTTTGACCCTTCCAGGAGATACCATATCAGGAACAACAGAAAACTCTCAAATGTATCGAATACTGGGATGTTCACCAGTTATGTATAAGAAATGTGTCATTCTTACAGCCATGATGGTCAGGGTAGATTGATACACAGACATTTTTTTAAATATCCAAACTCCACAATAGTATATTATTGAAACAGCACTCACATACCATACACCTCCACGGTGATGTCACGTGGGAAAGGAGTCATATATTCATCCCACAGTCAGTGCTAATACACTTCTCCTGCCCCAGTATTCATTATTTGGTCCATACTCTGTTGAAACCATTTCCCTCAATGGTCCTTCTCCTAAGAGAAGCTATTGCATCAATTGTGGTTTTTATACACTAACACTTTCCATGCGTAATAAAGTAGGGAACATAGAAACACAGAAAGATAACATTACTTGTACATATTAAAGAAAAAAGGGCCACCGACAAAAGTTAAAAAGAACAGATAAGATTTAAAACTAGAATAAGATGAGACGCCGCTGTGCGCAAGGGAAGGGGAGGTCCCTGACTATTCGACAACATGGACGCTTGCTTCAGGCAACAAGAAGAATTGAATTCTGGGGAGGATCTTGATGAGCAGAGAGACTGAATTTGGTAAAGATGTCATCTTGTTTGGAGATAATTGGAGTAAAAAATCATTGTAGAAATACCTTCCCTGCAGCCATCTAGCTGAGAAGCAATAAAGCCCACAAGGAAGAAGCACACCAGCCTGTGTGACCACAAGGTGTAGAAGGTATCAGTTATCAGGCACCAAAGAACAAAAAGTCATATCATTGTGAATGAGGGAGGGTGCTGATTGGGGATCCAAAGCCCATCTGTAGGCAACTGGACATCGCCTTATGGAAGGGCTGTGGGGAAGACGAGCCAGTCAGGGTGCAGTGTAGCAAAGATGAAACATACAACTTTCTTCCAGTTCCTAAATGCTTCCGCCTCCCCACTCCCCACAGCCCTCCCCTGCTATCATGATCACAATTCTACCTTACAAATCTGGCTAGATCAGATGATGTATACTGGTAGAGATAGGAACTGGAAACACAGGGAATCTGGGAATTAGGATCCCTTCGGGACCAGTGGTGAGAATGGCGATCCTGGGAGGGTCGTGGGATGGTGCGGTGGACATGGGAAACCGATGACAGGGATCCACATATAACCTCCTCCATGGAGGATGGACAAGAGAAGAGTGGGTGCAGGGAGATGTAGGACAGTATAAGATATGACAAAATAATAATTTATAAATTATCAAGGGTTCATGAGGTAGCACGGAGGGAGCAGGGAAAATGAGGAGCTGATGCCAGGGGCTTAAGTGGAGAGCAAATGTTTTCAGAACGATGAGGGTAATTAATGTATAAATGCACTTTATACAATTCATGTATGTATGGATTGTGATAAGAGTTGTATGAGCCCCTAATAAAATTATTTTTTAAAAAGAAGAAGAAAGAGCTTCCCAACAGTTTCGCCAAAGACAAAATGGGTGCAGAAGTAAAAGTGAAGAAAGCTGATGGTGCCCAGCTTTCAAAAGATATAGCATCTGGGATCTTAAAGGTTTCATGTTAAACATCTAGCAGGAAACCAACAAAGCCCAGTGGAGGATGCACACCAGCCTTTGTGATCATGCAACATTGAAGAACAGAGGTATCAGAAGTTCATAAACAAGCAATCAGATGGATGTGAAGGAGCGTGGACCAAGTGAAGACCCCAACCCCTACTGTAATATAATTGGACAATGAGCAACATTGAAGGGACATAGAGTCAGGGTGCAAGACAGCACTGATGAAACCCTCAACTGTCCTCTACTGAGTGCCTCTCAACCTTCCTCATGCCATGACCCTTTCATATTGTTCCTCATGTGGTTGTGACCTCCCCCCCCCCAACCATAACATTATTTTCGTTGCTACTTCATCACTGTCATTTTGCTACTGCTATGAGGCATCATGTAAATATCCGATATGCTGGCTATATTTTCACTGTTACACATTGAACATCATTCAAGCATCGTGATTCATCACAAAAATAATACGTCATTCTATATTGTGAGATGTTTATTTCTAATTCGGAATCGGTGAATTTTCGTCTTGTAGCATGGTGTAGCATGGGGCACAGTGTTCACATCGGGTACTATGAGGATGTGGGCGTAGCTGCATGTGGACAAAGCCACCTGAAGACAGATAGAGCAGCCTTGTCTGGGTTCCTAAGTCCATCGGAAATAGGTGTTTTCTGATGGTGTGAGGTGATCTCAGTGAAAGGGTCATTTGACTCCCTAAGGGGTCGCGACCCACAGGTTGAGAACCGCTGCTCTTAACATTCACATGAACTCCTCCCACTATTATCGCCTTAGTTTTACCTCACTAAACCTCCAAGATCTCCTTATGCACTTTGGTGGCCACATCGTGGGCTCAAAAAATTACCTCGGGGGCTGCCAGTGTGACACCCCTGGGTTAGAACATCAGTTAAGCAGGCTGAAAAGGCAGCTGGATTATCGTCGGGCTTTTGGGTGATCTCCCTAAGTTTATTAAAACTGACCGCTTTATCGGAATTGGCCTGAAGCCCAGCCAGGACACACTGAAACACTTTATCGCATCGGGCAGCCCTGCCTGCTTGAGTGTCTATTTGATAACCCCAAGCAAGTTCTTGTCGGGGAACTGCCTCGGTGCTGAGGTCAGTCAAATGAACCTGGTCAGCGTACTGCTGAGCAGTGAGAAAAATGTGCTCCCTCTCAGCTGCGGTTAGGGTTGAGGAAAGGATGACAAAAAACACCATGCCAGGATAAATCATGAGCTTGAGTTAACCTCCCTGGCCGTCTAATTATGTGAGAAATTTTGTACCCAAAGTGGTCGATTATTCTGCATTAAATAAGCTGTTTTATATTGTAGGCCTATAATTCTTAGGAAATAACTCATTTTAACGTTCCACGTATGATAAACTTTAATACACAATATTGCGAGTAATTCTAAGTCACTGTCGCTGTCATTTATCTGGTCTAAAACGTCTTTTGTGCTAAAGTGACACGTTTTTGATGCCACGGATAAAAATGTCCAGGCAAAAATTTTTCCAACTGGCAGTAAAAGAGCAGGCAGGGCACTGGAGACTTATCTGCAGACACATCTGAAGGGTTTTCCTTTGATACAATGAAACCCTCACAGGTTACACTGTATCACTGTTTCTGTGTAAGTTTCTTTGAGATTTCCAGTTCTGAATTTCCTCACCCAGTTCTGCTCCTCTGTACACTGACACTGTGTCTTTGGAGATGCATTTCCTGTCCGAATACCAAATGGTTCGCTGTCCTTTATTAATGGTTCCACGTGATCCATATTTGGTTCTGCATGTGCTTGTGCATGAGAGAGAGAGAGACAAGGAGAGTGAGAGAGAAGGGGAGGGAGCAGTTTTTATTGGCAAGATGCCTTCCCTGAGCTCCCCATAGAGCCAGCAGGCAGAGGGGATGGCCTGGGGAATGCATGGGAAGGAGGGGGTGGGGGTGGGGTAGGGGCATGGGGAGGGGCGGTGGGCTGTGTGGGTGGCTACATCCAGTCTTCATCATCTGAGGTGTCCCTGCTGCTGCTGTGGGTGCCCTGGTCCAAGTGGTGAACTGCTGGCCGGGGCGCGCCTGCCCAGGACGAGGAGAGCAGCGTGCAGAGAGGCGCTTTGCGCGCGCCCTGGTTGCGGAGGTGCGGATAGCTCCGGTGGAATTCTGCGATCTCCTGGCTTGTGAGGGGAAGGTAGTTGTGATCCTCTTGGGCAGGTTCTTGCCAGCCCATGGCTTTGAGCAGTCGCTGCTCGGCTTCAGGAGAGAAGAGGGGAGCCACCCGTGGCTTGTGGGCAGGGCTGGCAGGTCTCCTGGGCAGGCTTGGAGGCTGAGTGTTGAGCAGAGGTAGGGAGGGATGGCGGTGTGCGCACTGTGCTGCCCGTGGAGGGTCCTCCCGCTGGCGATGTGGACGTGTCCAGGGCGGCTCCTTCCCTCTGGCTGGTCGCTGGGGCTTGGGGGTCATCCGGGAGGGGCTGTTGCCCAGGCAGGAGCTGACGCTGAAAGCTGTGCTCTGGGGCCGCACCACCACCTGGGCCTGAGACCCGGTGCCCATGGAGCCCCAGTGGCGCCTGTCCTCTTGGCCAGGGGCCCTTTGGGCAGAGGCAGGCTCCACCTGGGCAGCTTGGCTGCTGCGCGGCCTCTCCAGGGAAGGTGTGCATCCTGAGAGCCTTCTCTGCTGCTGCTGCTGCTTCTGCTGCTTCTGCTGCTGCTGTTGCTGCCTCTGCTGCTGCTGCTGCTGCCTCTGCTGCTGCTGCTTCTGCTGCTTCTGCTGCTTCTGCTTCTTCTGCTTCTGCTGCTGCTGTTGCTGCCTCTGCTGCTGCTGCTGCTGCCTCTGCTGCTGCTGCTGCTGCTGCTTGTGCCTGTGTCGCCCTGGTGTGCTAGGCTCTGTCTGGGAGCCAGCGTCTGCACTGAAGGGGGCGTGAAATTGCACCTCCTGCGCTTCTTCCTGCCCTTGCCTCTCCGGAGTACGTCTCCACTCTCCAGGGAACACCGGCCTGTGCCCACGCGTGTCCTTCGCCAAGCTGAGCCTCTGGCGCTGCCTCCGCCATGCCCAGTGGCCTCCTCGCGCGTCCTCCGTGTTCACACCAAGGCTGCAGTACTGGCCTCTGACCCGCCAGAAGCCAAGGTGGAAATGCTCTGCAGGAGGGCCTTCCATTGCAAGCTCAGCTTCTCTCAGGCCCAGCACAGCTCAGGGCAGGGCAGGACAGGGCAGGGCAGGGCAGGGCAGGCAGGGTCTTCTGTGCTCAAGTGCGCTCTCCCTGGCTCACTCGCTCTCTCTTGCTCTTGCTCTTCCTAGGGGGCTCTGCTGCCAGCAGGAAGATCCACTGGGACTGCCAGAGCTCCCTCTGAACTTTCTGCCTCTATTTATACTGGCTTGGGGACACACCCAAGGGCCACTGCCTTGCTCTCACTGGCTGCTCACAGGACAGCCCCTCAGCCTGCTCCTGGCCCCAGGGCACACTTCCTGGCCACCCTTCTGGGAGGGGTCCCTTTGACATGCAAATGGGGCTTGTCTGTGAGAAGACCCACCTGGCCTGTGTCCTTCCCTGTCCTCCAACCCAACCAAGGCCATCTCCTCTTCCCCAGAAGCCAGGACGGGGAGTGGATTAGCGTCCCCGGACAACGCCCTGCCCTTTGGAAGCCTAAGCTGGGAAACCCACCAAGAAAACCCAAGAGATCAGGACATCTCTCTCCCTCCCAAGTCAGGAACAGACCTAGAGGAGACTATGGGCAGTATCCCAGCAAACCAGAGAAATGCCCTTCCCCCGGTGCACAGCAAGCTGCATGGAAATCTAGAAGAAGAAGTCACACCCAATGTGCCTGAAGACTAGGAGGAGGGGGCCCAACAGCAGCAGCAAGAGGAGTTGCAGGAGGAGGAGGATGAAGAGGAGGAGGAGGAGCAGGGGGAGGTGTTGGAGGAGGAGGAGCAGTTGGAGGAGGAGCAGGAGCAGGGGGAGGAGGAAGAGAAGAAGAAGAAGAAGCACAGAAAGAGAGAAGGAGGGACCTAGAGCTGGTGGCGATGTTGGGGGGAAGATTTGGGAGAGGATGCCAACAGTGTCTGTGAAACCCCAAGAGTATCATCAGCTGCACTGACGTGACCCCCGGAGACTCTTTGCAGCGGAGAGTGGTTTCTTGTGTGTTCGTGCAGCAGGATGCATGGGAAGGCAATCGGGACCCGAGTCGCCATGAGCACACGGAAGGAAAATGTGGTCCAACGGACCGTGGCCATGATGGCAGCATTCTCAATCGGACTGAACTTGGAATTGTAGGAGAGGTGGATGAAGTGGCAATGGAACTATGGAGAGAGGAACACTGAAATAAAATGCAGGGGATGACTGCCCAGGGAACCAACAAGCCCATGTCGGAAGAAGGACGTCCACGGTGATGTCTCTGGGCTTTCTGGTTTTGACCATCAGGGTGGATGTGCTGCCCCTATTTTCTGCTGTTGGTTTCCTTTCCCTGAGCTTTTCCTTCTGCGCCCAGTGTGTCTTTGGAGATGCATTTCCTGTCCGAATACCAAATGGTTCGCTGTCCTTTATTAATGGTTCCACGTGATCCATATTTGGTTCTGCATGTGCGTGTGCATGAGAGAGAGAGAGACAAGGAGAGTGAGAGAGAAGGGAGGGAGCAGTTTTTATTGGCAAGATGCCTTCCCTGAGCTCCCCATAGAACCAGCAGGCAGAGGGGATGGCCTGGGGAATGCCAGGGGAAGGAGGGGGTGGGGGTCGGGTAGGGGCATGGGGAGGGGCGGTGGGCTGTGTGGGTGGCTACATCCAGTCTTCATCATCTGAGGTGTCCCTGCTGCTGCTGTGGGTGCCCTGGTCCAAGTGGTGAACTGCTGGCCAGGGCTCGCCTGCCCAGGAGTAGGAGAGCAGTGTGCGGAGAGGCGCTTTGCACGCGCCCTGTTTGCTGAGGTTTGGATAGCTCTGGTGGAATTCTGTGATCTCCTGGCTTGTGAGGGGAAGGTAGTTGTGATCCTCTTGGGCAGGTTCTTGCCAGCCCATGGCTTTGAGCAGTCGCTGCTCGGCTTCAGGAGAGAAGAGGGGAGCCACCCGTGGCTTGTGGGCAGGGCTGGCAGGTCTCCTGGGCAGGCTTGGAGGCTGAGTGTTGAGCAGAGGTAGGGAGGGATGGCGGTGTGCGCACTGTGCTGCCCGTGGAGGGTCCTCCCGCTGGCGATGTGGACGTGTCCAGGGCGGCTCCTTCCCTCTGGCTGGTCGCTGGGGCTTGGGGGTCATCCGGGAGGGGCTGTTGCCCAGGCAGGAGCTGATGCTGAAAGCTGTGCTCTGGGACCGCACCACCACCTGGGCCTGAGACCCGGTGCCCATGGAGCCCCAGTGGCGCCTGTCAGCTTGGCCAGGGGCCCATTGGGCAGAGGCAGGCTCCACCTGGGCAGCTTGGCTGCTGCGCGACCTCTCCAGGGAAGGTGTGCATTCTGAGAGCCTTCTCTGCTGCTGCTGCTGCTTCTGCTGCTTCTGCTGCTTCTGCTGCTGCTGTTGCTGCCTCTGCTGCTGCTGCTGCTGCTGCCTCTGCTGCTGCTGCTGCTGCTGCTTCTGCTTCTTCTGCTTCTGCTGCTGCTGTTGCTGCCTCTGCTGCTGCTGCTGCTGCCTCTGCTGCTGCTGCTGCTGCTGCTGCTTGTGCCTGTGTTGCCCTTGTGTGCTAGGCTCTGTCTGGGAGCTAGCGTCTGCACTGAATGGGGCGGGGAATTGCACCTCCTGCGCTTCCTCCTGCCCTTGCCTCTTCGGAGTATGTCTCCACTCTCCAGGGAACACCGGCCTGTGCCCACGCGTGTCCTTCGCCGAGCTGAGCCTCTGGCGCTGCCTCCGCCATGCCCAATGGCCTCCTCGCGCGTCCTCCGTGTTCACACCAAGGCTGCAGTACTGGCCTCTGACCCGCCAGAAGCCAAGGTGGAAATGCTCTGCAGGAGGGCCTTCCATTGCAAGCTCAGCTTCTCTCAGGCCCAGCACAGCTCAGGGCAGGGCAGGGCAGGGCAGGGCAGGCAGGGTCTTCTGTGCTCAAGTGCACTCTCCCTGGCTCACTTGCTCTCTCTTGCTCTTGCTCTTCCTAGGGGGCTCTGCTGCCAGCAGGAAGATCCACTGGGACTGCCAGAGCTCCCTCTGAACTTTCTGCCTCTATTTATACTGGCTTGGGGACACACCCAAGGGCCACTGCCTTGCTCTCACTGGCTGCTCACAGGACAGCCCCTCAGCCTGCTCCTGGCCCCAGGGCACACTTCCTGGCCACCCTTCTGGGAGGGGTCCCTTTGACATGCAAATGGGGCTTGTCTGTGAGAAGATCCACCTGGCCTGGGTCCTTCCCTGTCCTCCAACCCAACCAAGGCCATCTCCTCCTCCCCAGAAGCCAGGACGGGGAGTGGATTAGCGTCCCCGGACAACGCCCTGTCCTTTGGAAGCCTAAGCTGGGAAACCCACCAAGAAAACCCAAGAGATCAGGACATCTCTCTCCCTCCCAAGTCAGGAACAGACCTAGAGGAGACTATGGGCAGTATCCCAGCAAACCAGAGAAATGCCCTTCCCCCGGTGCACAGCAAGCTGCATGGAAATCTAGAAGAAGAAGTCACACCCAATGTGCCTGAAGACTAGGAGGAGGGGGCCCAACAGCAGCAGCAAGAGGAGTTGCAGGAGGAGGAGGATGAAGAGGAGGAGGAGGAGCAGGGGGAGGTGTTGGAGGAGGAGGAGCAGTTGGAGGAGGAGGAGGAGCAGGGGGAGGAGGAAGAGTAGAAGAAGAAGAAGAAGAAGCACAGAAAGAGAGAAGGAGGGACCTAGAGCTGGTGGCGATGTTGGGGGGAAGATTTGGGAGAGGATGCCAACAGTGTCTGTGAAACCCCAAGAGTATCATCAGCTGCACTGACGTGACCCCCGGAGACTCTTTGCAGCGGAGAGTGGTTTCTTGTGTGTTCGTGCAGCAGGATGCGTGGGGAGGCAATCGGGACCCGAGTCGCCATGAGCACACGGAAGGAAAATGTGGTCCAACGGACCGTGGCCATGATGGCAGCATTCTCAATCGGACTGAACTTGGAATTGTAGGAGAGGTGGATGAAGTGGCAATGGAACTATGGAGAGAGGAACACTGAAATAAAATGCAGGGGATGACTGCCCAGGGAACCAACAAGCCCATGTCGGAAGAAGGACGTCCACGGTGATGTCTCTGGGCTTTCTGGTTTTGACCATCAGGCTGGATGTGCTGCCCCTATTTTCTGCTGTTGGTTTCCTTTCCCTGAGCTTTTCCTTCTGCGCCCAGTGTGTCTTTGGAGATGCATTTCCTGTCCGAATACCAAATGGTTCGCTGTCCTTTATTAATGGTTCCACGTGATCCATATTTGGTTCTGCATGTGCGTGTGCATGAGAGAGAGAGAGACAAGGAGAGTGAGAGAGAAGGGGAGGGAGCAGTTTTTATTGGCAAGATGCTTCCCTGAGCTCCCCATAGAGCCAGCAGGCAGAGGGGATGGCCTGGGGAATGCATGGGAAGGAGGGGGTGGGGGTGGGGTAGGGGCATGGGGAGGGGCGGTGGGCTGTGTGGGTGGCTACATCCAGTCTTCATCATCTGAGGTGTCCCTGCTGCTGCTGTGGGTGCCCTGGTCCAAGTGGTGAACTGCTGGCCGGGGCGCGCCTGCCCAGGACGAGGAGAGCAGCGTGCGGAGAGGCGCTTTGCGCGCGCCCTGTTTGCGGAGGTGCGGATAGCTCCGGTGGAATTCTGCGATCTCCTGGCTTGTGAGGGGAAGGTAGTTGTGATCCTCTTGGGCAGGTTCTTGCCAGCCCATGGCTTTGAGCAGTCGCTGCTCGGCTTCAGGAGAGAAGAGGGGAGCCACCCGTGGCTTGTGGGCAGGGCTGGCAGGTCTCCTGGGCAGGCTTGGAGGCTGAGTGTTGAGCAGAGGTAGGGAGGGATGGCGGTGTGCGCACTGTGCTGCCCGTGGAGGGTCCTCCCGCTGGCGATGTGGACGTGTCCAGGGCGGCTCCTTCCCTCTGGCTGGTCGCTGGGGCTTGGGGGTCATCCGGGAGGGGCTGTTGCCCAGGCAGGAGCTGACGCTGAAAGCTGTGCTCTGGGGCCGCACCACCACCTGGGCCTGAGACCCGGTGCCCATGGAGCCCCAGTGGCGCCTGTCCGCTTGGCCAGGGGCCCATTGGGCACAGGCAGGCTCCACCTGGGCAGCTTGGCTGCTGCGCGGCCTCTCCAGGGAAGGTGTGCATCCTGAGAGCCTTCTCTGCTGCTGCTGCTGCTTCTGCTGCTTCTGCTGCTTCTGCTGCTGCTGTTGCTGCCTCTGCTGCTGCTGCTGCTGCCTCTGCTGCTGCTGCTGCTGCCTCTGCTGCTGCTGCTTCTGCTGCTTCTGCTTCTTCTGCTTCTGCTGCTGCTGTTGCTGCCTCTGCTGCTGCTGCTGCTGCCTCTGCTGCTGCTGCTGCTGCTGCTTGTGCCTGTGTCGCCCTGGTGTGCTAGGCTCTGTCTGGGAGCCAGCGTCTGCACTGAAGGGGGCGCGGAATTGCACCTCCTGCGCTTCCTCCTGCCCTTGCCTCTTCGGAGTACGTCTCCACTCTCCAGGGAACACCGGCCTGTGCCCACGCGTGTCCTTCGCCGAGCTGAGCCTCTGGCGCTGCCTCCGCCATGCCCAGTGGCCTCCTCGCGGGTCCTCCGTGTTCACACCAAGGCTGCAGTACTGGCCTCTGACCCGCCAGAAGCCAAGGTGGAAATGCTCTGCAGGAGGGCCTTCCATTGCAAGCTCAGCTTCTCTCAGGCCCAGCACAGCTCAGGGCAGGGCAGGGCAGGGCAGGGCAGGGCAGGCAGGGTCTTCTGTGCTCAAGTGCGCTCTCCCTGGCTCACTCGCTCTCTCTTGCTCTTGCTCTTCCTAGGGGGCTCTGCTGCCAGCAGGAAGATCCACTGGGACTGCCAGAGCTCCCTCTGAACTTTCTGCCTCTATTTATACTGGCTTGGGGACACACCCAAGGGCCACTGCCTTGCTCTCACTGGCTGCTCACAGGACAGCCCCTCAGCCTGCTCCTGGCCCCAGGGCACACTTCCTGGCCACCCTTCTGGGAGGGGTCCCTTTGACATGCAAATGGGGCTTGTCTGTGAGAAGATCCACCTGGCCTGGGTCCTTCCCTGTCCTCCAACCCAACCAAGGCCATCTACTCCTCCCCAGAAGCCAGGACGGGGAGTGGATTAGCGTCCCTGGACAACGCCCTGTCCTTTGGAAGCCTAAGCTGGGAAACCCACCAAGAAAACCCAAGAGATCAGGACATCTCTCTCCCTCCCAAGTCAGGAACAGACCTAGAGGAGACTATGGGCAGTATCCCAGCAAACCAGAGAAATGCCCTTCCCCCGGTGCACAGCAAGCTGCATGGAAATCTAGAAGAAGAAGTCACACCCAATGTGCCTGAAGACTAGGAGGAGGGGGCCCAACAGCAGCAGCAAGAGGAGTTGCAGGAGGAGGAGGATGAAGAGGAGGAGGAGGAGCAGGGGGAGGTGTTGGAGGAGGAGGAGCAGTTGGAGGAGGAGGAGGAGCAGGGGGAGGAGGAAGAGTAGAAGAAGAAGAAGAAGAAGCACAGAAAGAGAGAAGGAGGGACCTAGAGCTGGTGGCGATGTTGGGGGGAAGATTTGGGAGAGGATGCCAACAGTGTCTGTGAAACCCCAAGAGTATCATCAGCTGCACTGACGTGACCCCCGGAGACTCTTTGCAGCGGAGAGTGGTTTCTTGTGTGTTCGTGCAGCAGGATGCGTGGGAAGGCAATCGGGACCCGAGTCGCCATGAGCACACGGAAGGAAAATGTGGTCCAACGGACCGTGGCCATGATGGCAGCATTCTCAATCGGACTGAACTTGGAATTGTAGGAGAGGTGGATGAAGTGGTAATGGAACTATGGAGAGAGGAACACTGAAATAAAATGCAGGGGATGACTGCCCAGGGAACCAACAAGCCCATGTCGGAAGAAGGACGTCCACGGTGATGTCTCTGGGCTTTCTGGTTTTGACCATCAGGCTGGATGTGCTGCCCCTATTTTCTGCTGTTGGTTTCCTTTCCCTGAGCTTTTCCTTCTGCGCCCAGTGTGTCTTTGGAGATGCATTTCCTGTCCGAATACCAAATGGTTCGCTGTCCTTTATTAATGGTTCCAGGTGATCCATATTTGGTTCTGCATGTGCGTGTGCATGAGAGAGAGAGAGACAAGGAGAGTGAGAGAGAAGGGGAGGGAGCAGTTTTTATTGGCAAGATGCTTCCCTGAGCTCCCCATAGAGCCAGCAGGCAGAGGGGATGGCCTGGGGAATGCATGGGAAGGAGGGGGTGGGGGTGGGGTAGGGGCATGGGGAGGGGCGGTGGGCTGTGTGGGTGGCTACATCCAGTCTTCATCATCTGAGGTGTCCCTGCTGCTGCTGTGGGTGCCCTGGTCCAAGTGGTGAACTGCTGGCCGGGGCGCGCCTGCCCAGGACGAGGAGAGCAGCGTGCGGAGAGGCGCTTTGCGCGCGCCCTGTTTGCGGAGGTGCGGATAGCTCCGGTGGAATTCTGCGATCTCCTGGCTTGTGAGGGGAAGGTAGTTGTGATCCTCTTGGGCAGGTTCTTGCCAGCCCATGGCTTTGAGCAGTCGCTGCTCGGCTTCAGGAGAGAAGAGGGGAGCCACCCGTGGCTTGTGGGCAGGGCTGGCAGGTCTCCTGGGCAGGCTTGGAGGCTGAGTGTTGAGCAGAGGTAGGGAGGGATGGCGGTGTGCGCACTGTGCTGCCCGTGGAGGGTCCTCCCGCTGGCGATGTGGACGTGTCCAGGGCGGCTCCTTCCCTCTGGCTGGTCGCTGGGGCTTGGGGGTCATCCGGGAGGGGCTGTTGCCCAGGCAGGAGCTGACGCTGAAAGCTGTGCTCTGGGGCCGCACCACCACCTGGGCCTGAGACCCGGTGCCCATGGAGCCCCAGTGGCGCCTGTCCGCTTGGCCAGGGGCCCATTGGGCACAGGCAGGCTCCACCTGGGCAGCTTGGCTGCTGCGCGGCCTCTCCAGGGAAGGTGTGCATCCTGAGAGCCTTCTCTGCTGCTGCTGCTGCTTCTGCTGCTTCTGCTGCTTCTGCTGCTGCTGTTGCTGCCTCTGCTGCTGCTGCTGCTGCCTCTGCTGCTGCTGCTTCTGCTGCTTCTGCTTCTGCTGCTGCTGTTGCTGCCTCTGCTGCTGCTGCTGCTGCCTCTGCTGCTGCTGCTGCTGCCTCTGCTGCTGCTGCTGCTGCTGCTTGTGCCTGTGTCGCCCTGGTGTGCTAGGCTCTGTCTGGGAGCCAGCGTCTGCACTGAAGGGGGCGCGGAATTGCACCTCCTGCGCTTCCTCCTGCCCTTGCCTCTTCGGAGTACGTCTCCACTCTCCAGGGAACACCGGCCTGTGCCCACGCGTGTCCTTCGCCGAGCTGAGCCTCTGGCGCTGCCTCCGCCATGCCCAGTGGCCTCCTCGCGGGTCCTCCGTGTTCACACCAAGGCTGCAGTACTGGCCTCTGACCCGCCAGAAGCCAAGGTGGAAATGCTCTGCAGGAGGGCCTTCCATTGCAAGCTCAGCTTCTCTCAGGCCCAGCACAGCTCAGGGCAGGGCAGGGCAGGGCAGGGCAGGGCAGGCAGGGTCTTCTGTGCTCAAGTGCGCTCTCCCTGGCTCACTCGCTCTCTCTTGCTCTTGCTCCTCCTAGGGGGCTCTGCTGCCAGCAGGAAGATCCACTGGGACTGCCAGAGCTCCCTCTGAACTTTCTGCCTCTATTTATACTGGCTTGGGGACACACCCAAGGGCCACTGCCTTGCTCTCACTGGCTGCTCACAGGACAGCCCCTCAGCCTGCTCCTGGCCCCAGGGCACACTTCCTGGCCACCCTTCTGGGAGGGGTCCCTTTGACATGCAAATGGGGCTTGTCTGTGAGAAGATCCACCTGGCCTGGGTCCTTCCCTGTCCTCCAACCCAACCAAGGCCATCTCCTCCTCCCCAGAAGCCAGGACGGGGAGTGGATTAGCGTCCCCGGACAACGCCCTGCCCTTTGGAAGCCTAAGCTGGGAAACCCACCAAGAAAACCCAAGAGATCAGGACATCTCTCTCCCTCCCAAGTCAGGAACAGACCTAGAGGAGACTATGGGCAGTATCCCAGCAAACCAGAGAAATGCCCTTCCCCCGGTGCACAGCAAGCTGCATGGAAATCTAGAAGAAGAAGTCACACCCAATGTGCCTGAAGACTAGGAGGAGGGGGCCCAACAGCAGCAGCAAGAGGAGTTGCAGGAGGAGGAGGATGAAGAGGAGGAGGAGGAGCAGGGGGAGGTGTTGGAGGAGGAGGAGCAGTTGGAGGAGGAGGAGGAGCAGGGGGAGGAGGAAGAGAAGAAGAAGAAGCACAGAAAGAGAGAAGGAGGGACCTAGAGCTGGTGGCGATGTTGGGGGGAAGATTTGGGAGAGGATGCCAACAGTGTCTGTGAAACCCCAAGAGTATCATCAGCTGCACTGACGTGACCCCCGGAGACTCTTTGCAGCGGAGAGTGGTTTCTTGTGTGTTCGTGCAGCAGGATGCGTGGGAAGGCAATCGGGACCCGAGTCGCCATGAGCACACGGAAGGAAAATGTGGTCCAACGGACCGTGGCCATGATGGCAGCATTCTCAATCGGACTGAACTTGGAATTGTAGGAGAGGTGGATGAAGTGGCAATGGAACTATGGAGAGAGGAACACTGAAATAAAATGCAGGGGATGACTGCCCAGGGAACCAACAAGCCCATGTCGGAAGAAGGACGTCCACGGTGATGTCTCTGGGCTTTCTGGTTTTGACCATCAGGCTGGATGTGCTGCCCCTATTTTCTGCTGTTGGTTTCCTTTCCCTGAGCTTTTCCTTCTGCGCCCAGTGTGTCTTTGGAGATGCATTTCCTGTCCGAATACCAAATGGTTCGCTGTCCTTTATTAATGGTTCCACGTGATCCATATTTGGTTCTGCATGTGCGTGTGCATGAGAGAGAGAGAGACAAGGAGAGTGAGAGAGAAGGGGAGGGAGCAGTTTTTATTGGCAAGATGCTTCCCTGAGCTCCCCATAGAGCCAGCAGGCAGAGGGGATGGCCTGGGGAATGCATGGGAAGGAGGGGGTGGGGGTGGGGTAGGGGCATGGGGAGGGGCGGTGGGCTGTGTGGGTGGCTACATCCAGTCTTCATCATCTGAGGTGTCCCTGCTGCTGCTGTGGGTGCCCTGGTCCAAGTGGTGAACTGCTGGCCGGGGCGCGCCTGCCCAGGAGGAGGAGAGCAGCGTGCGGAGAGGCGCTTTGCGCGCGCCCTGTTTGCGGAGGTGCGGATAGCTCCGGTGGAATTCTGCGATCTCCTGGCTTGTGAGGGGAAGGTAGTTGTGATCCTCTTGGGCAGCTTCTTGCCAGCCCATGGCTTTGAGCAGTCGCTGCTCGGCTTCAGGAGAGAAGAGGGGAGCCACCCGTGGCTTGTGGGCAGGGCTGGCAGGTCTCCTGGGCAGGCTTGGAGGCTGAGTGTTGAGCAGAGGTAGGGAGGGATGGCGGTGTGCGCACTGTGCTGCCCGTGGAGGGTCCTCCCGCTGGCGATGTGGACGTGTCCAGGGCGGCTCCTTCCCTCTGGCTGGTCGCTGGGGCTTGGGGGTCATCCGGGAGGGGCTGTTGCCCAGGCAGGAGCTGACGCTGAAAGCTGTGCTCTGGGGCCGCACCACCACCTGGGCCTGAGACCCGGTGCCCATGGAGCCCCAGTGGCGCCTGTCCGCTTGGCCAGGGGCCCATTGGGCACAGGCAGGCTCCACCTGGGCAGCTTGGCTGCTGCGCGGCCTCTCCAGGGAAGGTGTGCATCCTGAGAGCCTTCTCTGCTGCTGCTGCTGCTTCTGCTGCTTCTGCTGCTTCTGCTGCTGCTGTTGCTGCCTCTGCTGCTGCTGCTGCTGCCTCTGCTGCTGCTGCTTCTGCTGCTTCTGCTTCTGCTGCTGCTGTTGCTGCCTCTGCTGCTGCTGCTGCTGCCTCTGCTGCTGCTGCTGCTGCCTCTGCTGCTGCTGCTGCTGCTGCTTGTGCCTGTGTCGCCCTGGTGTGCTAGGCTCTGTCTGGGAGCCAGCGTCTGCACTGAAGGGGGCGCGGAATTGCACCTCCTGCGCTTCCTCCTGCCCTTGCCTCTTCGGAGTACGTCTCCACTCTCCAGGGAACACCGGCCTGTGCCCACGCGTGTCCTTCGCCGAGCTGAGCCTCTGGCGCTGCCTCCGCCATGCCCAGTGGCCTCCTCGCGGGTCCTCCGTGTTCACACCAAGGCTGCAGTACTGGCCTCTGACCCGCCAGAAGCCAAGGTGGAAATGCTCTGCAGGAGGGCCTTCCATTGCAAGCTCAGCTTCTCTCAGGCCCAGCACAGCTCAGGGCAGGGCAGGGCAGGGCAGGGCAGGGCAGGCAGGGTCTTCTGTGCTCAAGTGCGCTCTCCCTGGCTCACTCGCTCTCTCTTGCTCTTGCTCCTCCTAGGGGGCTCTGCTGCCAGCAGGAAGATCCACTGGGACTGCCAGAGCTCCCTCTGAACTTTCTGCCTCTATTTATACTGGCTTGGGGACACACCCAAGGGCCACTGCCTTGCTCTCACTGGCTGCTCACAGGACAGCCCCTCAGCCTGCTCCTGGCCCCAGGGCACACTTCCTGGCCACCCTTCTGGGAGGGGTCCCTTTGACATGCAAATGGGGCTTGTCTGTGAGAAGATCCACCTGGCCTGGGTCCTTCCCTGTCCTCCAACCCAACCAAGGCCATCTCCTCCTCCCCAGAAGCCAGGACGGGGAGTGGATTAGCGTCCCCGGACAACGCCCTGCCCTTTGGAAGCCTAAGCTGGGAAACCCACCAAGAAAACCCAAGAGATCAGGACATCTCTCTCCCTCCCAAGCCAGGAACAGACCTAGAGGAGACTATGGGCAGTATCCCAGCAAACCAGAGAAATGCCCTTCCCCCGGTGCACAGCAAGCTGCATGGAAATCTAGAAGAAGAAGTCACACCCAATGTGCCTGAAGACTAGGAGGAGGGGGCCCAACAGCAGCAGCAAGAGGAGTTGCAGGAGGAGGAGGATGAAGAGGAGGAGGAGGAGCAGGGGGAGGTGTTGGAGGAGGAGGAGCAGTTGGAGGAGGAGGAGGAGCAGGGGGAGGAGGAAGAGAAGAAGAAGAAGCACAGAAAGAGAGAAGGAGGGACCTAGAGCTGGTGGCGATGTTGGGGGGAAGATTTGGGAGAGGATGCCAACAGTGTCTGTGAAACCCCAAGAGTATCATCAGCTGCACTGACGTGACCCCCGGAGACTCTTTGCAGCGGAGAGTGGTTTCTTGTGTGTTCGTGCAGCAGGATGCGTGGGAAGGCAATCGGGACCCGAGTCGCCATGAGCACACGGAAGGAAAATGTGGTCCAACGGACCGTGGCCATGATGGCAGCATTCTCAATCGGACTGAACTTGGAATTGTAGGAGAGGTGGATGAAGTGGCAATGGAACTATGGAGAGAGGAACACTGAAATAAAATGCAGGGGATGACTGCCCAGGGAACCAACAAGCCCATGTCGGAAGAAGGACGTCCACGGTGATGTCTCTGGGCTTTCTGGTTTTGACCATCAGGCTGGATGTGCTGCCCCTATTTTCTGCTGTTGGTTTCCTTTCCCTGAGCTTTTCCTTCTGCGCCCAGTGTGTCTTTGGAGATGCATTTCCTGTCCGAATACCAAATGGTTCGCTGTCCTTTATTAATGGTTCCACGTGATCCATATTTGGTTCTGCATGTGCGTGTGCATGAGAGAGAGAGAGACAAGGAGAGTGAGAGAGAAGGGGAGGGAGCAGTTTTTATTGGCAAGATGCTTCCCTGAGCTCCCCATAGAGCCAGCAGGCAGAGGGGATGGCCTGGGGAATGCATGGGAAGGAGGGGGTGGGGGTGGGGTAGGGGCATGGGGAGGGGCGGTGGGCTGTGTGGGTGGCTACATCCAGTCTTCATCATCTGAGGTGTCCCTGCTGCTGCTGTGGGTGCCCTGGTCCAAGTGGTGAACTGCTGGCCGGGGCGCGCCTGCCCAGGAGGAGGAGAGCAGCGTGCGGAGAGGCGCTTTGCGCGCGCCCTGTTTGCGGAGGTGCGGATAGCTCCGGTGGAATTCTGCGATCTCCTGGCTTGTGAGGGGAAGGTAGTTGTGATCCTCTTGGGCAGCTTCTTGCCAGCCCATGGCTTTGAGCAGTCGCTGCTCGGCTTCAGGAGAGAAGAGGGGAGCCACCCGTGGCTTGTGGGCAGGGCTGGCAGGTCTCCTGGGCAGGCTTGGAGGCTGAGTGTTGAGCAGAGGTAGGGAGGGATGGCGGTGTGCGCACTGTGCTGCCCGTGGAGGGTCCTCCCGCTGGCGATGTGGACGTGTCCAGGGCGGCTCCTTCCCTCTGGCTGGTCGCTGGGGCTTGGGGGTCATCCGGGAGGGGCTGTTGCCCAGGCAGGAGCTGACGCTGAAAGCTGTGCTCTGGGGCCGCACCACCACCTGGGCCTGAGACCCGGTGCCCATGGAGCCCCAGTGGCGCCTGTCCGCTTGGCCAGGGGCCCATTGGGCACAGGCAGGCTCCACCTGGGCAGCTTGGCTGCTGCGCGGCCTCTCCAGGGAAGGTGTGCATCCTGAGAGCCTTCTCTGCTGCTGCTGCTGCTTCTGCTGCTTCTGCTGCTTCTGCTGCTGCTGTTGCTGCCTCTGCTGCTGCTGCTGCTGCCTCTGCTGCTGCTGCTGCTGCCTCTGCTGCTGCTGCTTCTGCTGCTTCTGCTTCTTCTGCTTCTGCTGCTGCTGTTGCTGCCTCTGCTGCTGCTGCTGCTGCCTCTGCTGCTGCTGCTGCTGCTGCTTGTGCCTGTGTCGCCCTGGTGTGCTAGGCTCTGTCTGGGAGCCAGCGTCTGCACTGAAGGGGGCGCGGAATTGCACCTCCTGCGCTTCCTCCTGCCCTTGCCTCTTCGGAGTACGTCTCCACTCTCCAGGGAACACCGGCCTGTGCCCACGCGTGTCCTTCGCCGAGCTGAGCCTCTGGCGCTGCCTCCGCCATGCCCAGTGGCCTCCTCGCGGGTCCTCCGTGTTCACACCAAGGCTGCAGTACTGGCCTCTGACCCGCCAGAAGCCAAGGTGGAAATGCTCTGCAGGAGGGCCTTCCATTGCAAGCTCAGCTTCTCTCAGGCCCAGCACAGCTCAGGGCAGGGCAGGGCAGGGCAGGGCAGGGCAGGCAGGGTCTTCTGTGCTCAAGTGCGCTCTCCCTGGCTCACTCGCTCTCTCTTGCTCTTGCTCCTCCTAGGGGGCTCTGCTGCCAGCAGGAAGATCCACTGGGACTGCCAGAGCTCCCTCTGAACTTTCTGCCTCTATTTATACTGGCTTGGGGACACACCCAAGGGCCACTGCCTTGCTCTCACTGGCTGCTCACAGGACAGCCCCTCAGCCTGCTCCTGGCCCCAGGGCACACTTCCTGGCCACCCTTCTGGGAGGGGTCCCTTTGACATGCAAATGGGGCTTGTCTGTGAGAAGATCCACCTGGCCTGGGTCCTTCCCTGTCCTCCAACCCAACCAAGGCCATCTCCTCCTCCCCAGAAGCCAGGACGGGGAGTGGATTAGCGTCCCCGGACAACGCCCTGCCCTTTGGAAGCCTAAGCTGGGAAACCCACCAAGAAAACCCAAGAGATCAGGACATCTCTCTCCCTCCCAAGCCAGGAACAGACCTAGAGGAGACTATGGGCAGTATCCCAGCAAACCAGAGAAATGCCCTTCCCCCGGTGCACAGCAAGCTGCATGGAAATCTAGAAGAAGAAGTCACACCCAATGTGCCTGAAGACTAGGAGGAGGGGGCCCAACAGCAGCAGCAAGAGGAGTTGCAGGAGGAGGAGGATGAAGAGGAGGAGGAGGAGCAGGGGGAGGTGTTGGAGGAGGAGGAGCAGTTGGAGGAGGAGGAGGAGCAGGGGGAGGAGGAAGAGAAGAAGAAGAAGCACAGAAAGAGAGAAGGAGGGACCTAGAGCTGGTGGCGATGTTGGGGGGAAGATTTGGGAGAGGATGCCAACAGTGTCTGTGAAACCCCAAGAGTATCATCAGCTGCACTGACGTGACCCCCGGAGACTCTTTGCAGCGGAGAGTGGTTTCTTGTGTGTTCGTGCAGCAGGATGCGTGGGAAGGCAATCGGGACCCGAGTCGCCATGAGCACACGGAAGGAAAATGTGGTCCAACGGACCGTGGCCATGATGGCAGCATTCTCAATCGGACTGAACTTGGAATTGTAGGAGAGGTGGATGAAGTGGCAATGGAACTATGGAGAGAGGAACACTGAAATAAAATGCAGGGGATGACTGCCCAGGGAACCAACAAGCCCATGTCGGAAGAAGGACGTCCACGGTGATGTCTCTGGGCTTTCTGGTTTTGACCATCAGGCTGGATGTGCTGCCCCTATTTTCTGCTGTTGGTTTCCTTTCCCTGAGCTTTTCCTTCTGCGCCCAGTGTGTCTTTGGAGATGCATTTCCTGTCCGAATACCAAATGGTTCGCTGTCCTTTATTAATGGTTCCACGTGATCCATATTTGGTTCTGCATGTGCGTGTGCATGAGAGAGAGAGAGACAAGGAGAGTGAGAGAGAAGGGGAGGGAGCAGTTTTTATTGGCAAGATGCTTCCCTGAGCTCCCCATAGAGCCAGCAGGCAGAGGGGATGGCCTGGGGAATGCATGGGAAGGAGGGGGTGGGGGTGGGGTAGGGGCATGGGGAGGGGCGGTGGGCTGTGTGGGTGGCTACATCCAGTCTTCATCATCTGAGGTGTCCCTGCTGCTGCTGTGGGTGCCCTGGTCCAAGTGGTGAACTGCTGGCCGGGGCGCGCCTGCCCAGGAGGAGGAGAGCAGCGTGCGGAGAGGCGCTTTGCGCGCGCCCTGTTTGCGGAGGTGCGGATAGCTCCGGTGGAATTCTGCGATCTCCTGGCTTGTGAGGGGAAGGTAGTTGTGATCCTCTTGGGCAGCTTCTTGCCAGCCCATGGCTTTGAGCAGTCGCTGCTCGGCTTCAGGAGAGAAGAGGGGAGCCACCCGTGGCTTGTGGGCAGGGCTGGCAGGTCTCCTGGGCAGGCTTGGAGGCTGAGTGTTGAGCAGAGGTAGGGAGGGATGGCGGTGTGCGCACTGTGCTGCCCGTGGAGGGTCCTCCCGCTGGCGATGTGGACGTGTCCAGGGCGGCTCCTTCCCTCTGGCTGGTCGCTGGGGCTTGGGGGTCATCCGGGAGGGGCTGTTGCCCAGGCAGGAGCTGACGCTGAAAGCTGTGCTCTGGGGCCGCACCACCACCTGGGCCTGAGACCCGGTGCCCATGGAGCCCCAGTGGCGCCTGTCCGCTTGGCCAGGGGCCCATTGGGCACAGGCAGGCTCCACCTGGGCAGCTTGGCTGCTGCGCGGCCTCTCCAGGGAAGGTGTGCATCCTGAGAGCCTTCTCTGCTGCTGCTCCTGCTTCTGCTGCTTCTGCTGCTTCTGCTGCTGCTGTTGCTGCCTCTGCTGCTGCTGCTGCTGCCTCTGCTGCTGCTGCTGCTGCCTCTGCTGCTGCTGCTTCTGCTGCTTCTGCTTCTTCTGCTTCTGCTGCTGCTGTTGCTGCCTCTGCTGCTGCTGCTGCTGCCTCTGCTGCTGCTGCTGCTGCTGCTTGTGCCTGTGTCGCCCTGGTGTGCTAGGCTCTGTCTGGGAGCCAGCGTCTGCACTGAAGGGGGCGCGGAATTGCACCTCCTGCGCTTCCTCCTGCCCTTGCCTCTTCGGAGTACGTCTCCACTCTCCAGGGAACACCGGCCTGTGCCCACGCGTGTCCTTCGCCGAGCTGAGCCTCTGGCGCTGCCTCCGCCATGCCCAGTGGCCTCCTCGCGGGTCCTCCGTGTTCACACCAAGGCTGCAGTACTGGCCTCTGACCCGCCAGAAGCCAAGGTGGAAATGCTCTGCAGGAGGGCCTTCCATTGCAAGCTCAGCTTCTCTCAGGCCCAGCACAGCTCAGGGCAGGGCAGGGCAGGGCAGGGCAGGGCAGGCAGGGTCTTCTGTGCTCAAGTGCGCTCTCCCTGGCTCACTCGCTCTCTCTTGCTCTTGCTCTTCCTAGGGGGCTCTGCTGCCAGCAGGAAGATCCACTGGGACTGCCAGAGCTCCCTCTGAACTTTCTGCCTCTATTTATACTGGCTTGGGGACACACCCAAGGGCCACTGCCTTGCTCTCACTGGCTGCTCACAGGACAGCCCCTCAGCCTGCTCCTGGCCCCAGGGCACACTTCCTGGCCACCCTTCTGGGAGGGGTCCCTTTGACATGCAAATGGGGCTTGTCTGTGAGAAGATCCACCTGGCCTGGGTCCTTCCCTGTCCTCCAACCCAACCAAGGCCATCTCCTCCTCCCCAGAAGCCAGGATGGGGAGTGGATTAGCGTCCCCGGACAACGCCCTGCCCTTTGGAAGCCTAAGCTGGGAAACCCACCAAGAAAACCCAAGAGATCAGGACATCTCTCTCCCTCCCAAGTCAGGAACAGACCTAGAGGAGACTATGGGCAGTATCCCAGCAAACCAGAGAAATACCCTTCCCCCGGTGCACAGCAAGCTGCATGGAAATCTAGAAGAAGAAGTCACACCCAATGTGCCTGAAGACTAGGAGGAGGGGGCCCAACAGCAGCAGCAAGAGGAGTTGCAGGAGGAGGAGGATGAAGAGGAGGAGGAGGAGCAGGGGGAGGTGTTGGAGGAGGAGGAGCAGTTGGAGGAGGAGGAGGAGCAGGGGGAGGAGGAAGAGAAGAAGAAGAAGAAGAAGAAGCACAGAAAGAGAGAAGGAGGGACCTAGAGCTGGTGGCGATGTTGGGGGGAAGATTTGGGAGAGGATGCCAACAGTGTCTGTGAAACCCCAAGAGTATCATCAGCTGCACTGACGTGACCCCCGGAGACTCTTTGCAGCGGAGAGTGGTTTCTTGTGTGTTCGTGCAGCAGGATGCGTGGGAAGGCAATCGGGACCCGAGTCGCCATGAGCACACGGAAGGAAAATGTGGTCCAACGGACCGTGGCCATGATGGCAGCATTCTCAATCGGACTGAACTTGGAATTGTAGGAGAGGTGGATGAAGTGGCAATGGAACTATGGAGAGAGGAACACTGAAATAAAATGCAGGGGATGACTGCCCAGGGAACCAACAAGCCCATGTCGGAAGAAGGACGTCCACGGTGATGTCTCTGGGCTTTCTGGTTTTGACCATCAGGCTGGATGTGCTGCCCCTATTTTCTGCTGTTGGTTTCCTTTCCCTGAGCTTTTCCTTCTGCGCCCAGTGTGTCTTTGGAGATGCATTTCCTGTCCGAATACCAAATGGTTCGCTGTCCTTTATTAATGGTTCCACGTGATCCATATTTGGTTCTGCATGTGCGTGTGCATGAGAGAGAGAGAGACAAGGAGAGTGAGAGAGAAGGGGAGGGAGCAGTTTTTATTGGCAAGATGCTTCCCTGAGCTCCCCATAGAGCCAGCAGGCAGAGGGGATGGCCTGGGGAATGCATGGGAAGGAGGGGGTGGGGGTGGGGTAGGGGCATGGGGAGGGGCGGTGGGCTGTGTGGGTGGCTACATCCAGTCTTCATCATCTGAGGTGTCCCTGCTGCTGCTGTGGGTGCCCTGGTCCAAGTGGTGAACTGCTGGCCGGGGCGCGCCTGCCCAGGACGAGGAGAGCAGCGTGCGGAGAGGCGCTTTGCGCGCGCCCTGTTTGCGGAGGTGCGGATAGCTCCGGTGGAATTCTGCGATCTCCTGGCTTGTGAGGGGAAGGTAGTTGTGATCCTCTTGGGCAGGTTCTTGCCAGCCCATGGCTTTGAGCAGTCGCTGCTCGGCTTCAGGAGAGAAGAGGGGAGCCACCCGTGGCTTGTGGGCAGGGCTGGCAGGTCTCCTGGGCAGGCTTGGAGGCTGAGTGTTGAGCAGAGGTAGGGAGGGATGGCGGTGTGCGCACTGTGCTGCCCGTGGAGGGTCCTCCCGCTGGCGATGTGGACGTGTCCAGGGCGGCTCCTTCCCTCTGGCTGGTCGCTGGGGCTTGGGGGTCATCCGGGAGGGGCTGTTGCCCAGGCAGGAGCTGACGCTGAAAGCTGTGCTCTGGGGCCGCACCACCACCTGGGCCTGAGACCCGGTGCCCATGGAGCCCCAGTGGCGCCTGTCCGCTTGGCCAGGGGCCCATTGGGCACAGGCAGGCTCCACCTGGGCAGCTTGGCTGCTGCGCGGCCTCTCCAGGGAAGGTGTGCATCCTGAGAGCCTTCTCTGCTGCTGCTGCTGCTTCTGCTGCTTCTGCTGCTTCTGCTGCTGCTGTTGCTGCCTCTGCTGCTGCTGCTGCTGCCTCTGCTGCTGCTGCTTCTGCTGCTTCTGCTTCTGCTGCTGCTGTTGCTGCCTCTGCTGCTGCTGCTGCTGCCTCTGCTGCTGCTGCTGCTGCCTCTGCTGCTGCTGCTGCTGCTGCTTGTGCCTGTGTCGCCCTGGTGTGCTAGGCTCTGTCTGGGAGCCAGCGTCTGCACTGAAGGGGGCGCGGAATTGCACCTCCTGCGCTTCCTCCTGCCCTTGCCTCTTCGGAGTACGTCTCCACTCTCCAGGGAACACCGGCCTGTGCCCACGCGTGTCCTTCGCCGAGCTGAGCCTCTGGCGCTGCCTCCGCCATGCCCAGTGGCCTCCTCGCGGGTCCTCCGTGTTCACACCAAGGCTGCAGTACTGGCCTCTGACCCGCCAGAAGCCAAGGTGGAAATGCTCTGCAGGAGGGCCTTCCATTGCAAGCTCAGCTTCTCTCAGGCCCAGCACAGCTCAGGGCAGGGCAGGGCAGGGCAGGGCAGGGCAGGCAGGGTCTTCTGTGCTCAAGTGCGCTCTCCCTGGCTCACTCCCTCTCTCTTGCTCTTGCTCCTCCTAGGGGGCTCTGCTGCCAGCAGGAAGATCCACTGGGACTGCCAGAGCTCCCTCTGAACTTTCTGCCTCTATTTATACTGGCTTGGGGACACACCCAAGGGCCACTGCCTTGCTCTCACTGGCTGCTCACAGGACAGCCCCTCAGCCTGCTCCTGGCCCCAGGGCACACTTCCTGGCCACCCTTCTGGGAGGGGTCCCTTTGACATGCAAATGGGGCTTGTCTGTGAGAAGATCCACCTGGCCTGGGTCCTTCCCTGTCCTCCAACCCAACCAAGGCCATCTCCTCCTCCCCAGAAGCCAGGACGGGGAGTGGATTAGCGTCCCCGGACAACGCCCTGCCCTTTGGAAGCCTAAGCTGGGAAACCCACCAAGAAAACCCAAGAGATCAGGACATCTCTCTCCCTCCCAAGCCAGGAACAGACCTAGAGGAGACTATGGGCAGTATCCCAGCAAACCAGAGAAATGCCCTTCCCCCGGTGCACAGCAAGCTGCATGGAAATCTAGAAGAAGAAGTCACACCCAATGTGCCTGAAGACTAGGAGGAGGGGGCCCAACAGCAGCAGCAAGAGGAGTTGCAGGAGGAGGAGGATGAAGAGGAGGAGGAGGAGCAGGGGGAGGTGTTGGAGGAGGAGGAGCAGTTGGAGGAGGAGGAGGAGCAGGGGGAGGAGGAAGAGAAGAAGAAGAAGCACAGAAAGAGAGAAGGAGGGACCTAGAGCTGGTGGCGATGTTGGGGGGAAGATTTGGGAGAGGATGCCAACAGTGTCTGTGAAACCCCAAGAGTATCATCAGCTGCACTGACGTGACCCCCGGAGACTCTTTGCAGCGGAGAGTGGTTTCTTGTGTGTTCGTGCAGCAGGATGCGTGGGAAGGCAATCGGGACCCGAGTCGCCATGAGCACACGGAAGGAAAATGTGGTCCAACGGACCGTGGCCATGATGGCAGCATTCTCAATCGGACTGAACTTGGAATTGTAGGAGAGGTGGATGAAGTGGCAATGGAACTATGGAGAGAGGAACACTGAAATAAAATGCAGGGGATGACTGCCCAGGGAACCAACAAGCCCATGTCGGAAGAAGGACGTCCACGGTGATGTCTCTGGGCTTTCTGGTTTTGACCATCAGGCTGGATGTGCTGCCCCTATTTTCTGCTGTTGGTTTCCTTTCCCTGAGCTTTTCCTTCTGCGCCCAGTGTGTCTTTGGAGATGCATTTCCTGTCCGAATACCAAATGGTTCGCTGTCCTTTATTAATGGTTCCACGTGATCCATATTTGGTTCTGCATGTGCGTGTGCATGAGAGAGAGAGAGACAAGGAGAGTGAGAGAGAAGGGGAGGGAGCAGTTTTTATTGGCAAGATGCTTCCCTGAGCTCCCCATAGAGCCAGCAGGCAGAGGGGATGGCCTGGGGAATGCATGGGAAGGAGGGGGTGGGGTTGGGGTAGGGGCATGGGGAGGGGCGGTGGGCTGTGTGGGTGGCTACATCCAGTCTTCATCATCTGAGGTGTCCCTGCTGCTGCTGTGGGTGCCCTGGTCCAAGTGGTGAACTGCTGGCCGGGGCGCGCCTGCCCAGGACGAGGAGAGCAGCGTGCGGAGAGGCGCTTTGCGCGCGCCCTGTTTGCGGAGGTGCGGATAGCTCCGGTGGAATTCTGCGATCTCCTGGCTTGTGAGGGGAAGGTAGTTGTGATCCTCTTGGGCAGCTTCTTGCCAGCCCATGGCTTTGAGCAGTCGCTGCTCGGCTTCAGGAGAGAAGAGGGGAGCCACCCGTGGCTTGTGGGCAGGGCTGGCAGGTCTCCTGGGCAGGCTTGGAGGCTGAGTGTTGAGCAGAGGTAGGGAGGGATGGCGGTGTGCGCACTGTGCTGCCCGTGGAGGGTCCTCCCGCTGGCGATGTGGACGTGTCCAGGGCGGCTCCTTCCCTCTGGCTGGTCGCTGGGGCTTGGGGGTCATCCGGGAGGGGCTGTTGCCCAGGCAGGAGCTGACGCTGAAAGCTGTGCTCTGGGGCCGCACCACCACCTGGGCCTGAGACCCGGTGCCCATGGAGCCCCAGTGGCGCCTGTCCGCTTGGCCAGGGGCCCATTGGGCACAGGCAGGCTCCACCTGGGCAGCTTGGCTGCTGCGCGGCCTCTCCAGGGAAGGTGTGCATCCTGAGAGCCTTCTCTGCTGCTGCTGCTGCTTCTGCTGCTTCTGCTGCTTCTGCTGCTGCTGTTGCTGCCTCTGCTGCTGCTGCTGCTGCCTCTGCTGCTGCTGCTTCTGCTGCTTCTGCTTCTGCTGCTGCTGTTGCTGCCTCTGCTGCTGCTGCTGCTGCCTCTGCTGCTGCTGCTGCTGCCTCTGCTGCTGCTGCTGCTGCTGCTTGTGCCTGTGTCGCCCTGGTGTGCTAGGCTCTGTCTGGGAGCCAGCGTCTGCACTGAAGGGGGCGCGGAATTGCACCTCCTGCGCTTCCTCCTGCCCTTGCCTCTTCGGAGTACGTCTCCACTCTCCAGGGAACACCGGCCTGTGCCCACGCGTGTCCTTCGCCGAGCTGAGCCTCTGGCGCTGCCTCCGCCATGCCCAGTGGCCTCCTCGCGGGTCCTCCGTGTTCACACCAAGGCTGCAGTACTGGCCTCTGACCCGCCAGAAGCCAAGGTGGAAATGCTCTGCAGGAGGGCCTTCCATTGCAAGCTCAGCTTCTCTCAGGCCCAGCACAGCTCAGGGCAGGGCAGGGCAGGGCAGGGCAGGGCAGGGCAGGCAGGGTCTTCTGTGCTCAAGTGCGCTCTCCCTGGCTCACTCGCTCTCTCTTGCTCTTGCTCTTCCTAGGGGGCTCTGCTGCCAGCAGGAAGATCCACTGGGACTGCCAGAGCTCCCTCTGAACTTTCTGCCTCTATTTATACTGGCTTGGGGACACACCCAAGGGCCACTGCCTTGCTCTCACTGGCTGCTCACAGGACAGCCCCTCAGCCTGCTCCTGGCCCCAGGGCACACTTCCTGGCCACCCTTCTGGGAGGGGTCCCTTTGACATGCAAATGGGGCTTGTCTGTGAGAAGATCCACCTGGCCTGGGTCCTTCCCTGTCCTCCAACCCAACCAAGGCCATCTCCTCCTCCCCAGAAGCCAGGATGGGGAGTGGATTAGCGTCCCCGGACAACGCCCTGCCCTTTGGAAGCCTAAGCTGGGAAACCCACCAAGAAAACCCAAGAGATCAGGACATCTCTCTCCCTCCCAAGTCAGGAACAGACCTAGAGGAGACTATGGGCAGTATCCCAGCAAACCAGAGAAATGCCCTTCCCCCGGTGCACAGCAAGCTGCATGGAAATCTAGAAGAAGAAGTCACACCCAATGTGCCTGAAGACTAGGAGGAGGGGGCCCAACAGCAGCAGCAAGAGGAGTTGCAGGAGGAGGAGGATGAAGAGGAGGAGGAGGAGCAGGGGGAGGTGTTGGAGGAGGAGGAGCAGTTGGAGGAGGAGGAGGAGCAGGGGGAGGAGGAAGAGAAGAAGAAGAAGAAGAAGAAGCACAGAAAGAGAGAAGGAGGGACCTAGAGCTGGTGGCGATGTTGGGGGGAAGATTTGGGAGAGGATGCCAACAGTGTCTGTGAAACCCCAAGAGTATCATCAGCTGCACTGACGTGACCCCCGGAGACTCTTTGCAGCGGAGAGTGGTTTCTTGTGTGTTCGTGCAGCAGGATGCGTGGGAAGGCAATCGGGACCCGAGTCGCCATGAGCACACGGAAGGAAAATGTGGTCCAACGGACCGTGGCCATGATGGCAGCATTCTCAATCGGACTGAACTTGGAATTGTAGGAGAGGTGGATGAAGTGGCAATGGAACTATGGAGAGAGGAACACTGAAATAAAATGCAGGGGATGACTGCCCAGGGAACCAACAAGCCCATGTCGGAAGAAGGACGTCCACGGTGATGTCTCTGGGCTTTCTGGTTTTGACCATCAGGCTGGATGTGCTGCCCCTATTTTCTGCTGTTGGTTTCCTTTCCCTGAGCTTTTCCTTCTGCGCCCAGTGTGTCTTTGGAGATGCATTTCCTGTCCGAATACCAAATGGTTCGCTGTCCTTTATTAATGGTTCCACGTGATCCATATTTGGTTCTGCATGTGCGTGTGCATGAGAGAGAGAGAGACAAGGAGAGTGAGAGAGAAGGGGAGGGAGCAGTTTTTATTGGCAAGATGCTTCCCTGAGCTCCCCATAGAGCCAGCAGGCAGAGGGGATGGCCTGGGGAATGCATGGGAAGGAGGGGGTGGGGGTGGGGTAGGGGCATGGGGAGGGGCGGTGGGCTGTGTGGGTGGCTACATCCAGTCTTCATCATCTGAGGTGTCCCTGCTGCTGCTGTGGGTGCCCTGGTCCAAGTGGTGAACTGCTGGCCGGGGCGCGCCTGCCCAGGACGAGGAGAGCAGCGTGCGGAGAGGCGCTTTGCGCGCGCCCTGTTTGCGGAGGTGCGGATAGCTCCGGTGGAATTCTGCGATCTCCTGGCTTGTGAGGGGAAGGTAGTTGTGATCCTCTTGGGCAGCTTCTTGCCAGCCCATGGCTTTGAGCAGTCGCTGCTCGGCTTCAGGAGAGAAGAGGGGAGCCACCCGTGGCTTGTGGGCAGGGCTGGCAGGTCTCCTGGGCAGGCTTGGAGGCTGAGTGTTGAGCAGAGGTAGGGAGGGATGGCGGTGTGCGCACTGTGCTGCCCGTGGAGGGTCCTCCCGCTGGCGATGTGGACGTGTCCAGGGCGGCTCCTTCCCTCTGGCTGGTCGCTGGGGCTTGGGGGTCATCCGGGAGGGGCTGTTGCCCAGGCAGGAGCTGACGCTGAAAGCTGTGCTCTGGGGCCGCACCACCACCTGGGCCTGAGACCCGGTGCCCATGGAGCCCCAGTGGCGCCTGTCCGCTTGGCCAGGGGCCCATTGGGCACAGGCAGGCTCCACCTGGGCAGCTTGGCTGCTGCGCGGCCTCTCCAGGGAAGGTGTGCATCCTGAGAGCCTTCTCTGCTGCTGCTGCTGCTTCTGCTGCTTCTGCTGCTTCTGCTGCTGCTGTTGCTGCCTCTGCTGCTGCTGCTGCTGCCTCTGCTGCTGCTGCTGCTGCCTCTGCTGCTGCTGCTTCTGCTGCTTCTGCTTCTTCTGCTTCTGCTGCTGCTGTTGCTGCCTCTGCTGCTGCTGCTGCTGCCTCTGCTGCTGCTGCTGCTGCTGCTTGTGCCTGTGTCGCCCTGGTGTGCTAGGCTCTGTCTGGGAGCCAGCGTCTGCACTGAAGGGGGCGCGGAATTGCACCTCCTGCGCTTCCTCCTGCCCTTGCCTCTTCGGAGTACGTCTCCACTCTCCAGGGAACACCGGCCTGTGCCCACGCGTGTCCTTCTCCGAGCTGAGCCTCTGGCGCTGCCTCCGCCATGCCCAGTGGCCTCCTCGCGGGTCCTCCGTGTTCACACCAAGGCTGCAGTACTGGCCTCTGACCCGCCAGAAGCCAAGGTGGAAATGCTCTGCAGGAGGGCCTTCCATTGCAAGCTCAGCTTCTCTCAGGCCCAGCACAGCTCAGGGCAGGGCAGGGCAGGGCAGGGCAGGGCAGGCAGGGTCTTCTGTGCTCAAGTGCGCTCTCCCTGGCTCACTCGCTCTCTCTTGCTCTTGCTCTTCCTAGGGGGCTCTGCTGCCAGCAGGAAGATCCACTGGGACTGCCAGAGCTCCCTCTGAACTTTCTGCCTCTATTTATACTGGCTTGGGGACACACCCAAGGGCCACTGCCTTGCTCTCACTGGCTGCTCACAGGACAGCCCCTCAGCCTGCTCCTGGCCCCAGGGCACACTTCCTGGCCACCCTTCTGGGAGGGGTCCCTTTGACATGCAAATGGGGCTTGTCTGTGAGAAGATCCACCTGGCCTGGGTCCTTCCCTGTCCTCCAACCCAACCAAGGCCATCTACTCCTCCCCAGAAGCCAGGACGGGGAGTGGATTAGCGTCCCCGGACAACGCCCTGTCCTTTGGAAGCCTAAGCTGGGAAACCCACCAAGAAAACCCAAGAGATCAGGACATCTCTCTCCCTCCCAAGTCAGGAACAGACCTAGAGGAGACTATGGGCAGTATCCCAGCAAACCAGAGAAATGCCCTTCCCCCGGTGCACAGCAAGCTGCACGGAAATCTAGAAGAAGAAGTCACACCCAATGTGCCTGAAGACTAGGAGGAGGGGGCCCAACAGCAGCAGCAAGAGGAGTTGCAGGAGGAGGAGGATGAAGAGGAGGAGGAGGAGCAGGGGGAGGTGTTGGAGGAGGAGGAGCAGTTGGAGGAGGAGGAGGAGCAGGGGGAGGAGGAAGAGTAGAAGAAGAAGAAGAAGAAGCACAGAAAGAGAGAAGGAGGGACCTAGAGCTGGTGGCGATGTTGGGGGGAAGATTTGGGAGAGGATGCCAACAGTGTCTGTGAAACCCCAAGAGTATCATCAGCTGCACTGACGTGACCCCCGGAGACTCTTTGCAGCGGAGAGTGGTTTCTTGTGTGTTCGTGCAGCAGGATGCGTGGGAAGGCAATCGGGACCCGAGTCGCCATGAGCACACGGAAGGAAAATGTGGTCCAACGGACCGTGGCCATGATGGCAGCATTCTCAATCGGACTGAACTTGGAATTGTAGGAGAGGTGGATGAAGTGGCAATGGAACTATGGAGAGAGGAACACTGAAATAAAATGCAGGGGATGACTGCCCAGGGAACCAACAAGCCCATGTCGGAAGAAGGACGTCCACGGTGATGTCTCTGGGCTTTCTGGTTTTGACCATCAGGCTGGATGTGCTGCCCCTATTTTCTGCTGTTGGTTTCCTTTCCCTGAGCTTTTCCTTCTGCGCCCAGTGTGTCTTTGGAGATGCATTTCCTGTCCGAATACCAAATGGTTCGCTGTCCTTTATTAATGGTTCCACGTGATCCATATTTGGTTCTGCATGTGCGTGTGCATGAGAGAGAGAGAGACAAGGAGAGTGAGAGAGAAGGGGAGGGAGCAGTTTTTATTGGCAAGATGCTTCCCTGAGCTCCCCATAGAGCCAGCAGGCAGAGGGGATGGCCTGGGGAATGCATGGGAAGGAGGGGGTGGGGGTGGGGTAGGGGCATGGGGAGGGGCGGTGGGCTGTGTGGGTGGCTACATCCAGTCTTCATCATCTGAGGTGTCCCTGCTGCTGCTGTGGGTGCCCTGGTCCAAGTGGTGAACTGCTGGCCGGGGCGCGCCTGCCCAGGAGGAGGAGAGCAGCGTGCGGAGAGGCGCTTTGCGCGCGCCCTGTTTGCGGAGGTGCGGATAGCTCCGGTGGAATTCTGCGATCTCCTGGCTTGTGAGGGGAAGGTAGTTGTGATCCTCTTGGGCAGGTTCTTGCCAGCCCATGGCTTTGAGCAGTGGCTGCTTGGCTTCAGGAGAGAAGAGGGGAGCCACCCGTGGCTTGTGGGCAGGGCTGGCAGGTCTCCTGGGCAGGCTTGGAGGCTGAGTGTTGAGCAGAGGTAGGGAGGGATGGCGGTGTGCGCACTGTGCTGCCCGTGGAGGGTCCTCCCGCTGGCGATGTGGACGTGTCCAGGGCGGCTCCTTCCCTCTGGCTGGTCGCTGGGGCTTGGGGGTCATCCGGGAGGGGCTGTTGCCCAGGCAGGAGCTGACGCTGAAAGCTGTGCTCTGGGGCCGCACCACCACCTGGGCCTGAGACCCGGTGCCCATGGAGCCCCAGTGGCGCCTGTCCGCTTGGCCAGGGGCCCATTGGGCACAGGCAGGCTCCACCTGGGCAGCTTGGCTGCTGCGCGGCCTCTCCAGGGAAGGTGTGCATCCTGAGAGCCTTCTCTGCTGCTGCTGCTGCTTCTGCTGCTTCTGCTGCTTCTGCTGCTGCTGTTGCTGCCTCTGCTGCTGCTGCTGCTGCCTCTGCTGCTGCTGCATCTGCTGCTTCTGCTTCTGCTGCTGCTGTTGCTGCCTCTGCTGCTGCTGCTGCTGCCTCTGCTGCTGCTGCTGCTGCCTCTGCTGCTGCTGCTGCTGCTGCTTGTGCCTGTGTCGCCCTGGTGTGCTAGGCTCTGTCTGGGAGCCAGCGTCTGCACTGAAGGGGGCGCGGAATTGCACCTCCTGCGCTTCCTCCTGCCCTTGCCTCTTCGGAGTACGTCTCCACTCTCCAGGGAACACCGGCCTGTGCCCACGCGTGTCCTTCGCCGAGCTGAGCCTCTGGCGCTGCCTCCGCCATGCCCAGTGGCCTCCTCGCGGGTCCTCCGTGTTCACACCAAGGCTGCAGTACTGGCCTCTGACCCGCCAGAAGCCAAGGTGGAAATGCTCTGCAGGAGGGCCTTCCATTGCAAGCTCAGCTTCTCTCAGGCCCAGCACAGCTCAGGGCAGGGCAGGGCAGGGCAGGGCAGGGCAGGCAGGGTCTTCTGTGCTCAAGTGCGCTCTCCCTGGCTCACTCGCTCTCTCTTGCTCTTGCTCCTCCTAGGGGGCTCTGCTGCCAGCAGGAAGATCCACTGGGACTGCCAGAGCTCCCTCTGAACTTTCTGCCTCTATTTATACTGGCTTGGGGACACACCCAAGGGCCACTGCCTTGCTCTCACTGGCTGCTCACAGGACAGCCCCTCAGCCTGCTCCTGGCCCCAGGGCACACTTCCTGGCCACCCTTCTGGGAGGGGTCCCTTTGACATGCAAATGGGGCTTGTCTGTGAGAAGATCCACCTGGCCTGGGTCCTTCCCTGTCCTCCAACCCAACCAAGGCCATCTCCTCCTCCCCAGAAGCCAGGACGGGGAGTGGATTAGCGTCCCCGGACAACGCCCTGCCCTTTGGAAGCCTAAGCTGGGAAACCCACCAAGAAAACCCAAGAGATCAGGACATCTCTCTCCCTCCCAAGTCAGGAACAGACCTAGAGGAGACTATGGGCAGTATCCCAGCAAACCAGAGAAATGCCCTTCCCCCGGTGCACAGCAAGCTGCATGGAAATCTAGAAGAAGAAGTCACACCCAATGTGCCTGAAGACTAGGAGGAGGGGGCCCAACAGCAGCAGCAAGAGGAGTTGCAGGAGGAGGAGGATGAAGAGGAGGAGGAGGAGCAGGGGGAGGTGTTGGAGGAGGAGGAGCAGTTGGAGGAGGAGGAGGAGCAGGGGGAGGAGGAAGAGAAGAAGAAGAAGCACAGAAAGAGAGAAGGAGGGACCTAGAGCTGGTGGCGATGTTGGGGGGAAGATTTGGGAGAGGATGCCAACAGTGTCTGTGAAACCCCAAGAGTATCATCAGCTGCACTGACGTGACCCCCGGAGACTCTTTGCAGCGGAGAGTGGTTTCTTGTGTGTTCGTGCAGCAGGATGCGTGGGGAGGCAATCGGGACCCGAGTCGCCATGAGCACACGGAAGGAAAATGTGGTCCAACGGACCGTGGCCATGATGGCAGCATTCTCAATCGGACTGAACTTGGAATTGTAGGAGAGGTGGATGAAGTGGCAATGGAACTATGGAGAGAGGAACACTGAAATAAAATGCAGGGGATGACTGCCCAGGGAACCAACAAGCCCATGTCGGAAGAAGGACGTCCACGGTGATGTCTCTGGGCTTTCTGGTTTTGACCATCAGGCTGGATGTGCTGCCCCTATTTTCTGCTGTTGGTTTCCTTTCCCTGAGCTTTTCCTTCTGCGCCCAGTGTGTCTTTGGAGATGCATTTCCTGTCCGAATACCAAATGGTTCGCTGTCCTTTATTAATGGTTCCACGTGATCCATATTTGGTTCTGCATGTGCGTGTGCATGAGAGAGAGAGAGACAAGGAGAGTGAGAGAGAAGGGGAGGGAGCAGTTTTTATTGGCAAGATGCTTCCCTGAGCTCCCCATAGAGCCAGCAGGCAGAGGGGATGGCCTGGGGAATGCATGGGAAGGAGGGGGTGGGGGTGGGGTAGGGGCATGGGGAGGGGCGGTGGGCTGTGTGGGTGGCTACATCCAGTCTTCATCATCTGAGGTGTCCCTGCTGCTGCTGTGGGTGCCCTGGTCCAAGTGGTGAACTGCTGGCCGGGGCGCGCCTGCCCAGGAGGAGGAGAGCAGCGTGCGGAGAGGCGCTTTGCGCGCGCCCTGTTTGCGGAGGTGCGGATAGCTCCGGTGGAATTCTGCGATCTCCTGGCTTGTGAGGGGAAGGTAGTTGTGATCCTCTTGGGCAGCTTCTTGCCAGCCCATGGCTTTGAGCAGTCGCTGCTCGGCTTCAGGAGAGAAGAGGGGAGCCACCCGTGGCTTGTGGGCAGGGCTGGCAGGTCTCCTGGGCAGGCTTGGAGGCTGAGTGTTGAGCAGAGGTAGGGAGGGATGGCGGTGTGCGCACTGTGCTGCCCGTGGAGGGTCCTCCCGCTGGCGATGTGGACGTGTCCAGGGCGGCTCCTTCCCTCTGGCTGGTCGCTGGGGCTTGGGGGTCATCCGGGAGGGGCTGTTGCCCAGGCAGGAGCTGACGCTGAAAGCTGTGCTCTGGGGCCGCACCACCACCTGGGCCTGAGACCCGGTGCCCATGGAGCCCCAGTGGCGCCTGTCCGCTTGGCCAGGGGCCCATTGGGCACAGGCAGGCTCCACCTGGGCAGCTTGGCTGCTGCGCGGCCTCTCCAGGGAAGGTGTGCATCCTGAGAGCCTTCTCTGCTGCTGCTGCTGCTTCTGCTGCTTCTGCTGCTTCTGCTGCTGCTGTTGCTGCCTCTGCTGCTGCTGCTGCTGCCTCTGCTGCTGCTGCTGCTGCCTCTGCTGCTGCTGCTTCTGCTGCTTCTGCTTCTTCTGCTTCTGCTGCTGCTGCTGCTGCCTCTGCTGCTGCTGCTGCTGCCTCTGCTGCTGCTGCTGCTGCTGCTTGTGCCTGTGTCGCCCTGGTGTGCTAGGCTCTGTCTGGGAGCCAGCGTCTGCACTGAAGGGGGCGCGGAATTGCACCTCCTGCGCTTCCTCCTGCCCTTGCCTCTTCGGAGTACGTCTCCACTCTCCAGGGAACACCGGCCTGTGCCCACGCGTGTCCTTCGCCGAGCTGAGCCTCTGGCGCTGCCTCCGCCATGCCCAGTGGCCTCCTCGCGGGTCCTCCGTGTTCACACCAAGGCTGCAGTACTGGCCTCTGACCCGCCAGAAGCCAAGGTGGAAATGCTCTGCAGGAGGGCCTTCCATTGCAAGCTCAGCTTCTCTCAGGCCCAGCACAGCTCAGGGCAGGGCAGGGCAGGGCAGGGCAGGGCAGGCAGGGTCTTCTGTGCTCAAGTGCGCTCTCCCTGGCTCACTCGCTCTCTCTTGCTCTTGCTCCTCCTAGGGGGCTCTGCTGCCAGCAGGAAGATCCACTGGGACTGCCAGAGCTCCCTCTGAACTTTCTGCCTCTATTTATACTGGCTTGGGGACACACCCAAGGGCCACTGCCTTGCTCTCACTGGCTGCTCACAGGACAGCCCCTCAGCCTGCTCCTGGCCCCAGGGCACACTTCCTGGCCACCCTTCTGGGAGGGGTCCCTTTGACATGCAAATGGGGCTTGTCTGTGAGAAGATCCACCTGGCCTGGGTCCTTCCCTGTCCTCCAACCCAACCAAGGCCATCTCCTCCTCCCCAGAAGCCAGGACGGGGAGTGGATTAGCGTCCCCGGACAACGCCCTGCCCTTTGGAAGCCTAAGCTGGGAAACCCACCAAGAAAACCCAAGAGATCAGGACATCTCTCTCCCTCCCAAGCCAGGAACAGACCTAGAGGAGACTATGGGCAGTATCCCAGCAAACCAGAGAAATGCCCTTCCCCCGGTGCACAGCAAGCTGCATGGAAATCTAGAAGAAGAAGTCACACCCAATGTGCCTGAAGACTAGGAGGAGGGGGCCCAACAGCAGCAGCAAGAGGAGTTGCAGGAGGAGGAGGATGAAGAGGAGGAGGAGGAGCAGGGGGAGGTGTTGGAGGAGGAGGAGCAGTTGGAGGAGGAAGAGGAGCAGGGGGAGGAGGAAGAGAAGAAGAAGAAGCACAGAAAGAGAGAAGGAGGGACCTAGAGCTGGTGGCGATGTTGGGGGGAAGATTTGGGAGAGGATGCCAACAGTGTCTGTGAAACCCCAAGAGTATCATCAGCTGCACTGACGTGACCCCCGGAGACTCTTTGCAGCGGAGAGTGGTTTCTTGTGTGTTCGTGCAGCAGGATGCGTGGGAAGGCAATCGGGACCCGAGTCGCCATGAGCACACGGAAGGAAAATGTGGTCCAACGGACCGTGGCCATGATGGCAGCATTCTCAATCGGACTGAACTTGGAATTGTAGGAGAGGTGGATGAAGTGGCAATGGAACTATGGAGAGAGGAACACTGAAATAAAATGCAGGGGATGACTGCCCAGGGAACCAACAAGCCCATGTCGGAAGAAGGACGTCCACGGTGATGTCTCTGGGCTTTCTGGTTTTGACCATCAGGCTGGATGTGCTGCCCCTATTTTCTGCTGTTGGTTTCCTTTCCCTGAGCTTTTCCTTCTGCGCCCAGTGTGTCTTTGGAGATGCATTTCCTGTCCGAATACCAAATGGTTCGCTGTCCTTTATTAATGGTTCCAGGTGATCCATATTTGGTTCTGCATGTGCGTGTGCATGAGAGAGAGAGAGACAAGGAGAGTGAGAGAGAAGGGGAGGGAGCAGTTTTTATTGGCAAGATGCTTCCCTGAGCTCCCCATAGAGCCAGCAGGCAGAGGGGATGGCCTGGGGAATGCATGGGAAGGAGGGGGTGGGGGTGGGGTAGGGGCATGGGGAGGGGCGGTGGGCTGTGTGGGTGGCTACATCCAGTCTTCATCATCTGAGGTGTCCCTGCTGCTGCTGTGGGTGCCCTGGTCCAAGTGGTGAACTGCTGGCCGGGGCGCGCCTGCCCAGGAGGAGGAGAGCAGCGTGCGGAGAGGCGCTTTGCGCGCGCCCTGTTTGCGGAGGTGCGGATAGCTCCGGTGGAATTCTGCGATCTCCTGGCTTGTGAGGGGAAGGTAGTTGTGATCCTCTTGGGCAGCTTCTTGCCAGCCCATGGCTTTGAGCAGTCGCTGCTCGGCTTCAGGAGAGAAGAGGGGAGCCACCCGTGGCTTGTGGGCAGGGCTGGCAGGTCTCCTGGGCAGGCTTGGAGGCTGAGTGTTGAGCAGAGGTAGGGAGGGATGGCGGTGTGCGCACTGTGCTGCCCGTGGAGGGTCCTCCCGCTGGCGATGTGGACGTGTCCAGGGCGGCTCCTTCCCTCTGGCTGGTCGCTGGGGCTTGGGGGTCATCCGGGAGGGGCTGTTGCCCAGGCAGGAGCTGACGCTGAAAGCTGTGCTCTGGGGCCGCACCACCACCTGGGCCTGAGACCCGGTGCCCATGGAGCCCCAGTGGCGCCTGTCCGCTTGGCCAGGGGCCCATTGGGCACAGGCAGGCTCCACCTGGGCAGCTTGGCTGCTGCGCGGCCTCTCCAGGGAAGGTGTGCATCCTGAGAGCCTTCTCTGCTGCTGCTGCTGCTTCTGCTGCTTCTGCTGCTTCTGCTGCTGCTGTTGCTGCCTCTGCTGCTGCTGCTGCTGCCTCTGCTGCTGCTGCTGCTGCCTCTGCTGCTGCTGCTTCTGCTGCTTCTGCTTCTTCTGCTTCTGCTGCTGCTGTTGCTGCCTCTGCTGCTGCTGCTGCTGCCTCTGCTGCTGCTGCTGCTGCTGCTTGTGCCTGTGTCGCCCTGGTGTGCTAGGCTCTGTCTGGGAGCCAGCGTCTGCACTGAAGGGGGCGCGGAATTGCACCTCCTGCGCTTCCTCCTGCCCTTGCCTCTTCGGAGTACGTCTCCACTCTCCAGGGAACACCGGCCTGTGCCCACGCGTGTCCTTCGCCGAGCTGAGCCTCTGGCGCTGCCTCCGCCATGCCCAGTGGCCTCCTCGCGGGTCCTCCGTGTTCACACCAAGGCTGCAGTACTGGCCTCTGACCCGCCAGAAGCCAAGGTGGAAATGCTCTGCAGGAGGGCCTTCCATTGCAAGCTCAGCTTCTCTCAGGCCCAGCACAGCTCAGGGCAGGGCAGGGCAGGGCAGGGCAGGGCAGGCAGGGTCTTCTGTGCTCAAGTGCGCTCTCCCTGGCTCACTCGCTCTCTCTTGCTCTTGCTCTTCCTAGGGGGCTCTGCTGCCAGCAGGAAGATCCACTGGGACTGCCAGAGCTCCCTCTGAACTTTCTGCCTCTATTTATACTGGCTTGGGGACACACCCAAGGGCCACTGCCTTGCTCTCACTGGCTGCTCACAGGACAGCCCCTCAGCCTGCTCCTGGCCCCAGGGCACACTTCCTGGCCACCCTTCTGGGAGGGGTCCCTTTGACATGCAAATGGGGCTTGTCTGTGAGAAGATCCACCTGGCCTGGGTCCTTCCCTGTCCTCCAACCCAACCAAGGCCATCTCCTCCTCCCCAGAAGCCAGGATGGGGAGTGGATTAGCGTCCCCGGACAACGCCCTGCCCTTTGGAAGCCTAAGCTGGGAAACCCACCAAGAAAACCCAAGAGATCAGGACATCTCTCTCCCTCCCAAGTCAGGAACAGACCTAGAGGAGACTATGGGCAGTATCCCAGCAAACCAGAGAAATGCCCTTCCCCCGGTGCACAGCAAGCTGCATGGAAATCTAGAAGAAGAAGTCACACCCAATGTGCCTGAAGACTAGGAGGAGGGGGCCCAACAGCAGCAGCAAGAGGAGTTGCAGGAGGAGGAGGATGAAGAGGAGGAGGAGGAGCAGGGGGAGGTGTTGGAGGAGGAGGAGCAGTTGGAGGAGGAGGAGGAGCAGGGGGAGGAGGAAGAGAAGAAGAAGAAGAAGAAGAAGCACAGAAAGAGAGAAGGAGGGACCTAGAGCTGGTGGCGATGTTGGGGGGAAGATTTGGGAGAGGATGCCAACAGTGTCTGTGAAACCCCAAGAGTATCATCAGCTGCACTGACGTGACCCCCGGAGACTCTTTGCAGCGGAGAGTGGTTTCTTGTGTGTTCGTGCAGCAGGATGCGTGGGAAGGCAATCGGGACCCGAGTCGCCATGAGCACACGGAAGGAAAATGTGGTCCAACGGACCGTGGCCATGATGGCAGCATTCTCAATCGGACTGAACTTGGAATTGTAGGAGAGGTGGATGAAGTGGCAATGGAACTATGGAGAGAGGAACACTGAAATAAAATGCAGGGGATGACTGCCCAGGGAACCAACAAGCCCATGTCGGAAGAAGGACGTCCACGGTGATGTCTCTGGGCTTTCTGGTTTTGACCATCAGGCTGGATGTGCTGCCCCTATTTTCTGCTGTTGGTTTCCTTTCCCTGAGCTTTTCCTTCTGCGCCCAGTGTGTCTTTGGAGATGCATTTCCTGTCCGAATACCAAATGGTTCGCTGTCCTTTATTAATGGTTCCACGTGATCCATATTTGGTTCTGCATGTGCGTGTGCATGAGAGAGAGAGAGACAAGGAGAGTGAGAGAGAAGGGGAGGGAGCAGTTTTTATTGGCAAGATGCTTCCCTGAGCTCCCCATAGAGCCAGCAGGCAGAGGGGATGGCCTGGGGAATGCATGGGAAGGAGGGGGTGGGGGTGGGGTAGGGGCATGGGGAGGGGCGGTGGGCTGTGTGGGTGGCTACATCCAGTCTTCATCATCTGAGGTGTCCCTGCTGCTGCTGTGGGTGCCCTGGTCCAAGTGGTGAACTGCTGGCCGGGGCGCGCCTGCCCAGGAGGAGGAGAGCAGCGTGCGGAGAGGCGCTTTGCGCGCGCCCTGTTTGCGGAGGTGCGGATAGCTCCGGTGGAATTCTGCGATCTCCTGGCTTGTGAGGGGAAGGTAGTTGTGATCCTCTTGGGCAGGTTCTTGCCAGCCCATGGCTTTGAGCAGTCGCTGCTCGGCTTCAGGAGAGAAGAGGGGAGCCACCCGTGGCTTGTGGGCAGGGCTGGCAGGTCTCCTGGGCAGGCTTGGAGGCTGAGTGTTGAGCAGAGGTAGGGAGGGATGGCGGTGTGCGCACTGTGCTGCCCGTGGAGGGTCCTCCCGCTGGCGATGTGGACGTGTCCAGGGCGGCTCCTTCCCTCTGGCTGGTCGCTGGGGCTTGGGGGTCATCCGGGAGGGGCTGTTGCCCAGGCAGGAGCTGACGCTGAAAGCTGTGCTCTGGGGCCGCACCACCACCTGGGCCTGAGACCCGGTGCCCATGGAGCCCCAGTGGCGCCTGTCCGCTTGGCCAGGGGCCCATTGGGCACAGGCAGGCTCCACCTGGGCAGCTTGGCTGCTGCGCGGCCTCTCCAGGGAAGGTGTGCATCCTGAGAGCCTTCTCTGCTGCTGCTGCTGCTTCTGCTGCTTCTGCTGCTTCTGCTGCTGCTGTTGCTGCCTCTGCTGCTGCTGCTGCTGCCTCTGCTGCTGCTGCTTCTGCTGCTTCTGCTTCTGCTGCTGCTGTTGCTGCCTCTGCTGCTGCTGCTGCTGCCTCTGCTGCTGCTGCTGCTGCCTCTGCTGCTGCTGCTGCTGCTGCTTGTGCCTGTGTCGCCCTGGTGTGCTAGGCTCTGTCTGGGAGCCAGCGTCTGCACTGAAGGGGGCGCGGAATTGCACCTCCTGCGCTTCCTCCTGCCCTTGCCTCTTCGGAGTACGTCTCCACTCTCCAGGGAACACCGGCCTGTGCCCACGCGTGTCCTTCGCCGAGCTGAGCCTCTGGCGCTGCCTCCGCCATGCCCAGTGGCCTCCTCGCGGGTCCTCCGTGTTCACACCAAGGCTGCAGTACTGGCCTCTGACCCGCCAGAAGCCAAGGTGGAAATGCTCTGCAGGAGGGCCTTCCATTGCAAGCTCAGCTTCTCTCAGGCCCAGCACAGCTCAGGGCAGGGCAGGGCAGGGCAGGGCAGGGCAGGCAGGGTCTTCTGTGCTCAAGTGCGCTCTCCCTGGCTCACTCCCTCTCTCTTGCTCTTGCTCCTCCTAGGGGGCTCTGCTGCCAGCAGGAAGATCCACTGGGACTGCCAGAGCTCCCTCTGAACTTTCTGCCTCTATTTATACTGGCTTGGGGACACACCCAAGGGCCACTGCCTTGCTCTCACTGGCTGCTCACAGGACAGCCCCTCAGCCTGCTCCTGGCCCCAGGGCACACTTCCTGGCCACCCTTCTGGGAGGGGTCCCTTTGACATGCAAATGGGGCTTGTCTGTGAGAAGATCCACCTGGCCTGGGTCCTTCCCTGTCCTCCAACCCAACCAAGGCCATCTCCTCCTCCCCAGAAGCCAGGACGGGGAGTGGATTAGCGTCCCCGGACAACGCCCTGCCCTTTGGAAGCCTAAGCTGGGAAACCCACCAAGAAAACCCAAGAGATCAGGACATCTCTCTCCCTCCCAAGTCAGGAACAGACCTAGAGGAGACTATGGGCAGTATCCCAGCAAACCAGAGAAATGCCCTTCCCCCGGTGCACAGCAAGCTGCATGGAAATCTAGAAGAAGAAGTCACACCCAATGTGCCTGAAGACTAGGAGGAGGGGGCCCAACAGCAGCAGCAAGAGGAGTTGCAGGAGGAGGAGGATGAAGAGGAGGAGGAGGAGCAGGGGGAGGTGTTGGAGGAGGAGGAGCAGTTGGAGGAGGAGGAGGAGCAGGGGGAGGAGGAAGAGAAGAAGAAGAAGCACAGAAAGAGAGAAGGAGGGACCTAGAGCTGGTGGCGATGTTGGGGGGAAGATTTGGGAGAGGATGCCAACAGTGTCTGTGAAACCCCAAGAGTATCATCAGCTGCACTGACGTGACCCCCGGAGACTCTTTGCAGCGGAGAGTGGTTTCTTGTGTGTTCGTGCAGCAGGATGCGTGGGAAGGCAATCGGGACCCGAGTCGCCATGAGCACACGGAAGGAAAATGTGGTCCAACGGACCGTGGCCATGATGGCAGCATTCTCAATCGGACTGAACTTGGAATTGTAGGAGAGGTGGATGAAGTGGCAATGGAACTATGGAGAGAGGAACACTGAAATAAAATGCAGGGGATGACTGCCCAGGGAACCAACAAGCCCATGTCGGAAGAAGGACGTCCACGGTGATGTCTCTGGGCTTTCTGGTTTTGACCATCAGGCTGGATGTGCTGCCCCTATTTTCTGCTGTTGGTTTCCTTTCCCTGAGCTTTTCCTTCTGCGCCCAGTGTGTCTTTGGAGATGCATTTCCTGTCCGAATACCAAATGGTTCGCTGTCCTTTATTAATGGTTCCACGTGATCCATATTTGGTTCTGCATGTGCGTGTGCATGAGAGAGAGAGAGACAAGGAGAGTGAGAGAGAAGGGGAGGGAGCAGTTTTTATTGGCAAGATGCTTCCCTGAGCTCCCCATAGAGCCAGCAGGCAGAGGGGATGGCCTGGGGAATGCATGGGAAGGAGGGGGTGGGGGTGGGGTAGGGGCATGGGGAGGGGCGGTGGGCTGTGTGGGTGGCTACATCCAGTCTTCATCATCTGAGGTGTCCCTGCTGCTGCTGTGGGTGCCCTGGTCCAAGTGGTGAACTGCTGGCCGGGGCGCGCCTGCCCAGGAGGAGGAGAGCAGCGTGCGGAGAGGCGCTTTGCGCGCGCCCTGTTTGCGGAGGTGCGGATAGCTCCGGTGGAATTCTGCGATCTCCTGGCTTGTGAGGGGAAGGTAGTTGTGATCCTCTTGGGCAGCTTCTTGCCAGCCCATGGCTTTGAGCAGTCGCTGCTCGGCTTCAGGAGAGAAGAGGGGAGCCACCCGTGGCTTGTGGGCAGGGCTGGCAGGTCTCCTGGGCAGGCTTGGAGGCTGAGTGTTGAGCAGAGGTAGGGAGGGATGGCGGTGTGCGCACTGTGCTGCCCGTGGAGGGTCCTCCCGCTGGCGATGTGGACGTGTCCAGGGCGGCTCCTTCCCTCTGGCTGGTCGCTGGGGCTTGGGGGTCATCCGGGAGGGGCTGTTGCCCAGGCAGGAGCTGACGCTGAAAGCTGTGCTCTGGGGCCGCACCACCACCTGGGCCTGAGACCCGGTGCCCATGGAGCCCCAGTGGCGCCTGTCCGCTTGGCCAGGGGCCCATTGGGCACAGGCAGGCTCCACCTGGGCAGCTTGGCTGCTGCGCGGCCTCTCCAGGGAAGGTGTGCATCCTGAGAGCCTTCTCTGCTGCTGCTGCTGCTTCTGCTGCTTCTGCTGCTTCTGCTGCTGCTGTTGCTGCCTCTGCTGCTGCTGCTGCTGCCTCTGCTGCTGCTGCTTCTGCTGCTTCTGCTTCTGCTGCTGCTGTTGCTGCCTCTGCTGCTGCTGCTGCTGCCTCTGCTGCTGCTGCTGCTGCTGCTTGTGCCTGTGTCGCCCTGGTGTGCTAGGCTCTGTCTGGGAGCCAGCGTCTGCACTGAAGGGGGCGCGGAATTGCACCTCCTGCGCTTCCTCCTGCCCTTGCCTCTTCGGAGTACGTCTCCACTCTCCAGGGAACACCGGCCTGTGCCCACGCGTGTCCTTCGCCGAGCTGAGCCTCTGGCGCTGCCTCCGCCATGCCCAGTGGCCTCCTCGCGGGTCCTCCGTGTTCACACCAAGGCTGCAGTACTGGCCTCTGACCCGCCAGAAGCCAAGGTGGAAATGCTCTGCAGGAGGGCCTTCCATTGCAAGCTCAGCTTCTCTCAGGCCCAGCACAGCTCAGGGCAGGGCAGGGCAGGGCAGGGCAGGGCAGGGCAGGCAGGGTCTTCTGTGCTCAAGTGCGCTCTCCCTGGCTCACTCGCTCTCTCTTGCTCTTGCTCTTCCTAGGGGGCTCTGCTGCCAGCAGGAAGATCCACTGGGACTGCCAGAGCTCCCTCTGAACTTTCTGCCTCTATTTATACTGGCTTGGGGACACACCCAAGGGCCACTGCCTTGCTCTCACTGGCTGCTCACAGGACAGCCCCTCAGCCTGCTCCTGGCCCCAGGGCACACTTCCTGGCCACCCTTCTGGGAGGGGTCCCTTTGACATGCAAATGGGGCTTGTCTGTGAGAAGATCCACCTGGCCTGGGTCCTTCCCTGTCCTCCAACCCAACCAAGGCCATCTCCTCCTCCCCAGAAGCCAGGATGGGGAGTGGATTAGCGTCCCCGGACAACGCCCTGCCCTTTGGAAGCCTAAGCTGGGAAACCCACCAAGAAAACCCAAGAGATCAGGACATCTCTCTCCCTCCCAAGTCAGGAACAGACCTAGAGGAGACTATGGGCAGTATCCCAGCAAACCAGAGAAATGCCCTTCCCCCGGTGCACAGCAAGCTGCATGGAAATCTAGAAGAAGAAGTCACACCCAATGTGCCTGAAGACTAGGAGGAGGGGGCCCAACAGCAGCAGCAAGAGGAGTTGCAGGAGGAGGAGGATGAAGAGGAGGAGGAGGAGCAGGGGGAGGTGTTGGAGGAGGAGGAGCAGTTGGAGGAGGAGGAGGAGCAGGGGGAGGAGGAAGAGAAGAAGAAGAAGAAGAAGAAGCACAGAAAGAGAGAAGGAGGGACCTAGAGCTGGTGGCGATGTTGGGGGGAAGATTTGGGAGAGGATGCCAACAGTGTCTGTGAAACCCCAAGAGTATCATCAGCTGCACTGACGTGACCCCCGGAGACTCTTTGCAGCGGAGAGTGGTTTCTTGTGTGTTCGTGCAGCAGGATGCGTGGGAAGGCAATCGGGACCCGAGTCGCCATGAGCACACGGAAGGAAAATGTGGTCCAACGGACCGTGGCCATGATGGCAGCATTCTCAATCGGACTGAACTTGGAATTGTAGGAGAGGTGGATGAAGTGGCAATGGAACTATGGAGAGAGGAACACTGAAATAAAATGCAGGGGATGACTGCCCAGGGAACCAACAAGCCCATGTCGGAAGAAGGACGTCCACGGTGATGTCTCTGGGCTTTCTGGTTTTGACCATCAGGCTGGATGTGCTGCCCCTATTTTCTGCTGTTGGTTTCCTTTCCCTGAGCTTTTCCTTCTGCGCCCAGTGTGTCTTTGGAGATGCATTTCCTGTCCGAATACCAAATGGTTCGCTGTCCTTTATTAATGGTTCCACGTGATCCATATTTGGTTCTGCATGTGCGTGTGCATGAGAGAGAGAGAGACAAGGAGAGTGAGAGAGAAGGGGAGGGAGCAGTTTTTATTGGCAAGATGCTTCCCTGAGCTCCCCATAGAGCCAGCAGGCAGAGGGGATGGCCTGGGGAATGCATGGGAAGGAGGGGGTGGGGGTGGGGTAGGGGCATGGGGAGGGGCGGTGGGCTGTGTGGGTGGCTACATCCAGTCTTCATCATCTGAGGTGTCCCTGCTGCTGCTGTGGGTGCCCTGGTCCAAGTGGTGAACTGCTGGCCGGGGCGCGCCTGCCCAGGAGGAGGAGAGCAGCGTGCGGAGAGGCGCTTTGCGCGCGCCCTGTTTGCGGAGGTGCGGATAGCTCCGGTGGAATTCTGCGATCTCCTGGCTTGTGAGGGGAAGGTAGTTGTGATCCTCTTGGGCAGCTTCTTGCCAGCCCATGGCTTTGAGCAGTCGCTGCTCGGCTTCAGGAGAGAAGAGGGGAGCCACCCGTGGCTTGTGGGCAGGGCTGGCAGGTCTCCTGGGCAGGCTTGGAGGCTGAGTGTTGAGCAGAGGTAGGGAGGGATGGCGGTGTGCGCACTGTGCTGCCCGTGGAGGGTCCTCCCGCTGGCGATGTGGACGTGTCCAGGGCGGCTCCTTCCCTCTGGCTGGTCGCTGGGGCTTGGGGGTCATCCGGGAGGGGCTGTTGCCCAGGCAGGAGCTGACGCTGAAAGCTGTGCTCTGGGGCCGCACCACCACCTGGGCCTGAGACCCGGTGCCCATGGAGCCCCAGTGGCGCCTGTCCGCTTGGCCAGGGGCCCATTGGGCACAGGCAGGCTCCACCTGGGCAGCTTGGCTGCTGCGCGGCCTCTCCAGGGAAGGTGTGCATCCTGAGAGCCTTCTCTGCTGCTGCTGCTGCTTCTGCTGCTTCTGCTGCTTCTGCTGCTGCTGTTGCTGCCTCTGCTGCTGCTGCTGCTGCCTCTGCTGCTGCTGCTGCTGCCTCTGCTGCTGCTGCTTCTGCTGCTTCTGCTTCTTCTGCTTCTGCTGCTGCTGCCTCTGCTGCTGCTGCTGCTGCCTCTGCTGCTGCTGCTGCTGCTGCTTGTGCCTGTGTCGCCCTGGTGTGCTAGGCTCTGTCTGGGAGCCAGCGTCTGCACTGAAGGGGGCGCGGAATTGCACCTCCTGCGCTTCCTCCTGCCCTTGCCTCTTCGGAGTACGTCTCCACTCTCCAGGGAACACCGGCCTGTGCCCACGCGTGTCCTTCGCCGAGCTGAGCCTCTGGCGCTGCCTCCGCCATGCCCAGTGGCCTCCTCGCGGGTCCTCCGTGTTCACACCAAGGCTGCAGTACTGGCCTCTGACCCGCCAGAAGCCAAGGTGGAAATGCTCTGCAGGAGGGCCTTCCATTGCAAGCTCAGCTTCTCTCAGGCCCAGCACAGCTCAGGGCAGGGCAGGGCAGGGCAGGGCAGGGCAGGGCAGGCAGGGTCTTCTGTGCTCAAGTGCGCTCTCCCTGGCTCACTCGCTCTCTCTTGCTCTTGCTCTTCCTAGGGGGCTCTGCTGCCAGCAGGAAGATCCACTGGGACTGCCAGAGCTCCCTCTGAACTTTCTGCCTCTATTTATACTGGCTTGGGGACACACCCAAGGGCCACTGCCTTGCTCTCACTGGCTGCTCACAGGACAGCCCCTCAGCCTGCTCCTGGCCCCAGGGCACACTTCCTGGCCACCCTTCTGGGAGGGGTCCCTTTGACATGCAAATGGGGCTTGTCTGTGAGAAGATCCACCTGGCCTGGGTCCTTCCCTGTCCTCCAACCCAACCAAGGCCATCTCCTCCTCCCCAGAAGCCAGGATGGGGAGTGGATTAGCGTCCCCGGACAACGCCCTGCCCTTTGGAAGCCTAAGCTGGGAAACCCACCAAGAAAACCCAAGAGATCAGGACATCTCTCTCCCTCCCAAGTCAGGAACAGACCTAGAGGAGACTATGGGCAGTATCCCAGCAAACCAGAGAAATGCCCTTCCCCCGGTGCACAGCAAGCTGCATGGAAATCTAGAAGAAGAAGTCACACCCAATGTGCCTGAAGACTAGGAGGAGGGGGCCCAACAGCAGCAGCAAGAGGAGTTGCAGGAGGAGGAGGATGAAGAGGAGGAGGAGGAGCAGGGGGAGGTGTTGGAGGAGGAGGAGCAGTTGGAGGAGGAGGAGGAGCAGGGGGAGGAGGAAGAGAAGAAGAAGAAGAAGAAGAAGCACAGAAAGAGAGAAGGAGGGACCTAGAGCTGGTGGCGATGTTGGGGGGAAGATTTGGGAGAGGATGCCAACAGTGTCTGTGAAACCCCAAGAGTATCATCAGCTGCACTGACGTGACCCCCGGAGACTCTTTGCAGCGGAGAGTGGTTTCTTGTGTGTTCGTGCAGCAGGATGCGTGGGAAGGCAATCGGGACCCGAGTCGCCATGAGCACACGGAAGGAAAATGTGGTCCAACGGACCGTGGCCATGATGGCAGCATTCTCAATCGGACTGAACTTGGAATTGTAGGAGAGGTGGATGAAGTGGCAATGGAACTATGGAGAGAGGAACACTGAAATAAAATGCAGGGGATGACTGCCCAGGGAACCAACAAGCCCATGTCGGAAGAAGGACGTCCACGGTGATGTCTCTGGGCTTTCTGGTTTTGACCATCAGGCTGGATGTGCTGCCCCTATTTTCTGCTGTTGGTTTCCTTTCCCTGAGCTTTTCCTTCTGCGCCCAGTGTGTCTTTGGAGATGCATTTCCTGTCCGAATACCAAATGGTTCGCTGTCCTTTATTAATGGTTCCACGTGATCCATATTTGGTTCTGCATGTGCGTGTGCATGAGAGAGAGAGAGACAAGGAGAGTGAGAGAGAAGGGGAGGGAGCAGTTTTTATTGGCAAGATGCTTCCCTGAGCTCCCCATAGAGCCAGCAGGCAGAGGGGATGGCCTGGGGAATGCATGGGAAGGAGGGGGTGGGGGTGGGGTAGGGGCATGGGGAGGGGCGGTGGGCTGTGTGGGTGGCTACATCCAGTCTTCATCATCTGAGGTGTCCCTGCTGCTGCTGTGGGTGCCCTGGTCCAAGTGGTGAACTGCTGGCCGGGGCGCGCCTGCCCAGGACGAGGAGAGCAGCGTGCGGAGAGGCGCTTTGCGCGCGCCCTGTTTGCGGAGGTGCGGATAGCTCCGGTGGAATTCTGCGATCTCCTGGCTTGTGAGGGGAAGGTAGTTGTGATCCTCTTGGGCAGGTTCTTGCCAGCCCATGGCTTTGAGCAGTCGCTGCTCGGCTTCAGGAGAGAAGAGGGGAGCCACCCGTGGCTTGTGGGCAGGGCTGGCAGGTCTCCTGGGCAGGCTTGGAGGCTGAGTGTTGAGCAGAGGTAGGGAGGGATGGCGGTGTGCGCACTGTGCTGCCCGTGGAGGGTCCTCCCGCTGGCGATGTGGACGTGTCCAGGGCGGCTCCTTCCCTCTGGCTGGTCGCTGGGGCTTGGGGGTCATCCGGGAGGGGCTGTTGCCCAGGCAGGAGCTGACGCTGAAAGCTGTGCTCTGGGGCCGCACCACCACCTGGGCCTGAGACCCGGTGCCCATGGAGCCCCAGTGGCGCCTGTCCGCTTGGCCAGGGGCCCATTGGGCACAGGCAGGCTCCACCTGGGCAGCTTGGCTGCTGCGCGGCCTCTCCAGGGAAGGTGTGCATCCTGAGAGCCTTCTCTGCTGCTGCTGCTGCTTCTGCTGCTTCTGCTGCTTCTGCTGCTGCTGTTGCTGCCTCTGCTGCTGCTGCTGCTGCCTCTGCTGCTGCTGCTGCTGCCTCTGCTGCTGCTGCTTCTGCTGCTTCTGCTTCTTCTGCTTCTGCTGCTGCTGTTGCTGCCTCTGCTGCTGCTGCTGCTGCCTCTGCTGCTGCTGCTGCTGCTGCTTGTGCCTGTGTCGCCCTGGTGTGCTAGGCTCTGTCTGGGAGCCAGCGTCTGCACTGAAGGGGGCGCGGAATTGCACCTCCTGCGCTTCCTCCTGCCCTTGCCTCTTCGGAGTACGTCTCCACTCTCCAGGGAACACCGGCCTGTGCCCACGCGTGTCCTTCGCCGAGCTGAGCCTCTGGCGCTGCCTCCGCCATGCCCAGTGGCCTCCTCGCGGGTCCTCCGTGTTCACACCAAGGCTGCAGTACTGGCCTCTGACCCGCCAGAAGCCAAGGTGGAAATGCTCTGCAGGAGGGCCTTCCATTGCAAGCTCAGCTTCTCTCAGGCCCAGCACAGCTCAGGGCAGGGCAGGGCAGGGCAGGGCAGGGCAGGCAGGGTCTTCTGTGCTCAAGTGCGCTCTCCCTGGCTCACTCGCTCTCTCTTGCTCTTGCTCTTCCTAGGGGGCTCTGCTGCCAGCAGGAAGATCCACTGGGACTGCCAGAGCTCCCTCTGAACTTTCTGCCTCTATTTATACTGGCTTGGGGACACACCCAAGGGCCACTGCCTTGCTCTCACTGGCTGCTCACAGGACAGCCCCTCAGCCTGCTCCTGGCCCCAGGGCACACTTCCTGGCCACCCTTCTGGGAGGGGTCCCTTTGACATGCAAATGGGGCTTGTCTGTGAGAAGATCCACCTGGCCTGGGTCCTTCCCTGTCCTCCAACCCAACCAAGGCCATCTCCTCCTCCCCAGAAGCCAGGACAGGGAGTGGATTAGCGTCCCCGGACAACGCCCTGCCCTTTGGAAGCCTAAGCTGGGAAACCCACCAAGAAAACCCAAGAGATCAGGACATCTCTCTCCCTCCCAAGTCAGGAACAGACCTAGAGGAGACTATGGGCAGTATCCCAGCAAACCAGAGAAATGCCCTTCCCCCGGTGCACAGCAAGCTGCATGGAAATCTAGAAGAAGAAGTCACACCCAATGTGCCTGAAGACTAGGAGGAGGGGGCCCAACAGCAGCAGCAAGAGGAGTTGCAGGAGGAGGAGGATGAAGAGGAGGAGGAGGAGCAGGGGGAGGTGTTGGAGGAGGAGGAGCAGTTGGAGGAGGAGGAGGAGCAGGGGGAGGAGGAAGAGAAGAAGAAGAAGAAGAAGAAGCACAGAAAGAGAGAAGGAGGGACCTAGAGCTGGTGGCGATGTTGGGGGGAAGATTTGGGAGAGGATGCCAACAGTGTCTGTGAAACCCCAAGAGTATCATCAGCTGCACTGACGTGACCCCCGGAGACTCTTTGCAGCGGAGAGTGGTTTCTTGTGTGTTCGTGCAGCAGGATGCGTGGGAAGGCAATCGGGACCCGAGTCGCCATGAGCACACGGAAGGAAAATGTGGTCCAACGGACCGTGGCCATGATGGCAGCATTCTCAATCGGACTGAACTTGGAATTGTAGGAGAGGTGGATGAAGTGGCAATGGAACTATGGAGAGAGGAACACTGAAATAAAATGCAGGGGATGACTGCCCAGGGAACCAACAAGCCCATGTCGGAAGAAGGACGTCCACGGTGATGTCTCTGGGCTTTCTGGTTTTGACCATCAGGCTGGATGTGCTGCCCCTATTTTCTGCTGTTGGTTTCCTTTCCCTGAGCTTTTCCTTCTGCGCCCAGTGTGTCTTTGGAGATGCATTTCCTGTCCGAATACCAAATGGTTCGCTGTCCTTTATTAATGGTTCCACGTGATCCATATTTGGTTCTGCATGTGCGTGTGCATGAGAGAGAGAGAGACAAGGAGAGTGAGAGAGAAGGGGAGGGAGCAGTTTTTATTGGCAAGATGCTTCCCTGAGCTCCCCATAGAGCCAGCAGGCAGAGGGGATGGCCTGGGGAATGCATGGGAAGGAGGGGGTGGGGGTGGGGTAGGGGCATGGGGAGGGGCGGTGGGCTGTGTGGGTGGCTACATCCAGTCTTCATCATCTGAGGTGTCCCTGCTGCTGCTGTGGGTGCCCTGGTCCAAGTGGTGAACTGCTGGCCTGGGCGCGCCTGCCCAGGACGAGGAGAGCAGCGTGCGGAGAGGCGCTTTGCGCGCGCCCTGTTTGCGGAGGTGCGGATAGCTCCGGTGGAATTCTGCGATCTCCTGGCTTGTGAGGGGAAGGTAGTTGTGATCCTCTTGGGCAGGTTCTTGCCAGCCCATGGCTTTGAGCAGTCGCTGCTCGGCTTCAGGAGAGAAGAGGGGAGCCACCCGTGGCTTGTGGGCAGGGCTGGCAGGTCTCCTGGGCAGGCTTGGAGGCTGAGTGTTGAGCAGAGGTAGGGAGGGATGGCGGTGTGCGCACTGTGCTGCCCGTGGAGGGTCCTCCCGCTGGCGATGTGGACGTGTCCAGGGCGGCTCCTTCCCTCTGGCTGGTCGCTGGGGCTTGGGGGTCATCCGGGAGGGGCTGTTGCCCAGGCAGGAGCTGACGCTGAAAGCTGTGCTCTGGGGCCGCACCACCACCTGGGCCTGAGACCCGGTGCCCATGGAGCCCCAGTGGCGCCTGTCCGCTTGGCCAGGGGCCCATTGGGCACAGGCAGGCTCCACCTGGGCAGCTTGGCTGCTGCGCGGCCTCTCCAGGGAAGGTGTGCATCCTGAGAGCCTTCTCTGCTGCTGCTGCTGCTTCTGCTGCTTCTGCTGCTTCTGCTGCTGCTGTTGCTGCCTCTGCTGCTGCTGCTGCTGCCTCTGCTGCTGCTGCTGCTGCCTCTGCTGCTGCTGCTTCTGCTGCTTCTGCTTCTTCTGCTTCTGCTGCTGCTGTTGCTGCCTCTGCTGCTGCTGCTGCTGCCTCTGCTGCTGCTGCTGCTGCTGCTTGTGCCTGTGTCGCCCTGGTGTGCTAGGCTCTGTCTGGGAGCCAGCGTCTGCACTGAAGGGGGCGCGGAATTGCACCTCCTGCGCTTCCTCCTGCCCTTGCCTCTTCGGAGTACGTCTCCACTCTCCAGGGAACACCGGCCTGTGCCCACGCGTGTCCTTCGCCGAGCTGAGCCTCTGGCGCTGCCTCCGCCATGCCCAGTGGCCTCCTCGCGGGTCCTCCGTGTTCACACCAAGGCTGCAGTACTGGCCTCTGACCCGCCAGAAGCCAAGGTGGAAATGCTCTGCAGGAGGGCCTTCCATTGCAAGCTCAGCTTCTCTCAGGCCCAGCACAGCTCAGGGCAGGGCAGGGCAGGGCAGGGCAGGGCAGGCAGGGTCTTCTGTGCTCAAGTGCGCTCTCCCTGGCTCACTCGCTCTCTCTTGCTCTTGCTCTTCCTAGGGGGCTCTGCTGCCAGCAGGAAGATCCACTGGGACTGCCAGAGCTCCCTCTGAACTTTCTGCCTCTATTTATACTGGCTTGGGGACACACCCAAGGGCCACTGCCTTGCTCTCACTGGCTGCTCACAGGACAGCCCCTCAGCCTGCTCCTGGCCCCAGGGCACACTTCCTGGCCACCCTTCTGGGAGGGGTCCCTTTGACATGCAAATGGGGCTTGTCTGTGAGAAGATCCACCTGGCCTGGGTCCTTCCCTGTCCTCCAACCCAACCAAGGCCATCTCCTCCTCCCCAGAAGCCAGGACGGGGAGTGGATTAGCGTCCCCGGACAACGCCCTGCCCTTTGGAAGCCTAAGCTGGGAAACCCACCAAGAAAACCCAAGAGATCAGGACATCTCTCTCCCTCCCAAGTCAGGAACAGACCTAGAGGAGACTATGGGCAGTATCCCAGCAAACCAGAGAAATGCCCTTCCCCCGGTGCACAGCAAGCTGCATGGAAATCTAGAAGAAGAAGTCACACCCAATGTGCCTGAAGACTAGGAGGAGGGGGCCCAACAGCAGCAGCAAGAGGAGTTGCAGGAGGAGGAGGATGAAGAGGAGGAGGAGGAGCAGGGGGAGGTGTTGGAGGAGGAGGAGCAGTTGGAGGAGGAGGAGGAGCAGGGGGAGGAGGAAGAGAAGAAGAAGAAGCACAGAAAGAGAGAAGGAGGGACCTAGAGCTGGTGGCGATGTTGGGGGGAAGATTTGGGAGAGGATGCCAACAGTGTCTGTGAAACCCCAAGAGTATCATCAGCTGCACTGACGTGACCCCCGGAGACTCTTTGCAGCGGAGAGTGGTTTCTTGTGTGTTCGTGCAGCAGGATGCGTGGGAAGGCAATCGGGACCCGAGTCGCCATGAGCACACGGAAGGAAAATGTGGTCCAACGGACCGTGGCCATGATGGCAGCATTCTCAATCGGACTGAACTTGGAATTGTAGGAGAGGTGGATGAAGTGGCAATGGAACTATGGAGAGAGGAACACTGAAATAAAATGCAGGGGATGACTGCCCAGGGAACCAACAAGCCCATGTCGGAAGAAGGACGTCCACGGTGATGTCTCTGGGCTTTCTGGTTTTGACCATCAGGCTGGATGTGCTGCCCCTATTTTCTGCTGTTGGTTTCCTTTCCCTGAGCTTTTCCTTCTGCGCCCAGTGTGTCTTTGGAGATGCATTTCCTGTCCGAATACCAAATGGTTCGCTGTCCTTTATTAATGGTTCCACGTGATCCATATTTGGTTCTGCATGTGCGTGTGCATGAGAGAGAGAGAGACAAGGAGAGTGAGAGAGAAGGGGAGGGAGCAGTTTTTATTGGCAAGATGCTTCCCTGAGCTCCCCATAGAGCCAGCAGGCAGAGGGGATGGCCTGGGGAATGCATGGGAAGGAGGGGGTGGGGGTGGGGTAGGGGCATGGGGAGGGGCGGTGGGCTGTGTGGGTGGCTACATCCAGTCTTCATCATCTGAGGTGTCCCTGCTGCTGCTGTGGGTGCCCTGGTCCAAGTGGTGAACTGCTGGCCGGGGCGCGCCTGCCCAGGAGGAGGAGAGCAGCGTGCGGAGAGGCGCTTTGCGCGCGCCCTGTTTGCGGAGGTGCGGATAGCTCCGGTGGAATTCTGCGATCTCCTGGCTTGTGAGGGGAAGGTAGTTGTGATCCTCTTGGGCAGCTTCTTGCCAGCCCATGGCTTTGAGCAGTCGCTGCTCGGCTTCAGGAGAGAAGAGGGGAGCCACCCGTGGCTTGTGGGCAGGGCTGGCAGGTCTCCTGGGCAGGCTTGGAGGCTGAGTGTTGAGCAGAGGTAGGGAGGGATGGCGGTGTGCGCACTGTGCTGCCCGTGGAGGGTCCTCCCGCTGGCGATGTGGACGTGTCCAGGGCGGCTCCTTCCCTCTGGCTGGTCGCTGGGGCTTGGGGGTCATCCGGGAGGGGCTGTTGCCCAGGCAGGAGCTGACGCTGAAAGCTGTGCTCTGGGGCCGCACCACCACCTGGGCCTGAGACCCGGTGCCCATGGAGCCCCAGTGGCGCCTGTCCGCTTGGCCAGGGGCCCATTGGGCACAGGCAGGCTCCACCTGGGCAGCTTGGCTGCTGCGCGGCCTCTCCAGGGAAGGTGTGCATCCTGAGAGCCTTCTCTGCTGCTGCTGCTGCTTCTGCTGCTTCTGCTGCTTCTGCTGCTGCTGTTGCTGCCTCTGCTGCTGCTGCTGCTGCCTCTGCTGCTGCTGCTGCTGCCTCTGCTGCTGCTGCTTCTGCTGCTTCTGCTTCTTCTGCTTCTGCTGCTGCTGCCTCTGCTGCTGCTGCTGCTGCCTCTGCTGCTGCTGCTGCTGCTGCTTGTGCCTGTGTCGCCCTGGTGTGCTAGGCTCTGTCTGGGAGCCAGCGTCTGCACTGAAGGGGGCGCGGAATTGCACCTCCTGCGCTTCCTCCTGCCCTTGCCTCTTCGGAGTACGTCTCCACTCTCCAGGGAACACCGGCCTGTGCCCACGCGTGTCCTTCGCCGAGCTGAGCCTCTGGCGCTGCCTCCGCCATGCCCAGTGGCCTCCTCGCGGGTCCTCCGTGTTCACACCAAGGCTGCAGTACTGGCCTCTGACCCGCCAGAAGCCAAGGTGGAAATGCTCTGCAGGAGGGCCTTCCATTGCAAGCTCAGCTTCTCTCAGGCCCAGCACAGCTCAGGGCAGGGCAGGGCAGGGCAGGGCAGGGCAGGGCAGGCAGGGTCTTCTGTGCTCAAGTGCGCTCTCCCTGGCTCACTCGCTCTCTCTTGCTCTTGCTCTTCCTAGGGGGCTCTGCTGCCAGCAGGAAGATCCACTGGGACTGCCAGAGCTCCCTCTGAACTTTCTGCCTCTATTTATACTGGCTTGGGGACACACCCAAGGGCCACTGCCTTGCTCTCACTGGCTGCTCACAGGACAGCCCCTCAGCCTGCTCCTGGCCCCAGGGCACACTTCCTGGCCACCCTTCTGGGAGGGGTCCCTTTGACATGCAAATGGGGCTTGTCTGTGAGAAGATCCACCTGGCCTGGGTCCTTCCCTGTCCTCCAACCCAACCAAGGCCATCTCCTCCTCCCCAGAAGCCAGGATGGGGAGTGGATTAGCGTCCCCGGACAACGCCCTGCCCTTTGGAAGCCTAAGCTGGGAAACCCACCAAGAAAACCCAAGAGATCAGGACATCTCTCTCCCTCCCAAGTCAGGAACAGACCTAGAGGAGACTATGGGCAGTATCCCAGCAAACCAGAGAAATGCCCTTCCCCCGGTGCACAGCAAGCTGCATGGAAATCTAGAAGAAGAAGTCACACCCAATGTGCCTGAAGACTAGGAGGAGGGGGCCCAACAGCAGCAGCAAGAGGAGTTGCAGGAGGAGGAGGATGAAGAGGAGGAGGAGGAGCAGGGGGAGGTGTTGGAGGAGGAGGAGCAGTTGGAGGAGGAGGAGGAGCAGGGGGAGGAGGAAGAGAAGAAGAAGAAGAAGAAGAAGCACAGAAAGAGAGAAGGAGGGACCTAGAGCTGGTGGCGATGTTGGGGGGAAGATTTGGGAGAGGATGCCAACAGTGTCTGTGAAACCCCAAGAGTATCATCAGCTGCACTGACGTGACCCCCGGAGACTCTTTGCAGCGGAGAGTGGTTTCTTGTGTGTTCGTGCAGCAGGATGCGTGGGAAGGCAATCGGGACCCGAGTCGCCATGAGCACACGGAAGGAAAATGTGGTCCAACGGACCGTGGCCATGATGGCAGCATTCTCAATCGGACTGAACTTGGAATTGTAGGAGAGGTGGATGAAGTGGCAATGGAACTATGGAGAGAGGAACACTGAAATAAAATGCAGGGGATGACTGCCCAGGGAACCAACAAGCCCATGTCGGAAGAAGGACGTCCACGGTGATGTCTCTGGGCTTTCTGGTTTTGACCATCAGGCTGGATGTGCTGCCCCTATTTTCTGCTGTTGGTTTCCTTTCCCTGAGCTTTTCCTTCTGCGCCCAGTGTGTCTTTGGAGATGCATTTCCTGTCCGAATACCAAATGGTTCGCTGTCCTTTATTAATGGTTCCACGTGATCCATATTTGGTTCTGCATGTGCGTGTGCATGAGAGAGAGAGAGACAAGGAGAGTGAGAGAGAAGGGGAGGGAGCAGTTTTTATTGGCAAGATGCTTCCCTGAGCTCCCCATAGAGCCAGCAGGCAGAGGGGATGGCCTGGGGAATGCATGGGAAGGAGGGGGTGGGGGTGGGGTAGGGGCATGGGGAGGGGCGGTGGGCTGTGTGGGTGGCTACATCCAGTCTTCATCATCTGAGGTGTCCCTGCTGCTGCTGTGGGTGCCCTGGTCCAAGTGGTGAACTGCTGGCCGGGGCGCGCCTGCCCAGGACGAGGAGAGCAGCGTGCGGAGAGGCGCTTTGCGCGCGCCCTGTTTGCGGAGGTGCGGATAGCTCCGGTGGAATTCTGCGATCTCCTGGCTTGTGAGGGGAAGGTAGTTGTGATCCTCTTGGGCAGGTTCTTGCCAGCCCATGGCTTTGAGCAGTCGCTGCTCGGCTTCAGGAGAGAAGAGGGGAGCCACCCGTGGCTTGTGGGCAGGGCTGGCAGGTCTCCTGGGCAGGCTTGGAGGCTGAGTGTTGAGCAGAGGTAGGGAGGGATGGCGGTGTGCGCACTGTGCTGCCCGTGGAGGGTCCTCCCGCTGGCGATGTGGACGTGTCCAGGGCGGCTCCTTCCCTCTGGCTGGTCGCTGGGGCTTGGGGGTCATCCGGGAGGGGCTGTTGCCCAGGCAGGAGCTGACGCTGAAAGCTGTGCTCTGGGGCCGCACCACCACCTGGGCCTGAGACCCGGTGCCCATGGAGCCCCAGTGGCGCCTGTCCGCTTGGCCAGGGGCCCATTGGGCACAGGCAGGCTCCACCTGGGCAGCTTGGCTGCTGCGCGGCCTCTCCAGGGAAGGTGTGCATCCTGAGAGCCTTCTCTGCTGCTGCTGCTGCTTCTGCTGCTTCTGCTGCTTCTGCTGCTGCTGTTGCTGCCTCTGCTGCTGCTGCTGCTGCCTCTGCTGCTGCTGCTGCTGCCTCTGCTGCTGCTGCTTCTGCTGCTTCTGCTTCTTCTGCTTCTGCTGCTGCTGTTGCTGCCTCTGCTGCTGCTGCTGCTGCCTCTGCTGCTGCTGCTGCTGCTGCTTGTGCCTGTGTCGCCCTGGTGTGCTAGGCTCTGTCTGGGAGCCAGCGTCTGCACTGAAGGGGGCGCGGAATTGCACCTCCTGCGCTTCCTCCTGCCCTTGCCTCTTCGGAGTACGTCTCCACTCTCCAGGGAACACCGGCCTGTGCCCACGCGTGTCCTTCGCCGAGCTGAGCCTCTGGCGCTGCCTCCGCCATGCCCAGTGGCCTCCTCGCGGGTCCTCCGTGTTCACACCAAGGCTGCAGTACTGGCCTCTGACCCGCCAGAAGCCAAGGTGGAAATGCTCTGCAGGAGGGCCTTCCATTGCAAGCTCAGCTTCTCTCAGGCCCAGCACAGCTCAGGGCAGGGCAGGGCAGGGCAGGGCAGGGCAGGCAGGGTCTTCTGTGCTCAAGTGCGCTCTCCCTGGCTCACTCGCTCTCTCTTGCTCTTGCTCTTCCTAGGGGGCTCTGCTGCCAGCAGGAAGATCCACTGGGACTGCCAGAGCTCCCTCTGAACTTTCTGCCTCTATTTATACTGGCTTGGGGACACACCCAAGGGCCACTGCCTTGCTCTCACTGGCTGCTCACAGGACAGCCCCTCAGCCTGCTCCTGGCCCCAGGGCACACTTCCTGGCCACCCTTCTGGGAGGGGTCCCTTTGACATGCAAATGGGGCTTGTCTGTGAGAAGATCCACCTGGCCTGGGTCCTTCCCTGTCCTCCAACCCAACCAAGGCCATCTCCTCCTCCCCAGAAGCCAGGACAGGGAGTGGATTAGCGTCCCCGGACAACGCCCTGCCCTTTGGAAGCCTAAGCTGGGAAACCCACCAAGAAAACCCAAGAGATCAGGACATCTCTCTCCCTCCCAAGTCAGGAACAGACCTAGAGGAGACTATGGGCAGTATCCCAGCAAACCAGAGAAATGCCCTTCCCCCGGTGCACAGCAAGCTGCATGGAAATCTAGAAGAAGAAGTCACACCCAATGTGCCTGAAGACTAGGAGGAGGGGGCCCAACAGCAGCAGCAAGAGGAGTTGCAGGAGGAGGAGGATGAAGAGGAGGAGGAGGAGCAGGGGGAGGTGTTGGAGGAGGAGGAGCAGTTGGAGGAGGAGGAGGAGCAGGGGGAGGAGGAAGAGAAGAAGAAGAAGAAGAAGAAGCACAGAAAGAGAGAAGGAGGGACCTAGAGCTGGTGGCGATGTTGGGGGGAAGATTTGGGAGAGGATGCCAACAGTGTCTGTGAAACCCCAAGAGTATCATCAGCTGCACTGACGTGACCCCCGGAGACTCTTTGCAGCGGAGAGTGGTTTCTTGTGTGTTCGTGCAGCAGGATGCGTGGGAAGGCAATCGGGACCCGAGTCGCCATGAGCACACGGAAGGAAAATGTGGTCCAACGGACCGTGGCCATGATGGCAGCATTCTCAATCGGACTGAACTTGGAATTGTAGGAGAGGTGGATGAAGTGGCAATGGAACTATGGAGAGAGGAACACTGAAATAAAATGCAGGGGATGACTGCCCAGGGAACCAACAAGCCCATGTCGGAAGAAGGACGTCCACGGTGATGTCTCTGGGCTTTCTGGTTTTGACCATCAGGCTGGATGTGCTGCCCCTATTTTCTGCTGTTGGTTTCCTTTCCCTGAGCTTTTCCTTCTGCGCCCAGTGTGTCTTTGGAGATGCATTTCCTGTCCGAATACCAAATGGTTCGCTGTCCTTTATTAATGGTTCCACGTGATCCATATTTGGTTCTGCATGTGCGTGTGCATGAGAGAGAGAGAGACAAGGAGAGTGAGAGAGAAGGGGAGGGAGCAGTTTTTATTGGCAAGATGCTTCCCTGAGCTCCCCATAGAGCCAGCAGGCAGAGGGGATGGCCTGGGGAATGCATGGGAAGGAGGGGGTGGGGGTGGGGTAGGGGCATGGGGAGGGGCGGTGGGCTGTGTGGGTGGCTACATCCAGTCTTCATCATCTGAGGTGTCCCTGCTGCTGCTGTGGGTGCCCTGGTCCAAGTGGTGAACTGCTGGCCTGGGCGCGCCTGCCCAGGACGAGGAGAGCAGCGTGCGGAGAGGCGCTTTGCGCGCGCCCTGTTTGCGGAGGTGCGGATAGCTCCGGTGGAATTCTGCGATCTCCTGGCTTGTGAGGGGAAGGTAGTTGTGATCCTCTTGGGCAGGTTCTTGCCAGCCCATGGCTTTGAGCAGTCGCTGCTCGGCTTCAGGAGAGAAGAGGGGAGCCACCCGTGGCTTGTGGGCAGGGCTGGCAGGTCTCCTGGGCAGGCTTGGAGGCTGAGTGTTGAGCAGAGGTAGGGAGGGATGGCGGTGTGCGCACTGTGCTGCCCGTGGAGGGTCCTCCCGCTGGCGATGTGGACGTGTCCAGGGCGGCTCCTTCCCTCTGGCTGGTCGCTGGGGCTTGGGGGTCATCCGGGAGGGGCTGTTGCCCAGGCAGGAGCTGACGCTGAAAGCTGTGCTCTGGGGCCGCACCACCACCTGGGCCTGAGACCCGGTGCCCATGGAGCCCCAGTGGCGCCTGTCCGCTTGGCCAGGGGCCCATTGGGCACAGGCAGGCTCCACCTGGGCAGCTTGGCTGCTGCGCGGCCTCTCCAGGGAAGGTGTGCATCCTGAGAGCCTTCTCTGCTGCTGCTGCTGCTTCTGCTGCTTCTGCTGCTTCTGCTGCTGCTGTTGCTGCCTCTGCTGCTGCTGCTGCTGCCTCTGCTGCTGCTGCTGCTGCCTCTGCTGCTGCTGCTTCTGCTGCTTCTGCTTCTTCTGCTTCTGCTGCTGCTGTTGCTGCCTCTGCTGCTGCTGCTGCTGCCTCTGCTGCTGCTGCTGCTGCTGCTTGTGCCTGTGTCGCCCTGGTGTGCTAGGCTCTGTCTGGGAGCCAGCGTCTGCACTGAAGGGGGCGCGGAATTGCACCTCCTGCGCTTCCTCCTGCCCTTGCCTCTTCGGAGTACGTCTCCACTCTCCAGGGAACACCGGCCTGTGCCCACGCGTGTCCTTCGCCGAGCTGAGCCTCTGGCGCTGCCTCCGCCATGCCCAGTGGCCTCCTCGCGGGTCCTCCGTGTTCACACCAAGGCTGCAGTACTGGCCTCTGACCCGCCAGAAGCCAAGGTGGAAATGCTCTGCAGGAGGGCCTTCCATTGCAAGCTCAGCTTCTCTCAGGCCCAGCACAGCTCAGGGCAGGGCAGGGCAGGGCAGGGCAGGGCAGGCAGGGTCTTCTGTGCTCAAGTGCGCTCTCCCTGGCTCACTGGCTCTCTCTTGCTCTTGCTCTTCCTAGGGGGCTCTGCTGCCAGCAGGAAGATCCACTGGGACTGCCAGAGCTCCCTCTGAACTTTCTGCCTCTATTTATACTGGCTTGGGGACACACCCAAGGGCCACTGCCTTGCTCTCACTGGCTGCTCACAGGACAGCCCCTCAGCCTGCTCCTGGCCCCAGGGCACACTTCCTGGCCACCCTTCTGGGAGGGGTCCCTTTGACATGCAAATGGGGCTTGTCTGTGAGAAGATCCACCTGGCCTGGGTCCTTCCCTGTCCTCCAACCCAACCAAGGCCATCTCCTCCTCCCCAGAAGCCAGGACAGGGAGTGGATTAGCGTCCCAGGACAACGCCCTGCCCTTTGGAAGCCTAAGCTGGGAAACCCACCAAGAAAACCCAAGAGATCAGGACATCTCTCTCCCTCCCAAGTCAGGAACAGACCTAGAGGAGACTATGGGCAGTATCCCAGCAAACCAGAGAAATGCCCTTCCCCCGGTGCACAGCAAGCTGCATGGAAATCTAGAAGAAGAAGTCACACCCAATGTGCCTGAAGACTAGGAGGAGGGGGCCCAACAGCAGCAGCAAGAGGAGTTGCAGGAGGAGGAGGATGAAGAGGAGGAGGAGGAGCAGGGGGAGGTGTTGGAGGAGGAGGAGCAGTTGGAGGAGGAGGAGGAGCAGGGGGAGGAGGAAGAGAAGAAGAAGAAGCACAGAAAGAGAGAAGGAGGGACCTAGAGCTGGTGGCGATGTTGGGGGGAAGATTTGGGAGAGGATGCCAACAGTGTCTGTGAAACCCCAAGAGTATCATCAGCTGCACTGACGTGACCCCCGGAGACTCTTTGCAGCAGAGAGTGGTTTCTTGTGTGTTCGTGCAGCAGGATGCGTGGGAAGGCAATCGGGACCCGAGTCGCCATGAGCACACGGAAGGAAAATGTGGTCCAACGGACCGTGGCCATGATGGCAGCATTCTCAATCGGACTGAACTTGGAATTGTAGGAGAGGTGGATGAAGTGGCAATGGAACTATGGAGAGAGGAACACTGAAATAAAATGCAGGGGATGACTGCCCAGGGAACCAACAAGCCCATGTCGGAAGAAGGACGTCCACGGTGATGTCTCTGGGCTTTCTGGTTTTGACCATCAGGCTGGATGTGCTGCCCCTATTTTCTGCTGTTGGTTTCCTTTCCCTGAGCTTTTCCTTCTGCGCCCAGTGTGTCTTTGGAGATGCATTTCCTGTCCGAATACCAAATGGTTCGCTGTCCTTTATTAATGGTTCCACGTGATCCATATTTGGTTCTGCATGTGCGTGTGCATGAGAGAGAGAGAGACAAGGAGAGTGAGAGAGAAGGGGAGGGAGCAGTTTTTATTGGCAAGATGCTTCCCTGAGCTCCCCATAGAGCCAGCAGGCAGAGGGGATGGCCTGGGGAATGCATGGGAAGGAGGGGGTGGGGGTGGGGTAGGGGCATGGGGAGGGGCGGTGGGCTGTGTGGGTGGCTACATCCAGTCTTCATCATCTGAGGTGTCCCTGCTGCTGCTGTGGGTGCCCTGGTCCAAGTGGTGAACTGCTGGCCGGGGCGCGCCTGCCCAGGACGAGGAGAGCAGCGTGCGGAGAGGCGCTTTGCGCGCGCCCTGTTTGCGGAGGTGCGGATAGCTCCGGTGGAATTCTGCGATCTCCTGGCTTGTGAGGGGAAGGTAGTTGTGATCCTCTTGGGCAGGTTCTTGCCAGCCCATGGCTTTGAGCAGTCGCTGCTCGGCTTCAGGAGAGAAGAGGGGAGCCACCCGTGGCTTGTGGGCAGGGCTGGCAGGTCTCCTGGGCAGGCTTGGAGGCTGAGTGTTGAGCAGAGGTAGGGAGGGATGGCGGTGTGCGCACTGTGCTGCCCGTGGAGGGTCCTCCCGCTGGCGATGTGGACGTGTCCAGGGCGGCTCCTTCCCTCTGGCTGGTCGCTGGGGCTTGGGGGTCATCCGGGAGGGGCTGTTGCCCAGGCAGGAGCTGACGCTGAAAGCTGTGCTCTGGGGCCGCACCACCACCTGGGCCTGAGACCCGGTGCCCATGGAGCCCCAGTGGCGCCTGTCCGCTTGGCCAGGGGCCCATTGGGCACAGGCAGGCTCCACCTGGGCAGCTTGGCTGCTGCGCGGCCTCTCCAGGGAAGGTGTGCATCCTGAGAGCCTTCTCTGCTGCTGCTGCTGCTTCTGCTGCTTCTGCTGCTTCTGCTGCTGCTGTTGCTGCCTCTGCTGCTGCTGCTGCTGCCTCTGCTGCTGCTGCTGCTGCCTCTGCTGCTGCTGCTTCTGCTGCTTCTGCTTCTTCTGCTTCTGCTGCTGCTGTTGCTGCCTCTGCTGCTGCTGCTGCTGCCTCTGCTGCTGCTGCTGCTGCTGCTTGTGCCTGTGTCGCCCTGGTGTGCTAGGCTCTGTCTGGGAGCCAGCGTCTGCACTGAAGGGGGCGCGGAATTGCACCTCCTGCGCTTCCTCCTGCCCTTGCCTCTTCGGAGTACGTCTCCACTCTCCAGGGAACACCGGCCTGTGCCCACGCGTGTCCTTCGCCGAGCTGAGCCTCTGGCGCTGCCTCCGCCATGCCCAGTGGCCTCCTCGCGGGTCCTCCGTGTTCACACCAAGGCTGCAGTACTGGCCTCTGACCCGCCAGAAGCCAAGGTGGAAATGCTCTGCAGGAGGGCCTTCCATTGCAAGCTCAGCTTCTCTCAGGCCCAGCACAGCTCAGGGCAGGGCAGGGCAGGGCAGGGCAGGGCAGGCAGGGTCTTCTGTGCTCAAGTGCGCTCTCCCTGGCTCACTCGCTCTCTCTTGCTCTTGCTCTTCCTAGGGGGCTCTGCTGCCAGCAGGAAGATCCACTGGGACTGCCAGAGCTCCCTCTGAACTTTCTGCCTCTATTTATACTGGCTTGGGGACACACCCAAGGGCCACTGCCTTGCTCTCACTGGCTGCTCACAGGACAGCCCCTCAGCCTGCTCCTGGCCCCAGGGCACACTTCCTGGCCACCCTTCTGGGAGGGGTCCCTTTGACATGCAAATGGGGCTTGTCTGTGAGAAGATCCACCTGGCCTGGGTCCTTCCCTGTCCTCCAACCCAACCAAGGCCATCTCCTCCTCCCCAGAAGCCAGGATGGGGAGTGGATTAGCGTCCCCGGACAACGCCCTGCCCTTTGGAAGCCTAAGCTGGGAAACCCACCAAGAAAACCCAAGAGATCAGGACATCTCTCTCCCTCCCAAGTCAGGAACAGACCTAGAGGAGACTATGGGCAGTATCCCAGCAAACCAGAGAAATGCCCTTCCCCCGGTGCACAGCAAGCTGCATGGAAATCTAGAAGAAGAAGTCACACCCAATGTGCCTGAAGACTAGGAGGAGGGGGCCCAACAGCAGCAGCAAGAGGAGTTGCAGGAGGAGGAGGATGAAGAGGAGGAGGAGGAGCAGGGGGAGGTGTTGGAGGAGGAGGAGCAGTTGGAGGAGGAGGAGGAGCAGGGGGAGGAGGAAGAGAAGAAGAAGAAGAAGAAGAAGCACAGAAAGAGAGAAGGAGGGACCTAGAGCTGGTGGCGATGTTGGGGGGAAGATTTGGGAGAGGATGCCAACAGTGTCTGTGAAACCCCAAGAGTATCATCAGCTGCACTGACGTGACCCCCGGAGACTCTTTGCAGCGGAGAGTGGTTTCTTGTGTGTTCGTGCAGCAGGATGCGTGGGAAGGCAATCGGGACCCGAGTCGCCATGAGCACACGGAAGGAAAATGTGGTCCAACGGACCGTGGCCATGATGGCAGCATTCTCAATCGGACTGAACTTGGAATTGTAGGAGAGGTGGATGAAGTGGCAATGGAACTATGGAGAGAGGAACACTGAAATAAAATGCAGGGGATGACTGCCCAGGGAACCAACAAGCCCATGTCGGAAGAAGGACGTCCACGGTGATGTCTCTGGGCTTTCTGGTTTTGACCATCAGGCTGGATGTGCTGCCCCTATTTTCTGCTGTTGGTTTCCTTTCCCTGAGCTTTTCCTTCTGCGCCCAGTGTGTCTTTGGAGATGCATTTCCTGTCCGAATACCAAATGGTTCGCTGTCCTTTATTAATGGTTCCACGTGATCCATATTTGGTTCTGCATGTGCGTGTGCATGAGAGAGAGAGAGACAAGGAGAGTGAGAGAGAAGGGGAGGGAGCAGTTTTTATTGGCAAGATGCTTCCCTGAGCTCCCCATAGAGCCAGCAGGCAGAGGGGATGGCCTGGGGAATGCATGGGAAGGAGGGGGTGGGGGTGGGGTAGGGGCATGGGGAGGGGCGGTGGGCTGTGTGGGTGGCTACATCCAGTCTTCATCATCTGAGGTGTCCCTGCTGCTGCTGTGGGTGCCCTGGTCCAAGTGGTGAACTGCTGGCCGGGGCGCGCCTGCCCAGGACGAGGAGAGCAGCGTGCGGAGAGGCGCTTTGCGCGCGCCCTGTTTGCGGAGGTGCGGATAGCTCCGGTGGAATTCTGCGATCTCCTGGCTTGTGAGGGGAAGGTAGTTGTGATCCTCTTGGGCAGCTTCTTGCCAGCCCATGGCTTTGAGCAGTCGCTGCTCGGCTTCAGGAGAGAAGAGGGGAGCCACCCGTGGCTTGTGGGCAGGGCTGGCAGGTCTCCTGGGCAGGCTTGGAGGCTGAGTGTTGAGCAGAGGTAGGGAGGGATGGCGGTGTGCGCACTGTGCTGCCCGTGGAGGGTCCTCCCGCTGGCGATGTGGACGTGTCCAGGGCGGCTCCTTCCCTCTGGCTGGTCGCTGGGGCTTGGGGGTCATCCGGGAGGGGCTGTTGCCCAGGCAGGAGCTGACGCTGAAAGCTGTGCTCTGGGGCCGCACCACCACCTGGGCCTGAGACCCGGTGCCCATGGAGCCCCAGTGGCGCCTGTCCGCTTGGCCAGGGGCCCATTGGGCACAGGCAGGCTCCACCTGGGCAGCTTGGCTGCTGCGCGGCCTCTCCAGGGAAGGTGTGCATCCTGAGAGCCTTCTCTGCTGCTGCTGCTGCTTCTGCTGCTTCTGCTGCTTCTGCTGCTGCTGTTGCTGCCTCTGCTGCTGCTGCTGCTGCCTCTGCTGCTGCTGCTGCTGCCTCTGCTGCTGCTGCTTCTGCTGCTTCTGCTTCTTCTGCTTCTGCTGCTGCTGTTGCTGCCTCTGCTGCTGCTGCTGCTGCCTCTGCTGCTGCTGCTGCTGCTGCTTGTGCCTGTGTCGCCCTGGTGTGCTAGGCTCTGTCTGGGAGCCAGCGTCTGCACTGAAGGGGGCGCGGAATTGCACCTCCTGCGCTTCCTCCTGCCCTTGCCTCTTCGGAGTACGTCTCCACTCTCCAGGGAACACCGGCCTGTGCCCACGCGTGTCCTTCGCCGAGCTGAGCCTCTGGCGCTGCCTCCGCCATGCCCAGTGGCCTCCTCGCGGGTCCTCCGTGTTCACACCAAGGCTGCAGTACTGGCCTCTGACCCGCCAGAAGCCAAGGTGGAAATGCTCTGCAGGAGGGCCTTCCATTGCAAGCTCAGCTTCTCTCAGGCCCAGCACAGCTCAGGGCAGGGCAGGGCAGGGCAGGGCAGGGCAGGCAGGGTCTTCTGTGCTCAAGTGCGCTCTCCCTGGCTCACTCGCTCTCTCTTGCTCTTGCTCTTCCTAGGGGGCTCTGCTGCCAGCAGGAAGATCCACTGGGACTGCCAGAGCTCCCTCTGAACTTTCTGCCTCTATTTATACTGGCTTGGGGACACACCCAAGGGCCACTGCCTTGCTCTCACTGGCTGCTCACAGGACAGCCCCTCAGCCTGCTCCTGGCCCCAGGGCACACTTCCTGGCCACCCTTCTGGGAGGGGTCCCTTTGACATGCAAATGGGGCTTGTCTGTGAGAAGATCCACCTGGCCTGGGTCCTTCCCTGTCCTCCAACCCAACCAAGGCCATCTCCTCCTCCCCAGAAGCCAGGATGGGGAGTGGATTAGCGTCCCCGGACAACGCCCTGCCCTTTGGAAGCCTAAGCTGGGAAACCCACCAAGAAAACCCAAGAGATCAGGACATCTCTCTCCCTCCCAAGTCAGGAACAGACCTAGAGGAGACTATGGGCAGTATCCCAGCAAACCAGAGAAATGCCCTTCCCCCGGTGCACAGCAAGCTGCATGGAAATCTAGAAGAAGAAGTCACACCCAATGTGCCTGAAGACTAGGAGGAGGGGGCCCAACAGCAGCAGCAAGAGGAGTTGCAGGAGGAGGAGGATGAAGAGGAGGAGGAGGAGCAGGGGGAGGTGTTGGAGGAGGAGGAGCAGTTGGAGGAGGAGGAGGAGCAGGGGGAGGAGGAAGAGAAGAAGAAGAAGAAGAAGAAGCACAGAAAGAGAGAAGGAGGGACCTAGAGCTGGTGGCGATGTTGGGGGGAAGATTTGGGAGAGGATGCCAACAGTGTCTGTGAAACCCCAAGAGTATCATCAGCTGCACTGACGTGACCCCCGGAGACTCTTTGCAGCGGAGAGTGGTTTCTTGTGTGTTCGTGCAGCAGGATGCGTGGGAAGGCAATCGGGACCCGAGTCGCCATGAGCACACGGAAGGAAAATGTGGTCCAACGGACCGTGGCCATGATGGCAGCATTCTCAATCGGACTGAACTTGGAATTGTAGGAGAGGTGGATGAAGTGGCAATGGAACTATGGAGAGAGGAACACTGAAATAAAATGCAGGGGATGACTGCCCAGGGAACCAACAAGCCCATGTCGGAAGAAGGACGTCCACGGTGATGTCTCTGGGCTTTCTGGTTTTGACCATCAGGCTGGATGTGCTGCCCCTATTTTCTGCTGTTGGTTTCCTTTCCCTGAGCTTTTCCTTCTGCGCCCAGTGTGTCTTTGGAGATGCATTTCCTGTCCGAATACCAAATGGTTCGCTGTCCTTTATTAATGGTTCCACGTGATCCATATTTGGTTCTGCATGTGCGTGTGCATGAGAGAGAGAGAGACAAGGAGAGTGAGAGAGAAGGGGAGGGAGCAGTTTTTATTGGCAAGATGCTTCCCTGAGCTCCCCATAGAGCCAGCAGGCAGAGGGGATGGCCTGGGGAATGCATGGGAAGGAGGGGGTGGGGGTGGGGTAGGGGCATGGGGAGGGGCGGTGGGCTGTGTGGGTGGCTACATCCAGTCTTCATCATCTGAGGTGTCCCTGCTGCTGCTGTGGGTGCCCTGGTCCAAGTGGTGAACTGCTGGCCGGGGCGCGCCTGCCCAGGACGAGGAGAGCAGCGTGCGGAGAGGCGCTTTGCGCGCGCCCTGTTTGCGGAGGTGCGGATAGCTCCGGTGGAATTCTGCGATCTCCTGGCTTGTGAGGGGAAGGTAGTTGTGATCCTCTTGGGCAGGTTCTTGCCAGCCCATGGCTTTGAGCAGTCGCTGCTCGGCTTCAGGAGAGAAGAGGGGAGCCACCCGTGGCTTGTGGGCAGGGCTGGCAGGTCTCCTGGGCAGGCTTGGAGGCTGAGTGTTGAGCAGAGGTAGGGAGGGATGGCGGTGTGCGCACTGTGCTGCCCGTGGAGGGTCCTCCCGCTGGCGATGTGGACGTGTCCAGGGCGGCTCCTTCCCTCTGGCTGGTCGCTGGGGCTTGGGGGTCATCCGGGAGGGGCTGTTGCCCAGGCAGGAGCTGACGCTGAAAGCTGTGCTCTGGGGCCGCACCACCACCTGGGCCTGAGACCCGGTGCCCATGGAGCCCCAGTGGCGCCTGTCCGCTTGGCCAGGGGCCCATTGGGCACAGGCAGGCTCCACCTGGGCAGCTTGGCTGCTGCGCGGCCTCTCCAGGGAAGGTGTGCATCCTGAGAGCCTTCTCTGCTGCTGCTGCTGCTTCTGCTGCTTCTGCTGCTTCTGCTGCTGCTGTTGCTGCCTCTGCTGCTGCTGCTGCTGCCTCTGCTGCTGCTGCTGCTGCCTCTGCTGCTGCTGCTTCTGCTGCTTCTGCTTCTTCTGCTTCTGCTGCTGCTGTTGCTGCCTCTGCTGCTGCTGCTGCTGCCTCTGCTGCTGCTGCTGCTGCTGCTTGTGCCTGTGTCGCCCTGGTGTGCTAGGCTCTGTCTGGGAGCCAGCGTCTGCACTGAAGGGGGCGCGGAATTGCACCTCCTGCGCTTCCTCCTGCCCTTGCCTCTTCGGAGTACGTCTCCACTCTCCAGGGAACACCGGCCTGTGCCCACGCGTGTCCTTCGCCGAGCTGAGCCTCTGGCGCTGCCTCCGCCATGCCCAGTGGCCTCCTCGCGGGTCCTCCGTGTTCACACCAAGGCTGCAGTACTGGCCTCTGACCCGCCAGAAGCCAAGGTGGAAATGCTCTGCAGGAGGGCCTTCCATTGCAAGCTCAGCTTCTCTCAGGCCCAGCACAGCTCAGGGCAGGGCAGGGCAGGGCAGGGCAGGGCAGGCAGGGTCTTCTGTGCTCAAGTGCGCTCTCCCTGGCTCACTCGCTCTCTCTTGCTCTTGCTCTTCCTAGGGGGCTCTGCTGCCAGCAGGAAGATCCACTGGGACTGCCAGAGCTCCCTCTGAACTTTCTGCCTCTATTTATACTGGCTTGGGGACACACCCAAGGGCCACTGCCTTGCTCTCACTGGCTGCTCACAGGACAGCCCCTCAGCCTGCTCCTGGCCCCAGGGCACACTTCCTGGCCACCCTTCTGGGAGGGGTCCCTTTGACATGCAAATGGGGCTTGTCTGTGAGAAGATCCACCTGGCCTGGGTCCTTCCCTGTCCTCCAACCCAACCAAGGCCATCTCCTCCTCCCCAGAAGCCAGGACGGGGAGTGCATTAGCGTCCCCGGACAACGCCCTGCCCTTTGGAAGCCTAAGCTGGGAAACCCACCAAGAAAACCCAAGAGATCAGGACATCTCTCTCCCTCCCAAGTCAGGAACAGACCTAGAGGAGACTATGGGCAGTATCCCAGCAAACCAGAGAAATGCCCTTCCCCCGGTGCACAGCAAGCTGCATGGAAATCTAGAAGAAGAAGTCACACCCAATGTGCCTGAAGACTAGGAGGAGGGGGCCCAACAGCAGCAGCAAGAGGAGTTGCAGGAGGAGGAGGATGAAGAGGAGGAGGAGGAGCAGGGGGAGGTGTTGGAGGAGGAGGAGCAGTTGGAGGAGGAGGAGGAGCAGGGGGAGGAGGAAGAGAAGAAGAAGAAGCACAGAAAGAGAGAAGGAGGGACCTAGAGCTGGTGGCGATGTTGGGGGGAAGATTTGGGAGAGGATGCCAACAGTGTCTGTGAAACCCCAAGAGTATCATCAGCTGCACTGACGTGACCCCCGGAGACTCTTTGCAGCGGAGAGTGGTTTCTTGTGTGTTCGTGCAGCAGGATGCGTGGGAAGGCAATCGGGACCCGAGTCGCCATGAGCACACGGAAGGAAAATGTGGTCCAACGGACCGTGGCCATGATGGCAGCATTCTCAATCGGACTGAACTTGGAATTGTAGGAGAGGTGGATGAAGTGGCAATGGAACTATGGAGAGAGGAACACTGAAATAAAATGCAGGGGATGACTGCCCAGGGAACCAACAAGCCCATGTCGGAAGAAGGACGTCCACGGTGATGTCTCTGGGCTTTCTGGTTTTGACCATCAGGCTGGATGTGCTGCCCCTATTTTCTGCTGTTGGTTTCCTTTCCCTGAGCTTTTCCTTCTGCGCCCAGTGTGTCTTTGGAGATGCATTTCCTGTCCGAATACCAAATGGTTCACTGTCCTTTATTAATGGTTCCACGTGATCCATATTTGGTTCTGCATGTGCGTGTGCATGAGAGAGAGAGAGACAAGGAGAGTGAGAGAGAAGGGGAGGGAGCAGTTTTTATTGGCAAGATGCTTCCCTGAGCTCCCCATAGAGCCAGCAGGCAGAGGGGATGGCCTGGGGAATGCATGGGAAGGAGGGGCTGGGGGTGGGGTAGGGGCATGGGGAGGGGCGGTGGGCTGTGTGGGTGGCTACATCCAGTCTTCATCATCTGAGGTGTCCCTGCTGCTGCTGTGGGTGCCCTGGTCCAAGTGGTGAACTGCTGGCCGGGGCGCGCCTGCCCAGGACGAGGAGAGCAGCGTGCGGAGAGGCGCTTTGCGCGCGCCCTGTTTGCGGAGGTGCGGATAGCTCCGGTGGAATTCTGCGATCTCCTGGCTTGTGAGGGGAAGGTAGTTGTGATCCTCTTGGGCAGGTTCTTGCCAGCCCATGGCTTTGAGCAGTCGCTGCTCGGCTTCAGGAGAGAAGAGGGGAGCCACCCGTGGCTTGTGGGCAGGGCTGGCAGGTCTCCTGGGCAGGCTTGGAGGCTGAGTGTTGAGCAGAGGTAGGGAGGGATGGCGGTGTGCGCACTGTGCTGCCCGTGGAGGGTCCTCCCGCTGGCGATGTGGACGTGTCCAGGGCGGCTCCTTCCCTCTGGCTGGTCGCTGGGGCTTGGGGGTCATCCGGGAGGGGCTGTTGCCCAGGCAGGAGCTGACGCTGAAAGCTGTGCTCTGGGGCCGCACCACCACCTGGGCCTGAGACCCGGTGCCCATGGAGCCCCAGTGGCGCCTGTCCGCTTGGCCAGGGGCCCATTGGGCACAGGCAGGCTCCACCTGGGCAGCTTGGCTGCTGCGCGGCCTCTCCAGGGAAGGTGTGCATCCTGAGAGCCTTCTCTGCTGCTGCTGCTGCTTCTGCTGCTTCTGCTGCTTCTGCTGCTGCTGTTGCTGCCTCTGCTGCTGCTGCTGCTGCCTCTGCTGCTGCTGCTGCTGCCTCTGCTGCTGCTGCTTCTGCTGCTTCTGCTTCTTCTGCTTCTGCTGCTGCTGTTGCTGCCTCTGCTGCTGCTGCTGCTGCCTCTGCTGCTGCTGCTGCTGCTGCTTGTGCCTGTGTCGCCCTGGTGTGCTAGGCTCTGTCTGGGAGCCAGCGTCTGCACTGAAGGGGGCGCGGAATTGCACCTCCTGCGCTTCCTCCTGCCCTTGCCTCTTCGGAGTACGTCTCCACTCTCCAGGGAACACCGGCCTGTGCCCACGCGTGTCCTTCGCCGAGCTGAGCCTCTGGCGCTGCCTCCGCCATGCCCAGTGGCCTCCTCGCGGGTCCTCCGTGTTCACACCAAGGCTGCAGTACTGGCCTCTGACCCGCCAGAAGCCAAGGTGGAAATGCTCTGCAGGAGGGCCTTCCATTGCAAGCTCAGCTTCTCTCAGGCCCAGCACAGCTCAGGGCAGGGCAGGGCAGGGCAGGGCAGGGCAGGGCAGGCAGGGTCTTCTGTGCTCAAGTGCGCTCTCCCTGGCTCACTCGCTCTCTCTTGCTCTTGCTCTTCCTAGGGGGCTCTGCTGCCAGCAGGAAGATCCACTGGGACTGCCAGAGCTCCCTCTGAACTTTCTGCCTCTATTTATACTGGCTTGGGGACACACCCAAGGGCCACTGCCTTGCTCTCACTGGCTGCTCACAGGACAGCCCCTCAGCCTGCTCCTGGCCCCAGGGCACACTTCCTGGCCACCCTTCTGGGAGGGGTCCCTTTGACATGCAAATGGGGCTTGTCTGTGAGAAGATCCACCTGGCCTGGGTCCTTCCCTGTCCTCCAACCCAACCAAGGCCATCTCCTCCTCCCCAGAAGCCAGGATGGGGAGTGGATTAGCGTCCCTGGACAACGCCCTGCCCTTTGGAAGCCTAAGCTGGGAAACCCACCAAGAAAACCCAAGAGATCAGGACATCTCTCTCCCTCCCAAGTCAGGAACAGACCTAGAGGAGACTATGGGCAGTATCCCAGCAAACCAGAGAAATGCCCTTCCCCCGGTGCACAGCAAGCTGCATGGAAATCTAGAAGAAGAAGTCACACCCAATGTGCCTGAAGACTAGGAGGAGGGGGCCCAACAGCAGCAGCAAGAGGAGTTGCAGGAGGAGGAGGATGAAGAGGAGGAGGAGGAGCAGGGGGAGGTGTTGGAGGAGGAGGAGCAGTTGGAGGAGGAGGAGGAGCAGGGGGAGGAGGAAGAGAAGAAGAAGAAGCACAGAAAGAGAGAAGGAGGGACCTAGAGCTGGTGGCGATGTTGGGGGGAAGATTTGGGAGAGGATGCCAACAGTGTCTGTGAAACCCCAAGAGTATCATCAGCTGCACTGACGTGACCCCCGGAGACTCTTTGCAGCGGAGAGTGGTTTCTTGTGTGTTCGTGCAGCAGGATGCGTGGGAAGGCAATCGGGACCCGAGTCGCCATGAGCACACGGAAGGAAAATGTGGTCCAACGGACCGTGGCCATGATGGCAGCATTCTCAATCGGACTGAACTTGGAATTGTAGGAGAGGTGGATGAAGTGGCAATGGAACTATGGAGAGAGGAACACTGAAATAAAATGCAGGGGATGACTGCCCAGGGAACCAACAAGCCCATGTCGGAAGAAGGACGTCCACGGTGATGTCTCTGGGCTTTCTGGTTTTGACCATCAGGCTGGATGTGCTGCCCCTATTTTCTGCTGTTGGTTTCCTTTCCCTGAGCTTTTCCTTCTGCGCCCAGTGTGTCTTTGGAGATGCATTTCCTGTCCGAATACCAAATGGTTCGCTGTCCTTTATTAATGGTTCCACGTGATCCATATTTGGTTCTGCATGTGCGTGTGCATGAGAGAGAGAGAGACAAGGAGAGTGAGAGAGAAGGGGAGGGAGCAGTTTTTATTGGCAAGATGCTTCCCTGAGCTCCCCATAGAGCCAGCAGGCAGAGGGGATGGCCTGGGGAATGCATGGGAAGGAGGGGGTGGGGGTGGGGTAGGGGCATGGGGAGGGGCGGTGGGCTGTGTGGGTGGCTACATCCAGTCTTCATCATCTGAGGTGTCCCTGCTGCTGCTGTGGGTGCCCTGGTCCAAGTGGTGAACTGCTGGCCGGGGCGCGCCTGCCCAGGACGAGGAGAGCAGCGTGCGGAGAGGCGCTTTGCGCGCGCCCTGTTTGCGGAGGTGCGGATAGCTCCGGTGGAATTCTGCGATCTCCTGGCTTGTGAGGGGAAGGTAGTTGTGATCCTCTTGGGCAGGTTCTTGCCAGCCCATGGCTTTGAGCAGTCGCTGCTCGGCTTCAGGAGAGAAGAGGGGAGCCACCCGTGGCTTGTGGGCAGGGCTGGCAGGTCTCCTGGGCAGGCTTGGAGGCTGAGTGTTGAGCAGAGGTAGGGAGGGATGGCGGTGTGCGCACTGTGCTGCCCGTGGAGGGTCCTCCCGCTGGCGATGTGGACGTGTCCAGGGCGGCTCCTTCCCTCTGGCTGGTCGCTGGGGCTTGGGGGTCATCCGGGAGGGGCTGTTGCCCAGGCAGGAGCTGACGCTGAAAGCTGTGCTCTGGGGCCGCACCACCACCTGGGCCTGAGACCCGGTGCCCATGGAGCCCCAGTGGCGCCTGTCCGCTTGGCCAGGGGCCCATTGGGCACAGGCAGGCTCCACCTGGGCAGCTTGGCTGCTGCGCGGCCTCTCCAGGGAAGGTGTGCATCCTGAGAGCCTTCTCTGCTGCTGCTGCTGCTTCTGCTGCTTCTGCTGCTTCTGCTGCTGCTGTTGCTGCCTCTGCTGCTGCTGCTGCTGCCTCTGCTGCTGCTGCTGCTGCCTCTGCTGCTGCTGCTTCTGCTGCTTCTGCTTCTTCTGCTTCTGCTGCTGCTGTTGCTGCCTCTGCTGCTGCTGCTGCTGCCTCTGCTGCTGCTGCTGCTGCTGCTTGTGCCTGTGTCGCCCTGGTGTGCTAGGCTCTGTCTGGGAGCCAGCGTCTGCACTGAAGGGGGCGCGGAATTGCACCTCCTGCGCTTCCTCCTGCCCTTGCCTCTTCGGAGTACGTCTCCACTCTCCAGGGAACACCGGCCTGTGCCCACGCGTGTCCTTCGCCGAGCTGAGCCTCTGGCGCTGCCTCCGCCATGCCCAGTGGCCTCCTCGCGGGTCCTCCGTGTTCACACCAAGGCTGCAGTACTGGCCTCTGACCCGCCAGAAGCCAAGGTGGAAATGCTCTGCAGGAGGGCCTTCCATTGCAAGCTCAGCTTCTCTCAGGCCCAGCACAGCTCAGGGCAGGGCAGGGCAGGGCAGGGCAGGGCAGGCAGGGTCTTCTGTGCTCAAGTGCGCTCTCCCTGGCTCACTCGCTCTCTCTTGCTCTTGCTCTTCCTAGGGGGCTCTGCTGCCAGCAGGAAGATCCACTGGGACTGCCAGAGCTCCCTCTGAACTTTCTGCCTCTATTTATACTGGCTTGGGGACACACCCAAGGGCCACTGCCTTGCTCTCACTGGCTGCTCACAGGACAGCCCCTCAGCCTGCTCCTGGCCCCAGGGCACACTTCCTGGCCACCCTTCTGGGAGGGGTCCCTTTGACATGCAAATGGGGCTTGTCTGTGAGAAGATCCACCTGGCCTGGGTCCTTCCCTGTCCTCCAACCCAACCAAGGCCATCTCCTCCTCCCCAGAAGCCAGGACGGGGAGTGCATTAGCGTCCCCGGACAACGCCCTGCCCTTTGGAAGCCTAAGCTGGGAAACCCACCAAGAAAACCCAAGAGATCAGGACATCTCTCTCCCTCCCAAGTCAGGAACAGACCTAGAGGAGACTATGGGCAGTATCCCAGCAAACCAGAGAAATGCCCTTCCCCCGGTGCACAGCAAGCTGCATGGAAATCTAGAAGAAGAAGTCACACCCAATGTGCCTGAAGACTAGGAGGAGGGGGCCCAACAGCAGCAGCAAGAGGAGTTGCAGGAGGAGGAGGATGAAGAGGAGGAGGAGGAGCAGGGGGAGGTGTTGGAGGAGGAGGAGCAGTTGGAGGAGGAGGAGGAGCAGGGGGAGGAGGAAGAGAAGAAGAAGAAGCACAGAAAGAGAGAAGGAGGGACCTAGAGCTGGTGGCGATGTTGGGGGGAAGATTTGGGAGAGGATGCCAACAGTGTCTGTGAAACCCCAAGAGTATCATCAGCTGCACTGACGTGACCCCCGGAGACTCTTTGCAGCGGAGAGTGGTTTCTTGTGTGTTCGTGCAGCAGGATGCGTGGGAAGGCAATCGGGACCCGAGTCGCCATGAGCACACGGAAGGAAAATGTGGTCCAACGGACCGTGGCCATGATGGCAGCATTCTCAATCGGACTGAACTTGGAATTGTAGGAGAGGTGGATGAAGTGGCAATGGAACTATGGAGAGAGGAACACTGAAATAAAATGCAGGGGATGACTGCCCAGGGAACCAACAAGCCCATGTCGGAAGAAGGACGTCCACGGTGATGTCTCTGGGCTTTCTGGTTTTGACCATCAGGCTGGATGTGCTGCCCCTATTTTCTGCTGTTGGTTTCCTTTCCCTGAGCTTTTCCTTCTGCGCCCAGTGTGTCTTTGGAGATGCATTTCCTGTCCGAATACCAAATGGTTCACTGTCCTTTATTAATGGTTCCACGTGATCCATATTTGGTTCTGCATGTGCGTGTGCATGAGAGAGAGAGAGACAAGGAGAGTGAGAGAGAAGGGGAGGGAGCAGTTTTTATTGGCAAGATGCTTCCCTGAGCTCCCCATAGAGCCAGCAGGCAGAGGGGATGGCCTGGGGAATGCATGGGAAGGAGGGGGTGGGGGTGGGGTAGGGGCATGGGGAGGGGCGGTGGGCTGTGTGGGTGGCTACATCCAGTCTTCATCATCTGAGGTGTCCCTGCTGCTGCTGTGGGTGCCCTGGTCCAAGTGGTGAACTGCTGGCCGGGGCGCGCCTGCCCAGGACGAGGAGAGCAGCGTGCGGAGAGGCGCTTTGCGCGCGCCCTGTTTGCGGAGGTGCGGATAGCTCCGGTGGAATTCTGCGATCTCCTGGCTTGTGAGGGGAAGGTAGTTGTGATCCTCTTGGGCAGGTTCTTGCCAGCCCATGGCTTTGAGCAGTCGCTGCTCGGCTTCAGGAGAGAAGAGGGGAGCCACCCGTGGCTTGTGGGCAGGGCTGGCAGGTCTCCTGGGCAGGCTTGGAGGCTGAGTGTTGAGCAGAGGTAGGGAGGGATGGCGGTGTGCGCACTGTGCTGCCCGTGGAGGGTCCTCCCGCTGGCGATGTGGACGTGTCCAGGGCGGCTCCTTCCCTCTGGCTGGTCGCTGGGGCTTGGGGGTCATCCGGGAGGGGCTGTTGCCCAGGCAGGAGCTGACGCTGAAAGCTGTGCTCTGGGGCCGCACCACCACCTGGGCCTGAGACCCGGTGCCCATGGAGCCCCAGTGGCGCCTGTCCGCTTGGCCAGGGGCCCATTGGGCACAGGCAGGCTCCACCTGGGCAGCTTGGCTGCTGCGCGGCCTCTCCAGGGAAGGTGTGCATCCTGAGAGCCTTCTCTGCTGCTGCTGCTGCTTCTGCTGCTTCTGCTGCTTCTGCTGCTGCTGTTGCTGCCTCTGCTGCTGCTGCTGCTGCCTCTGCTGCTGCTGCTGCTGCCTCTGCTGCTGCTGCTTCTGCTGCTTCTGCTTCTTCTGCTTCTGCTGCTGCTGTTGCTGCCTCTGCTGCTGCTGCTGCTGCCTCTGCTGCTGCTGCTGCTGCTGCTTGTGCCTGTGTCGCCCTGGTGTGCTAGGCTCTGTCTGGGAGCCAGCGTCTGCACTGAAGGGGGCGCGGAATTGCACCTCCTGCGCTTCCTCCTGCCCTTGCCTCTTCGGAGTACGTCTCCACTCTCCAGGGAACACCGGCCTGTGCCCACGCGTGTCCTTCGCCGAGCTGAGCCTCTGGCGCTGCCTCCGCCATGCCCAGTGGCCTCCTCGCGGGTCCTCCGTGTTCACACCAAGGCTGCAGTACTGGCCTCTGACCCGCCAGAAGCCAAGGTGGAAATGCTCTGCAGGAGGGCCTTCCATTGCAAGCTCAGCTTCTCTCAGGCCCAGCACAGCTCAGGGCAGGGCAGGGCAGGGCAGGGCAGGGCAGGCAGGGTCTTCTGTGCTCAAGTGCGCTCTCCCTGGCTCACTCGCTCTCTCTTGCTCTTGCTCTTCCTAGGGGGCTCTGCTGCCAGCAGGAAGATCCACTGGGACTGCCAGAGCTCCCTCTGAACTTTCTGCCTCTATTTATACTGGCTTGGGGACACACCCAAGGGCCACTGCCTTGCTCTCACTGGCTGCTCACAGGACAGCCCCTCAGCCTGCTCCTGGCCCCAGGGCACACTTCCTGGCCACCCTTCTGGGAGGGGTCCCTTTGACATGCAAATGGGGCTTGTCTGTGAGAAGATCCACCTGGCCTGGGTCCTTCCCTGTCCTCCAACCCAACCAAGGCCATCTCCTCCTCCCCAGAAGCCAGGATGGGGAGTGGATTAGCGTCCCCGGACAACGCCCTGCCCTTTGGAAGCCTAAGCTGGGAAACCCACCAAGAAAACCCAAGAGATCAGGACATCTCTCTCCCTCCCAAGTCAGGAACAGACCTAGAGGAGACTATGGGCAGTATCCCAGCAAACCAGAGAAATGCCCTTCCCCCGGTGCACAGCAAGCTGCATGGAAATCTAGAAGAAGAAGTCACACCCAATGTGCCTGAAGACTAGGAGGAGGGGGCCCAACAGCAGCAGCAAGAGGAGTTGCAGGAGGAGGAGGATGAAGAGGAGGAGGAGGAGCAGGGGGAGGTGTTGGAGGAGGAGGAGCAGTTGGAGGAGGAGGAGGAGCAGGGGGAGGAGGAAGAGAAGAAGAAGAAGCACAGAAAGAGAGAAGGAGGGACCTAGAGCTGGTGGCGATGTTGGGGGGAAGATTTGGGAGAGGATGCCAACAGTGTCTGTGAAACCCCAAGAGTATCATCAGCTGCACTGACGTGAACCCCGGAGACTCTTTGCAGCGGAGAGTGGTTTCTTGTGTGTTCGTGCAGCAGGATGCGTGGGAAGGCAATCGGGACCCGAGTCGCCATGAGCACACGGAAGGAAAATGTGGTCCAACGGACCGTGGCCATGATGGCAGCATTCTCAATCGGACTGAACTTGGAATTGTAGGAGAGGTGGATGAAGTGGCAATGGAACTATGGAGAGAGGAACACTGAAATAAAATGCAGGGGATGACTGCCCAGGGAACCAACAAGCCCATGTCGGAAGAAGGACGTCCACGGTGATGTCTCTGGGCTTTCTGGTTTTGACCATCAGGCTGGATGTGCTGCCCCTATTTTCTGCTGTTGGTTTCCTTTCCCTGAGCTTTTCCTTCTGCGCCCAGTGTGTCTTTGGAGATGCATTTCCTGTCCGAATACCAAATGGTTCGCTGTCCTTTATTAATGGTTCCACGTGATCCATATTTGGTTCTGCATGTGCGTGTGCATGAGAGAGAGAGAGACAAGGAGAGTGAGAGAGAAGGGGAGGGAGCAGTTTTTATTGGCAAGATGCTTCCCTGAGCTCCCCATAGAGCCAGCAGGCAGAGGGGATGGCCTGGGGAATGCATGGGAAGGAGGGGGTGGGGGTGGGGTAGGGGCATGGGGAGGGGCGGTGGGCTGTGTGGGTGGCTACATCCAGTCTTCATCATCTGAGGTGTCCCTGCTGCTGCTGTGGGTGCCCTGGTCCAAGTGGTGAACTGCTGGCCGGGGCGCGCCTGCCCAGGAGGAGGAGAGCAGCGTGCGGAGAGGCGCTTTGCGCGCGCCCTGTTTGCGGAGGTGCGGATAGCTCCGGTGGAATTCTGCGATCTCCTGGCTTGTGAGGGGAAGGTAGTTGTGATCCTCTTGGGCAGCTTCTTGCCAGCCCATGGCTTTGAGCAGTCGCTGCTCGGCTTCAGGAGAGAAGAGGGGAGCCACCCGTGGCTTGTGGGCAGGGCTGGCAGGTCTCCTGGGCAGGCTTGGAGGCTGAGTGTTGAGCAGAGGTAGGGAGGGATGGCGGTGTGCGCACTGTGCTGCCCGTGGAGGGTCCTCCCGCTGGCGATGTGGACGTGTCCAGGGCGGCTCCTTCCCTCTGGCTGGTCGCTGGGGCTTGGGGGTCATCCGGGAGGGGCTGTTGCCCAGGCAGGAGCTGACGCTGAAAGCTGTGCTCTGGGGCCGCACCACCACCTGGGCCTGAGACCCGGTGCCCATGGAGCCCCAGTGGCGCCTGTCCGCTTGGCCAGGGGCCCATTGGGCACAGGCAGGCTCCACCTGGGCAGCTTGGCTGCTGCGCGGCCTCTCCAGGGAAGGTGTGCATCCTGAGAGCCTTCTCTGCTGCTGCTGCTGCTTCTGCTGCTTCTGCTGCTTCTGCTGCTGCTGTTGCTGCCTCTGCTGCTGCTGCTGCTGCCTCTGCTGCTGCTGCTGCTGCCTCTGCTGCTGCTGCTTCTGCTGCTTCTGCTTCTTCTGCTTCTGCTGCTGCTGTTGCTGCCTCTGCTGCTGCTGCTGCTGCCTCTGCTGCTGCTGCTGCTGCTGCTTGTGCCTGTGTCGCCCTGGTGTGCTAGGCTCTGTCTGGGAGCCAGCGTCTGCACTGAAGGGGGCGCGGAATTGCACCTCCTGCGCTTCCTCCTGCCCTTGCCTCTTCGGAGTACGTCTCCACTCTCCAGGGAACACCGGCCTGTGCCCACGCGTGTCCTTCGCCGAGCTGAGCCTCTGGCGCTGCCTCCGCCATGCCCAGTGGCCTCCTCGCGGGTCCTCCGTGTTCACACCAAGGCTGCAGTACTGGCCTCTGACCCGCCAGAAGCCAAGGTGGAAATGCTCTGCAGGAGGGCCTTCCATTGCAAGCTCAGCTTCTCTCAGGCCCAGCACAGCTCAGGGCAGGGCAGGGCAGGGCAGGGCAGGGCAGGCAGGGTCTTCTGTGCTCAAGTGCGCTCTCCCTGGCTCACTCGCTCTCTCTTGCTCTTGCTCTTCCTAGGGGGCTCTGCTGCCAGCAGGAAGATCCACTGGGACTGCCAGAGCTCCCTCTGAACTTTCTGCCTCTATTTATACTGGCTTGGGGACACACCCAAGGGCCACTGCCTTGCTCTCACTGGCTGCTCACAGGACAGCCCCTCAGCCTGCTCCTGGCCCCAGGGCACACTTCCTGGCCACCCTTCTGGGAGGGGTCCCTTTGACATGCAAATGGGGCTTGTCTGTGAGAAGATCCACCTGGCCTGGGTCCTTCCCTGTCCTCCAACCCAACCAAGGCCATCTACTCCTCCCCAGAAGCCAGGACGGGGAGTGGATTAGCGTCCCCGGACAACGCCCTGCCCTTTGGAAGCCTAAGCTGGGAAACCCACCAAGAAAACCCAAGAGATCAGGACATCTCTCTCCCTCCCAAGTCAGGAACAGACCTAGAGGAGACTATGGGCAGTATCCCAGCAAACCAGAGAAATGCCCTTCCCCCGGTGCACAGCAAGCTGCATGGAAATCTAGAAGAAGAAGTCACACCCAATGTGCCTGAAGACTAGGAGGAGGGGGCCCAACAGCAGCAGCAAGAGGAGTTGCAGGAGGAGGAGGATGAAGAGGAGGAGGAGGAGCAGGGGGAGGTGTTGGAGGAGGAGGAGCAGTTGGAGGAGGAGGAGGAGCAGGGGGAGGAGGAAGAGAAGAAGAAGAAGCACAGAAAGAGAGAAGGAGGGACCTAGAGCTGGTGGCGATGTTGGGGGGAAGATTTGGGAGAGGATGCCAACAGTGTCTGTGAAACCCCAAGAGTATCATCAGCTGCACTGACGTGACCCCCGGAGACTCTTTGCAGCGGAGAGTGGTTTCTTGTGTGTTCGTGCAGCAGGATGCGTGGGAAGGCAATCGGGACCCGAGTCGCCATGAGCACACGGAAGGAAAATGTGGTCCAACGGACCGTGGCCATGATGGCAGCATTCTCAATCGGACTGAACTTGGAATTGTAGGAGAGGTGGATGAAGTGGCAATGGAACTATGGAGAGAGGAACACTGAAATAAAATGCAGGGGATGACTGCCCAGGGAACCAACAAGCCCATGTCGGAAGAAGGACGTCCACGGTGATGTCTCTGGGCTTTCTGGTTTTGACCATCAGGCTGGATGTGCTGCCCCTATTTTCTGCTGTTGGTTTCCTTTCCCTGAGCTTTTCCTTCTGCGCCCAGTGTGTCTTTGGAGATGCATTTCCTGTCCGAATACCAAATGGTTCGCTGTCCTTTATTAATGGTTCCACGTGATCCATATTTGGTTCTGCATGTGCGTGTGCATGAGAGAGAGAGAGACAAGGAGAGTGAGAGAGAAGGGGAGGGAGCAGTTTTTATTGGCAAGATGCTTCCCTGAGCTCCCCATAGAGCCAGCAGGCAGAGGGGATGGCCTGGGGAATGCATGGGAAGGAGGGGGTGGGGGTGGGGTAGGGGCATGGGGAGGGGCGGTGGGCTGTGTGGGTGGCTACATCCAGTCTTCATCATCTGAGGTGTCCCTGCTGCTGCTGTGGGTGCCCTGGTCCAAGTGGTGAACTGCTGGCCGGGGCGCGCCTGCCCAGGACGAGGAGAGCAGCGTGCGGAGAGGCGCTTTGCGCGCGCCCTGTTTGCGGAGGTGCGGATAGCTCCGGTGGAATTCTGCGATCTCCTGGCTTGTGAGGGGAAGGTAGTTGTGATCCTCTTGGGCAGGTTCTTGCCAGCCCATGGCTTTGAGCAGTCGCTGCTCGGCTTCAGGAGAGAAGAGGGGAGCCACCCGTGGCTTGTGGGCAGGGCTGGCAGGTCTCCTGGGCAGGCTTGGAGGCTGAGTGTTGAGCAGAGGTAGGGAGGGATGGCGGTGTGCGCACTGTGCTGCCCGTGGAGGGTCCTCCCGCTGGCGATGTGGACGTGTCCAGGGCGGCTCCTTCCCTCTGGCTGGTCGCTGGGGCTTGGGGGTCATCCGGGAGGGGCTGTTGCCCAGGCAGGAGCTGACGCTGAAAGCTGTGCTCTGGGGCCGCACCACCACCTGGGCCTGAGACCCGGTGCCCATGGAGCCCCAGTGGCGCCTGTCCGCTTGGCCAGGGGCCCATTGGGCACAGGCAGGCTCCACCTGGGCAGCTTGGCTGCTGCGCGGCCTCTCCAGGGAAGGTGTGCATCCTGAGAGCCTTCTCTGCTGCTGCTGCTGCTGCTGCTTCTGCTGCTTCTGCTGCTGCTGTTGCTGCCTCTGCTGCTGCTGCTGCTGCCTCTGCTGCTGCTGCTGCTGCCTCTGCTGCTGCTGCTTCTGCTGCTTCTGCTTCTTCTGCTTCTGCTGCTGCTGTTGCTGCCTCTGCTGCTGCTGCTGCTGCCTCTGCTGCTGCTGCTGCTGCTGCTTGTGCCTGTGTCGCCCTGGTGTGCTAGGCTCTGTCTGGGAGCCAGCGTCTGCACTGAAGGGGGCGCGGAATTGCACCTCCTGCGCTTCCTCCTGCCCTTGCCTCTTCGGAGTACGTCTCCACTCTCCAGGGAACACCGGCCTGTGCCCACGCGTGTCCTTCGCCGAGCTGAGCCTCTGGCGCTGCCTCCGCCATGCCCAGTGGCCTCCTCGCGGGTCCTCCGTGTTCACACCAAGGCTGCAGTACTGGCCTCTGACCCGCCAGAAGCCAAGGTGGAAATGCTCTGCAGGAGGGCCTTCCATTGCAAGCTCAGCTTCTCTCAGGCCCAGCACAGCTCAGGGCAGGGCAGGGCAGGGCAGGGCAGGGCAGGCAGGGTCTTCTGTGCTCAAGTGCGCTCTCCCTGGCTCACTCGCTCTCTCTTGCTCTTGCTCTTCCTAGGGGGCTCTGCTGCCAGCAGGAAGATCCACTGGGACTGCCAGAGCTCCCTCTGAACTTTCTGCCTCTATTTATACTGGCTTGGGGACACACCCAAGGGCCACTGCCTTGCTCTCACTGGCTGCTCACAGGACAGCCCCTCAGCCTGCTCCTGGCCCCAGGGCACACTTCCTGGCCACCCTTCTGGGAGGGGTCCCTTTGACATGCAAATGGGGCTTGTCTGTGAGAAGATCCACCTGGCCTGGGTCCTTCCCTGTCCTCCAACCCAACCAAGGCCATCTCCTCCTCCCCAGAAGCCAGGATGGGGAGTGGATTAGCGTCCCCGGACAACGCCCTGCCCTTTGGAAGCCTAAGCTGGGAAACCCACCAAGAAAACCCAAGAGATCAGGACATCTCTCTCCCTCCCAAGTCAGGAACAGACCTAGAGGAGACTATGGGCAGTATCCCAGCAAACCAGAGAAATGCCCTTCCCCCGGTGCACAGCAAGCTGCATGGAAATCTAGAAGAAGAAGTCACACCCAATGTGCCTGAAGACTAGGAGGAGGGGGCCCAACAGCAGCAGCAAGAGGAGTTGCAGGAGGAGGAGGATGAAGAGGAGGAGGAGGAGCAGGGGGAGGTGTTGGAGGAGGAGGAGCAGTTGGAGGAGGAGGAGGAGCAGGGGGAGGAGGAAGAGAAGAAGAAGAAGCACAGAAAGAGAGAAGGAGGGACCTAGAGCTGGTGGCGATGTTGGGGGGAAGATTTGGGAGAGGATGCCAACAGTGTCTGTGAAACCCCAAGAGTATCATCAGCTGCACTGACGTGACCCCCGGAGACTCTTTGCAGCGGAGAGTGGTTTCTTGTGTGTTCGTGCAGCAGGATGCGTGGGAAGGCAATCGGGACCCGAGTCGCCATGAGCACACGGAAGGAAAATGTGGTCCAACGGACCGTGGCCATGATGGCAGCATTCTCAATCGGACTGAACTTGGAATTGTAGGAGAGGTGGATGAAGTGGCAATGGAACTATGGAGAGAGGAACACTGAAATAAAATGCAGGGGATGACTGCCCAGGGAACCAACAAGCCCATGTCGGAAGAAGGACGTCCACGGTGATGTCTCTGGGCTTTCTGGTTTTGACCATCAGGCTGGATGTGCTGCCCCTATTTTCTGCTGTTGGTTTCCTTTCCCTGAGCTTTTCCTTCTGCGCCCAGTGTGTCTTTGGAGATGCATTTCCTGTCCGAATACCAAATGGTTCGCTGTCCTTTATTAATGGTTCCACGTGATCCATATTTGGTTCTGCATGTGCGTGTGCATGAGAGAGAGAGAGACAAGGAGAGTGAGAGAGAAGGGGAGGGAGCAGTTTTTATTGGCAAGATGCTTCCCTGAGCTCCCCATAGAGCCAGCAGGCAGAGGGGATGGCCTGGGGAATGCATGGGAAGGAGGGGGTGGGGGTGGGGTAGGGGCATGGGGAGGGGCGGTGGGCTGTGTGGGTGGCTACATCCAGTCTTCATCATCTGAGGTGTCCCTGCTGCTGCTGTGGGTGCCCTGGTCCAAGTGGTGAACTGCTGGCCGGGGCGCGCCTGCCCAGGACGAGGAGAGCAGCGTGCGGAGAGGCGCTTTGCGCGCGCCCTGTTTGCGGAGGTGCGGATAGCTCCGGTGGAATTCTGCGATCTCCTGGCTTGTGAGGGGAAGGTAGTTGTGATCCTCTTGGGCAGGTTCTTGCCAGCCCATGGCTTTGAGCAGTCGCTGCTCGGCTTCAGGAGAGAAGAGGGGAGCCACCCGTGGCTTGTGGGCAGGGCTGGCAGGTCTCCTGGGCAGGCTTGGAGGCTGAGTGTTGAGCAGAGGTAGGGAGGGATGGCGGTGTGCGCACTGTGCTGCCCGTGGAGGGTCCTCCCGCTGGCGATGTGGACGTGTCCAGGGCGGCTCCTTCCCTCTGGCTGGTCGCTGGGGCTTGGGGGTCATCCGGGAGGGGCTGTTGCCCAGGCAGGAGCTGACGCTGAAAGCTGTGCTCTGGGGCCGCACCACCACCTGGGCCTGAGACCCGGTGCCCATGGAGCCCCAGTGGCGCCTGTCCGCTTGGCCAGGGGCCCATTGGGCACAGGCAGGCTCCACCTGGGCAGCTTGGCTGCTGCGCGGCCTCTCCAGGGAAGGTGTGCATCCTGAGAGCCTTCTCTGCTGCTGCTGCTGCTGCTGCTTCTGCTGCTTCTGCTGCTGCTGTTGCTGCCTCTGCTGCTGCTGCTGCTGCCTCTGCTGCTGCTGCTGCTGCCTCTGCTGCTGCTGCTTCTGCTGCTTCTGCTTCTTCTGCTTCTGCTGCTGCTGTTGCTGCCTCTGCTGCTGCTGCTGCTGCCTCTGCTGCTGCTGCTGCTGCTGCTTGTGCCTGTGTCGCCCTGGTGTGCTAGGCTCTGTCTGGGAGCCAGCGTCTGCACTGAAGGGGGCGCGGAATTGCACCTCCTGCGCTTCCTCCTGCCCTTGCCTCTTCGGAGTACGTCTCCACTCTCCAGGGAACACCGGCCTGTGCCCACGCGTGTCCTTCGCCGAGCTGAGCCTCTGGCGCTGCCTCCGCCATGCCCAGTGGCCTCCTCGCGGGTCCTCCGTGTTCACACCAAGGCTGCAGTACTGGCCTCTGACCCGCCAGAAGCCAAGGTGGAAATGCTCTGCAGGAGGGCCTTCCATTGCAAGCTCAGCTTCTCTCAGGCCCAGCACAGCTCAGGGCAGGGCAGGGCAGGGCAGGGCAGGGCAGGCAGGGTCTTCTGTGCTCAAGTGCGCTCTCCCTGGCTCACTCGCTCTCTCTTGCTCTTGCTCTTCCTAGGGGGCTCTGCTGCCAGCAGGAAGATCCACTGGGACTGCCAGAGCTCCCTCTGAACTTTCTGCCTCTATTTATACTGGCTTGGGGACACACCCAAGGGCCACTGCCTTGCTCTCACTGGCTGCTCACAGGACAGCCCCTCAGCCTGCTCCTGGCCCCAGGGCACACTTCCTGGCCACCCTTCTGGGAGGGGTCCCTTTGACATGCAAATGGGGCTTGTCTGTGAGAAGATCCACCTGGCCTGGGTCCTTCCCTGTCCTCCAACCCAACCAAGGCCATCTCCTCCTCCCCAGAAGCCAGGACGGGGAGTGCATTAGCGTCCCCGGACAACGCCCTGCCCTTTGGAAGCCTAAGCTGGGAAACCCACCAAGAAAACCCAAGAGATCAGGACATCTCTCTCCCTCCCAAGTCAGGAACAGACCTAGAGGAGACTATGGGCAGTATCCCAGCAAACCAGAGAAATGCCCTTCCCCCGGTGCACAGCAAGCTGCATGGAAATCTAGAAGAAGAAGTCACACCCAATGTGCCTGAAGACTAGGAGGAGGGGGCCCAACAGCAGCAGCAAGAGGAGTTGCAGGAGGAGGAGGATGAAGAGGAGGAGGAGGAGCAGGGGGAGGTGTTGGAGGAGGAGGAGCAGTTGGAGGAGGAGGAGGAGCAGGGGGAGGAGGAAGAGAAGAAGAAGAAGCACAGAAAGAGAGAAGGAGGGACCTAGAGCTGGTGGCGATGTTGGGGGGAAGATTTGGGAGAGGATGCCAACAGTGTCTGTGAAACCCCAAGAGTATCATCAGCTGCACTGACGTGACCCCCGGAGACTCTTTGCAGCGGAGAGTGGTTTCTTGTGTGTTCGTGCAGCAGGATGCGTGGGAAGGCAATCGGGACCCGAGTCGCCATGAGCACACGGAAGGAAAATGTGGTCCAACGGACCGTGGCCATGATGGCAGCATTCTCAATCGGACTGAACTTGGAATTGTAGGAGAGGTGGATGAAGTGGCAATGGAACTATGGAGAGAGGAACACTGAAATAAAATGCAGGGGATGACTGCCCAGGGAACCAACAAGCCCATGTCGGAAGAAGGACGTCCACGGTGATGTCTCTGGGCTTTCTGGTTTTGACCATCAGGCTGGATGTGCTGCCCCTATTTTCTGCTGTTGGTTTCCTTTCCCTGAGCTTTTCCTTCTGCGCCCAGTGTGTCTTTGGAGATGCATTTCCTGTCCGAATACCAAATGGTTCACTGTCCTTTATTAATGGTTCCACGTGATCCATATTTGGTTCTGCATGTGCGTGTGCATGAGAGAGAGAGAGACAAGGAGAGTGAGAGAGAAGGGGAGGGAGCAGTTTTTATTGGCAAGATGCTTCCCTGAGCTCCCCATAGAGCCAGCAGGCAGAGGGGATGGCCTGGGGAATGCATGGGAAGGAGGGGGTGGGGGTGGGGTAGGGGCATGGGGAGGGGCGGTGGGCTGTGTGGGTGGCTACATCCAGTCTTCATCATCTGAGGTGTCCCTGCTGCTGCTGTGGGTGCCCTGGTCCAAGTGGTGAACTGCTGGCCGGGGCGCGCCTGCCCAGGACGAGGAGAGCAGCGTGCGGAGAGGCGCTTTGCGCGCGCCCTGTTTGCGGAGGTGCGGATAGCTCCGGTGGAATTCTGCGATCTCCTGGCTTGTGAGGGGAAGGTAGTTGTGATCCTCTTGGGCAGGTTCTTGCCAGCCCATGGCTTTGAGCAGTCGCTGCTCGGCTTCAGGAGAGAAGAGGGGAGCCACCCGTGGCTTGTGGGCAGGGCTGGCAGGTCTCCTGGGCAGGCTTGGAGGCTGAGTGTTGAGCAGAGGTAGGGAGGGATGGCGGTGTGCGCACTGTGCTGCCCGTGGAGGGTCCTCCCGCTGGCGATGTGGACGTGTCCAGGGCGGCTCCTTCCCTCTGGCTGGTCGCTGGGGCTTGGGGGTCATCCGGGAGGGGCTGTTGCCCAGGCAGGAGCTGACGCTGAAAGCTGTGCTCTGGGGCCGCACCACCACCTGGGCCTGAGACCCGGTGCCCATGGAGCCCCAGTGGCGCCTGTCCGCTTGGCCAGGGGCCCATTGGGCACAGGCAGGCTCCACCTGGGCAGCTTGGCTGCTGCGCGGCCTCTCCAGGGAAGGTGTGCATCCTGAGAGCCTTCTCTGCTGCTGCTGCTGCTTCTGCTGCTTCTGCTGCTTCTGCTGCTGCTGTTGCTGCCTCTGCTGCTGCTGCTGCTGCCTCTGCTGCTGCTGCTGCTGCCTCTGCTGCTGCTGCTTCTGCTGCTTCTGCTTCTTCTGCTTCTGCTGCTGCTGTTGCTGCCTCTGCTGCTGCTGCTGCTGCCTCTGCTGCTGCTGCTGCTGCTGCTTGTGCCTGTGTCGCCCTGGTGTGCTAGGCTCTGTCTGGGAGCCAGCGTCTGCACTGAAGGGGGCGCGGAATTGCACCTCCTGCGCTTCCTCCTGCCCTTGCCTCTTCGGAGTACGTCTCCACTCTCCAGGGAACACCGGCCTGTGCCCACGCGTGTCCTTCGCCGAGCTGAGCCTCTGGCGCTGCCTCCGCCATGCCCAGTGGCCTCCTCGCGGGTCCTCCGTGTTCACACCAAGGCTGCAGTACTGGCCTCTGACCCGCCAGAAGCCAAGGTGGAAATGCTCTGCAGGAGGGCCTTCCATTGCAAGCTCAGCTTCTCTCAGGCCCAGCACAGCTCAGGGCAGGGCAGGGCAGGGCAGGGCAGGGCAGGCAGGGTCTTCTGTGCTCAAGTGCGCTCTCCCTGGCTCACTCGCTCTCTCTTGCTCTTGCTCTTCCTAGGGGGCTCTGCTGCCAGCAGGAAGATCCACTGGGACTGCCAGAGCTCCCTCTGAACTTTCTGCCTCTATTTATACTGGCTTGGGGACACACCCAAGGGCCACTGCCTTGCTCTCACTGGCTGCTCACAGGACAGCCCCTCAGCCTGCTCCTGGCCCCAGGGCACACTTCCTGGCCACCCTTCTGGGAGGGGTCCCTTTGACATGCAAATGGGGCTTGTCTGTGAGAAGATCCACCTGGCCTGGGTCCTTCCCTGTCCTCCAACCCAACCAAGGCCATCTCCTCCTCCCCAGAAGCCAGGATGGGGAGTGGATTAGCGTCCCCGGACAACGCCCTGCCCTTTGGAAGCCTAAGCTGGGAAACCCACCAAGAAAACCCAAGAGATCAGGACATCTCTCTCCCTCCCAAGTCAGGAACAGACCTAGAGGAGACTATGGGCAGTATCCCAGCAAACCAGAGAAATGCCCTTCCCCCGGTGCACAGCAAGCTGCATGGAAATCTAGAAGAAGAAGTCACACCCAATGTGCCTGAAGACTAGGAGGAGGGGGCCCAACAGCAGCAGCAAGAGGAGTTGCAGGAGGAGGAGGATGAAGAGGAGGAGGAGGAGCAGGGGGAGGTGTTGGAGGAGGAGGAGCAGTTGGAGGAGGAGGAGGAGCAGGGGGAGGAGGAAGAGAAGAAGAAGAAGAAGAAGAAGCACAGAAAGAGAGAAGGAGGGACCTAGAGCTGGTGGCGATGTTGGGGGGAAGATTTGGGAGAGGATGCCAACAGTGTCTGTGAAACCCCAAGAGTATCATCAGCTGCACTGACGTGACCCCCGGAGACTCTTTGCAGCGGAGAGTGGTTTCTTGTGTGTTCGTGCAGCAGGATGCGTGGGAAGGCAATCGGGACCCGAGTCGCCATGAGCACACGGAAGGAAAATGTGGTCCAACGGACCGTGGCCATGATGGCAGCATTCTCAATCGGACTGAACTTGGAATTGTAGGAGAGGTGGATGAAGTGGCAATGGAACTATGGAGAGAGGAACACTGAAATAAAATGCAGGGGATGACTGCCCAGGGAACCAACAAGCCCATGTCGGAAGAAGGACGTCCACGGTGATGTCTCTGGGCTTTCTGGTTTTGACCATCAGGCTGGATGTGCTGCCCCTATTTTCTGCTGTTGGTTTCCTTTCCCTGAGCTTTTCCTTCTGCGCCCAGTGTGTCTTTGGAGATGCATTTCCTGTCCGAATACCAAATGGTTCGCTGTCCTTTATTAATGGTTCCACGTGATCCATATTTGGTTCTGCATGTGCGTGTGCATGAGAGAGAGAGAGACAAGGAGAGTGAGAGAGAAGGGGAGGGAGCAGTTTTTATTGGCAAGATGCTTCCCTGAGCTCCCCATAGAGCCAGCAGGCAGAGGGGATGGCCTGGGGAATGCATGGGAAGGAGGGGGTGGGGGTGGGGTAGGGGCATGGGGAGGGGCGGTGGGCTGTGTGGGTGGCTACATCCAGTCTTCATCATCTGAGGTGTCCCTGCTGCTGCTGTGGGTGCCCTGGTCCAAGTGGTGAACTGCTGGCCGGGGCGCGCCTGCCCAGGACGAGGAGAGCAGCGTGCGGAGAGGCGCTTTGCGCGCGCCCTGTTTGCGGAGGTGCGGATAGCTCCGGTGGAATTCTGCGATCTCCTGGCTTGTGAGGGGAAGGTAGTTGTGATCCTCTTGGGCAGGTTCTTGCCAGCCCATGGCTTTGAGCAGTCGCTGCTCGGCTTCAGGAGAGAAGAGGGGAGCCACCCGTGGCTTGTGGGCAGGGCTGGCAGGTCTCCTGGGCAGGCTTGGAGGCTGAGTGTTGAGCAGAGGTAGGGAGGGATGGCGGTGTGCGCACTGTGCTGCCCGTGGAGGGTCCTCCCGCTGGCGATGTGGACGTGTCCAGGGCGGCTCCTTCCCTCTGGCTGGTCGCTGGGGCTTGGGGGTCATCCGGGAGGGGCTGTTGCCCAGGCAGGAGCTGACGCTGAAAGCTGTGCTCTGGGGCCGCACCACCACCTGGGCCTGAGACCCGGTGCCCATGGAGCCCCAGTGGCGCCTGTCCGCTTGGCCAGGGGCCCATTGGGCACAGGCAGGCTCCACCTGGGCAGCTTGGCTGCTGCGCGGCCTCTCCAGGGAAGGTGTGCATCCTGAGAGCCTTCTCTGCTGCTGCTGCTGCTTCTGCTGCTTCTGCTGCTTCTGCTGCTGCTGTTGCTGCCTCTGCTGCTGCTGCTGCTGCCTCTGCTGCTGCTGCTGCTGCCTCTGCTGCTGCTGCTTCTGCTGCTTCTGCTTCTTCTGCTTCTGCTGCTGCTGTTGCTGCCTCTGCTGCTGCTGCTGCTGCCTCTGCTGCTGCTGCTGCTGCTGCTTGTGCCTGTGTCGCCCTGGTGTGCTAGGCTCTGTCTGGGAGCCAGCGTCTGCACTGAAGGGGGCGCGGAATTGCACCTCCTGCGCTTCCTCCTGCCCTTGCCTCTTCGGAGTACGTCTCCACTCTCCAGGGAACACCGGCCTGTGCCCACGCGTGTCCTTCGCCGAGCTGAGCCTCTGGCGCTGCCTCCGCCATGCCCAGTGGCCTCCTCGCGGGTCCTCCGTGTTCACACCAAGGCTGCAGTACTGGCCTCTGACCCGCCAGAAGCCAAGGTGGAAATGCTCTGCAGGAGGGCCTTCCATTGCAAGCTCAGCTTCTCTCAGGCCCAGCACAGCTCAGGGCAGGGCAGGGCAGGGCAGGGCAGGGCAGGCAGGGTCTTCTGTGCTCAAGTGCGCTCTCCCTGGCTCACTCGCTCTCTCTTGCTCTTGCTCTTCCTAGGGGGCTCTGCTGCCAGCAGGAAGATCCACTGGGACTGCCAGAGCTCCCTCTGAACTTTCTGCCTCTATTTATACTGGCTTGGGGACACACCCAAGGGCCACTGCCTTGCTCTCACTGGCTGCTCACAGGACAGCCCCTCAGCCTGCTCCTGGCCCCAGGGCACACTTCCTGGCCACCCTTCTGGGAGGGGTCCCTTTGACATGCAAATGGGGCTTGTCTGTGAGAAGATCCACCTGGCCTGGGTCCTTCCCTGTCCTCCAACCCAACCAAGGCCATCTCCTCCTCCCCAGAAGCCAGGACGGGGAGTGCATTAGCGTCCCCGGACAACGCCCTGCCCTTTGGAAGCCTAAGCTGGGAAACCCACCAAGAAAACCCAAGAGATCAGGACATCTCTCTCCCTCCCAAGTCAGGAACAGACCTAGAGGAGACTATGGGCAGTATCCCAGCAAACCAGAGAAATGCCCTTCCCCCGGTGCACAGCAAGCTGCATGGAAATCTAGAAGAAGAAGTCACACCCAATGTGCCTGAAGACTAGGAGGAGGGGGCCCAACAGCAGCAGCAAGAGGAGTTGCAGGAGGAGGAGGATGAAGAGGAGGAGGAGGAGCAGGGGGAGGTGTTGGAGGAGGAGGAGCAGTTGGAGGAGGAGGAGGAGCAGGGGGAGGAGGAAGAGAAGAAGAAGAAGCACAGAAAGAGAGAAGGAGGGACCTAGAGCTGGTGGCGATGTTGGGGGGAAGATTTGGGAGAGGATGCCAACAGTGTCTGTGAAACCCCAAGAGTATCATCAGCTGCACTGACGTGACCCCCGGAGACTCTTTGCAGCGGAGAGTGGTTTCTTGTGTGTTCGTGCAGCAGGATGCGTGGGAAGGCAATCGGGACCCGAGTCGCCATGAGCACACGGAAGGAAAATGTGGTCCAACGGACCGTGGCCATGATGGCAGCATTCTCAATCGGACTGAACTTGGAATTGTAGGAGAGGTGGATGAAGTGGCAATGGAACTATGGAGAGAGGAACACTGAAATAAAATGCAGGGGATGACTGCCCAGGGAACCAACAAGCCCATGTCGGAAGAAGGACGTCCACGGTGATGTCTCTGGGCTTTCTGGTTTTGACCATCAGGCTGGATGTGCTGCCCCTATTTTCTGCTGTTGGTTTCCTTTCCCTGAGCTTTTCCTTCTGCGCCCAGTGTGTCTTTGGAGATGCATTTCCTGTCCGAATACCAAATGGTTCACTGTCCTTTATTAATGGTTCCACGTGATCCATATTTGGTTCTGCATGTGCGTGTGCATGAGAGAGAGAGAGACAAGGAGAGTGAGAGAGAAGGGGAGGGAGCAGTTTTTATTGGCAAGATGCTTCCCTGAGCTCCCCATAGAGCCAGCAGGCAGAGGGGATGGCCTGGGGAATGCATGGGAAGGAGGGGGTGGGGGTGGGGTAAGGGCATGGGGAGGGGCGGTGGGCTGTGTGGGTGGCTACATCCAGTCTTCATCATCTGAGGTGTCCCTGCTGCTGCTGTGGGTGCCCTGGTCCAAGTGGTGAACTGCTGGCCGGGGCGCGCCTGCCCAGGACGAGGAGAGCAGCGTGCGGAGAGGCGCTTTGCGCGCGCCCTGTTTGCGGAGGTGCGGATAGCTCCGGTGGAATTCTGCGATCTCCTGGCTTGTGAGGGGAAGGTAGTTGTGATCCTCTTGGGCAGGTTCTTGCCAGCCCATGGCTTTGAGCAGTCGCTGCTCGGCTTCAGGAGAGAAGAGGGGAGCCACCCGTGGCTTGTGGGCAGGGCTGGCAGGTCTCCTGGGCAGGCTTGGAGGCTGAGTGTTGAGCAGAGGTAGGGAGGGATGGCGGTGTGCGCACTGTGCTGCCCGTGGAGGGTCCTCCCGCTGGCGATGTGGACGTGTCCAGGGCGGCTCCTTCCCTCTGGCTGGTCGCTGGGGCTTGGGGGTCATCCGGGAGGGGCTGTTGCCCAGGCAGGAGCTGACGCTGAAAGCTGTGCTCTGGGGCCGCACCACCACCTGGGCCTGAGACCCGGTGCCCATGGAGCCCCAGTGGCGCCTGTCCGCTTGGCCAGGGGCCCATTGGGCACAGGCAGGCTCCACCTGGGCAGCTTGGCTGCTGCGCGGCCTCTCCAGGGAAGGTGTGCATCCTGAGAGCCTTCTCTGCTGCTGCTGCTGCTTCTGCTGCTTCTGCTGCTTCTGCTGCTGCTGTTGCTGCCTCTGCTGCTGCTGCTGCTGCCTCTGCTGCTGCTGCTGCTGCCTCTGCTGCTGCTGCTTCTGCTGCTTCTGCTTCTTCTGCTTCTGCTGCTGCTGTTGCTGCCTCTGCTGCTGCTGCTGCTGCCTCTGCTGCTGCTGCTGCTGCTGCTTGTGCCTGTGTCGCCCTGGTGTGCTAGGCTCTGTCTGGGAGCCAGCGTCTGCACTGAAGGGGGCGCGGAATTGCACCTCCTGCGCTTCCTCCTGCCCTTGCCTCTTCGGAGTACGTCTCCACTCTCCAGGGAACACCGGCCTGTGCCCACGCGTGTCCTTCGCCGAGCTGAGCCTCTGGCGCTGCCTCCGCCATGCCCAGTGGCCTCCTCGCGGGTCCTCCGTGTTCACACCAAGGCTGCAGTACTGGCCTCTGACCCGCCAGAAGCCAAGGTGGAAATGCTCTGCAGGAGGGCCTTCCATTGCAAGCTCAGCTTCTCTCAGGCCCAGCACAGCTCAGGGCAGGGCAGGGCAGGGCAGGGCAGGGCAGGCAGGGTCTTCTGTGCTCAAGTGCGCTCTCCCTGGCTCACTCGCTCTCTCTTGCTCTTGCTCTTCCTAGGGGGCTCTGCTGCCAGCAGGAAGATCCACTGGGACTGCCAGAGCTCCCTCTGAACTTTCTGCCTCTATTTATACTGGCTTGGGGACACACCCAAGGGCCACTGCCTTGCTCTCACTGGCTGCTCACAGGACAGCCCCTCAGCCTGCTCCTGGCCCCAGGGCACACTTCCTGGCCACCCTTCTGGGAGGGGTCCCTTTGACATGCAAATGGGGCTTGTCTGTGAGAAGATCCACCTGGCCTGGGTCCTTCCCTGTCCTCCAACCCAACCAAGGCCATCTCCTCCTCCCCAGAAGCCAGGATGGGGAGTGGATTAGCGTCCCCGGACAACGCCCTGCCCTTTGGAAGCCTAAGCTGGGAAACCCACCAAGAAAACCCAAGAGATCAGGACATCTCTCTCCCTCCCAAGTCAGGAACAGACCTAGAGGAGACTATGGGCAGTATCCCAGCAAACCAGAGAAATGCCCTTCCCCCGGTGCACAGCAAGCTGCATGGAAATCTAGAAGAAGAAGTCACACCCAATGTGCCTGAAGACTAGGAGGAGGGGGCCCAACAGCAGCAGCAAGAGGAGTTGCAGGAGGAGGAGGATGAAGAGGAGGAGGAGGAGCAGGGGGAGGTGTTGGAGGAGGAGGAGCAGTTGGAGGAGGAGGAGGAGCAGGGGGAGGAGGAAGAGAAGAAGAAGAAGAAGAAGAAGCACAGAAAGAGAGAAGGAGGGACCTAGAGCTGGTGGCGATGTTGGGGGGAAGATTTGGGAGAGGATGCCAACAGTGTCTGTGAAACCCCAAGAGTATCATCAGCTGCACTGACGTGACCCCCGGAGACTCTTTGCAGCGGAGAGTGGTTTCTTGTGTGTTCGTGCAGCAGGATGCGTGGGAAGGCAATCGGGACCCGAGTCGCCATGAGCACACGGAAGGAAAATGTGGTCCAACGGACCGTGGCCATGATGGCAGCATTCTCAATCGGACTGAACTTGGAATTGTAGGAGAGGTGGATGAAGTGGCAATGGAACTATGGAGAGAGGAACACTGAAATAAAATGCAGGGGATGACTGCCCAGGGAACCAACAAGCCCATGTCGGAAGAAGGACGTCCACGGTGATGTCTCTGGGCTTTCTGGTTTTGACCATCAGGCTGGATGTGCTGCCCCTATTTTCTGCTGTTGGTTTCCTTTCCCTGAGCTTTTCCTTCTGCGCCCAGTGTGTCTTTGGAGATGCATTTCCTGTCCGAATACCAAATGGTTCGCTGTCCTTTATTAATGGTTCCACGTGATCCATATTTGGTTCTGCATGTGCGTGTGCATGAGAGAGAGAGAGACAAGGAGAGTGAGAGAGAAGGGGAGGGAGCAGTTTTTATTGGCAAGATGCTTCCCTGAGCTCCCCATAGAGCCAGCAGGCAGAGGGGATGGCCTGGGGAATGCATGGGAAGGAGGGGGTGGGGGTGGGGTAGGGGCATGGGGAGGGGCGGTGGGCTGTGTGGGTGGCTACATCCAGTCTTCATCATCTGAGGTGTCCCTGCTGCTGCTGTGGGTGCCCTGGTCCAAGTGGTGAACTGCTGGCCGGGGCGCGCCTGCCCAGGACGAGGAGAGCAGCGTGCGGAGAGGCGCTTTGCGCGCGCCCTGTTTGCGGAGGTGCGGATAGCTCCGGTGGAATTCTGCGATCTCCTGGCTTGTGAGGGGAAGGTAGTTGTGATCCTCTTGGGCAGGTTCTTGCCAGCCCATGGCTTTGAGCAGTCGCTGCTCGGCTTCAGGAGAGAAGAGGGGAGCCACCCGTGGCTTGTGGGCAGGGCTGGCAGGTCTCCTGGGCAGGCTTGGAGGCTGAGTGTTGAGCAGAGGTAGGGAGGGATGGCGGTGTGCGCACTGTGCTGCCCGTGGAGGGTCCTCCCGCTGGCGATGTGGACGTGTCCAGGGCGGCTCCTTCCCTCTGGCTGGTCGCTGGGGCTTGGGGGTCATCCGGGAGGGGCTGTTGCCCAGGCAGGAGCTGACGCTGAAAGCTGTGCTCTGGGGCCGCACCACCACCTGGGCCTGAGACCCGGTGCCCATGGAGCCCCAGTGGCGCCTGTCCGCTTGGCCAGGGGCCCATTGGGCACAGGCAGGCTCCACCTGGGCAGCTTGGCTGCTGCGCGGCCTCTCCAGGGAAGGTGTGCATCCTGAGAGCCTTCTCTGCTGCTGCTGCTGCTTCTGCTGCTTCTGCTGCTTCTGCTGCTGCTGTTGCTGCCTCTGCTGCTGCTGCTGCTGCCTCTGCTGCTGCTGCTGCTGCCTCTGCTGCTGCTGCTTCTGCTGCTTCTGCTTCTTCTGCTTCTGCTGCTGCTGTTGCTGCCTCTGCTGCTGCTGCTGCTGCCTCTGCTGCTGCTGCTGCTGCTGCTTGTGCCTGTGTCGCCCTGGTGTGCTAGGCTCTGTCTGGGAGCCAGCGTCTGCACTGAAGGGGGCGCGGAATTGCACCTCCTGCGCTTCCTCCTGCCCTTGCCTCTTCGGAGTACGTCTCCACTCTCCAGGGAACACCGGCCTGTGCCCACGCGTGTCCTTCGCCGAGCTGAGCCTCTGGCGCTGCCTCCGCCATGCCCAGTGGCCTCCTCGCGGGTCCTCCGTGTTCACACCAAGGCTGCAGTACTGGCCTCTGACCCGCCAGAAGCCAAGGTGGAAATGCTCTGCAGGAGGGCCTTCCATTGCAAGCTCAGCTTCTCTCAGGCCCAGCACAGCTCAGGGCAGGGCAGGGCAGGGCAGGGCAGGGCAGGCAGGGTCTTCTGTGCTCAAGTGCGCTCTCCCTGGCTCACTCGCTCTCTCTTGCTCTTGCTCTTCCTAGGGGGCTCTGCTGCCAGCAGGAAGATCCACTGGGACTGCCAGAGCTCCCTCTGAACTTTCTGCCTCTATTTATACTGGCTTGGGGACACACCCAAGGGCCACTGCCTTGCTCTCACTGGCTGCTCACAGGACAGCCCCTCAGCCTGCTCCTGGCCCCAGGGCACACTTCCTGGCCACCCTTCTGGGAGGGGTCCCTTTGACATGCAAATGGGGCTTGTCTGTGAGAAGATCCACCTGGCCTGGGTCCTTCCCTGTCCTCCAACCCAACCAAGGCCATCTCCTCCTCCCCAGAAGCCAGGATGGGGAGTGGATTAGCGTCCCCGGACAACGCCCTGCCCTTTGGAAGCCTAAGCTGGGAAACCCACCAAGAAAACCCAAGAGATCAGGACATCTCTCTCCCTCCCAAGTCAGGAACAGACCTAGAGGAGACTATGGGCAGTATCCCAGCAAACCAGAGAAATGCCCTTCCCCCGGTGCACAGCAAGCTGCATGGAAATCTAGAAGAAGAAGTCACACCCAATGTGCCTGAAGACTAGGAGGAGGGGGCCCAACAGCAGCAGCAAGAGGAGTTGCAGGAGGAGGAGGATGAAGAGGAGGAGGAGGAGCAGGGGGAGGTGTTGGAGGAGGAGGAGCAGTTGGAGGAGGAGGAGGAGCAGGGGGAGGAGGAAGAGAAGAAGAAGAAGAAGAAGAAGCACAGAAAGAGAGAAGGAGGGACCTAGAGCTGGTGGCGATGTTGGGGGGAAGATTTGGGAGAGGATGCCAACAGTGTCTGTGAAACCCCAAGAGTATCATCAGCTGCACTGACGTGACCCCCGGAGACTCTTTGCAGCGGAGAGTGGTTTCTTGTGTGTTCGTGCAGCAGGATGCGTGGGAAGGCAATCGGGACCCGAGTCGCCATGAGCACACGGAAGGAAAATGTGGTCCAACGGACCGTGGCCATGATGGCAGCATTCTCAATCGGACTGAACTTGGAATTGTAGGAGAGGTGGATGAAGTGGCAATGGAACTATGGAGAGAGGAACACTGAAATAAAATGCAGGGGATGACTGCCCAGGGAACCAACAAGCCCATGTCGGAAGAAGGACGTCCACGGTGATGTCTCTGGGCTTTCTGGTTTTGACCATCAGGCTGGATGTGCTGCCCCTATTTTCTGCTGTTGGTTTCCTTTCCCTGAGCTTTTCCTTCTGCGCCCAGTGTGTCTTTGGAGATGCATTTCCTGTCCGAATACCAAATGGTTCGCTGTCCTTTATTAATGGTTCCACGTGATCCATATTTGGTTCTGCATGTGCGTGTGCATGAGAGAGAGAGAGACAAGGAGAGTGAGAGAGAAGGGGAGGGAGCAGTTTTTATTGGCAAGATGCTTCCCTGAGCTCCCCATAGAGCCAGCAGGCAGAGGGGATGGCCTGGGGAATGCATGGGAAGGAGGGGCTGGGGGTGGGGTAGGGGCATGGGGAGGGGCGGTGGGCTGTGTGGGTGGCTACATCCAGTCTTCATCATCTGAGGTGTCCCTGCTGCTGCTGTGGGTGCCCTGGTCCAAGTGGTGAACTGCTGGCCGGGGCGCGCCTGCCCAGGACGAGGAGAGCAGCGTGCGGAGAGGCGCTTTGCGCGCGCCCTGTTTGCGGAGGTGCGGATAGCTCCGGTGGAATTCTGCGATCTCCTGGCTTGTGAGGGGAAGGTAGTTGTGATCCTCTTGGGCAGGTTCTTGCCAGCCCATGGCTTTGAGCAGTCGCTGCTCGGCTTCAGGAGAGAAGAGGGGAGCCACCCGTGGCTTGTGGGCAGGGCTGGCAGGTCTCCTGGGCAGGCTTGGAGGCTGAGTGTTGAGCAGAGGTAGGGAGGGATGGCGGTGTGCGCACTGTGCTGCCCGTGGAGGGTCCTCCCGCTGGCGATGTGGACGTGTCCAGGGCGGCTCCTTCCCTCTGGCTGGTCGCTGGGGCTTGGGGGTCATCCGGGAGGGGCTGTTGCCCAGGCAGGAGCTGACGCTGAAAGCTGTGCTCTGGGGCCGCACCACCACCTGGGCCTGAGACCCGGTGCCCATGGAGCCCCAGTGGCGCCTGTCCGCTTGGCCAGGGGCCCATTGGGCACAGGCAGGCTCCACCTGGGCAGCTTGGCTGCTGCGCGGCCTCTCCAGGGAAGGTGTGCATCCTGAGAGCCTTCTCTGCTGCTGCTGCTGCTTCTGCTGCTTCTGCTGCTTCTGCTGCTGCTGTTGCTGCCTCTGCTGCTGCTGCTGCTGCCTCTGCTGCTGCTGCTGCTGCCTCTGCTGCTGCTGCTTCTGCTGCTTCTGCTTCTTCTGCTTCTGCTGCTGCTGTTGCTGCCTCTGCTGCTGCTGCTGCTGCCTCTGCTGCTGCTGCTGCTGCTGCTTGTGCCTGTGTCGCCCTGGTGTGCTAGGCTCTGTCTGGGAGCCAGCGTCTGCACTGAAGGGGGCGCGGAATTGCACCTCCTGCGCTTCCTCCTGCCCTTGCCTCTTCGGAGTACGTCTCCACTCTCCAGGGAACACCGGCCTGTGCCCACGCGTGTCCTTCGCCGAGCTGAGCCTCTGGCGCTGCCTCCGCCATGCCCAGTGGCCTCCTCGCGGGTCCTCCGTGTTCACACCAAGGCTGCAGTACTGGCCTCTGACCCGCCAGAAGCCAAGGTGGAAATGCTCTGCAGGAGGGCCTTCCATTGCAAGCTCAGCTTCTCTCAGGCCCAGCACAGCTCAGGGCAGGGCAGGGCAGGGCAGGGCAGGGCAGGCAGGGTCTTCTGTGCTCAAGTGCGCTCTCCCTGGCTCACTCGCTCTCTCTTGCTCTTGCTCTTCCTAGGGGGCTCTGCTGCCAGCAGGAAGATCCACTGGGACTGCCAGAGCTCCCTCTGAACTTTCTGCCTCTATTTATACTGGCTTGGGGACACACCCAAGGGCCACTGCCTTGCTCTCACTGGCTGCTCACAGGACAGCCCCTCAGCCTGCTCCTGGCCCCAGGGCACACTTCCTGGCCACCCTTCTGGGAGGGGTCCCTTTGACATGCAAATGGGGCTTGTCTGTGAGAAGATCCACCTGGCCTGGGTCCTTCCCTGTCCTCCAACCCAACCAAGGCCATCTCCTCCTCCCCAGAAGCCAGGACGGGGAGTGCATTAGCGTCCCCGGACAACGCCCTGCCCTTTGGAAGCCTAAGCTGGGAAACCCACCAAGAAAACCCAAGAGATCAGGACATCTCTCTCCCTCCCAAGTCAGGAACAGACCTAGAGGAGACTATGGGCAGTATCCCAGCAAACCAGAGAAATGCCCTTCCCCCGGTGCACAGCAAGCTGCATGGAAATCTAGAAGAAGAAGTCACACCCAATGTGCCTGAAGACTAGGAGGAGGGGGCCCAACAGCAGCAGCAAGAGGAGTTGCAGGAGGAGGAGGATGAAGAGGAGGAGGAGGAGCAGGGGGAGGTGTTGGAGGAGGAGGAGCAGTTGGAGGAGGAGGAGGAGCAGGGGGAGGAGGAAGAGAAGAAGAAGAAGAAGAAGAAGCACAGAAAGAGAGAAGGAGGGACCTAGAGCTGGTGGCGATGTTGGGGGGAAGATTTGGGAGAGGATGCCAACAGTGTCTGTGAAACCCCAAGAGTATCATCAGCTGCACTGACGTGACCCCCGGAGACTCTTTGCAGCGGAGAGTGGTTTCTTGTGTGTTCGTGCAGCAGGATGCGTGGGAAGGCAATCGGGACCCGAGTCGCCATGAGCACACGGAAGGAAAATGTGGTCCAACGGACCGTGGCCATGATGGCAGCATTCTCAATCGGACTGAACTTGGAATTGTAGGAGAGGTGGATGAAGTGGCAATGGAACTATGGAGAGAGGAACACTGAAATAAAATGCAGGGGATGACTGCCCAGGGAACCAACAAGCCCATGTCGGAAGAAGGACGTCCACGGTGATGTCTCTGGGCTTTCTGGTTTTGACCATCAGGCTGGATGTGCTGCCCCTATTTTCTGCTGTTGGTTTCCTTTCCCTGAGCTTTTCCTTCTGCGCCCAGTGTGTCTTTGGAGATGCATTTCCTGTCCGAATACCAAATGGTTCGCTGTCCTTTATTAATGGTTCCACGTGATCCATATTTGGTTCTGCATGTGCGTGTGCATGAGAGAGAGAGAGACAAGGAGAGTGAGAGAGAAGGGGAGGGAGCAGTTTTTATTGGCAAGATGCTTCCCTGAGCTCCCCATAGAGCCAGCAGGCAGAGGGGATGGCCTGGGGAATGCATGGGAAGGAGGGGGTGGGGGTGGGGTAGGGGCATGGGGAGGGGCGGTGGGCTGTGTGGGTGGCTACATCCAGTCTTCATCATCTGAGGTGTCCCTGCTGCTGCTGTGGGTGCCCTGGTCCAAGTGGTGAACTGCTGGCCGGGGCGCGCCTGCCCAGGACGAGGAGAGCAGCGTGCGGAGAGGCGCTTTGCGCGCGCCCTGTTTGCGGAGGTGCGGATAGCTCCGGTGGAATTCTGCGATCTCCTGGCTTGTGAGGGGAAGGTAGTTGTGATCCTCTTGGGCAGGTTCTTGCCAGCCCATGGCTTTGAGCAGTCGCTGCTCGGCTTCAGGAGAGAAGAGGGGAGCCACCCGTGGCTTGTGGGCAGGGCTGGCAGGTCTCCTGGGCAGGCTTGGAGGCTGAGTGTTGAGCAGAGGTAGGGAGGGATGGCGGTGTGCGCACTGTGCTGCCCGTGGAGGGTCCTCCCGCTGGCGATGTGGACGTGTCCAGGGCGGCTCCTTCCCTCTGGCTGGTCGCTGGGGCTTGGGGGTCATCCGGGAGGGGCTGTTGCCCAGGCAGGAGCTGACGCTGAAAGCTGTGCTCTGGGGCCGCACCACCACCTGGGCCTGAGACCCGGTGCCCATGGAGCCCCAGTGGCGCCTGTCCGCTTGGCCAGGGGCCCATTGGGCACAGGCAGGCTCCACCTGGGCAGCTTGGCTGCTGCGCGGCCTCTCCAGGGAAGGTGTGCATCCTGAGAGCCTTCTCTGCTGCTGCTGCTGCTTCTGCTGCTTCTGCTGCTTCTGCTGCTGCTGTTGCTGCCTCTGCTGCTGCTGCTGCTGCCTCTGCTGCTGCTGCTGCTGCCTCTGCTGCTGCTGCTTCTGCTGCTTCTGCTTCTTCTGCTTCTGCTGCTGCTGTTGCTGCCTCTGCTGCTGCTGCCGCTGCCTCTGCTGCTGCTGCTGCTGCTGCTTGTGCCTGTGTCGCCCTGGTGTGCTAGGCTCTGTCTGGGAGCCAGCGTCTGCACTGAAGGGGGCGCGGAATTGCACCTCCTGCGCTTCCTCCTGCCCTTGCCTCTTCGGAGTACGTCTCCACTCTCCAGGGAACACCGGCCTGTGCCCACGCGTGTCCTTCGCCGAGCTGAGCCTCTGGCGCTGCCTCCGCCATGCCCAGTGGCCTCCTCGCGGGTCCTCCGTGTTCACACCAAGGCTGCAGTACTGGCCTCTGACCCGCCAGAAGCCAAGGTGGAAATGCTCTGCAGGAGGGCCTTCCATTGCAAGCTCAGCTTCTCTCAGGCCCAGCACAGCTCAGGGCAGGGCAGGGCAGGGCAGGGCAGGGCAGGCAGGGTCTTCTGTGCTCAAGTGCGCTCTCCCTGGCTCACTCGCTCTCTCTTGCTCTTGCTCTTCCTAGGGGGCTCTGCTGCCAGCAGGAAGATCCACTGGGACTGCCAGAGCTCCCTCTGAACTTTCTGCCTCTATTTATACTGGCTTGGGGACACACCCAAGGGCCACTGCCTTGCTCTCACTGGCTGCTCACAGGACAGCCCCTCAGCCTGCTCCTGGCCCCAGGGCACACTTCCTGGCCACCCTTCTGGGAGGGGTCCCTTTGACATGCAAATGGGGCTTGTCTGTGAGAAGATCCACCTGGCCTGGGTCCTTCCCTGTCCTCCAACCCAACCAAGGCCATCTCCTCCTCCCCAGAAGCCAGGACGGGGAGTGCATTAGCGTCCCCGGACAACGCCCTGCCCTTTGGAAGCCTAAGCTGGGAAACCCACCAAGAAAACCCAAGAGATCAGGACATCTCTCTCCCTCCCAAGTCAGGAACAGACCTAGAGGAGACTATGGGCAGTATCCCAGCAAACCAGAGAAATGCCCTTCCCCCGGTGCACAGCAAGCTGCATGGAAATCTAGAAGAAGAAGTCACACCCAATGTGCCTGAAGACTAGGAGGAGGGGGCCCAACAGCAGCAGCAAGAGGAGTTGCAGGAGGAGGAGGATGAAGAGGAGGAGGAGGAGCAGGGGGAGGTGTTGGAGGAGGAGGAGCAGTTGGAGGAGGAGGAGGAGCAGGGGGAGGAGGAAGAGAAGAAGAAGAAGAAGAAGAAGCACAGAAAGAGAGAAGGAGGGACCTAGAGCTGGTGGCGATGTTGGGGGGAAGATTTGGGAGAGGATGCCAACAGTGTCTGTGAAACCCCAAGAGTATCATCAGCTGCACTGACGTGACCCCCGGAGACTCTTTGCAGCGGAGAGTGGTTTCTTGTGTGTTCGTGCAGCAGGATGCGTGGGAAGGCAATCGGGACCCGAGTCGCCATGAGCACACGGAAGGAAAATGTGGTCCAACGGACCGTGGCCATGATGGCAGCATTCTCAATCGGACTGAACTTGGAATTGTAGGAGAGGTGGATGAAGTGGCAATGGAACTATGGAGAGAGGAACACTGAAATAAAATGCAGGGGATGACTGCCCAGGGAACCAACAAGCCCATGTCGGAAGAAGGACGTCCACGGTGATGTCTCTGGGCTTTCTGGTTTTGACCATCAGGCTGGATGTGCTGCCCCTATTTTCTGCTGTTGGTTTCCTTTCCCTGAGCTTTTCCTTCTGCGCCCAGTGTGTCTTTGGAGATGCATTTCCTGTCCGAATACCAAATGGTTCGCTGTCCTTTATTAATGGTTCCACGTGATCCATATTTGGTTCTGCATGTGCGTGTGCATGAGAGAGAGAGAGACAAGGAGAGTGAGAGAGAAGGGGAGGGAGCAGTTTTTATTGGCAAGATGCTTCCCTGAGCTCCCCATAGAGCCAGCAGGCAGAGGGGATGGCCTGGGGAATGCATGGGAAGGAGGGGGTGGGGGTGGGGTAGGGGCATGGGGAGGGGCGGTGGGCTGTGTGGGTGGCTACATCCAGTCTTCATCATCTGAGGTGTCCCTGCTGCTGCTGTGGGTGCCCTGGTCCAAGTGGTGAACTGCTGGCCGGGGCGCGCCTGCCCAGGACGAGGAGAGCAGCGTGCGGAGAGGCGCTTTGCGCGCGCCCTGTTTGCGGAGGTGCGGATAGCTCCGGTGGAATTCTGCGATCTCCTGGCTTGTGAGGGGAAGGTAGTTGTGATCCTCTTGGGCAGGTTCTTGCCAGCCCATGGCTTTGAGCAGTCGCTGCTCGGCTTCAGGAGAGAAGAGGGGAGCCACCCGTGGCTTGTGGGCAGGGCTGGCAGGTCTCCTGGGCAGGCTTGGAGGCTGAGTGTTGAGCAGAGGTAGGGAGGGATGGCGGTGTGCGCACTGTGCTGCCCGTGGAGGGTCCTCCCGCTGGCGATGTGGACGTGTCCAGGGCGGCTCCTTCCCTCTGGCTGGTCGCTGGGGCTTGGGGGTCATCCGGGAGGGGCTGTTGCCCAGGCAGGAGCTGACGCTGAAAGCTGTGCTCTGGGGCCGCACCACCACCTGGGCCTGAGACCCGGTGCCCATGGAGCCCCAGTGGCGCCTGTCCGCTTGGCCAGGGGCCCATTGGGCACAGGCAGGCTCCACCTGGGCAGCTTGGCTGCTGCGCGGCCTCTCCAGGGAAGGTGTGCATCCTGAGAGCCTTCTCTGCTGCTGCTGCTGCTTCTGCTGCTTCTGCTGCTTCTGCTGCTGCTGTTGCTGCCTCTGCTGCTGCTGCTGCTGCCTCTGCTGCTGCTGCTGCTGCCTCTGCTGCTGCTGCTTCTGCTGCTTCTGCTTCTTCTGCTTCTGCTGCTGCTGTTGCTGCCTCTGCTGCTGCTGCCGCTGCCTCTGCTGCTGCTGCTGCTGCTGCTTGTGCCTGTGTCGCCCTGGTGTGCTAGGCTCTGTCTGGGAGCCAGCGTCTGCACTGAAGGGGGCGCGGAATTGCACCTCCTGCGCTTCCTCCTGCCCTTGCCTCTTCGGAGTACGTCTCCACTCTCCAGGGAACACCGGCCTGTGCCCACGCGTGTCCTTCGCCGAGCTGAGCCTCTGGCGCTGCCTCCGCCATGCCCAGTGGCCTCCTCGCGGGTCCTCCGTGTTCACACCAAGGCTGCAGTACTGGCCTCTGACCCGCCAGAAGCCAAGGTGGAAATGCTCTGCAGGAGGGCCTTCCATTGCAAGCTCAGCTTCTCTCAGGCCCAGCACAGCTCAGGGCAGGGCAGGGCAGGGCAGGGCAGGGCAGGCAGGGTCTTCTGTGCTCAAGTGCGCTCTCCCTGGCTCACTCGCTCTCTCTTGCTCTTGCTCTTCCTAGGGGGCTCTGCTGCCAGCAGGAAGATCCACTGGGACTGCCAGAGCTCCCTCTGAACTTTCTGCCTCTATTTATACTGGCTTGGGGACACACCCAAGGGCCACTGCCTTGCTCTCACTGGCTGCTCACAGGACAGCCCCTCAGCCTGCTCCTGGCCCCAGGGCACACTTCCTGGCCACCCTTCTGGGAGGGGTCCCTTTGACATGCAAATGGGGCTTGTCTGTGAGAAGATCCACCTGGCCTGGGTCCTTCCCTGTCCTCCAACCCAACCAAGGCCATCTCCTCCTCCCCAGAAGCCAGGACGGGGAGTGGATTAGCGTCCCCGGACAACGCCCTGCCCTTTGGAAGCCTAAGCTGGGAAACCCACCAAGAAAACCCAAGAGATCAGGACATCTCTCTCCCTCCCAAGTCAGGAACAGACCTAGAGGAGACTATGGGCAGTATCCCAGCAAACCAGAGAAATGCCCTTCCCCCGGTGCACAGCAAGCTGCATGGAAATCTAGAAGAAGAAGTCACACCCAATGTGCCTGAAGACTAGGAGGAGGGGGCCCAACAGCAGCAGCAAGAGGAGTTGCAGGAGGAGGAGGATGAAGAGGAGGAGGAGGAGCAGGGGGAGGTGTTGGAGGAGGAGGAGCAGTTGGAGGAGGAGGAGGAGCAGGGGGAGGAGGAAGAGAAGAAGAAGAAGCACAGAAAGAGAGAAGGAGGGACCTAGAGCTGGTGGCGATGTTGGGGGGAAGATTTGGGAGAGGATGCCAACAGTGTCTGTGAAACCCCAAGAGTATCATCAGCTGCACTGACGTGACCCCCGGAGACTCTTTGCAGCGGAGAGTGGTTTCTTGTGTGTTCGTGCAGCAGGATGCGTGGGAAGGCAATCGGGACCCGAGTCGCCATGAGCACACGGAAGGAAAATGTGGTCCAACGGACCGTGGCCATGATGGCAGCATTCTCAATCGGACTGAACTTGGAATTGTAGGAGAGGTGGATGAAGTGGCAATGGAACTATGGAGAGAGGAACACTGAAATAAAATGCAGGGGATGACTGCCCAGGGAACCAACAAGCCCATGTCGGAAGAAGGACGTCCACGGTGATGTCTCTGGGCTTTCTGGTTTTGACCATCAGGCTGGATGTGCTGCCCCTATTTTCTGCTGTTGGTTTCCTTTCCCTGAGCTTTTCCTTCTGCGCCCAGTGTGTCTTTGGAGATGCATTTCCTGTCCGAATACCAAATGGTTCGCTGTCCTTTATTAATGGTTCCACGTGATCCATATTTGGTTCTGCATGTGCGTGTGCATGAGAGAGAGAGAGACAAGGAGAGTGAGAGAGAAGGGGAGGGAGCAGTTTTTATTGGCAAGATGCTTCCCTGAGCTCCCCATAGAGCCAGCAGGCAGAGGGGATGGCCTGGGGAATGCATGGGAAGGAGGGGGTGGGGGTGGGGTAGGGGCATGGGGAGGGGCGGTGGGCTGTGTGGGTGGCTACATCCAGTCTTCATCATCTGAGGTGTCCCTGCTGCTGCTGTGGGTGCCCTGGTCCAAGTGGTGAACTGCTGGCCGGGGCGCGCCTGCCCAGGACGAGGAGAGCAGCGTGCGGAGAGGCGCTTTGCGCGCGCCCTGTTTGCGGAGGTGCGGATAGCTCCGGTGGAATTCTGCGATCTCCTGGCTTGTGAGGGGAAGGTAGTTGTGATCCTCTTGGGCAGGTTCTTGCCAGCCCATGGCTTTGAGCAGTCGCTGCTCGGCTTCAGGAGAGAAGAGGGGAGCCACCCGTGGCTTGTGGGCAGGGCTGGCAGGTCTCCTGGGCAGGCTTGGAGGCTGAGTGTTGAGCAGAGGTAGGGAGGGATGGCGGTGTGCGCACTGTGCTGCCCGTGGAGGGTCCTCCCGCTGGCGATGTGGACGTGTCCAGGGCGGCTCCTTCCCTCTGGCTGGTCGCTGGGGCTTGGGGGTCATCCGGGAGGGGCTGTTGCCCAGGCAGGAGCTGACGCTGAAAGCTGTGCTCTGGGGCCGCACCACCACCTGGGCCTGAGACCCGGTGCCCATGGAGCCCCAGTGGCGCCTGTCCGCTTGGCCAGGGGCCCATTGGGCACAGGCAGGCTCCACCTGGGCAGCTTGGCTGCTGCGCGGCCTCTCCAGGGAAGGTGTGCATCCTGAGAGCCTTCTCTGCTGCTGCTGCTGCTTCTGCTGCTTCTGCTGCTTCTGCTGCTGCTGTTGCTGCCTCTGCTGCTGCTGCTGCTGCCTCTGCTGCTGCTGCTGCTGCCTCTGCTGCTGCTGCTTCTGCTGCTTCTGCTTCTTCTGCTTCTGCTGCTGCTGTTGCTGCCTCTGCTGCTGCTGCTGCTGCCTCTGCTGCTGCTGCTGCTGCTGCTTGTGCCTGTGTCGCCCTGGTGTGCTAGGCTCTGTCTGGGAGCCAGCGTCTGCACTGAAGGGGGCGCGGAATTGCACCTCCTGCGCTTCCTCCTGCCCTTGCCTCTTCGGAGTACGTCTCCACTCTCCAGGGAACACCGGCCTGTGCCCACGCGTGTCCTTCGCCGAGCTGAGCCTCTGGCGCTGCCTCCGCCATGCCCAGTGGCCTCCTCGCGGGTCCTCCGTGTTCACACCAAGGCTGCAGTACTGGCCTCTGACCCGCCAGAAGCCAAGGTGGAAATGCTCTGCAGGAGGGCCTTCCATTGCAAGCTCAGCTTCTCTCAGGCCCAGCACAGCTCAGGGCAGGGCAGGGCAGGGCAGGGCAGGGCAGGCAGGGTCTTCTGTGCTCAAGTGCGCTCTCCCTGGCTCACTCGCTCTCTCTTGCTCTTGCTCTTCCTAGGGGGCTCTGCTGCCAGCAGGAAGATCCACTGGGACTGCCAGAGCTCCCTCTGAACTTTCTGCCTCTATTTATACTGGCTTGGGGACACACCCAAGGGCCACTGCCTTGCTCTCACTGGCTGCTCACAGGACAGCCCCTCAGCCTGCTCCTGGCCCCAGGGCACACTTCCTGGCCACCCTTCTGGGAGGGGTCCCTTTGACATGCAAATGGGGCTTGTCTGTGAGAAGATCCACCTGGCCTGGGTCCTTCCCTGTCCTCCAACCCAACCAAGGCCATCTCCTCCTCCCCAGAAGCCAGGATGGGGAGTGGATTAGCGTCCCCGGACAACGCCCTGCCCTTTGGAAGCCTAAGCTGGGAAACCCACCAAGAAAACCCAAGATATCAGGACATCTCTCTCCCTCCCAAGTCAGGAACAGACCTAGAGGAGACTATGGGCAGTATCCCAGCAAACCAGAGAAATGCCCTTCCCCCGGTGCACAGCAAGCTGCATGGAAATCTAGAAGAAGAAGTCACACCCAATGTGCCTGAAGACTAGGAGGAGGGGGCCCAACAGCAGCAGCAAGAGGAGTTGCAGGAGGAGGAGGATGAAGAGGAGGAGGAGGAGCAGGGGGAGGTGTTGGAGGAGGAGGAGCAGTTGGAGGAGGAGGAGGAGCAGGGGGAGGAGGAAGAGAAGAAGAAGAAGCACAGAAAGAGAGAAGGAGGGACCTAGAGCTGGTGGCGATGTTGGGGGGAAGATTTGGGAGAGGATGCCAACAGTGTCTGTGAAACCCCAAGAGTATCATCAGCTGCACTGACGTGACCCCCGGAGACTCTTTGCAGCGGAGAGTGGTTTCTTGTGTGTTCGTGCAGCAGGATGCGTGGGAAGGCAATCGGGACCCGAGTCGCCATGAGCACACGGAAGGAAAATGTGGTCCAACGGACCGTGGCCATGATGGCAGCATTCTCAATCGGACTGAACTTGGAATTGTAGGAGAGGTGGATGAAGTGGCAATGGAACTATGGAGAGAGGAACACTGAAATAAAATGCAGGGGATGACTGCCCAGGGAACCAACAAGCCCATGTCGGAAGAAGGACGTCCACGGTGATGTCTCTGGGCTTTCTGGTTTTGACCATCAGGCTGGATGTGCTGCCCCTATTTTCTGCTGTTGGTTTCCTTTCCCTGAGCTTTTCCTTCTGCGCCCAGTGTGTCTTTGGAGATGCATTTCCTGTCCGAATACCAAATGGTTCGCTGTCCTTTATTAATGGTTCCACGTGATCCATATTTGGTTCTGCATGTGCGTGTGCATGAGAGAGAGAGAGACAAGGAGAGTGAGAGAGAAGGGGAGGGAGCAGTTTTTATTGGCAAGATGCTTCCCTGAGCTCCCCATAGAGCCAGCAGGCAGAGGGGATGGCCTGGGGAATGCATGGGAAGGAGGGGGTGGGGGTGGGGTAGGGGCATGGGGAGGGGCGGTGGGCTGTGTGGGTGGCTACATCCAGTCTTCATCATCTGAGGTGTCCCTGCTGCTGCTGTGGGTGCCCTGGTCCAAGTGGTGAACTGCTGGCCGGGGCGCGCCTGCCCAGGACGAGGAGAGCAGCGTGCGGAGAGGCGCTTTGCGCGCGCCCTGTTTGCGGAGGTGCGGATAGCTCCGGTGGAATTCTGCGATCTCCTGGCTTGTGAGGGGAAGGTAGTTGTGATCCTCTTGGGCAGGTTCTTGCCAGCCCATGGCTTTGAGCAGTCGCTGCTCGGCTTCAGGAGAGAAGAGGGGAGCCACCCGTGGCTTGTGGGCAGGGCTGGCAGGTCTCCTGGGCAGGCTTGGAGGCTGAGTGTTGAGCAGAGGTAGGGAGGGATGGCGGTGTGCGCACTGTGCTGCCCGTGGAGGGTCCTCCCGCTGGCGATGTGGACGTGTCCAGGGCGGCTCCTTCCCTCTGGCTGGTCGCTGGGGCTTGGGGGTCATCCGGGAGGGGCTGTTGCCCAGGCAGGAGCTGACGCTGAAAGCTGTGCTCTGGGGCCGCACCACCACCTGGGCCTGAGACCCGGTGCCCATGGAGCCCCAGTGGCGCCTGTCCGCTTGGCCAGGGGCCCATTGGGCACAGGCAGGCTCCACCTGGGCAGCTTGGCTGCTGCGCGGCCTCTCCAGGGAAGGTGTGCATCCTGAGAGCCTTCTCTGCTGCTGCTGCTGCTTCTGCTGCTTCTGCTGCTTCTGCTGCTGCTGTTGCTGCCTCTGCTGCTGCTGCTGCTGCCTCTGCTGCTGCTGCTGCTGCCTCTGCTGCTGCTGCTTCTGCTGCTTCTGCTTCTTCTGCTTCTGCTGCTGCTGTTGCTGCCTCTGCTGCTGCTGCTGCTGCCTCTGCTGCTGCTGCTGCTGCTGCTTGTGCCTGTGTCGCCCTGGTGTGCTAGGCTCTGTCTGGGAGCCAGCGTCTGCACTGAAGGGGGCGCGGAATTGCACCTCCTGCGCTTCCTCCTGCCCTTGCCTCTTCGGAGTACGTCTCCACTCTCCAGGGAACACCGGCCTGTGCCCACGCGTGTCCTTCGCCGAGCTGAGCCTCTGGCGCTGCCTCCGCCATGCCCAGTGGCCTCCTCGCGCGTCCTCCGTCTTCACACCAAGGCTGCAGTACTGGCCTCTGACCCGCCAGAAGCCAAGGTGGAAATGCTCTGCAGGAGGGCCTTCCATTGCAAGCTCAGCTTCTCTCAGGCCCAGCACAGCTCAGGGCAGGGCAGGGCAGGGCAGGGCAGGGCAGGCAGGGTCTTCTGTGCTCAAGTGCGCTCTCCCTGGCTCACTCGCTCTCTCTTGCTCTTGCTCTTCCTAGGGGGCTCTGCTGCCAGCAGGAAGATCCACTGGGACTGCCAGAGCTCCCTCTGAACTTTCTGCCTCTATTTATACTGGCTTGGGGACACACCCAAGGGCCACTGCCTTGCTCTCACTGGCTGCTCACAGGACAGCCCCTCAGCCTGCTCCTGGCCCCAGGGCACACTTCCTGGCCACCCTTCTGGGAGGGGTCCCTTTGACATGCAAATGGGGCTTGTCTGTGAGAAGATCCACCTGGCCTGGGTCCTTCCCTGTCCTCCAACCCAACCAAGGCCATCTCCTCCTCCCCAGAAGCCAGGACGGGGAGTGGATTAGCGTCCCCGGACAACGCCCTGCCCTTTGGAAGCCTAAGCTGGGAAACCCACCAAGAAAACCCAAGAGATCAGGACATCTCTCTCCCTCCCAAGTCAGGAACAGACCTAGAGGAGACTATGGGCAGTATCCCAGCAAACCAGAGAAATGCCCTTCCCCCGGTGCACAGCAAGCTGCATGGAAATCTAGAAGAAGAAGTCACACCCAATGTGCCTGAAGACTAGGAGGAGGGGGCCCAACAGCAGCAGCAAGAGGAGTTGCAGGAGGAGGAGGATGAAGAGGAGGAGGAGGAGCAGGGGGAGGTGTTGGAGGAGGAGGAGCAGTTGGAGGAGGAGGAGGAGCAGGGGGAGGAGGAAGAGAAGAAGAAGAAGCACAGAAAGAGAGAAGGAGGGACCTAGAGCTGGTGGCGATGTTGGGGGGAAGATTTGGGAGAGGATGCCAACAGTGTCTGTGAAACCCCAAGAGTATCATCAGCTGCACTGACGTGACCCCCGGAGACTCTTTGCAGCGGAGAGTGGTTTCTTGTGTGTTCGTGCAGCAGGATGCGTGGGAAGGCAATCGGGACCCGAGTCGCCATGAGCACACGGAAGGAAAATGTGGTCCAACGGACCGTGGCCATGATGGCAGCATTCTCAATCGGACTGAACTTGGAATTGTAGGAGAGGTGGATGAAGTGGCAATGGAACTATGGAGAGAGGAACACTGAAATAAAATGCAGGGGATGACTGCCCAGGGAACCAACAAGCCCATGTCGGAAGAAGGACGTCCACGGTGATGTCTCTGGGCTTTCTGGTTTTGACCATCAGGCTGGATGTGCTGCCCCTATTTTCTGCTGTTGGTTTCCTTTCCCTGAGCTTTTCCTTCTGCGCCCAGTGTGTCTTTGGAGATGCATTTCCTGTCCGAATACCAAATGGTTCGCTGTCCTTTATTAATGGTTCCACGTGATCCATATTTGGTTCTGCATGTGCGTGTGCATGAGAGAGAGAGAGACAAGGAGAGTGAGAGAGAAGGGGAGGGAGCAGTTTTTATTGGCAAGATGCTTCCCTGAGCTCCCCATAGAGCCAGCAGGCAGAGGGGATGGCCTGGGGAATGCATGGGAAGGAGGGGCTGGGGGTGGGGTAGGGGCATGGGGAGGGGCGGTGGGCTGTGTGGGTGGCTACATCCAGTCTTCATCATCTGAGGTGTCCCTGCTGCTGCTGTGGGTGCCCTGGTCCAAGTGGTGAACTGCTGGCCGGGGCGCGCCTGCCCAGGACGAGGAGAGCAGCGTGCGGAGAGGCGCTTTGCGCGCGCCCTGTTTGCGGAGGTGCGGATAGCTCCGGTGGAATTCTGCGATCTCCTGGCTTGTGAGGGGAAGGTAGTTGTGATCCTCTTGGGCAGGTTCTTGCCAGCCCATGGCTTTGAGCAGTCGCTGCTCGGCTTCAGGAGAGAAGAGGGGAGCCACCCGTGGCTTGTGGGCAGGGCTGGCAGGTCTCCTGGGCAGGCTTGGAGGCTGAGTGTTGAGCAGAGGTAGGGAGGGATGGCGGTGTGCGCACTGTGCTGCCCGTGGAGGGTCCTCCCGCTGGCGATGTGGACGTGTCCAGGGCGGCTCCTTCCCTCTGGCTGGTCGCTGGGGCTTGGGGGTCATCCGGGAGGGGCTGTTGCCCAGGCAGGAGCTGACGCTGAAAGCTGTGCTCTGGGGCCGCACCACCACCTGGGCCTGAGACCCGGTGCCCATGGAGCCCCAGTGGCGCCTGTCCGCTTGGCCAGGGGCCCATTGGGCACAGGCAGGCTCCACCTGGGCAGCTTGGCTGCTGCGCGGCCTCTCCAGGGAAGGTGTGCATCCTGAGAGCCTTCTCTGCTGCTGCTGCTGCTTCTGCTGCTTCTGCTGCTTCTGCTGCTGCTGTTGCTGCCTCTGCTGCTGCTGCTGCTGCCTCTGCTGCTGCTGCTTCTGCTGCTTCTGCTGCTTCTGCTTCTTCTGCTTCTGCTGCTGCTGTTGCTGCCTCTGCTGCTGCTGCTGCTGCCTCTGCTGCTGCTGCTGCTGCTGCTTGTGCCTGTGTCGCCCTGGTGTGCTAGGCTCTGTCTGGGAGCCAGCGTCTGCACTGAAGGGGGCGCGGAATTGCACCTCCTGCGCTTCCTCCTGCCCTTGCCTCTTCGGAGTACGTCTCCACTCTCCAGGGAACACCGGCCTGTGCCCACGCGTGTCCTTCGCCGAGCTGAGCCTCTGGCGCTGCCTCCGCCATGCCCAGTGGCCTCCTCGCGGGTCCTCCGTGTTCACACCAAGGCTGCAGTACTGGCCTCTGACCCGCCAGAAGCCAAGGTGGAAATGCTCTGCAGGAGGGCCTTCCATTGCAAGCTCAGCTTCTCTCAGGCCCAGCACAGCTCAGGGCAGGGCAGGGCAGGGCAGGGCAGGGCAGGCAGGGTCTTCTGTGCTCAAGTGCGCTCTCCCTGGCTCACTCGCTCTCTCTTGCTCTTGCTCTTCCTAGGGGGCTCTGCTGCCAGCAGGAAGATCCACTGGGACTGCCAGAGCTCCCTCTGAACTTTCTGCCTCTATTTATACTGGCTTGGGGACACACCCAAGGGCCACTGCCTTGCTCTCACTGGCTGCTCACAGGACAGCCCCTCAGCCTGCTCCTGGCCCCAGGGCACACTTCCTGGCCACCCTTCTGGGAGGGGTCCCTTTGACATGCAAATGGGGCTTGTCTGTGAGAAGATCCACCTGGCCTGGGTCCTTCCCTGTCCTCCAACCCAACCAAGGCCATCTCCTCCTCCCCAGAAGCCAGGACGGGGAGTGGATTAGCCGTCCCCGGACAACGCCCTGCCCTTTGGAAGCCTAAGCTGGGAAACCCACCAAGAAAACCCAAGAGATCAGGACATCTCTCTCCCTCCCAAGTCAGGAACAGACCTAGAGGAGACTATGGGCAGTATCCCAGCAAACCAGAGAAATGCCCTTCCCCCGGTGCACAGCAAGCTGCATGGAAATCTAGAAGAAGAAGTCACACCCAATGTGCCTGAAGACTAGGAGGAGGGGGCCCAACAGCAGCAGCAAGAGGAGTTGCAGGAGGAGGAGGATGAAGAGGAGGAGGAGGAGCAGGGGGAGGTGTTGGAGGAGGAGGAGCAGTTGGAGGAGGAGGAGGAGCAGGGGGAGGAGGAAGAGAAGAAGAAGAAGCACAGAAAGAGAGAAGGAGGGACCTAGAGCTGGTGGCGATGTTGGGGGGAAGATTTGGGAGAGGATGCCAACAGTGTCTGTGAAACCCCAAGAGTATCATCAGCTGCACTGACGTGACCCCCGGAGACTCTTTGCAGCGGAGAGTGGTTTCTTGTGTGTTCGTGCAGCAGGATGCGTGGGAAGGCAATCGGGACCCGAGTCGCCATGAGCACACGGAAGGAAAATGTGGTCCAACGGACCGTGGCCATGATGGCAGCATTCTCAATCGGACTGAACTTGGAATTGTAGGAGAGGTGGATGAAGTGGCAATGGAACTATGGAGAGAGGAACACTGAAATAAAATGCAGGGGATGACTGCCCAGGGAACCAACAAGCCCATGTCGGAAGAAGGACGTCCACGGTGATGTCTCTGGGCTTTCTGGTTTTGACCATCAGGCTGGATGTGCTGCCCCTATTTTCTGCTGTTGGTTTCCTTTCCCTGAGCTTTTCCTTCTGCGCCCAGTGTGTCTTTGGAGATGCATTTCCTGTCCGAATACCAAATGGTTCGCTGTCCTTTATTAATGGTTCCACGTGATCCATATTTGGTTCTGCATGTGCGTGTGCATGAGAGAGAGAGAGACAAGGAGAGTGAGAGAGAAGGGGAGGGAGCAGTTTTTATTGGCAAGATGCTTCCCTGAGCTCCCCATAGAGCCAGCAGGCAGAGGGGATGGCCTGGGGAATGCATGGGAAGGAGGGGGTGGGGGTGGGGTAGGGGCATGGGGAGGGGCGGTGGGCTGTGTGGGTGGCTACATCCAGTCTTCATCATCTGAGGTGTCCCTGCTGCTGCTGTGGGTGCCCTGGTCCAAGTGGTGAACTGCTGGCCGGGGCGCGCCTGCCCAGGACGAGGAGAGCAGCGTGCGGAGAGGCGCTTTGCGCGCGCCCTGTTTGCGGAGGTGCGGATAGCTCCGGTGGAATTCTGCGATCTCCTGGCTTGTGAGGGGAAGGTAGTTGTGATCCTCTTGGGCAGGTTCTTGCCAGCCCATGGCTTTGAGCAGTCGCTGCTCGGCTTCAGGAGAGAAGAGGGGAGCCACCCGTGGCTTGTGGGCAGGGCTGGCAGGTCTCCTGGGCAGGCTTGGAGGCTGAGTGTTGAGCAGAGGTAGGGAGGGATGGCGGTGTGCGCACTGTGCTGCCCGTGGAGGGTCCTCCCGCTGGCGATGTGGACGTGTCCAGGGCGGCTCCTTCCCTCTGGCTGGTCGCTGGGGCTTGGGGGTCATCCGGGAGGGGCTGTTGCCCAGGCAGGAGCTGACGCTGAAAGCTGTGCTCTGGGGCCGCACCACCACCTGGGCCTGAGACCCGGTGCCCATGGAGCCCCGGTGGCGCCTGTCCGCTTGGCCAGGGGCCCATTGGGCACAGGCAGGCTCCACCTGGGCAGCTTGGCTGCTGCGCGGCCTCTCCAGGGAAGGTGTGCATCCTGAGAGCCTTCTCTGCTGCTGCTGCTGCTTCTGCTGCTTCTGCTGCTTCTGCTGCTGCTGTTGCTGCCTCTGCTGCTGCTGCTGCTGCCTCTGCTGCTGCTGCTGCTGCCTCTGCTGCTGCTGCTTCTGCTGCTTCTGCTTCTTCTGCTTCTGCTGCTGCTGTTGCTGCCTCTGCTGCTGCTGCTGCTGCCTCTGCTGCTGCTGCTGCTGCTGCTTGTGCCTGTGTCGCCCTGGTGTGCTAGGCTCTGTCTGGGAGCCAGCGTCTGCACTGAAGGGGGCGCGGAATTGCACCTCCTGCGCTTCCTCCTGCCCTTGCCTCTTCGGAGTACGTCTCCACTCTCCAGGGAACACCGGCCTGTGCCCACGCGTGTCCTTCGCCGAGCTGAGCCTCTGGCGCTGCCTCCGCCATGCCCAGTGGCCTCCTCGCGCGTCCTCCGTCTTCACACCAAGGCTGCAGTACTGGCCTCTGACCCGCCAGAAGCCAAGGTGGAAATGCTCTGCAGGAGGGCCTTCCATTGCAAGCTCAGCTTCTCTCAGGCCCAGCACAGCTCAGGGCAGGGCAGGGCAGGGCAGGGCAGGGCAGGCAGGGTCTTCTGTGCTCAAGTGCGCTCTCCCTGGCTCACTCGCTCTCTCTTGCTCTTGCTCTTCCTAGGGGGCTCTGCTGCCAGCAGGAAGATCCACTGGGACTGCCAGAGCTCCCTCTGAACTTTCTGCCTCTATTTATACTGGCTTGGGGACACACCCAAGGGCCACTGCCTTGCTCTCACTGGCTGCTCACAGGACAGCCCCTCAGCCTGCTCCTGGCCCCAGGGCACACTTCCTGGCCACCCTTCTGGGAGGGGTCCCTTTGACATGCAAATGGGGCTTGTCTGTGAGAAGATCCACCTGGCCTGGGTCCTTCCCTGTCCTCCAACCCAACCAAGGCCATCTCCTCCTCCCCAGAAGCCAGGACGGGGAGTGGATTAGCGTCCCCGGACAACGCCCTGCCCTTTGGAAGCCTAAGCTGGGAAACCCACCAAGAAAACCCAAGAGATCAGGACATCTCTCTCCCTCCCAAGTCAGGAACAGACCTAGAGGAGACTATGGGCAGTATCCCAGCAAACCAGAGAAATGCCCTTCCCCCGGTGCACAGCAAGCTGCATGGAAATCTAGAAGAAGAAGTCACACCCAATGTGCCTGAAGACTAGGAGGAGGGGGCCCAACAGCAGCAGCAAGAGGAGTTGCAGGAGGAGGAGGATGAAGAGGAGGAGGAGGAGCAGGGGGAGGTGTTGGAGGAGGAGGAGCAGTTGGAGGAGGAGGAGGAGCAGGGGGAGGAGGAAGAGAAGAAGAAGAAGCACAGAAAGAGAGAAGGAGGGACCTAGAGCTGGTGGCGATGTTGGGGGGAAGATTTGGGAGAGGATGCCAACAGTGTCTGTGAAACCCCAAGAGTATCATCAGCTGCACTGACGTGACCCCCGGAGACTCTTTGCAGCGGAGAGTGGTTTCTTGTGTGTTCGTGCAGCAGGATGCGTGGGAAGGCAATCGGGACCCGAGTCGCCATGAGCACACGGAAGGAAAATGTGGTCCAACGGACCGTGGCCATGATGGCAGCATTCTCAATCGGACTGAACTTGGAATTGTAGGAGAGGTGGATGAAGTGGCAATGGAACTATGGAGAGAGGAACACTGAAATAAAATGCAGGGGATGACTGCCCAGGGAACCAACAAGCCCATGTCGGAAGAAGGACGTCCACGGTGATGTCTCTGGGCTTTCTGGTTTTGACCATCAGGCTGGATGTGCTGCCCCTATTTTCTGCTGTTGGTTTCCTTTCCCTGAGCTTTTCCTTCTGCGCCCAGTGTGTCTTTGGAGATGCATTTCCTGTCCGAATACCAAATGGTTCGCTGTCCTTTATTAATGGTTCCACGTGATCCATATTTGGTTCTGCATGTGCGTGTGCATGAGAGAGAGAGAGACAAGGAGAGTGAGAGAGAAGGGGAGGGAGCAGTTTTTATTGGCAAGATGCTTCCCTGAGCTCCCCATAGAGCCAGCAGGCAGAGGGGATGGCCTGGGGAATGCATGGGAAGGAGGGGGTGGGGGTGGGGTAGGGGCATGGGGAGGGGCGGTGGGCTGTGTGGGTGGCTACATCCAGTCTTCATCATCTGAGGTGTCCCTGCTGCTGCTGTGGGTGCCCTGGTCCAAGTGGTGAACTGCTGGCCGGGGCGCGCCTGCCCAGGACGAGGAGAGCAGCGTGCGGAGAGGCGCTTTGCGCGCGCCCTGTTTGCGGAGGTGCGGATAGCTCCGGTGGAATTCTGCGATCTCCTGGCTTGTGAGGGGAAGGTAGTTGTGATCCTCTTGGGCAGGTTCTTGCCAGCCCATGGCTTTGAGCAGTCGCTGCTCGGCTTCAGGAGAGAAGAGGGGAGCCACCCGTGGCTTGTGGGCAGGGCTGGCAGGTCTCCTGGGCAGGCTTGGAGGCTGAGTGTTGAGCAGAGGTAGGGAGGGATGGCGGTGTGCGCACTGTGCTGCCCGTGGAGGGTCCTCCCGCTGGCGATGTGGACGTGTCCAGGGCGGCTCCTTCCCTCTGGCTGGTCGCTGGGGCTTGGGGGTCATCCGGGAGGGGCTGTTGCCCAGGCAGGAGCTGACGCTGAAAGCTGTGCTCTGGGGCCGCACCACCACCTGGGCCTGAGACCCGGTGCCCATGGAGCCCCGGTGGCGCCTGTCCGCTTGGCCAGGGGCCCATTGGGCACAGGCAGGCTCCACCTGGGCAGCTTGGCTGCTGCGCGGCCTCTCCAGGGAAGGTGTGCATCCTGAGAGCCTTCTCTGCTGCTGCTGCTGCTTCTGCTGCTTCTGCTGCTTCTGCTGCTGCTGTTGCTGCCTCTGCTGCTGCTGCTGCTGCCTCTGCTGCTGCTGCTGCTGCCTCTGCTGCTGCTGCTTCTGCTGCTTCTGCTTCTTCTGCTTCTGCTGCTGCTGTTGCTGCCTCTGCTGCTGCTGCTGCTGCCTCTGCTGCTGCTGCTGCTGCTGCTTGTGCCTGTGTCGCCCTGGTGTGCTAGGCTCTGTCTGGGAGCCAGCGTCTGCACTGAAGGGGGCGCGGAATTGCACCTCCTGCGCTTCCTCCTGCCCTTGCCTCTTCGGAGTACGTCTCCACTCTCCAGGGAACACCGGCCTGTGCCCACGCGTGTCCTTCGCCGAGCTGAGCCTCTGGCGCTGCCTCCGCCATGCCCAGTGGCCTCCTCGCGCGTCCTCCGTCTTCACACCAAGGCTGCAGTACTGGCCTCTGACCCGCCAGAAGCCAAGGTGGAAATGCTCTGCAGGAGGGCCTTCCATTGCAAGCTCAGCTTCTCTCAGGCCCAGCACAGCTCAGGGCAGGGCAGGGCAGGGCAGGGCAGGGCAGGCAGGGTCTTCTGTGCTCAAGTGCGCTCTCCCTGGCTCACTCGCTCTCTCTTGCTCTTGCTCTTCCTAGGGGGCTCTGCTGCCAGCAGGAAGATCCACTGGGACTGCCAGAGCTCCCTCTGAACTTTCTGCCTCTATTTATACTGGCTTGGGGACACACCCAAGGGCCACTGCCTTGCTCTCACTGGCTGCTCACAGGACAGCCCCTCAGCCTGCTCCTGGCCCCAGGGCACACTTCCTGGCCACCCTTCTGGGAGGGGTCCCTTTGACATGCAAATGGGGCTTGTCTGTGAGAAGATCCACCTGGCCTGGGTCCTTCCCTGTCCTCCAACCCAACCAAGGCCATCTCCTCCTCCCCAGAAGCCAGGACGGGGAGTGGATTAGCGTCCCCGGACAACGCCCTGCCCTTTGGAAGCCTAAGCTGGGAAACCCACCAAGAAAACCCAAGAGATCAGGACATCTCTCTCCCTCCCAAGTCAGGAACAGACCTAGAGGAGACTATGGGCAGTATCCCAGCAAACCAGAGAAATGCCCTTCCCCCGGTGCACAGCAAGCTGCATGGAAATCTAGAAGAAGAAGTCACACCCAATGTGCCTGAAGACTAGGAGGAGGGGGCCCAACAGCAGCAGCAAGAGGAGTTGCAGGAGGAGGAGGATGAAGAGGAGGAGGAGGAGCAGGGGGAGGTGTTGGAGGAGGAGGAGCAGTTGGAGGAGGAGGAGGAGCAGGGGGAGGAGGAAGAGAAGAAGAAGAAGCACAGAAAGAGAGAAGGAGGGACCTAGAGCTGGTGGCGATGTTGGGGGGAAGATTTGGGAGAGGATGCCAACAGTGTCTGTGAAACCCCAAGAGTATCATCAGCTGCACTGACGTGACCCCCGGAGACTCTTTGCAGCGGAGAGTGGTTTCTTGTGTGTTCGTGCAGCAGGATGCGTGGGAAGGCAATCGGGACCCGAGTCGCCATGAGCACACGGAAGGAAAATGTGGTCCAACGGACCGTGGCCATGATGGCAGCATTCTCAATCGGACTGAACTTGGAATTGTAGGAGAGGTGGATGAAGTGGCAATGGAACTATGGAGAGAGGAACACTGAAATAAAATGCAGGGGATGACTGCCCAGGGAACCAACAAGCCCATGTCGGAAGAAGGACGTCCACGGTGATGTCTCTGGGCTTTCTGGTTTTGACCATCAGGCTGGATGTGCTGCCCCTATTTTCTGCTGTTGGTTTCCTTTCCCTGAGCTTTTCCTTCTGCGCCCAGTGTGTCTTTGGAGATGCATTTCCTGTCCGAATACCAAATGGTTCGCTGTCCTTTATTAATGGTTCCACGTGATCCATATTTGGTTCTGCATGTGCGTGTGCATGAGAGAGAGAGAGACAAGGAGAGTGAGAGAGAAGGGGAGGGAGCAGTTTTTATTGGCAAGATGCTTCCCTGAGCTCCCCATAGAGCCAGCAGGCAGAGGGGATGGCCTGGGGAATGCATGGGAAGGAGGGGGTGGGGGTGGGGTAGGGGCATGGGGAGGGGCGGTGGGCTGTGTGGGTGGCTACATCCAGTCTTCATCATCTGAGGTGTCCCTGCTGCTGCTGTGGGTGCCCTGGTCCAAGTGGTGAACTGCTGGCCGGGGCGCGCCTGCCCAGGAGGAGGAGAGCAGCGTGCGGAGAGGCGCTTTGCGCGCGCCCTGTTTGCGGAGGTGCGGATAGCTCCGGTGGAATTCTGCGATCTCCTGGCTTGTGAGGGGAAGGTAGTTGTGATCCTCTTGGGCAGGTTCTTGCCAGCCCATGGCTTTGAGCAGTCGCTGCTCGGCTTCAGGAGAGAAGAGGGGAGCCACCCGTGGCTTGTGGGCAGGGCTGGCAGGTCTCCTGGGCAGGCTTGGAGGCTGAGTGTTGAGCAGAGGTAGGGAGGGATGGCGGTGTGCGCACTGTGCTGCCCGTGGAGGGTCCTCCCGCTGGCGATGTGGACGTGTCCAGGGCGGCTCCTTCCCTCTGGCTGGTCGCTGGGGCTTGGGGGTCATCCGGGAGGGGCTGTTGCCCAGGCAGGAGCTGACGCTGAAAGCTGTGCTCTGGGGCCGCACCACCACCTGGGCCTGAGACCCGGTGCCCATGGAGCCCCAGTGGCGCCTGTCCGCTTGGCCAGGGGCCCATTGGGCACAGGCAGGCTCCACCTGGGCAGCTTGGCTGCTGCGCGGCCTCTCCAGGGAAGGTGTGCATCCTGAGAGCCTTCTCTGCTGCTGCTGCTGCTTCTGCTGCTTCTGCTGCTTCTGCTGCTGCTGTTGCTGCCTCTGCTGCTGCTGCTGCTGCCTCTGCTGCTGCTGCTTCTGCTGCTTCTGCTGCTTCTGCTTCTTCTGCTTCTGCTGCTGCTGTTGCTGCCTCTGCTGCTGCTGCTGCTGCCTCTGCTGCTGCTGCTGCTGCTGCTTGTGCCTGTGTCGCCCTGGTGTGCTAGGCTCTGTCTGGGAGCCAGCGTCTGCACTGAAGGGGGCGCGGAATTGCACCTCCTGCGCTTCCTCCTGCCCTTGCCTCTTCGGAGTACGTCTCCACTCTCCAGGGAACACCGGCCTGTGCCCACGCGTGTCCTTCGCCGAGCTGAGCCTCTGGCGCTGCCTCCGCCATGCCCAGTGGCCTCCTCGCGGGTCCTCCGTGTTCACACCAAGGCTGCAGTACTGGCCTCTGACCCGCCAGAAGCCAAGGTGGAAATGCTCTGCAGGAGGGCCTTCCATTGCAAGCTCAGCTTCTCTCAGGCCCAGCACAGCTCAGGGCAGGGCAGGGCAGGGCAGGGCAGGGCAGGCAGGGTCTTCTGTGCTCAAGTGCGCTCTCCCTGGCTCACTCGCTCTCTCTTGCTCTTGCTCTTCCTAGGGGGCTCTGCTGCCAGCAGGAAGATCCACTGGGACTGCCAGAGCTCCCTCTGAACTTTCTGCCTCTATTTATACTGGCTTGGGGACACACCCAAGGGCCACTGCCTTGCTCTCACTGGCTGCTCACAGGACAGCCCCTCAGCCTGCTCCTGGCCCCAGGGCACACTTCCTGGCCACCCTTCTGGGAGGGGTCCCTTTGACATGCAAATGGGGCTTGTCTGTGAGAAGATCCACCTGGCCTGGGTCCTTCCCTGTCCTCCAACCCAACCAAGGCCATCTCCTCCTCCCCAGAAGCCAGGACGGGGAGTGGATTAGCCGTCCCCGGACAACGCCCTGCCCTTTGGAAGCCTAAGCTGGGAAACCCACCAAGAAAACCCAAGAGATCAGGACATCTCTCTCCCTCCCAAGTCAGGAACAGACCTAGAGGAGACTATGGGCAGTATCCCAGCAAACCAGAGAAATGCCCTTCCCCCGGTGCACAGCAAGCTGCATGGAAATCTAGAAGAAGAAGTCACACCCAATGTGCCTGAAGACTAGGAGGAGGGGGCCCAACAGCAGCAGCAAGAGGAGTTGCAGGAGGAGGAGGATGAAGAGGAGGAGGAGGAGCAGGGGGAGGTGTTGGAGGAGGAGGAGCAGTTGGAGGAGGAGGAGGAGCAGGGGGAGGAGGAAGAGAAGAAGAAGAAGCACAGAAAGAGAGAAGGAGGGACCTAGAGCTGGTGGCGATGTTGGGGGGAAGATTTGGGAGAGGATGCCAACAGTGTCTGTGAAACCCCAAGAGTATCATCAGCTGCACTGACGTGACCCCCGGAGACTCTTTGCAGCGGAGAGTGGTTTCTTGTGTGTTCGTGCAGCAGGATGCGTGGGAAGGCAATCGGGACCCGAGTCGCCATGAGCACACGGAAGGAAAATGTGGTCCAACGGACCGTGGCCATGATGGCAGCATTCTCAATCGGACTGAACTTGGAATTGTAGGAGAGGTGGATGAAGTGGCAATGGAACTATGGAGAGAGGAACACTGAAATAAAATGCAGGGGATGACTGCCCAGGGAACCAACAAGCCCATGTCGGAAGAAGGACGTCCACGGTGATGTCTCTGGGCTTTCTGGTTTTGACCATCAGGCTGGATGTGCTGCCCCTATTTTCTGCTGTTGGTTTCCTTTCCCTGAGCTTTTCCTTCTGCGCCCAGTGTGTCTTTGGAGATGCATTTCCTGTCCGAATACCAAATGGTTCGCTGTCCTTTATTAATGGTTCCACGTGATCCATATTTGGTTCTGCATGTGCGTGTGCATGAGAGAGAGAGAGACAAGGAGAGTGAGAGAGAAGGGGAGGGAGCAGTTTTTATTGGCAAGATGCTTCCCTGAGCTCCCCATAGAGCCAGCAGGCAGAGGGGATGGCCTGGGGAATGCATGGGAAGGAGGGGGTGGGGGTGGGGTAGGGGCATGGGGAGGGGCGGTGGGCTGTGTGGGTGGCTACATCCAGTCTTCATCATCTGAGGTGTCCCTGCTGCTGCTGTGGGTGCCCTGGTCCAAGTGGTGAACTGCTGGCCGGGGCGCGCCTGCCCAGGACGAGGAGAGCAGCGTGCGGAGAGGCGCTTTGCGCGCGCCCTGTTTGCGGAGGTGCGGATAGCTCCGGTGGAATTCTGCGATCTCCTGGCTTGTGAGGGGAAGGTAGTTGTGATCCTCTTGGGCAGGTTCTTGCCAGCCCATGGCTTTGAGCAGTCGCTGCTCGGCTTCAGGAGAGAAGAGGGGAGCCACCCGTGGCTTGTGGGCAGGGCTGGCAGGTCTCCTGGGCAGGCTTGGAGGCTGAGTGTTGAGCAGAGGTAGGGAGGGATGGCGGTGTGCGCACTGTGCTGCCCGTGGAGGGTCCTCCCGCTGGCGATGTGGACGTGTCCAGGGCGGCTCCTTCCCTCTGGCTGGTCGCTGGGGCTTGGGGGTCATCCGGGAGGGGCTGTTGCCCAGGCAGGAGCTGACGCTGAAAGCTGTGCTCTGGGGCCGCACCACCACCTGGGCCTGAGACCCGGTGCCCATGGAGCCCCGGTGGCGCCTGTCCGCTTGGCCAGGGGCCCATTGGGCACAGGCAGGCTCCACCTGGGCAGCTTGGCTGCTGCGCGGCCTCTCCAGGGAAGGTGTGCATCCTGAGAGCCTTCTCTGCTGCTGCTGCTGCTTCTGCTGCTTCTGCTGCTTCTGCTGCTGCTGTTGCTGCCTCTGCTGCTGCTGCTGCTGCCTCTGCTGCTGCTGCTTCTGCTGCTTCTGCTGCTTCTGCTTCTTCTGCTTCTGCTGCTGCTGTTGCTGCCTCTGCTGCTGCTGCTGCTGCCTCTGCTGCTGCTGCTGCTGCTGCTTGTGCCTGTGTCGCCCTGGTGTGCTAGGCTCTGTCTGGGAGCCAGCGTCTGCACTGAAGGGGGCGCGGAATTGCACCTCCTGCGCTTCCTCCTGCCCTTGCCTCTTCGGAGTACGTCTCCACTCTCCAGGGAACACCGGCCTGTGCCCACGCGTGTCCTTCGCCGAGCTGAGCCTCTGGCGCTGCCTCCGCCATGCCCAGTGGCCTCCTCGCGGGTCCTCCGTGTTCACACCAAGGCTGCAGTACTGGCCTCTGACCCGCCAGAAGCCAAGGTGGAAATGCTCTGCAGGAGGGCCTTCCATTGCAAGCTCAGCTTCTCTCAGGCCCAGCACAGCTCAGGGCAGGGCAGGGCAGGGCAGGGCAGGGCAGGCAGGGTCTTCTGTGCTCAAGTGCGCTCTCCCTGGCTCACTCGCTCTCTCTTGCTCTTGCTCTTCCTAGGGGGCTCTGCTGCCAGCAGGAAGATCCACTGGGACTGCCAGAGCTCCCTCTGAACTTTCTGCCTCTATTTATACTGGCTTGGGGACACACCCAAGGGCCACTGCCTTGCTCTCACTGGCTGCTCACAGGACAGCCCCTCAGCCTGCTCCTGGCCCCAGGGCACACTTCCTGGCCACCCTTCTGGGAGGGGTCCCTTTGACATGCAAATGGGGCTTGTCTGTGAGAAGATCCACCTGGCCTGGGTCCTTCCCTGTCCTCCAACCCAACCAAGGCCATCTCCTCCTCCCCAGAAGCCAGGACGGGGAGTGGATTAGCGTCCCCGGACAACGCCCTGCCCTTTGGAAGCCTAAGCTGGGAAACCCACCAAGAAAACCCAAGAGATCAGGACATCTCTCTCCCTCCCAAGTCAGGAACAGACCTAGAGGAGACTATGGGCAGTATCCCAGCAAACCAGAGAAATGCCCTTCCCCCGGTGCACAGCAAGCTGCATGGAAATCTAGAAGAAGAAGTCACACCCAATGTGCCTGAAGACTAGGAGGAGGGGGCCCAACAGCAGCAGCAAGAGGAGTTGCAGGAGGAGGAGGATGAAGAGGAGGAGGAGGAGCAGGGGGAGGTGTTGGAGGAGGAGGAGCAGTTGGAGGAGGAGGAGGAGCAGGGGGAGGAGGAAGAGAAGAAGAAGAAGCACAGAAAGAGAGAAGGAGGGACCTAGAGCTGGTGGCGATGTTGGGGGGAAGATTTGGGAGAGGATGCCAACAGTGTCTGTGAAACCCCAAGAGTATCATCAGCTGCACTGACGTGACCCCCGGAGACTCTTTGCAGCGGAGAGTGGTTTCTTGTGTGTTCGTGCAGCAGGATGCGTGGGAAGGCAATCGGGACCCGAGTCGCCATGAGCACACGGAAGGAAAATGTGGTCCAACGGACCGTGGCCATGATGGCAGCATTCTCAATCGGACTGAACTTGGAATTGTAGGAGAGGTGGATGAAGTGGCAATGGAACTATGGAGAGAGGAACACTGAAATAAAATGCAGGGGATGACTGCCCAGGGAACCAACAAGCCCATGTCGGAAGAAGGACGTCCACGGTGATGTCTCTGGGCTTTCTGGTTTTGACCATCAGGCTGGATGTGCTGCCCCTATTTTCTGCTGTTGGTTTCCTTTCCCTGAGCTTTTCCTTCTGCGCCCAGTGTGTCTTTGGAGATGCATTTCCTGTCCGAATACCAAATGGTTCGCTGTCCTTTATTAATGGTTCCACGTGATCCATATTTGGTTCTGCATGTGCGTGTGCATGAGAGAGAGAGAGACAAGGAGAGTGAGAGAGAAGGGGAGGGAGCAGTTTTTATTGGCAAGATGCTTCCCTGAGCTCCCCATAGAGCCAGCAGGCAGAGGGGATGGCCTGGGGAATGCATGGGAAGGAGGGGGTGGGGGTGGGGTAGGGGCATGGGGAGGGGCGGTGGGCTGTGTGGGTGGCTACATCCAGTCTTCATCATCTGAGGTGTCCCTGCTGCTGCTGTGGGTGCCCTGGTCCAAGTGGTGAACTGCTGGCCGGGGCGCGCCTGCCCAGGACGAGGAGAGCAGCGTGCGGAGAGGCGCTTTGCGCGCGCCCTGTTTGCGGAGGTGCGGATAGCTCCGGTGGAATTCTGCGATCTCCTGGCTTGTGAGGGGAAGGTAGTTGTGATCCTCTTGGGCAGGTTCTTGCCAGCCCATGGCTTTGAGCAGTCGCTGCTCGGCTTCAGGAGAGAAGAGGGGAGCCACCCGTGGCTTGTGGGCAGGGCTGGCAGGTCTCCTGGGCAGGCTTGGAGGCTGAGTGTTGAGCAGAGGTAGGGAGGGATGGCGGTGTGCGCACTGTGCTGCCCGTGGAGGGTCCTCCCGCTGGCGATGTGGACGTGTCCAGGGCGGCTCCTTCCCTCTGGCTGGTCGCTGGGGCTTGGGGGTCATCCGGGAGGGGCTGTTGCCCAGGCAGGAGCTGACGCTGAAAGCTGTGCTCTGGGGCCGCACCACCACCTGGGCCTGAGACCCGGTGCCCATGGAGCCCCAGTGGCGCCTGTCCGCTTGGCCAGGGGCCCATTGGGCACAGGCAGGCTCCACCTGGGCAGCTTGGCTGCTGCGCGGCCTCTCCAGGGAAGGTGTGCATCCTGAGAGCCTTCTCTGCTGCTGCTGCTGCTTCTGCTGCTTCTGCTGCTGCTGTTGCTGCCTCTGCTGCTGCTGCTGCTGCCTCTGCTGCTGCTGCTTCTGCTGCTTCTGCTGCTTCTGCTTCTTCTGCTTCTGCTGCTGCTGTTGCTGCCTCTGCTGCTGCTGCCGCTGCCTCTGCTGCTGCTGCTGCTGCTGCTTGTGCCTGTGTCGCCCTGGTGTGCTAGGCTCTGTCTGGGAGCCAGCGTCTGCACTGAAGGGGGCGCGGAATTGCACCTCCTGCGCTTCCTCCTGCCCTTGCCTCTTCGGAGTACGTCTCCACTCTCCAGGGAACACCGGCCTGTGCCCACGCGTGTCCTTCGCCGAGCTGAGCCTCTGGCGCTGCCTCCGCCATGCCCAGTGGCCTCCTCGCGGGTCCTCCGTGTTCACACCAAGGCTGCAGTACTGGCCTCTGACCCGCCAGAAGCCAAGGTGGAAATGCTCTGCAGGAGGGCCTTCCATTGCAAGCTCAGCTTCTCTCAGGCCCAGCACAGCTCAGGGCAGGGCAGGGCAGGGCAGGGCAGGGCAGGCAGGGTCTTCTGTGCTCAAGTGCGCTCTCCCTGGCTCACTCGCTCTCTCTTGCTCTTGCTCTTCCTAGGGGGCTCTGCTGCCAGCAGGAAGATCCACTGGGACTGCCAGAGCTCCCTCTGAACTTTCTGCCTCTATTTATACTGGCTTGGGGACACACCCAAGGGCCACTGCCTTGCTCTCACTGGCTGCTCACAGGACAGCCCCTCAGCCTGCTCCTGGCCCCAGGGCACACTTCCTGGCCACCCTTCTGGGAGGGGTCCCTTTGACATGCAAATGGGGCTTGTCTGTGAGAAGATCCACCTGGCCTGGGTCCTTCCCTGTCCTCCAACCCAACCAAGGCCATCTCCTCCTCCCCAGAAGCCAGGATGGGGAGTGGATTAGCGTCCCCGGACAACGCCCTGCCCTTTGGAAGCCTAAGCTGGGAAACCCACCAAGAAAACCCAAGAGATCAGGACATCTCTCTCCCTCCCAAGTCAGGAACAGACCTAGAGGAGACTATGGGCAGTATCCCAGCAAACCAGAGAAATGCCCTTCCCCCGGTGCACAGCAAGCTGCATGGAAATCTAGAAGAAGAAGTCACACCCAATGTGCCTGAAGACTAGGAGGAGGGGGCCCAACAGCAGCAGCAAGAGGAGTTGCAGGAGGAGGAGGATGAAGAGGAGGAGGAGGAGCAGGGGGAGGTGTTGGAGGAGGAGGAGCAGTTGGAGGAGGAGGAGGAGCAGGGGGAGGAGGAAGAGAAGAAGAAGAAGCACAGAAAGAGAGAAGGAGGGACCTAGAGCTGGTGGCGATGTTGGGGGGAAGATTTGGGAGAGGATGCCAACAGTGTCTGTGAAACCCCAAGAGTATCATCAGCTGCACTGACGTGACCCCCGGAGACTCTTTGCAGCGGAGAGTGGTTTCTTGTGTGTTCGTGCAGCAGGATGCGTGGGAAGGCAATCGGGACCCGAGTCGCCATGAGCACACGGAAGGAAAATGTGGTCCAACGGACCGTGGCCATGATGGCAGCATTCTCAATCGGACTGAACTTGGAATTGTAGGAGAGGTGGATGAAGTGGCAATGGAACTATGGAGAGAGGAACACTGAAATAAAATGCAGGGGATGACTGCCCAGGGAACCAACAAGCCCATGTCGGAAGAAGGACGTCCACGGTGATGTCTCTGGGCTTTCTGGTTTTGACCATCAGGCTGGATGTGCTGCCCCTATTTTCTGCTGTTGGTTTCCTTTCCCTGAGCTTTTCCTTCTGCGCCCAGTGTGTCTTTGGAGATGCATTTCCTGTCCGAATACCAAATGGTTCGCTGTCCTTTATTAATGGTTCCACGTGATCCATATTTGGTTCTGCATGTGCGTGTGCATGAGAGAGAGAGAGACAAGGAGAGTGAGAGAGAAGGGGAGGGAGCAGTTTTTATTGGCAAGATGCTTCCCTGAGCTCCCCATAGAGCCAGCAGGCAGAGGGGATGGCCTGGGGAATGCATGGGAAGGAGGGGGTGGGGGTGGGGTAGGGGCATGGGGAGGGGCGGTGGGCTGTGTGGGTGGCTACATCCAGTCTTCATCATCTGAGGTGTCCCTGCTGCTGCTGTGGGTGCCCTGGTCCAAGTGGTGAACTGCTGGCCGGGGCGCGCCTGCCCAGGACGAGGAGAGCAGCGTGCGGAGAGGCGCTTTGCGCGCGCCCTGTTTGCGGAGGTGCGGATAGCTCCGGTGGAATTCTGCGATCTCCTGGCTTGTGAGGGGAAGGTAGTTGTGATCCTCTTGGGCAGGTTCTTGCCAGCCCATGGCTTTGAGCAGTCGCTGCTCGGCTTCAGGAGAGAAGAGGGGAGCCACCCGTGGCTTGTGGGCAGGGCTGGCAGGTCTCCTGGGCAGGCTTGGAGGCTGAGTGTTGAGCAGAGGTAGGGAGGGATGGCGGTGTGCGCACTGTGCTGCCCGTGGAGGGTCCTCCCGCTGGCGATGTGGACGTGTCCAGGGCGGCTCCTTCCCTCTGGCTGGTCGCTGGGGCTTGGGGGTCATCCGGGAGGGGCTGTTGCCCAGGCAGGAGCTGACGCTGAAAGCTGTGCTCTGGGGCCGCACCACCACCTGGGCCTGAGACCCGGTGCCCATGGAGCCCCGGTGGCGCCTGTCCGCTTGGCCAGGGGCCCATTGGGCACAGGCAGGCTCCACCTGGGCAGCTTGGCTGCTGCGCGGCCTCTCCAGGGAAGGTGTGCATCCTGAGAGCCTTCTCTGCTGCTGCTGCTGCTTCTGCTGCTTCTGCTGCTTCTGCTGCTGCTGTTGCTGCCTCTGCTGCTGCTGCTGCTGCCTCTGCTGCTGCTGCTTCTGCTGCTTCTGCTGCTTCTGCTTCTTCTGCTTCTGCTGCTGCTGTTGCTGCCTCTGCTGCTGCTGCTGCTGCCTCTGCTGCTGCTGCTGCTGCTGCTTGTGCCTGTGTCGCCCTGGTGTGCTAGGCTCTGTCTGGGAGCCAGCGTCTGCACTGAAGGGGGCGCGGAATTGCACCTCCTGCGCTTCCTCCTGCCCTTGCCTCTTCGGAGTACGTCTCCACTCTCCAGGGAACACCGGCCTGTGCCCACGCGTGTCCTTCGCCGAGCTGAGCCTCTGGCGCTGCCTCCGCCATGCCCAGTGGCCTCCTCGCGGGTCCTCCGTGTTCACACCAAGGCTGCAGTACTGGCCTCTGACCCGCCAGAAGCCAAGGTGGAAATGCTCTGCAGGAGGGCCTTCCATTGCAAGCTCAGCTTCTCTCAGGCCCAGCACAGCTCAGGGCAGGGCAGGGCAGGGCAGGGCAGGGCAGGCAGGGTCTTCTGTGCTCAAGTGCGCTCTCCCTGGCTCACTCGCTCTCTCTTGCTCTTGCTCTTCCTAGGGGGCTCTGCTGCCAGCAGGAAGATCCACTGGGACTGCCAGAGCTCCCTCTGAACTTTCTGCCTCTATTTATACTGGCTTGGGGACACACCCAAGGGCCACTGCCTTGCTCTCACTGGCTGCTCACAGGACAGCCCCTCAGCCTGCTCCTGGCCCCAGGGCACACTTCCTGGCCACCCTTCTGGGAGGGGTCCCTTTGACATGCAAATGGGGCTTGTCTGTGAGAAGATCCACCTGGCCTGGGTCCTTCCCTGTCCTCCAACCCAACCAAGGCCATCTCCTCCTCCCCAGAAGCCAGGATGGGGAGTGGATTAGCGTCCCTGGACAATGCCCTGCCCTTTGGAAGCCTAAGCTGGGAAACCCACCAAGAAAACCCAAGAGATCAGGACATCTCTCTCCCTCCCAAGTCAGGAACAGACCTAGAGGAGACTATGGGCAGTATCCCAGCAAACCAGAGAAATGCCCTTCCCCCGGTGCACAGCAAGCTGCATGGAAATCTAGAAGAAGAAGTCACACCCAATGTGCCTGAAGACTAGGAGGAGGGGGCCCAACAGCAGCAGCAAGAGGAGTTGCAGGAGGAGGAGGATGAAGAGGAGGAGGAGGAGCAGGGGGAGGTGTTGGAGGAGGAGGAGCAGTTGGAGGAGGAGGAGGAGCAGGGGGAGGAGGAAGAGAAGAAGAAGAAGCACAGAAAGAGAGAAGGAGGGACCTAGAGCTGGTGGCGATGTTGGGGGGAAGATTTGGGAGAGGATGCCAACAGTGTCTGTGAAACCCCAAGAGTATCATCAGCTGCACTGACGTGACCCCCGGAGACTCTTTGCAGCGGAGAGTGGTTTCTTGTGTGTTCGTGCAGCAGGATGCGTGGGAAGGCAATCGGGACCCGAGTCGCCATGAGCACACGGAAGGAAAATGTGGTCCAACGGACCGTGGCCATGATGGCAGCATTCTCAATCGGACTGAACTTGGAATTGTAGGAGAGGTGGATGAAGTGGCAATGGAACTATGGAGAGAGGAACACTGAAATAAAATGCAGGGGATGACTGCCCAGGGAACCAACAAGCCCATGTCGGAAGAAGGACGTCCACGGTGATGTCTCTGGGCTTTCTGGTTTTGACCATCAGGCTGGATGTGCTGCCCCTATTTTCTGCTGTTGGTTTCCTTTCCCTGAGCTTTTCCTTCTGCGCCCAGTGTGTCTTTGGAGATGCATTTCCTGTCCGAATACCAAATGGTTCGCTGTCCTTTATTAATGGTTCCACGTGATCCATATTTGGTTCTGCATGTGCGTGTGCATGAGAGAGAGAGAGACAAGGAGAGTGAGAGAGAAGGGGAGGGAGCAGTTTTTATTGGCAAGATGCTTCCCTGAGCTCCCCATAGAGCCAGCAGGCAGAGGGGATGGCCTGGGGAATGCATGGGAAGGAGGGGGTGGGGGTGGGGTAGGGGCATGGGGAGGGGCGGTGGGCTGTGTGGGTGGCTACATCCAGTCTTCATCATCTGAGGTGTCCCTGCTGCTGCTGTGGGTGCCCTGGTCCAAGTGGTGAACTGCTGGCCGGGGCGCGCCTGCCCAGGACGAGGAGAGCAGCGTGCGGAGAGGCGCTTTGCGCGCGCCCTGTTTGCGGAGGTGCGGATAGCTCCGGTGGAATTCTGCGATCTCCTGGCTTGTGAGGGGAAGGTAGTTGTGATCCTCTTGGGCAGGTTCTTGCCAGCCCATGGCTTTGAGCAGTCGCTGCTCGGCTTCAGGAGAGAAGAGGGGAGCCACCCGTGGCTTGTGGGCAGGGCTGGCAGGTCTCCTGGGCAGGCTTGGAGGCTGAGTGTTGAGCAGAGGTAGGGAGGGATGGCGGTGTGCGCACTGTGCTGCCCGTGGAGGGTCCTCCCGCTGGCGATGTGGACGTGTCCAGGGCGGCTCCTTCCCTCTGGCTGGTCGCTGGGGCTTGGGGGTCATCCGGGAGGGGCTGTTGCCCAGGCAGGAGCTGACGCTGAAAGCTGTGCTCTGGGGCCGCACCACCACCTGGGCCTGAGACCCGGTGCCCATGGAGCCCCGGTGGCGCCTGTCCGCTTGGCCAGGGGCCCATTGGGCACAGGCAGGCTCCACCTGGGCAGCTTGGCTGCTGCGCGGCCTCTCCAGGGAAGGTGTGCATCCTGAGAGCCTTCTCTGCTGCTGCTGCTGCTTCTGCTGCTTCTGCTGCTTCTGCTGCTGCTGTTGCTGCCTCTGCTGCTGCTGCTGCTGCCTCTGCTGCTGCTGCTTCTGCTGCTTCTGCTGCTTCTGCTTCTTCTGCTTCTGCTGCTGCTGTTGCTGCCTCTGCTGCTGCTGCTGCTGCCTCTGCTGCTGCTGCTGCTGCTGCTTGTGCCTGTGTCGCCCTGGTGTGCTAGGCTCTGTCTGGGAGCCAGCGTCTGCACTGAAGGGGGCGCGGAATTGCACCTCCTGCGCTTCCTCCTGCCCTTGCCTCTTCGGAGTACGTCTCCACTCTCCAGGGAACACCGGCCTGTGCCCACGCGTGTCCTTCGCCGAGCTGAGCCTCTGGCGCTGCCTCCGCCATGCCCAGTGGCCTCCTCGCGGGTCCTCCGTGTTCACACCAAGGCTGCAGTACTGGCCTCTGACCCGCCAGAAGCCAAGGTGGAAATGCTCTGCAGGAGGGCCTTCCATTGCAAGCTCAGCTTCTCTCAGGCCCAGCACAGCTCAGGGCAGGGCAGGGCAGGGCAGGGCAGGGCAGGCAGGGTCTTCTGTGCTCAAGTGCGCTCTCCCTGGCTCACTCGCTCTCTCTTGCTCTTGCTCTTCCTAGGGGGCTCTGCTGCCAGCAGGAAGATCCACTGGGACTGCCAGAGCTCCCTCTGAACTTTCTGCCTCTATTTATACTGGCTTGGGGACACACCCAAGGGCCACTGCCTTGCTCTCACTGGCTGCTCACAGGACAGCCCCTCAGCCTGCTCCTGGCCCCAGGGCACACTTCCTGGCCACCCTTCTGGGAGGGGTCCCTTTGACATGCAAATGGGGCTTGTCTGTGAGAAGATCCACCTGGCCTGGGTCCTTCCCTGTCCTCCAACCCAACCAAGGCCATCTACTCCTCCCCAGAAGCCAGGACGGGGAGTGGATTAGCGTCCCCGGACAACGCCCTGCCCTTTGGAAGCCTAAGCTGGGAAACCCACCAAGAAAACCCAAGAGATCAGGACATCTCTCTCCCTCCCAAGTCAGGAACAGACCTAGAGGAGACTATGGGCAGTATCCCAGCAAACCAGAGAAATGCCCTTCCCCCGGTGCACAGCAAGCTGCATGGAAATCTAGAAGAAGAAGTCACACCCAATGTGCCTGAAGACTAGGAGGAGGGGGCCCAACAGCAGCAGCAAGAGGAGTTGCAGGAGGAGGAGGATGAAGAGGAGGAGGAGGAGCAGGGGGAGGTGTTGGAGGAGGAGGAGCAGTTGGAGGAGGAGGAGGAGCAGGGGGAGGAGGAAGAGAAGAAGAAGAAGCACAGAAAGAGAGAAGGAGGGACCTAGAGCTGGTGGCGATGTTGGGGGGAAGATTTGGGAGAGGATGCCAACAGTGTCTGTGAAACCCCAAGAGTATCATCAGCTGCACTGACGTGACCCCCGGAGACTCTTTGCAGCGGAGAGTGGTTTCTTGTGTGTTCGTGCAGCAGGATGCGTGGGAAGGCAATCGGGACCCGAGTCGCCATGAGCACACGGAAGGAAAATGTGGTCCAACGGACCGTGGCCATGATGGCAGCATTCTCAATCGGACTGAACTTGGAATTGTAGGAGAGGTGGATGAAGTGGCAATGGAACTATGGAGAGAGGAACACTGAAATAAAATGCAGGGGATGACTGCCCAGGGAACCAACAAGCCCATGTCGGAAGAAGGACGTCCACGGTGATGTCTCTGGGCTTTCTGGTTTTGACCATCAGGCTGGATGTGCTGCCCCTATTTTCTGCTGTTGGTTTCCTTTCCCTGAGCTTTTCCTTCTGCGCCCAGTGTGTCTTTGGAGATGCATTTCCTGTCCGAATACCAAATGGTTCGCTGTCCTTTATTAATGGTTCCACGTGATCCATATTTGGTTCTGCATGTGCGTGTGCATGAGAGAGAGAGAGACAAGGAGAGTGAGAGAGAAGGGGAGGGAGCAGTTTTTATTGGCAAGATGCTTCCCTGAGCTCCCCATAGAGCCAGCAGGCAGAGGGGATGGCCTGGGGAATGCATGGGAAGGAGGGGGTGGGGGTGGGGTAGGGGCATGGGGAGGGGCGGTGGGCTGTGTGGGTGGCTACATCCAGTCTTCATCATCTGAGGTGTCCCTGCTGCTGCTGTGGGTGCCCTGGTCCAAGTGGTGAACTGCTGGCCGGGGCGCGCCTGCCCAGGACGAGGAGAGCAGCGTGCGGAGAGGCGCTTTGCGCGCGCCCTGTTTGCGGAGGTGCGGATAGCTCCGGTGGAATTCTGCGATCTCCTGGCTTGTGAGGGGAAGGTAGTTGTGATCCTCTTGGGCAGCTTCTTGCCAGCCCATGGCTTTGAGCAGTCGCTGCTCGGCTTCAGGAGAGAAGAGGGGAGCCACCCGTGGCTTGTGGGCAGGGCTGGCAGGTCTCCTGGGCAGGCTTGGAGGCTGAGTGTTGAGCAGAGGTAGGGAGGGATGGCGGTGTGCGCACTGTGCTGCCCGTGGAGGGTCCTCCCGCTGGCGATGTGGACGTGTCCAGGGCGGCTCCTTCCCTCTGGCTGGTCGCTGGGGCTTGGGGGTCATCCGGGAGGGGCTGTTGCCCAGGCAGGAGCTGACGCTGAAAGCTGTGCTCTGGGGCCGCACCACCACCTGGGCCTGAGACCCGGTGCCCATGGAGCCCCAGTGGCGCCTGTCCGCTTGGCCAGGGGCCCATTGGGCACAGGCAGGCTCCACCTGGGCAGCTTGGCTGCTGCGCGGCCTCTCCAGGGAAGGTGTGCATCCTGAGAGCCTTCTCTGCTGCTGCTGCTGCTTCTGCTGCTTCTGCTGCTTCTGCTGCTGCTGTTGCTGCCTCTGCTGCTGCTGCTGCCTCTGCTGCTGCTGCTTCTGCTGCTTCTGCTGCTTCTGCTTCTTCTGCTTCTGCTGCTGCTGTTGCTGCCTCTGCTGCTGCTGCTGCTGCCTCTGCTGCTGCTGCTGCTGCTGCTTGTGCCTGTGTCGCCCTGGTGTGCTAGGCTCTGTCTGGGAGCCAGCGTCTGCACTGAAGGGGGCGCGGAATTGCACCTCCTGCGCTTCCTCCTGCCCTTGCCTCTTCGGAGTATGTCTCCACTCTCCAGGGAACACCGGCCTGTGCCCACGCGTGTCCTTCGCCGAGCTGAGCCTCTGGCGCTGCCTCCGCCATGCCCAGTGGCCTCCTCGCGGGTCCTCCGTGTTCACACCAAGGCTGCAGTACTGGCCTCTGACCCGCCAGAAGCCAAGGTGGAAATGCTCTGCAGGAGGGCCTTCCATTGCAAGCTCAGCTTCTCTCAGGCCCAGCACAGCTCAGGGCAGGGCAGGGCAGGGCAGGGCAGGGCAGGCAGGGTCTTCTGTGCTCAAGTGCGCTCTCCCTGGCTCACTCGCTCTCTCTTGCTCTTGCTCTTCCTAGGGGGCTCTGCTGCCAGCAGGAAGATCCACTGGGACTGCCAGAGCTCCCTCTGAACTTTCTGCCTCTATTTATACTGGCTTGGGGACACACCCAAGGGCCACTGCCTTGCTCTCACTGGCTGCTCACAGGACAGCCCCTCAGCCTGCTCCTGGCCCCAGGGCACACTTCCTGGCCACCCTTCTGGGAGGGGTCCCTTTGACATGCAAATGGGGCTTGTCTGTGAGAAGATCCACCTGGCCTGGGTCCTTCCCTGTCCTCCAACCCAACCAAGGCCATCTCCTCCTCCCCAGAAGCCAGGACGGGGAGTGGATTAGCGTCCCCGGACAACGCCCTGCCCTTTGGAAGCCTAAGCTGGGAAACCCACCAAGAAAACCCAAGAGATCAGGACATCTCTCTCCCTCCCAAGTCAGGAACAGACCTAGAGGAGACTATGGGCAGTATCCCAGCAAACCAGAGAAATGCCCTTCCCCCGGTGCACAGCAAGCTGCATGGAAATCTAGAAGAAGAAGTCACACCCAATGTGCCTGAAGACTAGGAGGAGGGGGCCCAACAGCAGCAGCAAGAGGAGTTGCAGGAGGAGGAGGATGAAGAGGAGGAGGAGGAGCAGGGGGAGGTGTTGGAGGAGGAGGAGCAGTTGGAGGAGGAGGAGGAGCAGGGGGAGGAGGAAGAGTAGAAGAAGAAGAAGAAGAAGCACAGAAAGAGAGAAGGAGGGACCTAGAGCTGGTGGCGATGTTGGGGGGAAGATTTGGGAGAGGATGCCAACAGTGTCTGTGAAACCCCAAGAGTATCATCAGCTGCACTGACGTGACCCCCGGAGACTCTTTGCAGCGGAGAGTGGTTTCTTGTGTGTTCGTGCAGCAGGATGCGTGGGAAGGCAATCGGGACCCGAGTCGCCATGAGCACACGGAAGGAAAATGTGGTCCAACGGACCGTGGCCATGATGGCAGCATTCTCAATCGGACTGAACTTGGAATTGTAGGAGAGGTGGATGAAGTGGCAATGGAACTATGGAGAGAGGAACACTGAAATAAAATGCAGGGGATGACTGCCCAGGGAACCAACAAGCCCATGTCGGAAGAAGGACGTCCACGGTGATGTCTCTGGGCTTTCTGGTTTTGACCATCAGGCTGGATGTGCTGCCCCTATTTTCTGCTGTTGGTTTCCTTTCCCTGAGCTTTTCCTTCTGCGCCCAGTGTGTCTTTGGAGATGCATTTCCTGTCCGAATACCAAATGGTTCGCTGTCCTTTATTAATGGTTCCACGTGATCCATATTTGGTTCTGCATGTGCGTGTGCATGAGAGAGAGAGAGACAAGGAGAGTGAGAGAGAAGGGGAGGGAGCAGTTTTTATTGGCAAGATGCTTCCCTGAGCTCCCCATAGAGCCAGCAGGCAGAGGGGATGGCCTGGGGAATGCATGGGAAGGAGGGGGTGGGGGTGGGGTAGGGGCATGGGGAGGGGCGGTGGGCTGTGTGGGTGGCTACATCCAGTCTTCATCATCTGAGGTGTCCCTGCTGCTGCTGTGGGTGCCCTGGTCCAAGTGGTGAACTGCTGGCCGGGGCGCGCCTGCCCAGGAGGAGGAGAGCAGCGTGCGGAGAGGCGCTTTGCGCGCGCCCTGTTTGCGGAGGTGCGGATAGCTCCGGTGGAATTCTGCGATCTCCTGGCTTGTGAGGGGAAGGTAGTTGTGATCCTCTTGGGCAGGTTCTTGCCAGCCCATGGCTTTGAGCAGTCGCTGCTCGGCTTCAGGAGAGAAGAGGGGAGCCACCCGTGGCTTGTGGGCAGGGCTGGCAGGTCTCCTGGGCAGGCTTGGAGGCTGAGTGTTGAGCAGAGGTAGGGAGGGATGGCGGTGTGCGCACTGTGCTGCCCGTGGAGGGTCCTCCCGCTGGCGATGTGGACGTGTCCAGGGCGGCTCCTTCCCTCTGGCTGGTCGCTGGGGCTTGGGGGTCATCCGGGAGGGGCTGTTGCCCAGGCAGGAGCTGACGCTGAAAGCTGTGCTCTGGGGCCGCACCACCACCTGGGCCTGAGACCCGGTGCCCATGGAGCCCCAGTGGCGCCTGTCCGCTTGGCCAGGGGCCCATTGGGCACAGGCAGGCTCCACCTGGGCAGCTTGGCTGCTGCGCGGCCTCTCCAGGGAAGGTGTGCATCCTGAGAGCCTTCTCTGCTGCTGCTGCTGCTTCTGCTGCTTCTGCTGCTGCTGTTGCTGCCTCTGCTGCTGCTGCTGCCTCTGCTGCTGCTGCTTCTGCTGCTTCTGCTTCTTCTGCTTCTGCTGCTGCTGTTGCTGCCTCTGCAGCTGCTGCCGCTGCCTCTGCTGCTGCTGCTGCTGCTGCTTGTGCCTGTGTCGCCCTGGTGTGCTAGGCTCTGTCTGGGAGCCAGCGTCTGCACTGAAGGGGGCGCGGAATTGCACCTCCTGCGCTTCCTCCTGCCCTTGCCTCTTCGGAGTACGTCTCCACTCTCCAGGGAACACCGGCCTGTGCCCACGCGTGTCCTTCGCCGAGCTGAGCCTCTGGCGCTGCCTCCGCCATGCCCAGTGGCCTCCTCGCGGGTCCTCCGTGTTCACACCAAGGCTGCAGTACTGGCCTCTGACCCGCCAGAAGCCAAGGTGGAAATGCTCTGCAGGAGGGCCTTCCATTGCAAGCTCAGCTTCTCTCAGGCCCAGCACAGCTCAGGGCAGGGCAGGGCAGGGCAGGGCAGGCAGGGTCTTCTGTGCTCAAGTGCGCTCTCCCTGGCTCACTCGCTCTCTCTTGCTCTTGCTCTTCCTAGGGGGCTCTGCTGCCAGCAGGAAGATCCACTGGGACTGCCAGAGCTCCCTCTGAACTTTCTGCCTCTATTTATACTGGCTTGGGGACACACCCAAGGGCCACTGCCTTGCTCTCACTGGCTGCTCACAGGACAGCCCCTCAGCCTGCTCCTGGCCCCAGGGCACACTTCCTGGCCACCCTTCTGGGAGGGGTCCCTTTGACATGCAAATGGGGCTTGTCTGTGAGAAGATCCACCTGGCCTGGGTCCTTCCCTGTCCTCCAACCCAACCAAGGCCATCTACTCCTCCCCAGAAGCCAGGACGGGGAGTGGATTAGCGTCCCCGGACAACGCCCTGCCCTTTGGAAGCCTAAGCTGGGAAACCCACCAAGAAAACCCAAGAGATCAGGACATCTCTCTCCCTCCCAAGTCAGGAACAGACCTAGAGGAGACTATGGGCAGTATCCCAGCAAACCAGAGAAATGCCCTTCCCCCGGTGCACAGCAAGCTGCATGGAAATCTAGAAGAAGAAGTCACACCCAATGTGCCTGAAGACTAGGAGGAGGGGGCCCAACAGCAGCAGCAAGAGGAGTTGCAGGAGGAGGAGGATGAAGAGGAGGAGGAGGAGCAGGGGGAGGTGTTGGAGGAGGAGGAGCAGTTGGAGGAGGAGGAGGAGCAGGGGGAGGAGGAAGAGTAGAAGAAGAAGAAGAAGAAGCACAGAAAGAGAGAAGGAGGGACCTAGAGCTGGTGGCGATGTTGGGGGGAAGATTTGGGAGAGGATGCCAACAGTGTCTGTGAAACCCCAAGAGTATCATCAGCTGCACTGACGTGACCCCCGGAGACTCTTTGCAGCGGAGAGTGGTTTCTTGTGTGTTCGTGCAGCAGGATGCGTGGGAAGGCAATCGGGACCCGAGTCGCCATGAGCACACGGAAGGAAAATGTGGTCCAACGGACCGTGGCCATGATGGCAGCATTCTCAATCGGACTGAACTTGGAATTGTAGGAGAGGTGGATGAAGTGGCAATGGAACTATGGAGAGAGGAACACTGAAATAAAATGCAGGGGATGACTGCCCAGGGAACCAACAAGCCCATGTCGGAAGAAGGACGTCCACGGTGATGTCTCTGGGCTTTCTGGTTTTGACCATCAGGCTGGATGTGCTGCCCCTATTTTCTGCTGTTGGTTTCCTTTCCCTGAGCTTTTCCTTCTGCGCCCAGTGTGTCTTTGGAGATGCATTTCCTGTCCGAATACCAAATGGTTCGCTGTCCTTTATTAATGGTTCCACGTGATCCATATTTGGTTCTGCATGTGCGTGTGCATGAGAGAGAGAGAGACAAGGAGAGTGAGAGAGAAGGGGAGGGAGCAGTTTTTATTGGCAAGATGCTTCCCTGAGCTCCCCATAGAGCCAGCAGGCAGAGGGGATGGCCTGGGGAATGCATGGGAAGGAGGGGGTGGGGGTGGGGTAGGGGCATGGGGAGGGGCGGTGGGCTGTGTGGGTGGCTACATCCAGTCTTCATCATCTGAGGTGTCCCTGCTGCTGCTGTGGGTGCCCTGGTCCAAGTGGTGAACTGCTGGCCGGGGCGCGCCTGCCCAGGAGGAGGAGAGCAGCGTGCGGAGAGGCGCTTTGCGCGCGCCCTGTTTGCGGAGGTGCGGATAGCTCCGGTGGAATTCTGCGATCTCCTGGCTTGTGAGGGGAAGGTAGTTGTGATCCTCTTGGGCAGGTTCTTGCCAGCCCATGGCTTTGAGCAGTCGCTGCTCGGCTTCAGGAGAGAAGAGGGGAGCCACCCGTGGCTTGTGGGCAGGGCTGGCAGGTCTCCTGGGCAGGCTTGGAGGCTGAGTGTTGAGCAGAGGTAGGGAGGGATGGCGGTGTGCGCACTGTGCTGCCCGTGGAGGGTCCTCCCACTGGCGATGTGGACGTGTCCAGGGCGGCTCCTTCCCTCTGGCTGGTCGCTGGGGCTTGGGGGTCATCCGGGAGGGGCTGTTGCCCAGGCAGGAGCTGACGCTGAAAGCTGTGCTCTGGGGCCGCACCACCACCTGGGCCTGAGACCCGGTGCCCATGGAGCCCCAGTGGCGCCTGTCCGCTTGGCCAGGGGCCCATTGGGCACAGGCAGGCTCCACCTGGGCAGCTTGGCTGCTGCGCGGCCTCTCCAGGGAAGGTGTGCATCCTGAGAGCCTTCTCTGCTGCTGCTGCTGCTTCTGCTGCTTCTGCTGCTGCTGTTGCTGCCTCTGCTGCTGCTGCTGCTGCCTCTGCTGCTGCTGCTTCTGCTGCTTCTGCTTCTTCTGCTTCTGCTGCTGCTGTTGCTGCCTCTGCTGCTGCTGCCGCTGCCTCTGCTGCTGCTGCTGCTGCTGCTTGTGCCTGTGTCGCCCTGGTGTGCTAGGCTCTGTCTGGGAGCCAGCGTCTGCACTGAAGGGGGCGCGGAATTGCACCTCCTGCGCTTCCTCCTGCCCTTGCCTCTTCGGAGTACGTCTCCACTCTCCAGGGAACACCGGCCTGTGCCCACGCGTGTCCTTCGCCGAGCTGAGCCTCTGGCGCTGCCTCCGCCATGCCCAGTGGCCTCCTCGCGGGTCCTCCGTGTTCACACCAAGGCTGCAGTACTGGCCTCTGACCCGCCAGAAGCCAAGGTGGAAATGCTCTGCAGGAGGGCCTTCCATTGCAAGCTCAGCTTCTCTCAGGCCCAGCACAGCTCAGGGCAGGGCAGGGCAGGGCAGGGCAGGGCAGGGCAGGCAGGGTCTTCTGTGCTCAAGTGCGCTCTCCCTGGCTCACTCGCTCTCTCTTGCTCTTGCTCTTCCTAGGGGGCTCTGCTGCCAGCAGGAAGATCCACTGGGACTGCCAGAGCTCCCTCTGAACTTTCTGCCTCTATTTATACTGGCTTGGGGACACACCCAAGGGCCACTGCCTTGCTCTCACTGGCTGCTCACAGGACAGCCCCTCAGCCTGCTCCTGGCCCCAGGGCACACTTCCTGGCCACCCTTCTGGGAGGGGTCCCTTTGACATGCAAATGGGGCTTGTCTGTGAGAAGATCCACCTGGCCTGGGTCCTTCCCTGTCCTCCAACCCAACCAAGGCCATCTCCTCCTCCCCAGAAGCCAGGATGGGGAGTGGATTAGCGTCCCCGGACAACGCCCTGCCCTTTGGAAGCCTAAGCTGGGAAACCCACCAAGAAAACCCAAGAGATCAGGACATCTCTCTCCCTCCCAAGTCAGGAACAGACCTAGAGGAGACTATGGGCAGTATCCCAGCAAACCAGAGAAATGCCCTTCCCCCGGTGCACAGCAAGCTGCATGGAAATCTAGAAGAAGAAGTCACACCCAATGTGCCTGAAGACTAGGAGGAGGGGGCCCAACAGCAGCAGCAAGAGGAGTTGCAGGAGGAGGAGGATGAAGAGGAGGAGGAGGAGCAGGGGGAGGTGTTGGAGGAGGAGGAGCAGTTGGAGGAGGAGGAGGAGCAGGGGGAGGAGGAAGAGAAGAAGAAGAAGCACAGAAAGAGAGAAGGAGGGACCTAGAGCTGGTGGCGATGTTGGGGGGAAGATTTGGGAGAGGATGCCAACAGTGTCTGTGAAACCCCAAGAGTATCATCAGCTGCACTGACGTGACCCCCGGAGACTCTTTGCAGCGGAGAGTGGTTTCTTGTGTGTTCGTGCAGCAGGATGCGTGGGAAGGCAATCGGGACCCGAGTCGCCATGAGCACACGGAAGGAAAATGTGGTCCAACGGACCGTGGCCATGATGGCAGCATTCTCAATCGGACTGAACTTGGAATTGTAGGAGAGGTGGATGAAGTGGCAATGGAACTATGGAGAGAGGAACACTGAAATAAAATGCAGGGGATGACTGCCCAGGGAACCAACAAGCCCATGTCGGAAGAAGGACGTCCACGGTGATGTCTCTGGGCTTTCTGGTTTTGACCATCAGGCTGGATGTGCTGCCCCTATTTTCTGCTGTTGGTTTCCTTTCCCTGAGCTTTTCCTTCTGCGCCCAGTGTGTCTTTGGAGATGCATTTCCTGTCCGAATACCAAATGGTTCGCTGTCCTTTATTAATGGTTCCACGTGATCCATATTTGGTTCTGCATGTGCGTGTGCATGAGAGAGAGAGAGACAAGGAGAGTGAGAGAGAAGGGGAGGGAGCAGTTTTTATTGGCAAGATGCTTCCCTGAGCTCCCCATAGAGCCAGCAGGCAGAGGGGATGGCCTGGGGAATGCATGGGAAGGAGGGGGTGGGGGTGGGGTAGGGGCATGGGGAGGGGCGGTGGGCTGTGTGGGTGGCTACATCCAGTCTTCATCATCTGAGGTGTCCCTGCTGCTGCTGTGGATGCCCTGGTCCAAGTGGTGAACTGCTGGCCGGGGCGCGCCTGCCCAGGACGAGGAGAGCAGCGTGCGGAGAGGCGCTTTGCGCGCGCCCTGTTTGCGGAGGTGCGGATAGCTCCGGTGGAATTCTGCGATCTCCTGGCTTGTGAGGGGAAGGTAGTTGTGATCCTCTTGGGCAGGTTCTTGCCAGCCCATGGCTTTGAGCAGTCGCTGCTCGGCTTCAGGAGAGAAGAGGGGAGCCACCCCTGGCTTGTGGGCAGGGCTGGCAGGTCTCCTGGGCAGGCTTGGAGGCTGAGTGTTGAGCAGAGGTAGGGAGGGATGGCGGTGTGCGCACTGTGCTGCCCGTGGAGGGTCCTCCCGCTGGCGATGTGGACGTGTCCAGGGCGGCTCCTTCCCTCTGGCTGGTCGCTGGGGCTTGGGGGTCATCCGGGAGGGGCTGTTGCCCAGGCAGGAGCTGACGCTGAAAGCTGTGCTCTGGGGCCGCACCACCACCTGGGCCTGAGACCCGGTGCCCATGGAGCCCCAGTGGCGCCTGTCCGCTTGGCCAGGGGCCCATTGGGCACAGGCAGGCTCCACCTGGGCAGCTTGGCTGCTGCGCGGCCTCTCCAGGGAAGGTGTGCATCCTGAGAGCCTTCTCTGCTGCTGCTGCTGCTTCTGCTGCTTCTGCTGCTGCTGTTGCTGCCTCTGCTGCTGCTGCTGCTGCCTCTGCTGCTGCTGCTTCTGCTGCTTCTGCTGCTTCTGCTTCTTCTGCTTCTGCTGCTGCTGTTGCTGCCTCTGCTGCTGCTGCCGCTGCCTCTGCTGCTGCTGCTGCTGCTGCTGCTTGTGCCTGTGTCGCCCTGGTGTGCTAGGCTCTGTCTGGGAGCCAGCGTCTGCACTGAAGGGGGCGCGGAATTGCACCTCCTGCGCTTCCTCCTGCCCTTGCCTCTTCGGAGTACGTCTCCACTCTCCAGGGAACACCGGCCTGTGCCCACGCGTGTCCTTCGCCGAGCTGAGCCTCTGGCGCTGCCTCCGCCATGCCCAGTGGCCTCCTCGCGGGTCCTCCGTGTTCACACCAAGGCTGCAGTACTGGCCTCTGACCCGCCAGAAGCCAAGGTGGAAATGCTCTGCAGGAGGGCCTTCCATTGCAAGCTCAGCTTCTCTCAGGCCCAGCACAGCTCAGGGCAGGGCAGGGCAGGGCAGGGCAGGGCAGGCAGGGTCTTCTGTGCTCAAGTGCGCTCTCCCTGGCTCACTCGCTCTCTCTTGCTCTTGCTCTTCCTAGGGGGCTCTGCTGCCAGCAGGAAGATCCACTGGGACTGCCAGAGCTCCCTCTGAACTTTCTGCCTCTATTTATACTGGCTTGGGGACACACCCAAGGGCCACTGCCTTGCTCTCACTGGCTGCTCACAGGACAGCCCCTCAGCCTGCTCCTGGCCCCAGGGCACACTTCCTGGCCACCCTTCTGGGAGGGGTCCCTTTGACATGCAAATGGGGCTTGTCTGTGAGAAGATCCACCTGGCCTGGGTCCTTCCCTGTCCTCCAACCCAACCAAGGCCATCTCCTCCTCCCCAGAAGCCAGGATGGGGAGTGGATTAGCGTCCCCGGACAACGCCCTGCCCTTTGGAAGCCTAAGCTGGGAAACCCACCAAGAAAACCCAAGAGATCAGGACATCTCTCTCCCTCCCAAGTCAGGAACAGACCTAGAGGAGACTATGGGCAGTATCCCAGCAAACCAGAGAAATGCCCTTCCCCCGGTGCACAGCAAGCTGCATGGAAATCTAGAAGAAGAAGTCACACCCAATGTGCCTGAAGACTAGGAGGAGGGGGCCCAACAGCAGCAGCAAGAGGAGTTGCAGGAGGAGGAGGATGAAGAGGAGGAGGAGGAGCAGGGGGAGGTGTTGGAGGAGGAGGAGCAGTTGGAGGAGGAGGAGGAGCAGGGGGAGGAGGAAGAGAAGAAGAAGAAGCACAGAAAGAGAGAAGGAGGGACCTAGAGCTGGTGGCGATGTTGGGGGGAAGATTTGGGAGAGGATGCCAACAGTGTCTGTGAAACCCCAAGAGTATCATCAGCTGCACTGACGTGACCCCCGGAGACTCTTTGCAGCGGAGAGTGGTTTCTTGTGTGTTCGTGCAGCAGGATGCGTGGGAAGGCAATCGGGACCCGAGTCGCCATGAGCACACGGAAGGAAAATGTGGTCCAACGGACCGTGGCCATGATGGCAGCATTCTCAATCGGACTGAACTTGGAATTGTAGGAGAGGTGGATGAAGTGGCAATGGAACTATGGAGAGAGGAACACTGAAATAAAATGCAGGGGATGACTGCCCAGGGAACCAACAAGCCCATGTCGGAAGAAGGACGTCCACGGTGATGTCTCTGGGCTTTCTGGTTTTGACCATCAGGCTGGATGTGCTGCCCCTATTTTCTGCTGTTGGTTTCCTTTCCCTGAGCTTTTCCTTCTGCGCCCAGTGTGTCTTTGGAGATGCATTTCCTGTCCGAATACCAAATGGTTCGCTGTCCTTTATTAATGGTTCCACGTGATCCATATTTGGTTCTGCATGTGCGTGTGCATGAGAGAGAGAGAGACAAGGAGAGTGAGAGAGAAGGGGAGGGAGCAGTTTTTATTGGCAAGATGCTTCCCTGAGCTCCCCATAGAGCCAGCAGGCAGAGGGGATGGCCTGGGGAATGCATGGGAAGGAGGGGGTGGGGGTGGGGTAGGGGCATGGGGAGGGGCGGTGGGCTGTGTGGGTGGCTACATCCAGTCTTCATCATCTGAGGTGTCCCTGCTGCTGCTGTGGGTGCCCTGGTCCAAGTGGTGAACTGCTGGCCGGGGCGCGCCTGCCCAGGACGAGGAGAGCAGCGTGCGGAGAGGCGCTTTGCGCGCGCCCTGTTTGCGGAGGTGCGGATAGCTCCGGTGGAATTCTGCGATCTCCTGGCTTGTGAGGGGAAGGTAGTTGTGATCCTCTTGGGCAGGTTCTTGCCAGCCCATGGCTTTGAGCAGTCGCTGCTCGGCTTCAGGAGAGAAGAGGGGAGCCACCCGTGGCTTGTGGGCAGGGCTGGCAGGTCTCCTGGGCAGGCTTGGAGGCTGAGTGTTGAGCAGAGGTAGGGAGGGATGGCGGTGTGCGCACTGTGCTGCCCGTGGAGGGTCCTCCCGCTGGCGATGTGGACGTGTCCAGGGCGGCTCCTTCCCTCTGGCTGGTCGCTGGGGCTTGGGGGTCATCCGGGAGGGGCTGTTGCCCAGGCAGGAGCTGACGCTGAAAGCTGTGCTCTGGGGCCGCACCACCACCTGGGCCTGAGACCCGGTGCCCATGGAGCCCCAGTGGCGCCTGTCCGCTTGGCCAGGGGCCCATTGGGCACAGGCAGGCTCCACCTGGGCAGCTTGGCTGCTGCGCGGCCTCTCCAGGGAAGGTGTGCATCCTGAGAGCCTTCTCTGCTGCTGCTGCTGCTTCTGCTGCTTCTGCTGCTTCTGCTGCTTCTGCTGCTGCTGTTGCTGCCTCTGCTGCTGCTGCTGCTGCCTCTGCTGCTGCTGCTTCTGCTGCTTCTGCTGCTTCTGCTTCTTCTGCTTCTGCTGCTGCTGTTGCTGCCTCTGCTGCTGCTGCTGCTGCCTCTGCTGCTGCTGCTGCTGCTGCTTGTGCCTGTGTCGCCCTGGTGTGCTAGGCTCTGTCTGGGAGCCAGCGTCTGCACTGAAGGGGGCGCGGAATTGCACCTCCTGCGCTTCCTCCTGCCCTTGCCTCTTCGGAGTACGTCTCCACTCTCCAGGGAACACCGGCCTGTGCCCACGCGTGTCCTTCGCCGAGCTGAGCCTCTGGCGCTGCCTCCGCCATGCCCAGTGGCCTCCTCGCGGGTCCTCCGTGTTCACACCAAGGCTGCAGTACTGGCCTCTGACCCGCCAGAAGCCAAGGTGGAAATGCTCTGCAGGAGGGCCTTCCATTGCAAGCTCAGCTTCTCTCAGGCCCAGCACAGCTCAGGGCAGGGCAGGGCAGGGCAGGGCAGGGCAGGCAGGGTCTTCTGTGCTCAAGTGCGCTCTCCCTGGCTCACTCGCTCTCTCTTGCTCTTGCTCTTCCTAGGGGGCTCTGCTGCCAGCAGGAAGATCCACTGGGACTGCCAGAGCTCCCTCTGAACTTTCTGCCTCTATTTATACTGGCTTGGGGACACACCCAAGGGCCACTGCCTTGCTCTCACTGGCTGCTCACAGGACAGCCCCTCAGCCTGCTCCTGGCCCCAGGGCACACTTCCTGGCCACCCTTCTGGGAGGGGTCCCTTTGACATGCAAATGGGGCTTGTCTGTGAGAAGATCCACCTGGCCTGGGTCCTTCCCTGTCCTCCAACCCAACCAAGGCCATCTACTCCTCCCCAGAAGCCAGGATGGGGAGTGGATTAGCGTCCCCGGACAACGCCCTGCCCTTTGGAAGCCTAAGCTGGGAAACCCACCAAGAAAACCCAAGAGATCAGGACATCTCTCTCCCTCCCAAGTCAGGAACAGACCTAGAGGAGACTATGGGCAGTATCCCAGCAAACCAGAGAAATGCCCTTCCCCCGGTGCACAGCAAGCTGCATGGAAATCTAGAAGAAGAAGTCACACCCAATGTGCCTGAAGACTAGGAGGAGGGGGCCCAACAGCAGCAGCAAGAGGAGTTGCAGGAGGAGGAGGATGAAGAGGAGGAGGAGGAGCAGGGGGAGGTGTTGGAGGAGGAGGAGCAGTTGGAGGAGGAGGAGGAGCAGGGGGAGGAGGAAGAGAAGAAGAAGAAGCACAGAAAGAGAGAAGGAGGGACCTAGAGCTGGTGGCGATGTTGGGGGGAAGATTTGGGAGAGGATGCCAACAGTGTCTGTGAAACCCCAAGAGTATCATCAGCTGCACTGACGTGACCCCCGGAGACTCTTTGCAGCGGAGAGTGGTTTCTTGTGTGTTCGTGCAGCAGGATGCGTGGGAAGGCAATCGGGACCCGAGTCGCCATGAGCACACGGAAGGAAAATGTGGTCCAACGGACCGTGGCCATGATGGCAGCATTCTCAATCGGACTGAACTTGGAATTGTAGGAGAGGTGGATGAAGTGGCAATGGAACTATGGAGAGAGGAACACTGAAATAAAATGCAGGGGATGACTGCCCAGGGAACCAACAAGCCCATGTCGGAAGAAGGACGTCCACGGTGATGTCTCTGGGCTTTCTGGTTTTGACCATCAGGCTGGATGTGCTGCCCCTATTTTCTGCTGTTGGTTTCCTTTCCCTGAGCTTTTCCTTCTGCGCCCAGTGTGTCTTTGGAGATGCATTTCCTGTCCGAATACCAAATGGTTCGCTGTCCTTTATTAATGGTTCCACGTGATCCATATTTGGTTCTGCATGTGCGTGTGCATGAGAGAGAGAGAGACAAGGAGAGTGAGAGAGAAGGGGAGGGAGCAGTTTTTATTGGCAAGATGCTTCCCTGAGCTCCCCATAGAGCCAGCAGGCAGAGGGGATGGCCTGGGGAATGCATGGGAAGGAGGGGGTGGGGGTGGGGTAGGGGCATGGGGAGGGGCGGTGGGCTGTGTGGGTGGCTACATCCAGTCTTCATCATCTGAGGTGTCCCTGCTGCTGCTGTGGATGCCCTGGTCCAAGTGGTGAACTGCTGGCCGGGGCGCGCCTGCCCAGGACGAGGAGAGCAGCGTGCGGAGAGGCGCTTTGCGCGCGCCCTGTTTGCGGAGGTGCGGATAGCTCCGGTGGAATTCTGCGATCTCCTGGCTTGTGAGGGGAAGGTAGTTGTGATCCTCTTGGGCAGGTTCTTGCCAGCCCATGGCTTTGAGCAGTCGCTGCTCGGCTTCAGGAGAGAAGAGGGGAGCCACCCCTGGCTTGTGGGCAGGGCTGGCAGGTCTCCTGGGCAGGCTTGGAGGCTGAGTGTTGAGCAGAGGTAGGGAGGGATGGCGGTGTGCGCACTGTGCTGCCCGTGGAGGGTCCTCCCGCTGGCGATGTGGACGTGTCCAGGGCGGCTCCTTCCCTCTGGCTGGTCGCTGGGGCTTGGGGGTCATCCGGGAGGGGCTGTTGCCCAGGCAGGAGCTGACGCTGAAAGCTGTGCTCTGGGGCCGCACCACCACCTGGGCCTGAGACCCGGTGCCCATGGAGCCCCAGTGGCGCCTGTCCGCTTGGCCAGGGGCCCATTGGGCACAGGCAGGCTCCACCTGGGCAGCTTGGCTGCTGCGCGGCCTCTCCAGGGAAGGTGTGCATCCTGAGAGCCTTCTCTGCTGCTGCTGCTGCTTCTGCTGCTTCTGCTGCTGCTGTTGCTGCCTCTGCTGCTGCTGCTGCTGCCTCTGCTGCTGCTGCTTCTGCTGCTTCTGCTTCTTCTGCTTCTGCTGCTGCTGTTGCTGCCTCTGCTGCTGCTGCCGCTGCCTCTGCTGCTGCTGCTGCTGCTGCTTGTGCCTGTGTCGCCCTGGTGTGCTAGGCTCTGTCTGGGAGCCAGCGTCTGCACTGAAGGGGGCGCGGAATTGCACCTCCTGCGCTTCCTCCTGCCCTTGCCTCTTCGGAGTACGTCTCCACTCTCCAGGGAACACCGGCCTGTGCCCACGCGTGTCCTTCGCCGAGCTGAGCCTCTGGCGCTGCCTCCGCCATGCCCAGTGGCCTCCTCGCGGGTCCTCCGTGTTCACACCAAGGCTGCAGTACTGGCCTCTGACCCGCCAGAAGCCAAGGTGGAAATGCTCTGCAGGAGGGCCTTCCATTGCAAGCTCAGCTTCTCTCAGGCCCAGCACAGCTCAGGGCAGGGCAGGGCAGGGCAGGGCAGGGCAGGGCAGGCAGGGTCTTCTGTGCTCAAGTGCGCTCTCCCTGGCTCACTCGCTCTCTCTTGCTCTTGCTCTTCCTAGGGGGCTCTGCTGCCAGCAGGAAGATCCACTGGGACTGCCAGAGCTCCCTCTGAACTTTCTGCCTCTATTTATACTGGCTTGGGGACACACCCAAGGGCCACTGCCTTGCTCTCACTGGCTGCTCACAGGACAGCCCCTCAGCCTGCTCCTGGCCCCAGGGCACACTTCCTGGCCACCCTTCTGGGAGGGGTCCCTTTGACATGCAAATGGGGCTTGTCTGTGAGAAGATCCACCTGGCCTGGGTCCTTCCCTGTCCTCCAACCCAACCAAGGCCATCTCCTCCTCCCCAGAAGCCAGGATGGGGAGTGGATTAGCGTCCCCGGACAACGCCCTGCCCTTTGGAAGCCTAAGCTGGGAAACCCACCAAGAAAACCCAAGAGATCAGGACATCTCTCTCCCTCCCAAGTCAGGAACAGACCTAGAGGAGACTATGGGCAGTATCCCAGCAAACCAGAGAAATGCCCTTCCCCCGGTGCACAGCAAGCTGCATGGAAATCTAGAAGAAGAAGTCACACCCAATGTGCCTGAAGACTAGGAGGAGGGGGCCCAACAGCAGCAGCAAGAGGAGTTGCAGGAGGAGGAGGATGAAGAGGAGGAGGAGGAGCAGGGGGAGGTGTTGGAGGAGGAGGAGCAGTTGGAGGAGGAGGAGGAGCAGGGGGAGGAGGAAGAGAAGAAGAAGAAGCACAGAAAGAGAGAAGGAGGGACCTAGAGCTGGTGGCGATGTTGGGGGGAAGATTTGGGAGAGGATGCCAACAGTGTCTGTGAAACCCCAAGAGTATCATCAGCTGCACTGACGTGACCCCCGGAGACTCTTTGCAGCGGAGAGTGGTTTCTTGTGTGTTCGTGCAGCAGGATGCGTGGGAAGGCAATCGGGACCCGAGTCGCCATGAGCACACGGAAGGAAAATGTGGTCCAACGGACCGTGGCCATGATGGCAGCATTCTCAATCGGACTGAACTTGGAATTGTAGGAGAGGTGGATGAAGTGGCAATGGAACTATGGAGAGAGGAACACTGAAATAAAATGCAGGGGATGACTGCCCAGGGAACCAACAAGCCCATGTCGGAAGAAGGACGTCCACGGTGATGTCTCTGGGCTTTCTGGTTTTGACCATCAGGCTGGATGTGCTGCCCCTATTTTCTGCTGTTGGTTTCCTTTCCCTGAGCTTTTCCTTCTGCGCCCAGTGTGTCTTTGGAGATGCATTTCCTGTCCGAATACCAAATGGTTCGCTGTCCTTTATTAATGGTTCCACGTGATCCATATTTGGTTCTGCATGTGCGTGTGCATGAGAGAGAGAGAGACAAGGAGAGTGAGAGAGAAGGGGAGGGAGCAGTTTTTATTGGCAAGATGCTTCCCTGAGCTCCCCATAGAGCCAGCAGGCAGAGGGGATGGCCTGGGGAATGCATGGGAAGGAGGGGGTGGGGGTGGGGTAGGGGCATGGGGAGGGGCGGTGGGCTGTGTGGGTGGCTACATCCAGTCTTCATCATCTGAGGTGTCCCTGCTGCTGCTGTGGATGCCCTGGTCCAAGTGGTGAACTGCTGGCCGGGGCGCGCCTGCCCAGGACGAGGAGAGCAGCGTGCGGAGAGGCGCTTTGCGCGCGCCCTGTTTGCGGAGGTGCGGATAGCTCCGGTGGAATTCTGCGATCTCCTGGCTTGTGAGGGGAAGGTAGTTGTGATCCTCTTGGGCAGGTTCTTGCCAGCCCATGGCTTTGAGCAGTCGCTGCTCGGCTTCAGGAGAGAAGAGGGGAGCCACCCCTGGCTTGTGGGCAGGGCTGGCAGGTCTCCTGGGCAGGCTTGGAGGCTGAGTGTTGAGCAGAGGTAGGGAGGGATGGCGGTGTGCGCACTGTGCTGCCCGTGGAGGGTCCTCCCGCTGGCGATGTGGACGTGTCCAGGGCGGCTCCTTCCCTCTGGCTGGTCGCTGGGGCTTGGGGGTCATCCGGGAGGGGCTGTTGCCCAGGCAGGAGCTGACGCTGAAAGCTGTGCTCTGGGGCCGCACCACCACCTGGGCCTGAGACCCGGTGCCCATGGAGCCCCAGTGGCGCCTGTCCGCTTGGCCAGGGGCCCATTGGGCACAGGCAGGCTCCACCTGGGCAGCTTGGCTGCTGCGCGGCCTCTCCAGGGAAGGTGTGCATCCTGAGAGCCTTCTCTGCTGCTGCTGCTGCTTCTGCTGCTTCTGCTGCTGCTGTTGCTGCCTCTGCTGCTGCTGCTGCTGCCTCTGCTGCTGCTGCTTCTGCTGCTTCTGCTGCTTCTGCTTCTTCTGCTTCTGCTGCTGCTGTTGCTGCCTCTGCTGCTGCTGCCGCTGCCTCTGCTGCTGCTGCTGCTGCTGCTTGTGCCTGTGTCGCCCTGGTGTGCTAGGCTCTGTCTGGGAGCCAGCGTCTGCACTGAAGGGGGCGCGGAATTGCACCTCCTGCGCTTCCTCCTGCCCTTGCCTCTTCGGAGTACGTCTCCACTCTCCAGGGAACACCGGCCTGTGCCCACGCGTGTCCTTCGCCGAGCTGAGCCTCTGGCGCTGCCTCCGCCATGCCCAGTGGCCTCCTCGCGGGTCCTCCGTGTTCACACCAAGGCTGCAGTACTGGCCTCTGACCCGCCAGAAGCCAAGGTGGAAATGCTCTGCAGGAGGGCCTTCCATTGCAAGCTCAGCTTCTCTCAGGCCCAGCACAGCTCAGGGCAGGGCAGGGCAGGGCAGGGCAGGGCAGGCAGGGTCTTCTGTGCTCAAGTGCGCTCTCCCTGGCTCACTCGCTCTCTCTTGCTCTTGCTCTTCCTAGGGGGCTCTGCTGCCAGCAGGAAGATCCACTGGGACTGCCAGAGCTCCCTCTGAACTTTCTGCCTCTATTTATACTGGCTTGGGGACACACCCAAGGGCCACTGCCTTGCTCTCACTGGCTGCTCACAGGACAGCCCCTCAGCCTGCTCCTGGCCCCAGGGCACACTTCCTGGCCACCCTTCTGGGAGGGGTCCCTTTGACATGCAAATGGGGCTTGTCTGTGAGAAGATCCACCTGGCCTGGGTCCTTCCCTGTCCTCCAACCCAACCAAGGCCATCTCCTCCTCCCCAGAAGCCAGGATGGGGAGTGGATTAGCGTCCCTGGACAACGCCCTGCCCTTTGGAAGCCTAAGCTGGGAAACCCACCAAGAAAACCCAAGAGATCAGGACATCTCTCTCCCTCCCAAGTCAGGAACAGACCTAGAGGAGACTATGGGCAGTATCCCAGCAAACCAGAGAAATGCCCTTCCCCCGGTGCACAGCAAGCTGCATGGAAATCTAGAAGAAGAAGTCACACCCAATGTGCCTGAAGACTAGGAGGAGGGGGCCCAACAGCAGCAGCAAGAGGAGTTGCAGGAGGAGGAGGATGAAGAGGAGGAGGAGGAGCAGGGGGAGGTGTTGGAGGAGGAGGAGCAGTTGGAGGAGGAGGAGGAGCAGGGGGAGGAGGAAGAGAAGAAGAAGAAGCACAGAAAGAGAGAAGGAGGGACCTAGAGCTGGTGGCGATGTTGGGGGGAAGATTTGGGAGAGGATGCCAACAGTGTCTGTGAAACCCCAAGAGTATCATCAGCTGCACTGACGTGACCCCCGGAGACTCTTTGCAGCGGAGAGTGGTTTCTTGTGTGTTCGTGCAGCAGGATGCGTGGGAAGGCAATCGGGACCCGAGTCGCCATGAGCACACGGAAGGAAAATGTGGTCCAACGGACCGTGGCCATGATGGCAGCATTCTCAATCGGACTGAACTTGGAATTGTAGGAGAGGTGGATGAAGTGGCAATGGAACTATGGAGAGAGGAACACTGAAATAAAATGCAGGGGATGACTGCCCAGGGAACCAACAAGCCCATGTCGGAAGAAGGACGTCCACGGTGATGTCTCTGGGCTTTCTGGTTTTGACCATCAGGCTGGATGTGCTGCCCCTATTTTCTGCTGTTGGTTTCCTTTCCCTGAGCTTTTCCTTCTGCGCCCAGTGTGTCTTTGGAGATGCATTTCCTGTCCGAATACCAAATGGTTCGCTGTCCTTTATTAATGGTTCCACGTGATCCATATTTGGTTCTGCATGTGCGTGTGCATGAGAGAGAGAGAGACAAGGAGAGTGAGAGAGAAGGGGAGGGAGCAGTTTTTATTGGCAAGATGCTTCCCTGAGCTCCCCATAGAGCCAGCAGGCAGAGGGGATGGCCTGGGGAATGCATGGGAAGGAGGGGGTGGGGGTGGGGTAGGGGCATGGGGAGGGGCGGTGGGCTGTGTGGGTGGCTACATCCAGTCTTCATCATCTGAGGTGTCCCTGCTGCTGCTGTGGGTGCCCTGGTCCAAGTGGTGAACTGCTGGCCGGGGCGCGCCTGCCCAGGACGAGGAGAGCAGCGTGCGGAGAGGCGCTTTGCGCGCGCCCTGTTTGCGGAGGTGCGGATAGCTCCGGTGGAATTCTGCGATCTCCTGGCTTGTGAGGGGAAGGTAGTTGTGATCCTCTTGGGCAGGTTCTTGCCAGCCCATGGCTTTGAGCAGTCGCTGCTCGGCTTCAGGAGAGAAGAGGGGAGCCACCCGTGGCTTGTGGGCAGGGCTGGCAGGTCTCCTGGGCAGGCTTGGAGGCTGAGTGTTGAGCAGAGGTAGGGAGGGATGGCGGTGTGCGCACTGTGCTGCCCGTGGAGGGTCCTCCCGCTGGCGATGTGGACGTGTCCAGGGCGGCTCCTTCCCTCTGGCTGGTCGCTGGGGCTTGGGGGTCATCCGGGAGGGGCTGTTGCCCAGGCAGGAGCTGACGCTGAAAGCTGTGCTCTGGGGCCGCACCACCACCTGGGCCTGAGACCCGGTGCCCATGGAGCCCCAGTGGCGCCTGTCCGCTTGGCCAGGGGCCCATTGGGCACAGGCAGGCTCCACCTGGGCAGCTTGGCTGCTGCGCGGCCTCTCCAGGGAAGGTGTGCATCCTGAGAGCCTTCTCTGCTGCTGCTGCTGCTTCTGCTGCTTCTGCTGCTTCTGCTGCTGCTGTTGCTGCCTCTGCTGCTGCTGCTGCTGCCTCTGCTGCTGCTGCTTCTGCTGCTTCTGCTGCTTCTGCTTCTTCTGCTTCTGCTGCTGCTGTTGCTGCCTCTGCTGCTGCTGCTGCTGCCTCTGCTGCTGCTGCTGCTGCTGCTTGTGCCTGTGTCGCCCTGGTGTGCTAGGCTCTGTCTGGGAGCCAGCGTCTGCACTGAAGGGGGCGCGGAATTGCACCTCCTGCGCTTCCTCCTGCCCTTGCCTCTTCGGAGTACGTCTCCACTCTCCAGGGAACACCGGCCTGTGCCCACGCGTGTCCTTCGCCGAGCTGAGCCTCTGGCGCTGCCTCCGCCATGCCCAGTGGCCTCCTCGCGGGTCCTCCGTGTTCACACCAAGGCTGCAGTACTGGCCTCTGACCCGCCAGAAGCCAAGGTGGAAATGCTCTGCAGGAGGGCCTTCCATTGCAAGCTCAGCTTCTCTCAGGCCCAGCACAGCTCAGGGCAGGGCAGGGCAGGGCAGGGCAGGGCAGGCAGGGTCTTCTGTGCTCAAGTGCGCTCTCCCTGGCTCACTCGCTCTCTCTTGCTCTTGCTCTTCCTAGGGGGCTCTGCTGCCAGCAGGAAGATCCACTGGGACTGCCAGAGCTCCCTCTGAACTTTCTGCCTCTATTTATACTGGCTTGGGGACACACCCAAGGGCCACTGCCTTGCTCTCACTGGCTGCTCACAGGACAGCCCCTCAGCCTGCTCCTGGCCCCAGGGCACACTTCCTGGCCACCCTTCTGGGAGGGGTCCCTTTGACATGCAAATGGGGCTTGTCTGTGAGAAGATCCACCTGGCCTGGGTCCTTCCCTGTCCTCCAACCCAACCAAGGCCATCTCCTCCTCCCCAGAAGCCAGGATGGGGAGTGGATTAGCGTCCCCGGACAACGCCCTGCCCTTTGGAAGCCTAAGCTGGGAAACCCACCAAGAAAACCCAAGAGATCAGGACATCTCTCTCCCTCCCAAGTCAGGAACAGACCTAGAGGAGACTATGGGCAGTATCCCAGCAAACCAGAGAAATGCCCTTCCCCCGGTGCACAGCAAGCTGCATGGAAATCTAGAAGAAGAAGTCACACCCAATGTGCCTGAAGACTAGGAGGAGGGGGCCCAACAGCAGCAGCAAGAGGAGTTGCAGGAGGAGGAGGATGAAGAGGAGGAGGAGGAGCAGGGGGAGGTGTTGGAGGAGGAGGAGCAGTTGGAGGAGGAGGAGGAGCAGGGGGAGGAGGAAGAGAAGAAGAAGAAGAAGAAGAAGAAGAAGCACAGAAAGAGAGAAGGAGGGACCTAGAGCTGGTGGCGATGTTGGGGGGAAGATTTGGGAGAGGATGCCAACAGTGTCTGTGAAACCCCAAGAGTATCATCAGCTGCACTGACGTGACCCCCGGAGACTCTTTGCAGCGGAGAGTGGTTTCTTGTGTGTTCGTGCAGCAGGATGCGTGGGAAGGCAATCGGGACCCGAGTCGCCATGAGCACACGGAAGGAAAATGTGGTCCAACGGACCGTGGCCATGATGGCAGCATTCTCAATCGGACTGAACTTGGAATTGTAGGAGAGGTGGATGAAGTGGCAATGGAACTATGGAGAGAGGAACACTGAAATAAAATGCAGGGGATGACTGCCCAGGGAACCAACAAGCCCATGTCGGAAGAAGGACGTCCACGGTGATGTCTCTGGGCTTTCTGGTTTTGACCATCAGGCTGGATGTGCTGCCCCTATTTTCTGCTGTTGGTTTCCTTTCCCTGAGCTTTTCCTTCTGCGCCCAGTGTGTCTTTGGAGATGCATTTCCTGTCCGAATACCAAATGGTTCGCTGTCCTTTATTAATGGTTCCACGTGATCCATATTTGGTTCTGCATGTGCGTGTGCATGAGAGAGAGAGAGACAAGGAGAGTGAGAGAGAAGGGGAGGGAGCAGTTTTTATTGGCAAGATGCTTCCCTGAGCTCCCCATAGAGCCAGCAGGCAGAGGGGATGGCCTGGGGAATGCATGGGAAGGAGGGGGTGGGGGTGGGGTAGGGGCATGGGGAGGGGCGGTGGGCTGTGTGGGTGGCTACATCCAGTCTTCATCATCTGAGGTGTCCCTGCTGCTGCTGTGGGTGCCCTGGTCCAAGTGGTGAACTGCTGGCCGGGGCGCGCCTGCCCAGGACGAGGAGAGCAGCGTGCGGAGAGGCGCTTTGCGCGCGCCCTGTTTGCGGAGGTGCGGATAGCTCCGGTGGAATTCTGCGATCTCCTGGCTTGTGAGGGGAAGGTAGTTGTGATCCTCTTGGGCAGGTTCTTGCCAGCCCATGGCTTTGAGCAGTCGCTGCTCGGCTTCAGGAGAGAAGAGGGGAGCCACCCGTGGCTTGTGGGCAGGGCTGGCAGGTCTCCTGGGCAGGCTTGGAGGCTGAGTGTTGAGCAGAGGTAGGGAGGGATGGCGGTGTGCGCACTGTGCTGCCCGTGGAGGGTCCTCCCGCTGGCGATGTGGACGTGTCCAGGGCGGCTCCTTCCCTCTGGCTGGTCGCTGGGGCTTGGGGGTCATCCGGGAGGGGCTGTTGCCCAGGCAGGAGCTGACGCTGAAAGCTGTGCTCTGGGGCCGCACCACCACCTGGGCCTGAGACCCGGTGCCCATGGAGCCCCAGTGGCGCCTGTCCGCTTGGCCAGGGGCCCATTGGGCACAGGCAGGCTCCACCTGGGCAGCTTGGCTGCTGCGCGGCCTCTCCAGGGAAGGTGTGCATCCTGAGAGCCTTCTCTGCTGCTGCTGCTGCTTCTGCTGCTTCTGCTGCTTCTGCTGCTGCTGTTGCTGCCTCTGCTGCTGCTGCTGCTGCCTCTGCTGCTGCTGCTTCTGCTGCTTCTGCTGCTTCTGCTTCTTCTGCTTCTGCTGCTGCTGTTGCTGCCTCTGCTGCTGCTGCTGCTGCCTCTGCTGCTGCTGCTGCTGCTGCTTGTGCCTGTGTCGCCCTGGTGTGCTAGGCTCTGTCTGGGAGCCAGCGTCTGCACTGAAGGGGGCGCGGAATTGCACCTCCTGCGCTTCCTCCTGCCCTTGCCTCTTCGGAGTACGTCTCCACTCTCCAGGGAACACCGGCCTGTGCCCACGCGTGTCCTTCGCCGAGCTGAGCCTCTGGCGCTGCCTCCGCCATGCCCAGTGGCCTCCTCGCGGGTCCTCCGTGTTCACACCAAGGCTGCAGTACTGGCCTCTGACCCGCCAGAAGCCAAGGTGGAAATGCTCTGCAGGAGGGCCTTCCATTGCAAGCTCAGCTTCTCTCAGGCCCAGCACAGCTCAGGGCAGGGCAGGGCAGGGCAGGGCAGGGCAGGCAGGGTCTTCTGTGCTCAAGTGCGCTCTCCCTGGCTCACTCGCTCTCTCTTGCTCTTGCTCTTCCTAGGGGGCTCTGCTGCCAGCAGGAAGATCCACTGGGACTGCCAGAGCTCCCTCTGAACTTTCTGCCTCTATTTATACTGGCTTGGGGACACACCCAAGGGCCACTGCCTTGCTCTCACTGGCTGCTCACAGGACAGCCCCTCAGCCTGCTCCTGGCCCCAGGGCACACTTCCTGGCCACCCTTCTGGGAGGGGTCCCTTTGACATGCAAATGGGGCTTGTCTGTGAGAAGATCCACCTGGCCTGGGTCCTTCCCTGTCCTCCAACCCAACCAAGGCCATCTCCTCCTCCCCAGAAGCCAGGATGGGGAGTGGATTAGCGTCCCCGGACAACGCCCTGCCCTTTGGAAGCCTAAGCTGGGAAACCCACCAAGAAAACCCAAGAGATCAGGACATCTCTCTCCCTCCCAAGTCAGGAACAGACCTAGAGGAGACTATGGGCAGTATCCCAGCAAACCAGAGAAATGCCCTTCCCCCGGTGCACAGCAAGCTGCATGGAAATCTAGAAGAAGAAGTCACACCCAATGTGCCTGAAGACTAGGAGGAGGGGGCCCAACAGCAGCAGCAAGAGGAGTTGCAGGAGGAGGAGGATGAAGAGGAGGAGGAGGAGCAGGGGGAGGTGTTGGAGGAGGAGGAGCAGTTGGAGGAGGAGGAGGAGCAGGGGGAGGAGGAAGAGAAGAAGAAGAAGAAGAAGAAGAAGAAGCACAGAAAGAGAGAAGGAGGGACCTAGAGCTGGTGGCGATGTTGGGGGGAAGATTTGGGAGAGGATGCCAACAGTGTCTGTGAAACCCCAAGAGTATCATCAGCTGCACTGACGTGACCCCCGGAGACTCTTTGCAGCGGAGAGTGGTTTCTTGTGTGTTCGTGCAGCAGGATGCGTGGGAAGGCAATCGGGACCCGAGTCGCCATGAGCACACGGAAGGAAAATGTGGTCCAACGGACCGTGGCCATGATGGCAGCATTCTCAATCGGACTGAACTTGGAATTGTAGGAGAGGTGGATGAAGTGGCAATGGAACTATGGAGAGAGGAACACTGAAATAAAATGCAGGGGATGACTGCCCAGGGAACCAACAAGCCCATGTCGGAAGAAGGACGTCCACGGTGATGTCTCTGGGCTTTCTGGTTTTGACCATCAGGCTGGATGTGCTGCCCCTATTTTCTGCTGTTGGTTTCCTTTCCCTGAGCTTTTCCTTCTGCGCCCAGTGTGTCTTTGGAGATGCATTTCCTGTCCGAATACCAAATGGTTCGCTGTCCTTTATTAATGGTTCCACGTGATCCATATTTGGTTCTGCATGTGCGTGTGCATGAGAGAGAGAGAGACAAGGAGAGTGAGAGAGAAGGGGAGGGAGCAGTTTTTATTGGCAAGATGCTTCCCTGAGCTCCCCATAGAGCCAGCAGGCAGAGGGGATGGCCTGGGGAATGCATGGGAAGGAGGGGGTGGGGGTGGGGTAGGGGCATGGGGAGGGGCGGTGGGCTGTGTGGGTGGCTACATCCAGTCTTCATCATCTGAGGTGTCCCTGCTGCTGCTGTGGGTGCCCTGGTCCAAGTGGTGAACTGCTGGCCGGGGCGCGCCTGCCCAGGACGAGGAGAGCAGCGTGCGGAGAGGCGCTTTGCGCGCGCCCTGTTTGCGGAGGTGCGGATAGCTCCGGTGGAATTCTGCGATCTCCTGGCTTGTGAGGGGAAGGTAGTTGTGATCCTCTTGGGCAGGTTCTTGCCAGCCCATGGCTTTGAGCAGTCGCTGCTCGGCTTCAGGAGAGAAGAGGGGAGCCACCCGTGGCTTGTGGGCAGGGCTGGCAGGTCTCCTGGGCAGGCTTGGAGGCTGAGTGTTGAGCAGAGGTAGGGAGGGATGGCGGTGTGCGCACTGTGCTGCCCGTGGAGGGTCCTCCCGCTGGCGATGTGGACGTGTCCAGGGCGGCTCCTTCCCTCTGGCTGGTCGCTGGGGCTTGGGGGTCATCCGGGAGGGGCTGTTGCCCAGGCAGGAGCTGACGCTGAAAGCTGTGCTCTGGGGCCGCACCACCACCTGGGCCTGAGACCCGGTGCCCATGGAGCCCCAGTGGCGCCTGTCCGCTTGGCCAGGGGCCCATTGGGCACAGGCAGGCTCCACCTGGGCAGCTTGGCTGCTGCGCGGCCTCTCCAGGGAAGGTGTGCATCCTGAGAGCCTTCTCTGCTGCTGCTGCTGCTTCTGCTGCTTCTGCTGCTGCTGTTGCTGCCTCTGCTGCTGCTGCTGCTGCCTCTGCTGCTGCTGCTTCTGCTGCTTCTGCTGCTTCTGCTTCTTCTGCTTCTGCTGCTGCTGTTGCTGCCTCTGCTGCTGCTGCCGCTGCCTCTGCTGCTGCTGCTGCTGCTGCTGCTTGTGCCTGTGTCGCCCTGGTGTGCTAGGCTCTGTCTGGGAGCCAGCGTCTGCACTGAAGGGGGCGCGGAATTGCACCTCCTGCGCTTCCTCCTGCCCTTGCCTCTTCGGAGTACGTCTCCACTCTCCAGGGAACACCGGCCTGTGCCCACGCGTGTCCTTCGCCGAGCTGAGCCTCTGGCGCTGCCTCCGCCATGCCCAGTGGCCTCCTCGCGGGTCCTCCGTGTTCACACCAAGGCTGCAGTACTGGCCTCTGACCCGCCAGAAGCCAAGGTGGAAATGCTCTGCAGGAGGGCCTTCCATTGCAAGCTCAGCTTCTCTCAGGCCCAGCACAGCTCAGGGCAGGGCAGGGCAGGGCAGGGCAGGGCAGGCAGGGTCTTCTGTGCTCAAGTGCGCTCTCCCTGGCTCACTCGCTCTCTCTTGCTCTTGCTCTTCCTAGGGGGCTCTGCTGCCAGCAGGAAGATCCACTGGGACTGCCAGAGCTCCCTCTGAACTTTCTGCCTCTATTTATACTGGCTTGGGGACACACCCAAGGGCCACTGCCTTGCTCTCACTGGCTGCTCACAGGACAGCCCCTCAGCCTGCTCCTGGCCCCAGGGCACACTTCCTGGCCACCCTTCTGGGAGGGGTCCCTTTGACATGCAAATGGGGCTTGTCTGTGAGAAGATCCACCTGGCCTGGGTCCTTCCCTGTCCTCCAACCCAACCAAGGCCATCTACTCCTCCCCAGAAGCCAGGACGGGGAGTGGATTAGCGTCCCCGGACAACGCCCTGCCCTTTGGAAGCCTAAGCTGGGAAACCCACCAAGAAAACCCAAGAGATCAGGACATCTCTCTCCCTCCCAAGTCAGGAACAGACCTAGAGGAGACTATGGGCAGTATCCCAGCAAACCAGAGAAATGCCCTTCCCCCGGTGCACAGCAAGCTGCATGGAAATCTAGAAGAAGAAGTCACACCCAATGTGCCTGAAGACTAGGAGGAGGGGGCCCAACAGCAGCAGCAAGAGGAGTTGCAGGAGGAGGAGGATGAAGAGGAGGAGGAGGAGCAGGGGGAGGTGTTGGAGGAGGAGGAGCAGTTGGAGGAGGAGGAGGAGCAGGGGGAGGAGGAAGAGTAGAAGAAGAAGAAGAAGAAGCACAGAAAGAGAGAAGGAGGGACCTAGAGCTGGTGGCGATGTTGGGGGGAAGATTTGGGAGAGGATGCCAACAGTGTCTGTGAAACCCCAAGAGTATCATCAGCTGCACTGACGTGACCCCCGGAGACTCTTTGCAGCGGAGAGTGGTTTCTTGTGTGTTCGTGCAGCAGGATGCGTGGGAAGGCAATCGGGACCCGAGTCGCCATGAGCACACGGAAGGAAAATGTGGTCCAACGGACCGTGGCCATGATGGCAGCATTCTCAATCGGACTGAACTTGGAATTGTAGGAGAGGTGGATGAAGTGGCAATGGAACTATGGAGAGAGGAACACTGAAATAAAATGCAGGGGATGACTGCCCAGGGAACCAACAAGCCCATGTCGGAAGAAGGACGTCCACGGTGATGTCTCTGGGCTTTCTGGTTTTGACCATCAGGCTGGATGTGCTGCCCCTATTTTCTGCTGTTGGTTTCCTTTCCCTGAGCTTTTCCTTCTGCGCCCAGTGTGTCTTTGGAGATGCATTTCCTGTCCGAATACCAAATGGTTCGCTGTCCTTTATTAATGGTTCCACGTGATCCATATTTGGTTCTGCATGTGCGTGTGCATGAGAGAGAGAGAGACAAGGAAAGTGAGAGAGAAGGGGAGGGAGCAGTTTTTATTGGCAAGATGCTTCCCTGAGCTCCCCATAGAGCCAGCAGGCAGAGGGGATGGCCTGGGGAATGCATGGGAAGGAGGGGGTGGGGGTGGGGTAGGGGCATGGGGAGGGGCGGTGGGCTGTGTGGGTGGCTACATCCAGTCTTCATCATCTGAGGTGTCCCTGCTGCTGCTGTGGGTGCCCTGGTCCAAGTGGTGAACTGCTGGCCTGGGCGCGCCTGCCCAGGACGAGGAGAGCAGCGTGCGGAGAGGCGCTTTGCGCGCGCCCTGTTTGCGGAGGTGCGGATAGCTCCGGTGGAATTCTGCGATCTCCTGGCTTGTGAGGGGAAGGTAGTTGTGATCCTCTTGGGCAGGTTCTTGCCAGCCCATGGCTTTGAGCAGTCGCTGCTCGGCTTCAGGAGAGAAGAGGGGAGCCACCCGTGGCTTGTGGGCAGGGCTGGCAGGTCTCCTGGGCAGGCTTGGAGGCTGAGTGTTGAGCAGAGGTAGGGAGGGATGGCGGTGTGCGCACTGTGCTGCCCGTGGAGGGTCCTCCCGCTGGCGATGTGGACGTGTCCAGGGCGGCTCCTTCCCTCTGGCTGGTCGCTGGGGCTTGGGGGTCATCCGGGAGGGGCTGTTGCCCAGGCAGGAGCTGACGCTGAAAGCTGTGCTCTGGGGCCGCACCACCACCTGGGCCTGAGACCCGGTGCCCATGGAGCCCCAGTGGCGCCTGTCCGCTTGGCCAGGGGCCCATTGGGCACAGGCAGGCTCCACCTGGGCAGCTTGGCTGCTGCGCGGCCTCTCCAGGGAAGGTGTGCATCCTGAGAGCCTTCTCTGCTGCTGCTGCTGCTTCTGCTGCTTCTGCTGCTGCTGTTGCTGCCTCTGCTGCTGCTGCTGCTGCCTCTGCTGCTGCTGCTTCTGCTGCTTCTGCTGCTTCTGCTTCTTCTGCTTCTGCTGCTGCTGTTGCTGCCTCTGCTGCTGCTGCTGCTGCCTCTGCTGCTGCTGCTGCTGCTGCTTGTGCCTGTGTCGCCCTGGTGTGCTAGGCTCTGTCTGGGAGCCAGCGTCTGCACTGAAGGGGGCGCGGAATTGCACCTCCTGCGCTTCCTCCTGCCCTTGCCTCTTCGGAGTACGTCTCCACTCTCCAGGGAACACCGGCCTGTGCCCACGCGTGTCCTTCGCCGAGCTGAGCCTCTGGCGCTGCCTCCGCCATGCCCAGTGGCCTCCTCGCGGGTCCTCCGTGTTCACACCAAGGCTGCAGTACTGGCCTCTGACCCGCCAGAAGCCAAGGTGGAAATGCTCTGCAGGAGGGCCTTCCATTGCAAGCTCAGCTTCTCTCAGGCCCAGCACAGCTCAGGGCAGGGCAGGGCAGGGCAGGGCAGGGCAGGCAGGGTCTTCTGTGCTCAAGTGCGCTCTCCCTGGCTCACTCGCTCTCTCTTGCTCTTGCTCCTCCTAGGGGGCTCTGCTGCCAGCAGGAAGATCCACTGGGACTGCCAGAGCTCCCTCTGAACTTTCTGCCTCTATTTATACTGGCTTGGGGACACACCCAAGGGCCACTGCCTTGCTCTCACTGGCTGCTCACAGGACAGCCCCTCAGCCTGCTCCTGGCCCCAGGGCACACTTCCTGGCCACCCTTCTGGGAGGGGTCCCTTTGACATGCAAATGGGGCTTGTCTGTGAGAAGATCCACCTGGCCTGGGTCCTTCCCTGTCCTCCAACCCAACCAAGGCCATCTCCTCCTCCCCAGAAGCCAGGATGGGGAGTGGATTAGCGTCCCCGGACAACGCCCTGCCCTTTGGAAGCCTAAGCTGGGAAACCCACCAAGAAAACCCAAGAGATCAGGACATCTCTCTCCCTCCCAAGTCAGGAACAGACCTAGAGGAGACTATGGGCAGTATCCCAGCAAACCAGAGAAATGCCCTTCCCCCGGTGCACAGCAAGCTGCATGGAAATCTAGAAGAAGAAGTCACACCCAATGTGCCTGAAGACTAGGAGGAGGGGGCCCAACAGCAGCAGCAAGAGGAGTTGCAGGAGGAGGAGGATGAAGAGGAGGAGGAGGAGCAGGGGGAGGTGTTGGAGGAGGAGGAGCAGTTGGAGGAGGAGGAGGAGCAGGGGGAGGAGGAAGAGTAGAAGAAGAAGAAGAAGAAGCACAGAAAGAGAGAAGGAGGGACCTAGAGCTGGTGGCGATGTTGGGGGGAAGATTTGGGAGAGGATGCCAACAGTGTCTGTGAAACCCCAAGAGTATCATCAGCTGCACTGACGTGACCCCCGGAGACTCTTTGCAGCGGAGAGTGGTTTCTTGTGTGTTCGTGCAGCAGGATGCGTGGGAAGGCAATCGGGACCCGAGTCGCCATGAGCACACGGAAGGAAAATGTGGTCCAACGGACCGTGGCCATGATGGCAGCATTCTCAATCGGACTGAACTTGGAATTGTAGGAGAGGTGGATGAAGTGGCAATGGAACTATGGAGAGAGGAACACTGAAATAAAATGCAGGGGATGACTGCCCAGGGAACCAACAAGCCCATGTCGGAAGAAGGACGTCCACGGTGATGTCTCTGGGCTTTCTGGTTTTGACCATCAGGCTGGATGTGCTGCCCCTATTTTCTGCTGTTGGTTTCCTTTCCCTGAGCTTTTCCTTCTGCGCCCAGTGTGTCTTTGGAGATGCATTTCCTGTCCGAATACCAAATGGTTCGCTGTCCTTTATTAATGGTTCCACGTGATCCATATTTGGTTCTGCATGTGCGTGTGCATGAGAGAGAGAGAGACAAGGAGAGTGAGAGAGAAGGGGAGGGAGCAGTTTTTATTGGCAAGATGCTTCCCTGAGCTCCCCATAGAGCCAGCAGGCAGAGGGGATGGCCTGGGGAATGCATGGGAAGGAGGGGGTGGGGGTGGGGTAGGGGCATGGGGAGGGGCGGTGGGCTGTGTGGGTGGCTACATCCAGTCTTCATCATCTGAGGTGTCCCTGCTGCTGCTGTGGGTGCCCTGGTCCAAGTGGTGAACTGCTGGCCAGGGCGCGCCTGCCCAGGACGAGGAGAGCAGCGTGCGGAGAGGCGCTTTGCGCGCGCCCTGTTTGCGGAGGTGCGGATAGCTCCGGTGGAATTCTGCGATCTCCTGGCTTGTGAGGGGAAGGTAGTTGTGATCCTCTTGGGCAGGTTCTTGCCAGCCCATGGCTTTGAGCAGTCGCTGCTCGGCTTCAGGAGAGAAGAGGGGAGCCACCCGTGGCTTGTGGGCAGGGCTGGCAGGTCTCCTGGGCAGGCTTGGAGGCTGAGTGTTGAGCAGAGGTAGGGAGGGATGGCGGTGTGCGCACTGTGCTGCCCGTGGAGGGTCCTCCCGCTGGCGATGTGGACGTGTCCAGGGCGGCTCCTTCCCTCTGGCTGGTCGCTGGGGCTTGGGGGTCATCCGGGAGGGGCTGTTGCCCAGGCAGGAGCTGACGCTGAAAGCTGTGCTCTGGGGCCGCACCACCACCTGGGCCTGAGACCCGGTGCCCATGGAGCCCCAGTGGCGCCTGTCCGCTTGGCCAGGGGCCCATTGGGCACAGGCAGGCTCCACCTGGGCAGCTTGGCTGCTGCGCGGCCTCTCCAGGGAAGGTGTGCATCCTGAGAGCCTTCTCTGCTGCTGCTGCTGCTTCTGCTGCTTCTGCTGCTGCTGTTGCTGCCTCTGCTGCTGCTGCTGCTGCCTCTGCTGCTGCTGCTTCTGCTGCTTCTGCTGCTTCTGCTTCTTCTGCTTCTGCTGCTGCTGTTGCTGCCTCTGCTGCTGCTGCTGCTGCCTCTGCTGCTGCTGCTGCTGCTGCTGCTTGTGCCTGTGTCGCCCTGGTGTGCTAGGCTCTGTCTGGGAGCCAGCGTCTGCACTGAAGGGGGCGCGGAATTGCACCTCCTGCGCTTCCTCCTGCCCTTGCCTCTTCGGAGTACGTCTCCACTCTCCAGGGAACACCGGCCTGTGCCCACGCGTGTCCTTCGCCGAGCTGAGCCTCTGGCGCTGCCTCCGCCATGCCCAGTGGCCTCCTCGCGGGTCCTCCGTGTTCACACCAAGGCTGCAGTACTGGCCTCTGACCCGCCAGAAGCCAAGGTGGAAATGCTCTGCAGGAGGGCCTTCCATTGCAAGCTCAGCTTCTCTCAGGCCCAGCACAGCTCAGGGCAGGGCAGGGCAGGGCAGGGCAGGGCAGGCAGGGTCTTCTGTGCTCAAGTGCGCTCTCCCTGGCTCACTCGCTCTCTCTTGCTCTTGCTCCTCCTAGGGGGCTCTGCTGCCAGCAGGAAGATCCACTGGGACTGCCAGAGCTCCCTCTGAACTTTCTGCCTCTATTTATACTGGCTTGGGGACACACCCAAGGGCCACTGCCTTGCTCTCACTGGCTGCTCACAGGACAGCCCCTCAGCCTGCTCCTGGCCCCAGGGCACACTTCCTGGCCACCCTTCTGGGAGGGGTCCCTTTGACATGCAAATGGGGCTTGTCTGTGAGAAGATCCACCTGGCCTGGGTCCTTCCCTGTCCTCCAACCCAACCAAGGCCATCTACTCCTCCCCAGAAGCCAGGACGGGGAGTGGATTAGCGTCCCCGGACAACGCCCTGCCCTTTGGAAGCCTAAGCTGGGAAACCCACCAAGAAAACCCAAGAGATCAGGACATCTCTCTCCCTCCCAAGTCAGGAACAGACCTAGAGGAGACTATGGGCAGTATCCCAGCAAACCAGAGAAATGCCCTTCCCCCGGTGCACAGCAAGCTGCATGGAAATCTAGAAGAAGAAGTCACACCCAATGTGCCTGAAGACTAGGAGGAGGGGGCCCAACAGCAGCAGCAAGAGGAGTTGCAGGAGGAGGAGGATGAAGAGGAGGAGGAGGAGCAGGGGGAGGTGTTGGAGGAGGAGGAGCAGTTGGAGGAGGAGGAGGAGCAGGGGGAGGAGGAAGAGTAGAAGAAGAAGAAGAAGAAGCACAGAAAGAGAGAAGGAGGGACCTAGAGCTGGTGGCGATGTTGGGGGGAAGATTTGGGAGAGGATGCCAACAGTGTCTGTGAAACCCCAAGAGTATCATCAGCTGCACTGACGTGACCCCCGGAGACTCTTTGCAGCGGAGAGTGGTTTCTTGTGTGTTCGTGCAGCAGGATGCGTGGGAAGGCAATCGGGACCCGAGTCGCCATGAGCACACGGAAGGAAAATGTGGTCCAACGGACCGTGGCCATGATGGCAGCATTCTCAATCGGACTGAACTTGGAATTGTAGGAGAGGTGGATGAAGTGGCAATGGAACTATGGAGAGAGGAACACTGAAATAAAATGCAGGGGATGACTGCCCAGGGAACCAACAAGCCCATGTCGGAAGAAGGACGTCCACGGTGATGTCTCTGGGCTTTCTGGTTTTGACCATCAGGCTGGATGTGCTGCCCCTATTTTCTGCTGTTGGTTTCCTTTCCCTGAGCTTTTCCTTCTGCGCCCAGTGTGTCTTTGGAGATGCATTTCCTGTCCGAATACCAAATGGTTCGCTGTCCTTTATTAATGGTTCCACGTGATCCATATTTGGTTCTGCATGTGCGTGTGCATGAGAGAGAGAGAGACAAGGAGAGTGAGAGAGAAGGGGAGGGAGCAGTTTTTATTGGCAAGATGCTTCCCTGAGCTCCCCATAGAGCCAGCAGGCAGAGGGGATGGCCTGGGGAATGCATGGGAAGGAGGGGGTGGGGGTGGGGTAGGGGCATGGGGAGGGGCGGTGGGCTGTGTGGGTGGCTACATCCAGTCTTCATCATCTGAGGTGTCCCTGCTGCTGCTGTGGGTGCCCTGGTCCAAGTGGTGAACTGCTGGCCAGGGCGCGCCTGCCCAGGACGAGGAGAGCAGCGTGCGGAGAGGCGCTTTGCGCGCGCCCTGTTTGCGGAGGTGCGGATAGCTCCGGTGGAATTCTGCGATCTCCTGGCTTGTGAGGGGAAGGTAGTTGTGATCCTCTTGGGCAGGTTCTTGCCAGCCCATGGCTTTGAGCAGTCGCTGCTCGGCTTCAGGAGAGAAGAGGGGAGCCACCCGTGGCTTGTGGGCAGGGCTGGCAGGTCTCCTGGGCAGGCTTGGAGGCTGAGTGTTGAGCAGAGGTAGGGAGGGATGGCGGTGTGCGCACTGTGCTGCCCGTGGAGGGTCCTCCCGCTGGCGATGTGGACGTGTCCAGGGCGGCTCCTTCCCTCTGGCTGGTCGCTGGGGCTTGGGGGTCATCCGGGAGGGGCTGTTGCCCAGGCAGGAGCTGACGCTGAAAGCTGTGCTCTGGGGCCGCACCACCACCTGGGCCTGAGACCCGGTGCCCATGGAGCCCCAGTGGCGCCTGTCCGCTTGGCCAGGGGCCCATTGGGCACAGGCAGGCTCCACCTGGGCAGCTTGGCTGCTGCGCGGCCTCTCCAGGGAAGGTGTGCATCCTGAGAGCCTTCTCTGCTGCTGCTGCTGCTTCTGCTGCTTCTGCTGCTGCTGTTGCTGCCTCTGCTGCTGCTGCTGCTGCCTCTGCTGCTGCTGCTTCTGCTGCTTCTGCTGCTTCTGCTTCTTCTGCTTCTGCTGCTGCTGTTGCTGCCTCTGCTGCTGCTGCTGCTGCCTCTGCTGCTGCTGCTGCTGCTGCTGCTTGTGCCTGTGTCGCCCTGGTGTGCTAGGCTCTGTCTGGGAGCCAGCGTCTGCACTGAAGGGGGCGCGGAATTGCACCTCCTGCGCTTCCTCCTGCCCTTGCCTCTTCGGAGTACGTCTCCACTCTCCAGGGAACACCGGCCTGTGCCCACGCGTGTCCTTCGCCGAGCTGAGCCTCTGGCGCTGCCTCCGCCATGCCCAGTGGCCTCCTCGCGGGTCCTCCGTGTTCACACCAAGGCTGCAGTACTGGCCTCTGACCTGCCAGAAGCCAAGGTGGAAATGCTCTGCAGGAGGGCCTTCCATTGCAAGCTCAGCTTCTCTCAGGCCCAGCACAGCTCAGGGCAGGGCAGGGCAGGGCAGGGCAGGGCAGGGCAGGCAGGGTCTTCTGTGCTCAAGTGCGCTCTCCCTGGCTCACTCGCTCTCTCTTGCTCTTGCTCTTCCTAGGGGGCTCTGCTGCCAGCAGGAAGATCCACTGGGACTGCCAGAGCTCCCTCTGAACTTTCTGCCTCTATTTATACTGGCTTGGGGACACACCCAAGGGCCACTGCCTTGCTCTCACTGGCTGCTCACAGGACAGCCCCTCAGCCTGCTCCTGGCCCCAGGGCACACTTCCTGGCCACCCTTCTGGGAGGGGTCCCTTTGACATGCAAATGGGGCTTGTCTGTGAGAAGATCCACCTGGCCTGGGTCCTTCCCTGTCCTCCAACCCAACCAAGGCCATCTACTCCTCCCCAGAAGCCAGGACGGGGAGTGGATTAGCGTCCCCGGACAACGCCCTGCCCTTTGGAAGCCTAAGCTGGGAAACCCACCAAGAAAACCCAAGAGATCAGGACATCTCTCTCCCTCCCAAGTCAGGAACAGACCTAGAGGAGACTATGGGCAGTATCCCAGCAAACCAGAGAAATGCCCTTCCCCCGGTGCACAGCAAGCTGCATGGAAATCTAGAAGAAGAAGTCACACCCAATGTGCCTGAAGACTAGGAGGAGGGGGCCCAACAGCAGCAGCAAGAGGAGTTGCAGGAGGAGGAGGATGAAGAGGAGGAGGAGGAGCAGGGGGAGGTGTTGGAGGAGGAGGAGCAGTTGGAGGAGGAGGAGGAGCAGGGGGAGGAGGAAGAGTAGAAGAAGAAGAAGAAGAAGCACAGAAAGAGAGAAGGAGGGACCTAGAGCTGGTGGCGATGTTGGGGGGAAGATTTGGGAGAGGATGCCAACAGTGTCTGTGAAACCCCAAGAGTATCATCAGCTGCACTGACGTGACCCCCGGAGACTCTTTGCAGCGGAGAGTGGTTTCTTGTGTGTTCGTGCAGCAGGATGCGTGGGAAGGCAATCGGGACCCGAGTCGCCATGAGCACACGGAAGGAAAATGTGGTCCAACGGACCGTGGCCATGATGGCAGCATTCTCAATCGGACTGAACTTGGAATTGTAGGAGAGGTGGATGAAGTGGCAATGGAACTATGGAGAGAGGAACACTGAAATAAAATGCAGGGGATGACTGCCCAGGGAACCAACAAGCCCATGTCGGAAGAAGGACGTCCACGGTGATGTCTCTGGGCTTTCTGGTTTTGACCATCAGGCTGGATGTGCTGCCCCTATTTTCTGCTGTTGGTTTCCTTTCCCTGAGCTTTTCCTTCTGCGCCCAGTGTGTCTTTGGAGATGCATTTCCTGTCCGAATACCAAATGGTTCGCTGTCCTTTATTAATGGTTCCACGTGATCCATATTTGGTTCTGCATGTGCGTGTGCATGAGAGAGAGAGAGACAAGGAAAGTGAGAGAGAAGGGGAGGGAGCAGTTTTTATTGGCAAGATGCTTCCCTGAGCTCCCCATAGAGCCAGCAGGCAGAGGGGATGGCCTGGGGAATGCATGGGAAGGAGGGGGTGGGGGTGGGGTAGGGGCATGGGGAGGGGCGGTGGGCTGTGTGGGTGGCTACATCCAGTCTTCATCATCTGAGGTGTCCCTGCTGCTGCTGTGGGTGCCCTGGTCCAAGTGGTGAACTGCTGGCCGGGGCGCGCCTGCCCAGGACGAGGAGAGCAGCGTGCGGAGAGGCGCTTTGCGCGCGCCCTGTTTGCGGAGGTGCGGATAGCTCCGGTGGAATTCTGCGATCTCCTGGCTTGTGAGGGGAAGGTAGTTGTGATCCTCTTGGGCAGGTTCTTGCCAGCCCATGGCTTTGAGCAGTCGCTGCTCGGCTTCAGGAGAGAAGAGGGGAGCCACCCGTGGCTTGTGGGCAGGGCTGGCAGGTCTCCTGGGCAGGCTTGGAGGCTGAGTGTTGAGCAGAGGTAGGGAGGGATGGCGGTGTGCGCACTGTGCTGCCCGTGGAGGGTCCTCCCGCTGGCGATGTGGACGTGTCCAGGGCGGCTCCTTCCCTCTGGCTGGTCGCTGGGGCTTGGGGGTCATCCGGGAGGGGCTGTTGCCCAGGCAGGAGCTGACGCTGAAAGCTGTGCTCTGGGGCCGCACCACCACCTGGGCCTGAGACCCGGTGCCCATGGAGCCCCAGTGGCGCCTGTCCGCTTGGCCAGGGGCCCATTGGGCACAGGCAGGCTCCACCTGGGCAGCTTGGCTGCTGCGCGGCCTCTCCAGGGAAGGTGTGCATCCTGAGAGCCTTCTCTGCTGCTGCTGCTGCTTCTGCTGCTTCTGCTGCTTCTGCTGCTGCTGTTGCTGCCTCTGCTGCTGCTGCTGCCTCTGCTGCTGCTGCTTCTGCTGCTTCTGCTGCTTCTGCTTCTTCTGCTTCTGCTGCTGCTGTTGCTGCCTCTGCTGCTGCTGCTGCTGCCTCTGCTGCTGCTGCTGCTGCTGCTGCTTGTGCCTGTGTCGCCCTGGTGTGCTAGGCTCTGTCTGGGAGCCAGCGTCTGCACTGAAGGGGGCGCGGAATTGCACCTCCTGCGCTTCCTCCTGCCCTTGCCTCTTCGGAGTACGTCTCCACTCTCCAGGGAACACCGGCCTGTGCCCACGCGTGTCCTTCGCCGAGCTGAGCCTCTGGCGCTGCCTCCGCCATGCCCAGTGGCCTCCTCGCGGGTCCTCCGTGTTCACACCAAGGCTGCAGTACTGGCCTCTGACCCGCCAGAAGCCAAGGTGGAAATGCTCTGCAGGAGGGCCTTCCATTGCAAGCTCAGCTTCTCTCAGGCCCAGCACAGCTCAGGGCAGGGCAGGGCAGGGCAGGGCAGGGCAGGGCAGGCAGGGTCTTCTGTGCTCAAGTGCACTCTCCCTGGCTCACTCGCTCTCTCTTGCTCTTGCTCCTCCTAGGGGGCTCTGCTGCCAGCAGGAAGATCCACTGGGACTGCCAGAGCTCCCTCTGAACTTTCTGCCTCTATTTATACTGGCTTGGGGACACACCCAAGGGCCACTGCCTTGCTCTCACTGGCTGCTCACAGGACAGCCCCTCAGCCTGCTCCTGGCCCCAGGGCACACTTCCTGGCCACCCTTCTGGGAGGGGTCCCTTTGACATGCAAATGGGGCTTGTCTGTGAGAAGATCCACCTGGCCTGGGTCCTTCCCTGTCCTCCAACCCAACCAAGGCCATCTACTCCTCCCCAGAAGCCAGGACGGGGAGTGGATTAGCGTCCCCGGACAACGCCCTGCCCTTTGGAAGCCTAAGCTGGGAAACCCACCAAGAAAACCCAAGAGATCAGGACATCTCTCTCCCTCCCAAGTCAGGAACAGACCTAGAGGAGACTATGGGCAGTATCCCAGCAAACCAGAGAAATGCCCTTCCCCCGGTGCACAGCAAGCTGCATGGAAATCTAGAAGAAGAAGTCACACCCAATGTGCCTGAAGACTAGGAGGAGGGGGCCCAACAGCAGCAGCAAGAGGAGTTGCAGGAGGAGGAGGATGAAGAGGAGGAGGAGGAGCAGGGGGAGGTGTTGGAGGAGGAGGAGCAGTTGGAGGAGGAGGAGGAGCAGGGGGAGGAGGAAGAGTAGAAGAAGAAGAAGAAGAAGCACAGAAAGAGAGAAGGAGGGACCTAGAGCTGGTGGCGATGTTGGGGGGAAGATTTGGGAGAGGATGCCAACAGTGTCTGTGAAACCCCAAGAGTATCATCAGCTGCACTGACGTGACCCCCGGAGACTCTTTGCAGCGGAGAGTGGTTTCTTGTGTGTTCGTGCAGCAGGATGCGTGGGAAGGCAATCGGGACCCGAGTCGCCATGAGCACACGGAAGGAAAATGTGGTCCAACGGACCGTGGCCATGATGGCAGCATTCTCAATCGGACTGAACTTGGAATTGTAGGAGAGGTGGATGAAGTGGCAATGGAACTATGGAGAGAGGAACACTGAAATAAAATGCAGGGGATGACTGCCCAGGGAACCAACAAGCCCATGTCGGAAGAAGGACGTCCACGGTGATGTCTCTGGGCTTTCTGGTTTTGACCATCAGGCTGGATGTGCTGCCCCTATTTTCTGCTGTTGGTTTCCTTTCCCTGAGCTTTTCCTTCTGCGCCCAGTGTGTCTTTGGAGATGCATTTCCTGTCCGAATACCAAATGGTTCGCTGTCCTTTATTAATGGTTCCACGTGATCCATATTTGGTTCTGCATGTGCGTGTGCATGAGAGAGAGAGAGACAAGGAGAGTGAGAGAGAAGGGGAGGGAGCAGTTTTTATTGGCAAGATGCTTCCCTGAGCTCCCCATAGAGCCAGCAGGCAGAGGGGATGGCCTGGGGAATGCATGGGAAGGAGGGGGTGGGGGTGGGGTAGGGGCATGGGGAGGGGCGGTGGGCTGTGTGGGTGGCTACATCCAGTCTTCATCATCTGAGGTGTCCCTGCTGCTGCTGTGGGTGCCCTGGTCCAAGTGGTGAACTGCTGGCCGGGGCGCGCCTGCCCAGGACGAGGAGAGCAGCGTGCGGAGAGGCGCTTTGCGCGCGCCCTGTTTGCGGAGGTGCGGATAGCTCCGGTGGAATTCTGCGATCTCCTGGCTTGTGAGGGGAAGGTAGTTGTGATCCTCTTGGGCAGGTTCTTGCCAGCCCATGGCTTTGAGCAGTCGCTGCTCGGCTTCAGGAGAGAAGAGGGGAGCCACCCGTGGCTTGTGGGCAGGGCTGGCAGGTCTCCTGGGCAGGCTTGGAGGCTGAGTGTTGAGCAGAGGTAGGGAGGGATGGCGGTGTGCGCACTGTGCTGCCCGTGGAGGGTCCTCCCGCTGGCGATGTGGACGTGTCCAGGGCGGCTCCTTCCCTCTGGCTGGTCGCTGGGGCTTGGGGGTCATCCGGGAGGGGCTGTTGCCCAGGCAGGAGCTGACGCTGAAAGCTGTGCTCTGGGGCCGCACCACCACCTGGGCCTGAGACCCGGTGCCCATGGAGCCCCAGTGGCGCCTGTCCGCTTGGCCAGGGGCCCATTGGGCACAGGCAGGCTCCACCTGGGCAGCTTGGCTGCTGCGCGGCCTCTCCAGGGAAGGTGTGCATCCTGAGAGCCTTCTCTGCTGCTGCTGCTGCTTCTGCTGCTTCTGCTGCTTCTGCTGCTGCTGTTGCTGCCTCTGCTGCTGCTGCTGCTGCCTCTGCTGCTGCTGCTTCTGCTGCTTCTGCTGCTTCTGCTTCTTCTGCTTCTGCTGCTGCTGTTGCTGCCTCTGCTGCTGCTGCTGCTGCCTCTGCTGCTGCTGCTGCTGCTGCTTGTGCCTGTGTCGCCCTGGTGTGCTAGGCTCTGTCTGGGAGCCAGCGTCTGCACTGAAGGGGGCGCGGAATTGCACCTCCTGCGCTTCCTCCTGCCCTTGCCTCTTCGGAGTACGTCTCCACTCTCCAGGGAACACCGGCCTGTGCCCACGCGTGTCCTTCGCCGAGCTGAGCCTCTGGCGCTGCCTCCGCCATGCCCAGTGGCCTCCTCGCGGGTCCTCCGTGTTCACACCAAGGCTGCAGTACTGGCCTCTGACCCGCCAGAAGCCAAGGTGGAAATGCTCTGCAGGAGGGCCTTCCATTGCAAGCTCAGCTTCTCTCAGGCCCAGCACAGCTCAGGGCAGGGCAGGGCAGGGCAGGGCAGGGCAGGGCAGGCAGGGTCTTCTGTGCTCAAGTGCGCTCTCCCTGGCTCACTCGCTCTCTCTTGCTCTTGCTCTTCCTAGGGGGCTCTGCTGCCAGCAGGAAGATCCACTGGGACTGCCAGAGCTCCCTCTGAACTTTCTGCCTCTATTTATACTGGCTTGGGGACACACCCAAGGGCCACTGCCTTGCTCTCACTGGCTGCTCACAGGACAGCCCCTCAGCCTGCTCCTGGCCCCAGGGCACACTTCCTGGCCACCCTTCTGGGAGGGGTCCCTTTGACATGCAAATGGGGCTTGTCTGTGAGAAGATCCACCTGGCCTGGGTCCTTCCCTGTCCTCCAACCCAACCAAGGCCATCTACTCCTCCCCAGAAGCCAGGACGGGGAGTGGATTAGCGTCCCCGGACAACGCCCTGCCCTTTGGAAGCCTAAGCTGGGAAACCCACCAAGAAAACCCAAGAGATCAGGACATCTCTCTCCCTCCCAAGTCAGGAACAGACCTAGAGGAGACTATGGGCAGTATCCCAGCAAACCAGAGAAATGCCCTTCCCCCGGTGCACAGCAAGCTGCATGGAAATCTAGAAGAAGAAGTCACACCCAATGTGCCTGAAGACTAGGAGGAGGGGGCCCAACAGCAGCAGCAAGAGGAGTTGCAGGAGGAGGAGGATGAAGAGGAGGAGGAGGAGCAGGGGGAGGTGTTGGAGGAGGAGGAGCAGTTGGAGGAGGAGGAGGAGCAGGGGGAGGAGGAAGAGTAGAAGAAGAAGAAGAAGAAGCACAGAAAGAGAGAAGGAGGGACCTAGAGCTGGTGGCGATGTTGGGGGGAAGATTTGGGAGAGGATGCCAACAGTGTCTGTGAAACCCCAAGAGTATCATCAGCTGCACTGACGTGACCCCCGGAGACTCTTTGCAGCGGAGAGTGGTTTCTTGTGTGTTCGTGCAGCAGGATGCGTGGGAAGGCAATCGGGACCCGAGTCGCCATGAGCACACGGAAGGAAAATGTGGTCCAACGGACCGTGGCCATGATGGCAGCATTCTCAATCGGACTGAACTTGGAATTGTAGGAGAGGTGGATGAAGTGGCAATGGAACTATGGAGAGAGGAACACTGAAATAAAATGCAGGGGATGACTGCCCAGGGAACCAACAAGCCCATGTCGGAAGAAGGACGTCCACGGTGATGTCTCTGGGCTTTCTGGTTTTGACCATCAGGCTGGATGTGCTGCCCCTATTTTCTGCTGTTGGTTTCCTTTCCCTGAGCTTTTCCTTCTGCGCCCAGTGTGTCTTTGGAGATGCATTTCCTGTCCGAATACCAAATGGTTCGCTGTCCTTTATTAATGGTTCCACGTGATCCATATTTGGTTCTGCATGTGCGTGTGCATGAGAGAGAGAGAGACAAGGAAAGTGAGAGAGAAGGGGAGGGAGCAGTTTTTATTGGCAAGATGCTTCCCTGAGCTCCCCATAGAGCCAGCAGGCAGAGGGGATGGCCTGGGGAATGCATGGGAAGGAGGGGGTGGGGGTGGGGTAGGGGCATGGGGAGGGGCGGTGGGCTGTGTGGGTGGCTACATCCAGTCTTCATCATCTGAGGTGTCCCTGCTGCTGCTGTGGGTGCCCTGGTCCAAGTGGTGAACTGCTGGCCGGGGCGCGCCTGCCCAGGACGAGGAGAGCAGCGTGCGGAGAGGCGCTTTGCGCGCGCCCTGTTTGCGGAGGTGCGGATAGCTCCGGTGGAATTCTGCGATCTCCTGGCTTGTGAGGGGAAGGTAGTTGTGATCCTCTTGGGCAGGTTCTTGCCAGCCCATGGCTTTGAGCAGTCGCTGCTCGGCTTCAGGAGAGAAGAGGGGAGCCACCCGTGGCTTGTGGGCAGGGCTGGCAGGTCTCCTGGGCAGGCTTGGAGGCTGAGTGTTGAGCAGAGGTAGGGAGGGATGGCGGTGTGCGCACTGTGCTGCCCGTGGAGGGTCCTCCCGCTGGCGATGTGGACGTGTCCAGGGTGGCTCCTTCCCTCTGGCTGGTCGCTGGGGCTTGGGGGTCATCCGGGAGGGGCTGTTGCCCAGGCAGGAGCTGACGCTGAAAGCTGTGCTCTGGGGCCGCACCACCACCTGGGCCTGAGACCCGGTGCCCATGGAGCCCCAGTGGCGCCTGTCCGCTTGGCCAGGGGCCCATTGGGCACAGGCAGGCTCCACCTGGGCAGCTTGGCTGCTGCGCGGCCTCTCCAGGGAAGGTGTGCATCCTGAGAGCCTTCTCTGCTGCTGCTGCTGCTTCTGCTGCTTCTGCTGCTTCTGCTGCTGCTGTTGCTGCCTCTGCTGCTGCTGCTGCCTCTGCTGCTGCTGCTTCTGCTGCTTCTGCTGCTTCTGCTTCTTCTGCTTCTGCTGCTGCTGTTGCTGCCTCTGCTGCTGCTGCTGCTGCCTCTGCTGCTGCTGCTGCTGCTGCTGCTTGTGCCTGTGTCGCCCTGGTGTGCTAGGCTCTGTCTGGGAGCCAGCGTCTGCACTGAAGGGGGCGCGGAATTGCACCTCCTGCGCTTCCTCCTGCCCTTGCCTCTTCGGAGTACGTCTCCACTCTCCAGGGAACACCGGCCTGTGCCCACGCGTGTCCTTCGCCGAGCTGAGCCTCTGGCGCTGCCTCCGCCATGCCCAGTGGCCTCCTCGCGGGTCCTCCGTGTTCACACCAAGGCTGCAGTACTGGCCTCTGACCCGCCAGAAGCCAAGGTGGAAATGCTCTGCAGGAGGGCCTTCCATTGCAAGCTCAGCTTCTCTCAGGCCCAGCACAGCTCAGGGCAGGGCAGGGCAGGGCAGGGCAGGGCAGGCAGGGTCTTCTGTGCTCAAGTGCGCTCTCCCTGGCTCACTCGCTCTCTCTTGCTCTTGCTCTTCCTAGGGGGCTCTGCTGCCAGCAGGAAGATCCACTGGGACTGCCAGAGCTCCCTCTGAACTTTCTGCCTCTATTTATACTGGCTTGGGGACACACCCAAGGGCCACTGCCTTGCTCTCACTGGCTGCTCACAGGACAGCCCCTCAGCCTGCTCCTGGCCCCAGGGCACACTTCCTGGCCACCCTTCTGGGAGGGGTCCCTTTGACATGCAAATGGGGCTTGTCTGTGAGAAGATCCACCTGGCCTGGGTCCTTCCCTGTCCTCCAACCCAACCAAGGCCATCTCCTCCTCCCCAGAAGCCAGGACGGGGAGTGGATTAGCGTCCCCGGACAACGCCCTGCCCTTTGGAAGCCTAAGCTGGGAAACCCACCAAGAAAACCCAAGAGATCAGGACATCTCTCTCCCTCCCAAGTCAGGAACAGACCTAGAGGAGACTATGGGCAGTATCCCAGCAAACCAGAGAAATGCCCTTCCCCCGGTGCACAGCAAGCTGCATGGAAATCTAGAAGAAGAAGTCACACCCAATGTGCCTGAAGACTAGGAGGAGGGGGCCCAACAGCAGCAGCAAGAGGAGTTGCAGGAGGAGGAGGATGAAGAGGAGGAGGAGGAGCAGGGGGAGGTGTTGGAGGAGGAGGAGCAGTTGGAGGAGGAGGAGGAGCAGGGGGAGGAGGAAGAGTAGAAGAAGAAGAAGAAGAAGCACAGAAAGAGAGAAGGAGGGACCTAGAGCTGGTGGCGATGTTGGGGGGAAGATTTGGGAGAGGATGCCAACAGTGTCTGTGAAACCCCAAGAGTATCATCAGCTGCACTGACGTGACCCCCGGAGACTCTTTGCAGCGGAGAGTGGTTTCTTGTGTGTTCGTGCAGCAGGATGCGTGGGAAGGCAATCGGGACCCGAGTCGCCATGAGCACACGGAAGGAAAATGTGGTCCAACGGACCGTGGCCATGATGGCAGCATTCTCAATCGGACTGAACTTGGAATTGTAGGAGAGGTGGATGAAGTGGCAATGGAACTATGGAGAGAGGAACACTGAAATAAAATGCAGGGGATGACTGCCCAGGGAACCAACAAGCCCATGTCGGAAGAAGGACGTCCACGGTGATGTCTCTGGGCTTTCTGGTTTTGACCATCAGGCTGGATGTGCTGCCCCTATTTTCTGCTGTTGGTTTCCTTTCCCTGAGCTTTTCCTTCTGCGCCCAGTGTGTCTTTGGAGATGCATTTCCTGTCCGAATACCAAATGGTTCGCTGTCCTTTATTAATGGTTCCACGTGATCCATATTTGGTTCTGCATGTGCGTGTGCATGAGAGAGAGAGAGACAAGGAAAGTGAGAGAGAAGGGGAGGGAGCAGTTTTTATTGGCAAGATGCTTCCCTGAGCTCCCCATAGAGCCAGCAGGCAGAGGGGATGGCCTGGGGAATGCATGGGAAGGAGGGGGTGGGGGTGGGGTAGGGGCATGGGGAGGGGCGGTGGGCTGTGTGGGTGGCTACATCCAGTCTTCATCATCTGAGGTGTCCCTGCTGCTGCTGTGGGTGCCCTGGTCCAAGTGGTGAACTGCTGGCCGGGGCGCGCCTGCCCAGGACGAGGAGAGCAGCGTGCGGAGAGGCGCTTTGCGCGCGCCCTGTTTGCGGAGGTGCGGATAGCTCCGGTGGAATTCTGCGATCTCCTGGCTTGTGAGGGGAAGGTAGTTGTGATCCTCTTGGGCAGGTTCTTGCCAGCCCATGGCTTTGAGCAGTCGCTGCTCGGCTTCAGGAGAGAAGAGGGGAGCCACCCGTGGCTTGTGGGCAGGGCTGGCAGGTCTCCTGGGCAGGCTTGGAGGCTGAGTGTTGAGCAGAGGTAGGGAGGGATGGCGGTGTGCGCACTGTGCTGCCCGTGGAGGGTCCTCCCGCTGGCGATGTGGACGTGTCCAGGGCGGCTCCTTCCCTCTGGCTGGTCGCTGGGGCTTGGGGGTCATCCGGGAGGGGCTGTTGCCCAGGCAGGAGCTGACGCTGAAAGCTGTGCTCTGGGGCCGCACCACCACCTGGGCCTGAGACCCGGTGCCCATGGAGCCCCAGTGGCGCCTGTCCGCTTGGCCAGGGGCCCATTGGGCACAGGCAGGCTCCACCTGGGCAGCTTGGCTGCTGCGCGGCCTCTCCAGGGAAGGTGTGCATCCTGAGAGCCTTCTCTGCTGCTGCTGCTGCTTCTGCTGCTTCTGCTGCTTCTGCTGCTGCTGTTGCTGCCTCTGCTGCTGCTGCTGCCTCTGCTGCTGCTGCTTCTGCTGCTTCTGCTGCTTCTGCTTCTTCTGCTTCTGCTGCTGCTGTTGCTGCCTCTGCTGCTGCTGCCGCTGCCTCTGCTGCTGCTGCTGCTGCTTGTGCCTGTGTCGCCCTGGTGTGCTAGGCTCTGTCTGGGAGCCAGCGTCTGCACTGAAGGGGGCGCGGAATTGCACCTCCTGCGCTTCCTCCTGCCCTTGCCTCTTCGGAGTACGTCTCCACTCTCCAGGGAACACCGGCCTGTGCCCACGCGTGTCCTTCGCCGAGCTGAGCCTCTGGCGCTGCCTCCGCCATGCCCAGTGGCCTCCTCGCGGGTCCTCCGTGTTCACACCAAGGCTGCAGTACTGGCCTCTGACCCGCCAGAAGCCAAGGTGGAAATGCTCTGCAGGAGGGCCTTCCATTGCAAGCTCAGCTTCTCTCAGGCCCAGCACAGCTCAGGGCAGGGCAGGGCAGGGCAGGGCAGGGCAGGCAGGGTCTTCTGTGCTCAAGTGCGCTCTCCCTGGCTCACTCGCTCTCTCTTGCTCTTGCTCTTCCTAGGGGGCTCTGCTGCCAGCAGGAAGATCCACTGGGACTGCCAGAGCTCCCTCTGAACTTTCTGCCTCTATTTATACTGGCTTGGGGACACACCCAAGGGCCACTGCCTTGCTCTCACTGGCTGCTCACAGGACAGCCCCTCAGCCTGCTCCTGGCCCCAGGGCACACTTCCTGGCCACCCTTCTGGGAGGGGTCCCTTTGACATGCAAATGGGGCTTGTCTGTGAGAAGATCCACCTGGCCTGGGTCCTTCCCTGTCCTCCAACCCAACCAAGGCCATCTCCTCCTCCCCAGAAGCCAGGATGGGGAGTGGATTAGCATCCCCGGACAAAGCCCTGCCCTTTGGAAGCCTAAGCTGGGAAACCCACCAAGAAAACCCAAGAGATCAGGACATCTCTCTCCCTCCCAAGTCAGGAACAGACCTAGAGGAGACTATGGGCAGTATCCCAGCAAACCAGAGAAATGCCCTTCCCCCGGTGCACAGCAAGCTGCATGGAAATCTAGAAGAAGAAGTCACACCCAATGTGCCTGAAGACTAGGAGGAGGGGGCCCAACAGCAGCAGCAAGAGGAGTTGCAGGAGGAGGAGGATGAAGAGGAGGAGGAGGAGCAGGGGGAGGTGTTGGAGGAGGAGGAGCAGTTGGAGGAGGAGGAGGAGCAGGGGGAGGAGGAAGAGAAGAAGAAGAAGAAGAAGAAGAAGCACAGAAAGAGAGAAGGAGGGACCTAGAGCTGGTGGCGATGTTGGGGGGAAGATTTGGGAGAGGATGCCAACAGTGTCTGTGAAACCCCAAGAGTATCATCAGCTGCACTGACGTGACCCCCGGAGACTCTTTGCAGCGGAGAGTGGTTTCTTGTGTGTTCGTGCAGCAGGATGCGTGGGAAGGCAATCGGGACCCGAGTCGCCATGAGCACACGGAAGGAAAATGTGGTCCAACGGACCGTGGCCATGATGGCAGCATTCTCAATCGGACTGAACTTGGAATTGTAGGAGAGGTGGATGAAGTGGCAATGGAACTATGGAGAGAGGAACACTGAAATAAAATGCAGGGGATGACTGCCCAGGGAACCAACAAGCCCATGTCGGAAGAAGGACGTCCACGGTGATGTCTCTGGGCTTTCTGGTTTTGACCATCAGGCTGGATGTGCTGCCCCTATTTTCTGCTGTTGGTTTCCTTTCCCTGAGCTTTTCCTTCTGCGCCCAGTGTGTCTTTGGAGATGCATTTCCTGTCCGAATACCAAATGGTTCGCTGTCCTTTATTAATGGTTCCACGTGATCCATATTTGGTTCTGCATGTGCGTGTGCATGAGAGAGAGAGAGACAAGGAGAGTGAGAGAGAAGGGGAGGGAGCAGTTTTTATTGGCAAGATGCTTCCCTGAGCTCCCCATAGAGCCAGCAGGCAGAGGGGATGGCCTGGGGAATGCATGGGAAGGAGGGGGTGGGGGTGGGGTAGGGGCATGGGGAGGGGCGGTGGGCTGTGTGGGTGGCTACATCCAGTCTTCATCATCTGAGGTGTCCCTGCTGCTGCTGTGGGTGCCCTGGTCCAAGTGGTGAACTGCTGGCCGGGGCGCGCCTGCCCAGGACGAGGAGAGCAGCGTGCGGAGAGGCGCTTTGCGCGCGCCCTGTTTGCGGAGGTGCGGATAGCTCCGGTGGAATTCTGCGATCTCCTGGCTTGTGAGGGGAAGGTAGTTGTGATCCTCTTGGGCAGGTTCTTGCCAGCCCATGGCTTTGAGCAGTCGCTGCTCGGCTTCAGGAGAGAAGAGGGGAGCCACCCGTGGCTTGTGGGCAGGGCTGGCAGGTCTCCTGGGCAGGCTTGGAGGCTGAGTGTTGAGCAGAGGTAGGGAGGGATGGCGGTGTGCGCACTGTGCTGCCCGTGGAGGGTCCTCCCGCTGGCGATGTGGACGTGTCCAGGGCGGCTCCTTCCCTCTGGCTGGTCGCTGGGGCTTGGGGGTCATCCGGGAGGGGCTGTTGCCCAGGCAGGAGCTGACGCTGAAAGCTGTGCTCTGGGGCCGCACCACCACCTGGGCCTGAGACCCGGTGCCCATGGAGCCCCAGTGGCGCCTGTCCGCTTGGCCAGGGGCCCATTGGGCACAGGCAGGCTCCACCTGGGCAGCTTGGCTGCTGCGCGGCCTCTCCAGGGAAGGTGTGCATCCTGAGAGCCTTCTCTGCTGCTGCTGCTGCTTCTGCTGCTTCTGCTGCTGCTGTTGCTGCCTCTGCTGCTGCTGCTGCTGCCTCTGCTGCTGCTGCTTCTGCTGCTTCTGCTGCTTCTGCTTCTTCTGCTTCTGCTGCTGCTGTTGCTGCCTCTGCTGCTGCTGCCGCTGCCTCTGCTGCTGCTGCTGCTGCTGCTTGTGCCTGTGTCGCCCTGGTGTGCTAGGCTCTGTCTGGGAGCCAGCGTCTGCACTGAAGGGGGCGCGGAATTGCACCTCCTGCGCTTCCTCCTGCCCTTGCCTCTTCGGAGTACGTCTCCACTCTCCAGGGAACACCGGCCTGTGCCCACGCGTGTCCTTCGCCGAGCTGAGCCTCTGGCGCTGCCTCCGCCATGCCCAGTGGCCTCCTCGCGGGTCCTCCGTGTTCACACCAAGGCTGCAGTACTGGCCTCTGACCCGCCAGAAGCCAAGGTGGAAATGCTCTGCAGGAGGGCCTTCCATTGCAAGCTCAGCTTCTCTCAGGCCCAGCACAGCTCAGGGCAGGGCAGGGCAGGGCAGGGCAGGGCAGGCAGGGTCTTCTGTGCTCAAGTGCGCTCTCCCTGGCTCACTCGCTCTCTCTTGCTCTTGCTCTTCCTAGGGGGCTCTGCTGCCAGCAGGAAGATCCACTGGGACTGCCAGAGCTCCCTCTGAACTTTCTGCCTCTATTTATACTGGCTTGGGGACACACCCAAGGGCCACTGCCTTGCTCTCACTGGCTGCTCACAGGACAGCCCCTCAGCCTGCTCCTGGCCCCAGGGCACACTTCCTGGCCACCCTTCTGGGAGGGGTCCCTTTGACATGCAAATGGGGCTTGTCTGTGAGAAGATCCACCTGGCCTGGGTCCTTCCCTGTCCTCCAACCCAACCAAGGCCATCTCCTCCTCCCCAGAAGCCAGGATGGGGAGTGGATTAGCGTCCCTGGACAATGCCCTGCCCTTTGGAAGCCTAAGCTGGGAAACCCACCAAGAAAACCCAAGAGATCAGGACATCTCTCTCCCTCCCAAGTCAGGAACAGACCTAGAGGAGACTATGGGCAGTATCCCAGCAAACCAGAGAAATGCCCTTCCCCCGGTGCACAGCAAGCTGCATGGAAATCTAGAAGAAGAAGTCACACCCAATGTGCCTGAAGACTAGGAGGAGGGGGCCCAACAGCAGCAGCAAGAGGAGTTGCAGGAGGAGGAGGATGAAGAGGAGGAGGAGGAGCAGGGGGAGGTGTTGGAGGAGGAGGAGCAGTTGGAGGAGGAGGAGGAGCAGGGGGAGGAGGAAGAGAAGAAGAAGAAGCACAGAAAGAGAGAAGGAGGGACCTAGAGCTGGTGGCGATGTTGGGGGGAAGATTTGGGAGAGGATGCCAACAGTGTCTGTGAAACCCCAAGAGTATCATCAGCTGCACTGACGTGACCCCCGGAGACTCTTTGCAGCGGAGAGTGGTTTCTTGTGTGTTCGTGCAGCAGGATGCGTGGGAAGGCAATCGGGACCCGAGTCGCCATGAGCACACGGAAGGAAAATGTGGTCCAACGGACCGTGGCCATGATGGCAGCATTCTCAATCGGACTGAACTTGGAATTGTAGGAGAGGTGGATGAAGTGGCAATGGAACTATGGAGAGAGGAACACTGAAATAAAATGCAGGGGATGACTGCCCAGGGAACCAACAAGCCCATGTCGGAAGAAGGACGTCCACGGTGATGTCTCTGGGCTTTCTGGTTTTGACCATCAGGCTGGATGTGCTGCCCCTATTTTCTGCTGTTGGTTTCCTTTCCCTGAGCTTTTCCTTCTGCGCCCAGTGTGTCTTTGGAGATGCATTTCCTGTCCGAATACCAAATGGTTCGCTGTCCTTTATTAATGGTTCCACGTGATCCATATTTGGTTCTGCATGTGCGTGTGCATGAGAGAGAGAGAGACAAGGAGAGTGAGAGAGAAGGGGAGGGAGCAGTTTTTATTGGCAAGATGCTTCCCTGAGCTCCCCATAGAGCCAGCAGGCAGAGGGGATGGCCTGGGGAATGCATGGGAAGGAGGGGGTGGGGGTGGGGTAGGGGCATGGGGAGGGGCGGTGGGCTGTGTGGGTGGCTACATCCAGTCTTCATCATCTGAGGTGTCCCTGCTGCTGCTGTGGATGCCCTGGTCCAAGTGGTGAACTGCTGGCCGGGGCGCGCCTGCCCAGGACGAGGAGAGCAGCGTGCGGAGAGGCGCTTTGCGCGCGCCCTGTTTGCGGAGGTGCGGATAGCTCCGGTGGAATTCTGCGATCTCCTGGCTTGTGAGGGGAAGGTAGTTGTGATCCTCTTGGGCAGGTTCTTGCCAGCCCATGGCTTTGAGCAGTCGCTGCTCGGCTTCAGGAGAGAAGAGGGGAGCCACCCGTGGCTTGTGGGCAGGGCTGGCAGGTCTCCTGGGCAGGCTTGGAGGCTGAGTGTTGAGCAGAGGTAGGGAGGGATGGCGGTGTGCGCACTGTGCTGCCCGTGGAGGGTCCTCCCGCTGGCGATGTGGACGTGTCCAGGGCGGCTCCTTCCCTCTGGCTGGTCGCTGGGGCTTGGGGGTCATCCGGGAGGGGCTGTTGCCCAGGCAGGAGCTGACGCTGAAAGCTGTGCTCTGGGGCCGCACCACCACCTGGGCCTGAGACCCGGTGCCCATGGAGCCCCAGTGGCGCCTGTCCGCTTGGCCAGGGGCCCATTGGGCACAGGCAGGCTCCACCTGGGCAGCTTGGCTGCTGCGCGGCCTCTCCAGGGAAGGTGTGCATCCTGAGAGCCTTCTCTGCTGCTGCTGCTGCTTCTGCTGCTTCTGCTGCTGCTGTTGCTGCCTCTGCTGCTGCTGCTGCTGCCTCTGCTGCTGCTGCTTCTGCTGCTTCTGCTGCTTCTGCTTCTTCTGCTTCTGCTGCTGCTGTTGCTGCCTCTGCTGCTGCTGCCGCTGCCTCTGCTGCTGCTGCTGCTGCTGCTTGTGCCTGTGTCGCCCTGGTGTGCTAGGCTCTGTCTGGGAGCCAGCGTCTGCACTGAAGGGGGCGCGGAATTGCACCTCCTGCGCTTCCTCCTGCCCTTGCCTCTTCGGAGTACGTCTCCACTCTCCAGGGAACACCGGCCTGTGCCCACGCGTGTCCTTCGCCGAGCTGAGCCTCTGGCGCTGCCTCCGCCATGCCCAGTGGCCTCCTCGCGGGTCCTCCGTGTTCACACCAAGGCTGCAGTACTGGCCTCTGACCCGCCAGAAGCCAAGGTGGAAATGCTCTGCAGGAGGGCCTTCCATTGCAAGCTCAGCTTCTCTCAGGCCCAGCACAGCTCAGGGCAGGGCAGGGCAGGGCAGGGCAGGGCAGGCAGGGTCTTCTGTGCTCAAGTGCGCTCTCCCTGGCTCACTCGCTCTCTCTTGCTCTTGCTCTTCCTAGGGGGCTCTGCTGCCAGCAGGAAGATCCACTGGGACTGCCAGAGCTCCCTCTGAACTTTCTGCCTCTATTTATACTGGCTTGGGGACACACCCAAGGGCCACTGCCTTGCTCTCACTGGCTGCTCACAGGACAGCCCCTCAGCCTGCTCCTGGCCCCAGGGCACACTTCCTGGCCACCCTTCTGGGAGGGGTCCCTTTGACATGCAAATGGGGCTTGTCTGTGAGAAGATCCACCTGGCCTGGGTCCTTCCCTGTCCTCCAACCCAACCAAGGCCATCTCCTCCTCCCCAGAAGCCAGGACGGGGAGTGGATTAGCGTCCCCGGACAACGCCCTGCCCTTTGGAAGCCTAAGCTGGGAAACCCACCAAGAAAACCCAAGAGATCAGGACATCTCTCTCCCTCCCAAGTCAGGAACAGACCTAGAGGAGACTATGGGCAGTATCCCAGCAAACCAGAGAAATGCCCTTCCCCCGGTGCACAGCAAGCTGCATGGAAATCTAGAAGAAGAAGTCACACCCAATGTGCCTGAAGACTAGGAGGAGGGGGCCCAACAGCAGCAGCAAGAGGAGTTGCAGGAGGAGGAGGATGAAGAGGAGGAGGAGGAGCAGGGGGAGGTGTTGGAGGAGGAGGAGCAGTTGGAGGAGGAGGAGGAGCAGGGGGAGGAGGAAGAGTAGAAGAAGAAGAAGAAGAAGCACAGAAAGAGAGAAGGAGGGACCTAGAGCTGGTGGCGATGTTGGGGGGAAGATTTGGGAGAGGATGCCAACAGTGTCTGTGAAACCCCAAGAGTATCATCAGCTGCACTGACGTGACCCCCGGAGACTCTTTGCAGCGGAGAGTGGTTTCTTGTGTGTTCGTGCAGCAGGATGCGTGGGAAGGCAATCGGGACCCGAGTCGCCATGAGCACACGGAAGGAAAATGTGGTCCAACGGACCGTGGCCATGATGGCAGCATTCTCAATCGGACTGAACTTGGAATTGTAGGAGAGGTGGATGAAGTGGCAATGGAACTATGGAGAGAGGAACACTGAAATAAAATGCAGGGGATGACTGCCCAGGGAACCAACAAGCCCATGTCGGAAGAAGGACGTCCACGGTGATGTCTCTGGGCTTTCTGGTTTTGACCATCAGGCTGGATGTGCTGCCCCTATTTTCTGCTGTTGGTTTCCTTTCCCTGAGCTTTTCCTTCTGCGCCCAGTGTGTCTTTGGAGATGCATTTCCTGTCCGAATACCAAATGGTTCGCTGTCCTTTATTAATGGTTCCACGTGATCCATATTTGGTTCTGCATGTGCGTGTGCATGAGAGAGAGAGAGACAAGGAAAGTGAGAGAGAAGGGGAGGGAGCAGTTTTTATTGGCAAGATGCTTCCCTGAGCTCCCCATAGAGCCAGCAGGCAGAGGGGATGGCCTGGGGAATGCATGGGAAGGAGGGGGTGGGGGTGGGGTAGGGGCATGGGGAGGGGCGGTGGGCTGTGTGGGTGGCTACATCCAGTCTTCATCATCTGAGGTGTCCCTGCTGCTGCTGTGGGTGCCCTGGTCCAAGTGGTGAACTGCTGGCCGGGGCGCGCCTGCCCAGGACGAGGAGAGCAGCGTGCGGAGAGGCGCTTTGCGCGCGCCCTGTTTGCGGAGGTGCGGATAGCTCCGGTGGAATTCTGCGATCTCCTGGCTTGTGAGGGGAAGGTAGTTGTGATCCTCTTGGGCAGGTTCTTGCCAGCCCATGGCTTTGAGCAGTCGCTGCTCGGCTTCAGGAGAGAAGAGGGGAGCCACCCGTGGCTTGTGGGCAGGGCTGGCAGGTCTCCTGGGCAGGCTTGGAGGCTGAGTGTTGAGCAGAGGTAGGGAGGGATGGCGGTGTGCGCACTGTGCTGCCCGTGGAGGGTCCTCCCGCTGGCGATGTGGACGTGTCCAGGGCGGCTCCTTCCCTCTGGCTGGTCGCTGGGGCTTGGGGGTCATCCGGGAGGGGCTGTTGCCCAGGCAGGAGCTGACGCTGAAAGCTGTGCTCTGGGGCCGCACCACCACCTGGGCCTGAGACCCGGTGCCCATGGAGCCCCAGTGGCGCCTGTCCGCTTGGCCAGGGGCCCATTGGGCACAGGCAGGCTCCACCTGGGCAGCTTGGCTGCTGCGCGGCCTCTCCAGGGAAGGTGTGCATCCTGAGAGCCTTCTCTGCTGCTGCTGCTGCTTCTGCTGCTTCTGCTGCTTCTGCTGCTGCTGTTGCTGCCTCTGCTGCTGCTGCTGCCTCTGCTGCTGCTGCTTCTGCTGCTTCTGCTGCTTCTGCTTCTTCTGCTTCTGCTGCTGCTGTTGCTGCCTCTGCTGCTGCTGCCGCTGCCTCTGCTGCTGCTGCTGCTGCTTGTGCCTGTGTCGCCCTGGTGTGCTAGGCTCTGTCTGGGAGCCAGCGTCTGCACTGAAGGGGGCGCGGAATTGCACCTCCTGCGCTTCCTCCTGCCCTTGCCTCTTCGGAGTACGTCTCCACTCTCCAGGGAACACCGGCCTGTGCCCACGCGTGTCCTTCGCCGAGCTGAGCCTCTGGCGCTGCCTCCGCCATGCCCAGTGGCCTCCTCGCGGGTCCTCCGTGTTCACACCAAGGCTGCAGTACTGGCCTCTGACCCGCCAGAAGCCAAGGTGGAAATGCTCTGCAGGAGGGCCTTCCATTGCAAGCTCAGCTTCTCTCAGGCCCAGCACAGCTCAGGGCAGGGCAGGGCAGGGCAGGGCAGGGCAGGCAGGGTCTTCTGTGCTCAAGTGCGCTCTCCCTGGCTCACTCGCTCTCTCTTGCTCTTGCTCTTCCTAGGGGGCTCTGCTGCCAGCAGGAAGATCCACTGGGACTGCCAGAGCTCCCTCTGAACTTTCTGCCTCTATTTATACTGGCTTGGGGACACACCCAAGGGCCACTGCCTTGCTCTCACTGGCTGCTCACAGGACAGCCCCTCAGCCTGCTCCTGGCCCCAGGGCACACTTCCTGGCCACCCTTCTGGGAGGGGTCCCTTTGACATGCAAATGGGGCTTGTCTGTGAGAAGATCCACCTGGCCTGGGTCCTTCCCTGTCCTCCAACCCAACCAAGGCCATCTCCTCCTCCCCAGAAGCCAGGATGGGGAGTGGATTAGCGTCCCCGGACAAAGCCCTGCCCTTTGGAAGCCTAAGCTGGGAAACCCACCAAGAAAACCCAAGAGATCAGGACATCTCTCTCCCTCCCAAGTCAGGAACAGACCTAGAGGAGACTATGGGCAGTATCCCAGCAAACCAGAGAAATGCCCTTCCCCCGGTGCACAGCAAGCTGCATGGAAATCTAGAAGAAGAAGTCACACCCAATGTGCCTGAAGACTAGGAGGAGGGGGCCCAACAGCAGCAGCAAGAGGAGTTGCAGGAGGAGGAGGATGAAGAGGAGGAGGAGGAGCAGGGGGAGGTGTTGGAGGAGGAGGAGCAGTTGGAGGAGGAGGAGGAGCAGGGGGAGGAGGAAGAGAAGAAGAAGAAGAAGAAGAAGAAGCACAGAAAGAGAGAAGGAGGGACCTAGAGCTGGTGGCGATGTTGGGGGGAAGATTTGGGAGAGGATGCCAACAGTGTCTGTGAAACCCCAAGAGTATCATCAGCTGCACTGACGTGACCCCCGGAGACTCTTTGCAGCGGAGAGTGGTTTCTTGTGTGTTCGTGCAGCAGGATGCGTGGGAAGGCAATCGGGACCCGAGTCGCCATGAGCACACGGAAGGAAAATGTGGTCCAACGGACCGTGGCCATGATGGCAGCATTCTCAATCGGACTGAACTTGGAATTGTAGGAGAGGTGGATGAAGTGGCAATGGAACTATGGAGAGAGGAACACTGAAATAAAATGCAGGGGATGACTGCCCAGGGAACCAACAAGCCCATGTCGGAAGAAGGACGTCCACGGTGATGTCTCTGGGCTTTCTGGTTTTGACCATCAGGCTGGATGTGCTGCCCCTATTTTCTGCTGTTGGTTTCCTTTCCCTGAGCTTTTCCTTCTGCGCCCAGTGTGTCTTTGGAGATGCATTTCCTGTCCGAATACCAAATGGTTCGCTGTCCTTTATTAATGGTTCCACGTGATCCATATTTGGTTCTGCATGTGCGTGTGCATGAGAGAGAGAGAGACAAGGAGAGTGAGAGAGAAGGGGAGGGAGCAGTTTTTATTGGCAAGATGCTTCCCTGAGCTCCCCATAGAGCCAGCAGGCAGAGGGGATGGCCTGGGGAATGCATGGGAAGGAGGGGGTGGGGGTGGGGTAGGGGCATGGGGAGGGGCGGTGGGCTGTGTGGGTGGCTACATCCAGTCTTCATCATCTGAGGTGTCCCTGCTGCTGCTGTGGGTGCCCTGGTCCAAGTGGTGAACTGCTGGCCGGGGCGCGCCTGCCCAGGACGAGGAGAGCAGCGTGCGGAGAGGCGCTTTGCGCGCGCCCTGTTTGCGGAGGTGCGGATAGCTCCGGTGGAATTCTGCGATCTCCTGGCTTGTGAGGGGAAGGTAGTTGTGATCCTCTTGGGCAGGTTCTTGCCAGCCCATGGCTTTGAGCAGTCGCTGCTCGGCTTCAGGAGAGAAGAGGGGAGCCACCCGTGGCTTGTGGGCAGGGCTGGCAGGTCTCCTGGGCAGGCTTGGAGGCTGAGTGTTGAGCAGAGGTAGGGAGGGATGGCGGTGTGCGCACTGTGCTGCCCGTGGAGGGTCCTCCCGCTGGCGATGTGGACGTGTCCAGGGCGGCTCCTTCCCTCTGGCTGGTCGCTGGGGCTTGGGGGTCATCCGGGAGGGGCTGTTGCCCAGGCAGGAGCTGACGCTGAAAGCTGTGCTCTGGGGCCGCACCACCACCTGGGCCTGAGACCCGGTGCCCATGGAGCCCCAGTGGCGCCTGTCCGCTTGGCCAGGGGCCCATTGGGCACAGGCAGGCTCCACCTGGGCAGCTTGGCTGCTGCGCGGCCTCTCCAGGGAAGGTGTGCATCCTGAGAGCCTTCTCTGCTGCTGCTGCTGCTTCTGCTGCTTCTGCTGCTGCTGTTGCTGCCTCTGCTGCTGCTGCTGCTGCCTCTGCTGCTGCTGCTTCTGCTGCTTCTGCTGCTTCTGCTTCTTCTGCTTCTGCTGCTGCTGTTGCTGCCTCTGCTGCTGCTGCCGCTGCCTCTGCTGCTGCTGCTGCTGCTGCTTGTGCCTGTGTCGCCCTGGTGTGCTAGGCTCTGTCTGGGAGCCAGCGTCTGCACTGAAGGGGGCGCGGAATTGCACCTCCTGCGCTTCCTCCTGCCCTTGCCTCTTCGGAGTACGTCTCCACTCTCCAGGGAACACCGGCCTGTGCCCACGCGTGTCCTTCGCCGAGCTGAGCCTCTGGCGCTGCCTCCGCCATGCCCAGTGGCCTCCTCGCGGGTCCTCCGTGTTCACACCAAGGCTGCAGTACTGGCCTCTGACCCGCCAGAAGCCAAGGTGGAAATGCTCTGCAGGAGGGCCTTCCATTGCAAGCTCAGCTTCTCTCAGGCCCAGCACAGCTCAGGGCAGGGCAGGGCAGGGCAGGGCAGGGCAGGCAGGGTCTTCTGTGCTCAAGTGCGCTCTCCCTGGCTCACTCGCTCTCTCTTGCTCTTGCTCTTCCTAGGGGGCTCTGCTGCCAGCAGGAAGATCCACTGGGACTGCCAGAGCTCCCTCTGAACTTTCTGCCTCTATTTATACTGGCTTGGGGACACACCCAAGGGCCACTGCCTTGCTCTCACTGGCTGCTCACAGGACAGCCCCTCAGCCTGCTCCTGGCCCCAGGGCACACTTCCTGGCCACCCTTCTGGGAGGGGTCCCTTTGACATGCAAATGGGGCTTGTCTGTGAGAAGATCCACCTGGCCTGGGTCCTTCCCTGTCCTCCAACCCAACCAAGGCCATCTCCTCCTCCCCAGAAGCCAGGATGGGGAGTGGATTAGCGTCCCTGGACAATGCCCTGCCCTTTGGAAGCCTAAGCTGGGAAACCCACCAAGAAAACCCAAGAGATCAGGACATCTCTCTCCCTCCCAAGTCAGGAACAGACCTAGAGGAGACTATGGGCAGTATCCCAGCAAACCAGAGAAATGCCCTTCCCCCGGTGCACAGCAAGCTGCATGGAAATCTAGAAGAAGAAGTCACACCCAATGTGCCTGAAGACTAGGAGGAGGGGGCCCAACAGCAGCAGCAAGAGGAGTTGCAGGAGGAGGAGGATGAAGAGGAGGAGGAGGAGCAGGGGGAGGTGTTGGAGGAGGAGGAGCAGTTGGAGGAGGAGGAGGAGCAGGGGGAGGAGGAAGAGAAGAAGAAGAAGCACAGAAAGAGAGAAGGAGGGACCTAGAGCTGGTGGCGATGTTGGGGGGAAGATTTGGGAGAGGATGCCAACAGTGTCTGTGAAACCCCAAGAGTATCATCAGCTGCACTGACGTGACCCCCGGAGACTCTTTGCAGCGGAGAGTGGTTTCTTGTGTGTTCGTGCAGCAGGATGCGTGGGAAGGCAATCGGGACCCGAGTCGCCATGAGCACACGGAAGGAAAATGTGGTCCAACGGACCGTGGCCATGATGGCAGCATTCTCAATCGGACTGAACTTGGAATTGTAGGAGAGGTGGATGAAGTGGCAATGGAACTATGGAGAGAGGAACACTGAAATAAAATGCAGGGGATGACTGCCCAGGGAACCAACAAGCCCATGTCGGAAGAAGGACGTCCACGGTGATGTCTCTGGGCTTTCTGGTTTTGACCATCAGGCTGGATGTGCTGCCCCTATTTTCTGCTGTTGGTTTCCTTTCCCTGAGCTTTTCCTTCTGCGCCCAGTGTGTCTTTGGAGATGCATTTCCTGTCCGAATACCAAATGGTTCGCTGTCCTTTATTAATGGTTCCACGTGATCCATATTTGGTTCTGCATGTGCGTGTGCATGAGAGAGAGAGAGACAAGGAGAGTGAGAGAGAAGGGGAGGGAGCAGTTTTTATTGGCAAGATGCTTCCCTGAGCTCCCCATAGAGCCAGCAGGCAGAGGGGATGGCCTGGGGAATGCATGGGAAGGAGGGGGTGGGGGTGGGGTAGGGGCATGGGGAGGGGCGGTGGGCTGTGTGGGTGGCTACATCCAGTCTTCATCATCTGAGGTGTCCCTGCTGCTGCTGTGGATGCCCTGGTCCAAGTGGTGAACTGCTGGCCGGGGCGCGCCTGCCCAGGACGAGGAGAGCAGCGTGCGGAGAGGCGCTTTGCGCGCGCCCTGTTTGCGGAGGTGCGGATAGCTCCGGTGGAATTCTGCGATCTCCTGGCTTGTGAGGGGAAGGTAGTTGTGATCCTCTTGGGCAGGTTCTTGCCAGCCCATGGCTTTGAGCAGTCGCTGCTCGGCTTCAGGAGAGAAGAGGGGAGCCACCCGTGGCTTGTGGGCAGGGCTGGCAGGTCTCCTGGGCAGGCTTGGAGGCTGAGTGTTGAGCAGAGGTAGGGAGGGATGGCGGTGTGCGCACTGTGCTGCCCGTGGAGGGTCCTCCCGCTGGCGATGTGGACGTGTCCAGGGCGGCTCCTTCCCTCTGGCTGGTCGCTGGGGCTTGGGGGTCATCCGGGAGGGGCTGTTGCCCAGGCAGGAGCTGACGCTGAAAGCTGTGCTCTGGGGCCGCACCACCACCTGGGCCTGAGACCCGGTGCCCATGGAGCCCCAGTGGCGCCTGTCCGCTTGGCCAGGGGCCCATTGGGCACAGGCAGGCTCCACCTGGGCAGCTTGGCTGCTGCGCGGCCTCTCCAGGGAAGGTGTGCATCCTGAGAGCCTTCTCTGCTGCTGCTGCTGCTTCTGCTGCTTCTGCTGCTGCTGTTGCTGCCTCTGCTGCTGCTGCTGCTGCCTCTGCTGCTGCTGCTTCTGCTGCTTCTGCTGCTTCTGCTTCTTCTGCTTCTGCTGCTGCTGTTGCTGCCTCTGCTGCTGCTGCCGCTGCCTCTGCTGCTGCTGCTGCTGCTGCTTGTGCCTGTGTCGCCCTGGTGTGCTAGGCTCTGTCTGGGAGCCAGCGTCTGCACTGAAGGGGGCGCGGAATTGCACCTCCTGCGCTTCCTCCTGCCCTTGCCTCTTCGGAGTACGTCTCCACTCTCCAGGGAACACCGGCCTGTGCCCACGCGTGTCCTTCGCCGAGCTGAGCCTCTGGCGCTGCCTCCGCCATGCCCAGTGGCCTCCTCGCGGGTCCTCCGTGTTCACACCAAGGCTGCAGTACTGGCCTCTGACCCGCCAGAAGCCAAGGTGGAAATGCTCTGCAGGAGGGCCTTCCATTGCAAGCTCAGCTTCTCTCAGGCCCAGCACAGCTCAGGGCAGGGCAGGGCAGGGCAGGGCAGGGCAGGCAGGGTCTTCTGTGCTCAAGTGCGCTCTCCCTGGCTCACTGGCTCTCTCTTGCTCTTGCTCTTCCTAGGGGGCTCTGCTGCCAGCAGGAAGATCCACTGGGACTGCCAGAGCTCCCTCTGAACTTTCTGCCTCTATTTATACTGGCTTGGGGACACACCCAAGGGCCACTGCCTTGCTCTCACTGGCTGCTCACAGGACAGCCCCTCAGCCTGCTCCTGGCCCCAGGGCACACTTCCTGGCCACCCTTCTGGGAGGGGTCCCTTTGACATGCAAATGGGGCTTGTCTGTGAGAAGATCCACCTGGCCTGGGTCCTTCCCTGTCCTCCAACCCAACCAAGGCCATCTCCTCCTCCCCAGAAGCCAGGATGGGGAGTGGATTAGCGTCCCTGGACAATGCCCTGCCCTTTGGAAGCCTAAGCTGGGAAACCCACCAAGAAAACCCAAGAGATCAGGACATCTCTCTCCCTCCCAAGTCAGGAACAGACCTAGAGGAGACTATGGGCAGTATCCCAGCAAACCAGAGAAATGCCCTTCCCCCGGTGCACAGCAAGCTGCATGGAAATCTAGAAGAAGAAGTCACACCCAATGTGCCTGAAGACTAGGAGGAGGGGGCCCAACAGCAGCAGCAAGAGGAGTTGCAGGAGGAGGAGGATGAAGAGGAGGAGGAGGAGCAGGGGGAGGTGTTGGAGGAGGAGGAGCAGTTGGAGGAGGAGGAGGAGCAGGGGGAGGAGGAAGAGAAGAAGAAGAAGAAGCACAGAAAGAGAGAAGGAGGGACCTAGAGCTGGTGGCGATGTTGGGGGGAAGATTTGGGAGAGGATGCCAACAGTGTCTGTGAAACCCCAAGAGTATCATCAGCTGCACTGACGTGACCCCCGGAGACTCTTTGCAGCGGAGAGTGGTTTCTTGTGTGTTCGTGCAGCAGGATGCGTGGGAAGGCAATCGGGACCCGAGTCGCCATGAGCACACGGAAGGAAAATGTGGTCCAACGGACCGTGGCCATGATGGCAGCATTCTCAATCGGACTGAACTTGGAATTGTAGGAGAGGTGGATGAAGTGGCAATGGAACTATGGAGAGAGGAACACTGAAATAAAATGCAGGGGATGACTGCCCAGGGAACCAACAAGCCCATGTCGGAAGAAGGACGTCCACGGTGATGTCTCTGGGCTTTCTGGTTTTGACCATCAGGCTGGATGTGCTGCCCCTATTTTCTGCTGTTGGTTTCCTTTCCCTGAGCTTTTCCTTCTGCGCCCAGTGTGTCTTTGGAGATGCATTTCCTGTCCGAATACCAAATGGTTCGCTGTCCTTTATTAATGGTTCCACGTGATCCATATTTGGTTCTGCATGTGCGTGTGCATGAGAGAGAGAGAGACAAGGAAAGTGAGAGAGAAGGGGAGGGAGCAGTTTTTATTGGCAAGATGCTTCCCTGAGCTCCCCATAGAGCCAGCAGGCAGAGGGGATGGCCTGGGGAATGCATGGGAAGGAGGGGGTGGGGGTGGGGTAGGGGCATGGGGAGGGGCGGTGGGCTGTGTGGGTGGCTACATCCAGTCTTCATCATCTGAGGTGTCCCTGCTGCTGCTGTGGGTGCCCTGGTCCAAGTGGTGAACTGCTGGCCGGGGCGCGCCTGCCCAGGACGAGGAGAGCAGCGTGCGGAGAGGCGCTTTGCGCGCGCCCTGTTTGCGGAGGTGCGGATAGCTCCGGTGGAATTCTGCGATCTCCTGGCTTGTGAGGGGAAGGTAGTTGTGATCCTCTTGGGCAGGTTCTTGCCAGCCCATGGCTTTGAGCAGTCGCTGCTCGGCTTCAGGAGAGAAGAGGGGAGCCACCCGTGGCTTGTGGGCAGGGCTGGCAGGTCTCCTGGGCAGGCTTGGAGGCTGAGTGTTGAGCAGAGGTAGGGAGGGATGGCGGTGTGCGCACTGTGCTGCCCGTGGAGGGTCCTCCCGCTGGCGATGTGGACGTGTCCAGGGCGGCTCCTTCCCTCTGGCTGGTCGCTGGGGCTTGGGGGTCATCCGGGAGGGGCTGTTGCCCAGGCAGGAGCTGACGCTGAAAGCTGTGCTCTGGGGCCGCACCACCACCTGGGCCTGAGACCCGGTGCCCATGGAGCCCCAGTGGCGCCTGTCCGCTTGGCCAGGGGCCCATTGGGCACAGGCAGGCTCCACCTGGGCAGCTTGGCTGCTGCGCGGCCTCTCCAGGGAAGGTGTGCATCCTGAGAGCCTTCTCTGCTGCTGCTGCTGCTTCTGCTGCTTCTGCTGCTGCTGTTGCTGCCTCTGCTGCTGCTGCTGCTGCCTCTGCTGCTGCTGCTTCTGCTGCTTCTGCTGCTTCTGCTTCTTCTGCTTCTGCTGCTGCTGTTGCTGCCTCTGCTGCTGCTGCCGCTGCCTCTGCTGCTGCTGCTGCTGCTGCTTGTGCCTGTGTCGCCCTGGTGTGCTAGGCTCTGTCTGGGAGCCAGCGTCTGCACTGAAGGGGGCGCGGAATTGCACCTCCTGCGCTTCCTCCTGCCCTTGCCTCTTCGGAGTACGTCTCCACTCTCCAGGGAACACCGGCCTGTGCCCACGCGTGTCCTTCGCCGAGCTGAGCCTCTGGCGCTGCCTCCGCCATGCCCAGTGGCCTCCTCGCGGGTCCTCCGTGTTCACACCAAGGCTGCAGTACTGGCCTCTGACCCGCCAGAAGCCAAGGTGGAAATGCTCTGCAGGAGGGCCTTCCATTGCAAGCTCAGCTTCTCTCAGGCCCAGCACAGCTCAGGGCAGGGCAGGGCAGGGCAGGGCAGGGCAGGCAGGGTCTTCTGTGCTCAAGTGCGCTCTCCCTGGCTCACTCGCTCTCTCTTGCTCTTGCTCTTCCTAGGGGGCTCTGCTGCCAGCAGGAAGATCCACTGGGACTGCCAGAGCTCCCTCTGAACTTTCTGCCTCTATTTATACTGGCTTGGGGACACACCCAAGGGCCACTGCCTTGCTCTCACTGGCTGCTCACAGGACAGCCCCTCAGCCTGCTCCTGGCCCCAGGGCACACTTCCTGGCCACCCTTCTGGGAGGGGTCCCTTTGACATGCAAATGGGGCTTGTCTGTGAGAAGATCCACCTGGCCTGGGTCCTTCCCTGTCCTCCAACCCAACCAAGGCCATCTCCTCCTCCCCAGAAGCCAGGATGGGGAGTGGATTAGCGTCCCTGGACAATGCCCTGCCCTTTGGAAGCCTAAGCTGGGAAACCCACCAAGAAAACCCAAGAGATCAGGACATCTCTCTCCCTCCCAAGTCAGGAACAGACCTAGAGGAGACTATGGGCAGTATCCCAGCAAACCAGAGAAATGCCCTTCCCCCGGTGCACAGCAAGCTGCATGGAAATCTAGAAGAAGAAGTCACACCCAATGTGCCTGAAGACTAGGAGGAGGGGGCCCAACAGCAGCAGCAAGAGGAGTTGCAGGAGGAGGAGGATGAAGAGGAGGAGGAGGAGCAGGGGGAGGTGTTGGAGGAGGAGGAGCAGTTGGAGGAGGAGGAGGAGCAGGGGGAGGAGGAAGAGAAGAAGAAGAAGCACAGAAAGAGAGAAGGAGGGACCTAGAGCTGGTGGCGATGTTGGGGGGAAGATTTGGGAGAGGATGCCAACAGTGTCTGTGAAACCCCAAGAGTATCATCAGCTGCACTGACGTGACCCCCGGAGACTCTTTGCAGCGGAGAGTGGTTTCTTGTGTGTTCGTGCAGCAGGATGCGTGGGAAGGCAATCGGGACCCGAGTCGCCATGAGCACACGGAAGGAAAATGTGGTCCAACGGACCGTGGCCATGATGGCAGCATTCTCAATCGGACTGAACTTGGAATTGTAGGAGAGGTGGATGAAGTGGCAATGGAACTATGGAGAGAGGAACACTGAAATAAAATGCAGGGGATGACTGCCCAGGGAACCAACAAGCCCATGTCGGAAGAAGGACGTCCACGGTGATGTCTCTGGGCTTTCTGGTTTTGACCATCAGGCTGGATGTGCTGCCCCTATTTTCTGCTGTTGGTTTCCTTTCCCTGAGCTTTTCCTTCTGCGCCCAGTGTGTCTTTGGAGATGCATTTCCTGTCCGAATACCAAATGGTTCGCTGTCCTTTATTAATGGTTCCACGTGATCCATATTTGGTTCTGCATGTGCGTGTGCATGAGAGAGAGAGAGACAAGGAGAGTGAGAGAGAAGGGGAGGGAGCAGTTTTTATTGGCAAGATGCTTCCCTGAGCTCCCCATAGAGCCAGCAGGCAGAGGGGATGGCCTGGGGAATGCATGGGAAGGAGGGGGTGGGGGTGGGGTAGGGGCATGGGGAGGGGCGGTGGGCTGTGTGGGTGGCTACATCCAGTCTTCATCATCTGAGGTGTCCCTGCTGCTGCTGTGGATGCCCTGGTCCAAGTGGTGAACTGCTGGCCGGGGCGCGCCTGCCCAGGACGAGGAGAGCAGCGTGCGGAGAGGCGCTTTGCGCGCGCCCTGTTTGCGGAGGTGCGGATAGCTCCGGTGGAATTCTGCGATCTCCTGGCTTGTGAGGGGAAGGTAGTTGTGATCCTCTTGGGCAGGTTCTTGCCAGCCCATGGCTTTGAGCAGTCGCTGCTCGGCTTCAGGAGAGAAGAGGGGAGCCACCCGTGGCTTGTGGGCAGGGCTGGCAGGTCTCCTGGGCAGGCTTGGAGGCTGAGTGTTGAGCAGAGGTAGGGAGGGATGGCGGTGTGCGCACTGTGCTGCCCGTGGAGGGTCCTCCCGCTGGCGATGTGGACGTGTCCAGGGCGGCTCCTTCCCTCTGGCTGGTCGCTGGGGCTTGGGGGTCATCCGGGAGGGGCTGTTGCCCAGGCAGGAGCTGACGCTGAAAGCTGTGCTCTGGGGCCGCACCACCACCTGGGCCTGAGACCCGGTGCCCATGGAGCCCCAGTGGCGCCTGTCCGCTTGGCCAGGGGCCCATTGGGCACAGGCAGGCTCCACCTGGGCAGCTTGGCTGCTGCGCGGCCTCTCCAGGGAAGGTGTGCATCCTGAGAGCCTTCTCTGCTGCTGCTGCTGCTTCTGCTGCTTCTGCTGCTGCTGTTGCTGCCTCTGCTGCTGCTGCTGCTGCCTCTGCTGCTGCTGCTTCTGCTGCTTCTGCTGCTTCTGCTTCTTCTGCTTCTGCTGCTGCTGTTGCTGCCTCTGCTGCTGCTGCCGCTGCCTCTGCTGCTGCTGCTGCTGCTGCTTGTGCCTGTGTCGCCCTGGTGTGCTAGGCTCTGTCTGGGAGCCAGCGTCTGCACTGAAGGGGGCACGGAATTGCACCTCCTGCGCTTCCTCCTGCCCTTGCCTCTTCGGAGTATGTCTCCACTCTCCAGGGAACACCGGCCTGTGCCCACGCGTGTCCTTCGCCGAGCTGAGCCTCTGGCGCTGCCTCCGCCATGCCCAGTGGCCTCCTCGCGGGTCCTCCGTGTTCACACCAAGGCTGCAGTACTGGCCTCTGACCCGCCAGAAGCCAAGGTGGAAATGCTCTGCAGGAGGGCCTTCCATTGCAAGCTCAGCTTCTCTCAGGCCCAGCACAGCTCAGGGCAGGGCAGGGCAGGGCAGGGCAGGGCAGGCAGGGTCTTCTGTGCTCAAGTGCGCTCTCCCTGGCTCACTGGCTCTCTCTTGCTCTTGCTCTTCCTAGGGGGCTCTGCTGCCAGCAGGAAGATCCACTGGGACTGCCAGAGCTCCCTCTGAACTTTCTGCCTCTATTTATACTGGCTTGGGGACACACCCAAGGGCCACTGCCTTGCTCTCACTGGCTGCTCACAGGACAGCCCCTCAGCCTGCTCCTGGCCCCAGGGCACACTTCCTGGCCACCCTTCTGGGAGGGGTCCCTTTGACATGCAAATGGGGCTTGTCTGTGAGAAGATCCACCTGGCCTGGGTCCTTCCCTGTCCTCCAACCCAACCAAGGCCATCTCCTCCTCCCCAGAAGCCAGGATGGGGAGTGGATTAGCGTCCCTGGACAACGCCCTGCCCTTTGGAAGCCTAAGCTGGGAAACCTACCAAGAAAACCCAAGAGATCAGGACATCTCTCTCCCTCCCAAGTCAGGAACAGACCTAGAGGAGACTATGGGCAGTATCCCAGCAAACCAGAGAAATGCCCTTCCCCCGGTGCACAGCAAGCTGCATGGAAATCTAGAAGAAGAAGTCACACCCAATGTGCCTGAAGACTAGGAGGAGGGGGCCCAACAGCAGCAGCAAGAGGAGTTGCAGGAGGAGGAGGATGAAGAGGAGGAGGAGGAGCAGGGGGAGGTGTTGGAGGAGGAGGAGCAGTTGGAGGAGGAGGAGGAGCAGGGGGAGGAGGAAGAGAAGAAGAAGAAGCACAGAAAGAGAGAAGGAGGGACCTAGAGCTGGTGGCGATGTTGGGGGGAAGATTTGGGAGAGGATGCCAACAGTGTCTGTGAAACCCCAAGAGTATCATCAGCTGCACTGACGTGACCCCCGGAGACTCTTTGCAGCGGAGAGTGGTTTCTTGTGTGTTCGTGCAGCAGGATGCGTGGGAAGGCAATCGGGACCCGAGTCGCCATGAGCACACGGAAGGAAAATGTGGTCCAACGGACCGTGGCCATGATGGCAGCATTCTCAATCGGACTGAACTTGGAATTGTAGGAGAGGTGGATGAAGTGGCAATGGAACTATGGAGAGAGGAACACTGAAATAAAATGCAGGGGATGACTGCCCAGGGAACCAACAAGCCCATGTCGGAAGAAGGACGTCCACGGTGATGTCTCTGGGCTTTCTGGTTTTGACCATCAGGCTGGATGTGCTGCCCCTATTTTCTGCTGTTGGTTTCCTTTCCCTGAGCTTTTCCTTCTGCGCCCAGTGTGTCTTTGGAGATGCATTTCCTGTCCGAATACCAAATGGTTCGCTGTCCTTTATTAATGGTTCCACGTGATCCATATTTGGTTCTGCATGTGCGTGTGCATGAGAGAGAGAGAGACAAGGAAAGTGAGAGAGAAGGGGAGGGAGCAGTTTTTATTGGCAAGATGCTTCCCTGAGCTCCCCATAGAGCCAGCAGGCAGAGGGGATGGCCTGGGGAATGCATGGGAAGGAGGGGGTGGGGGTGGGGTAGGGGCATGGGGAGGGGCGGTGGGCTGTGTGGGTGGCTACATCCAGTCTTCATCATCTGAGGTGTCCCTGCTGCTGCTGTGGGTGCCCTGGTCCAAGTGGTGAACTGCTGGCCGGGGCGCGCCTGCCCAGGACGAGGAGAGCAGCGTGCGGAGAGGCGCTTTGCGCGCGCCCTGTTTGCGGAGGTGCGGATAGCTCCGGTGGAATTCTGCGATCTCCTGGCTTGTGAGGGGAAGGTAGTTGTGATCCTCTTGGGCAGGTTCTTGCCAGCCCATGGCTTTGAGCAGTCGCTGCTCGGCTTCAGGAGAGAAGAGGGGAGCCACCCGTGGCTTGTGGGCAGGGCTGGCAGGTCTCCTGGGCAGGCTTGGAGGCTGAGTGTTGAGCAGAGGTAGGGAGGGATGGCGGTGTGCGCACTGTGCTGCCCGTGGAGGGTCCTCCCGCTGGCGATGTGGACGTGTCCAGGGTGGCTCCTTCCCTCTGGCTGGTCGCTGGGGCTTGGGGGTCATCCGGGAGGGGCTGTTGCCCAGGCAGGAGCTGACGCTGAAAGCTGTGCTCTGGGGCCGCACCACCACCTGGGCCTGAGACCCGGTGCCCATGGAGCCCCAGTGGCGCCTGTCCGCTTGGCCAGGGGCCCATTGGGCACAGGCAGGCTCCACCTGGGCAGCTTGGCTGCTGCGCGGCCTCTCCAGGGAAGGTGTGCATCCTGAGAGCCTTCTCTGCTGCTGCTGCTGCTTCTGCTGCTTCTGCTGCTTCTGCTGCTGCTGTTGCTGCCTCTGCTGCTGCTGCTGCCTCTGCTGCTGCTGCTTCTGCTGCTTCTGCTGCTTCTGCTTCTTCTGCTTCTGCTGCTGCTGTTGCTGCCTCTGCTGCTGCTGCTGCTGCCTCTGCTGCTGCTGCTGCTGCTGCTTGTGCCTGTGTCGCCCTGGTGTGCTAGGCTCTGTCTGGGAGCCAGCGTCTGCACTGAAGGGGGCGCGGAATTGCACCTCCTGCGCTTCCTCCTGCCCTTGCCTCTTCGGAGTACGTCTCCACTCTCCAGGGAACACCGGCCTGTGCCCACGCGTGTCCTTCGCCGAGCTGAGCCTCTGGCGCTGCCTCCGCCATGCCCAGTGGCCTCCTCGCGGGTCCTCCGTGTTCACACCAAGGCTGCAGTACTGGCCTCTGACCCGCCAGAAGCCAAGGTGGAAATGCTCTGCAGGAGGGCCTTCCATTGCAAGCTCAGCTTCTCTCAGGCCCAGCACAGCTCAGGGCAGGGCAGGGCAGGGCAGGGCAGGGCAGGCAGGGTCTTCTGTGCTCAAGTGCGCTCTCCCTGGCTCACTCGCTCTCTCTTGCTCTTGCTCTTCCTAGGGGGCTCTGCTGCCAGCAGGAAGATCCACTGGGACTGCCAGAGCTCCCTCTGAACTTTCTGCCTCTATTTATACTGGCTTGGGGACACACCCAAGGGCCACTGCCTTGCTCTCACTGGCTGCTCACAGGACAGCCCCTCAGCCTGCTCCTGGCCCCAGGGCACACTTCCTGGCCACCCTTCTGGGAGGGGTCCCTTTGACATGCAAATGGGGCTTGTCTGTGAGAAGATCCACCTGGCCTGGGTCCTTCCCTGTCCTCCAACCCAACCAAGGCCATCTCCTCCTCCCCAGAAGCCAGGATGGGGAGTGGATTAGCGTCCCCGGACAACGCCCTGCCCTTTGGAAGCCTAAGCTGGGAAACCCACCAAGAAAACCCAAGAGATCAGGACATCTCTCTCCCTCCCAAGTCAGGAACAGACCTAGAGGAGACTATGGGCAGTATCCCAGCAAACCAGAGAAATGCCCTTCCCCCGGTGCACAGCAAGCTGCATGGAAATCTAGAAGAAGAAGTCACACCCAATGTGCCTGAAGACTAGGAGGAGGGGGCCCAACAGCAGCAGCAAGAGGAGTTGCAGGAGGAGGAGGATGAAGAGGAGGAGGAGGAGCAGGGGGAGGTGTTGGAGGAGGAGGAGCAGTTGGAGGAGGAGGAGGAGCAGGGGGAGGAGGAAGAGTAGAAGAAGAAGAAGAAGAAGAAGCACAGAAAGAGAGAAGGAGGGACCTAGAGCTGGTGGCGATGTTGGGGGGAAGATTTGGGAGAGGATGCCAACAGTGTCTGTGAAACCCCAAGAGTATCATCAGCTGCACTGACGTGACCCCCGGAGACTCTTTGCAGCGGAGAGTGGTTTCTTGTGTGTTCGTGCAGCAGGATGCGTGGGAAGGCAATCGGGACCCGAGTCGCCATGAGCACACGGAAGGAAAATGTGGTCCAACGGACCGTGGCCATGATGGCAGCATTCTCAATCGGACTGAACTTGGAATTGTAGGAGAGGTGGATGAAGTGGCAATGGAACTATGGAGAGAGGAACACTGAAATAAAATGCAGGGGATGACTGCCCAGGGAACCAACAAGCCCATGTCGGAAGAAGGACGTCCACGGTGATGTCTCTGGGCTTTCTGGTTTTGACCATCAGGCTGGATGTGCTGCCCCTATTTTCTGCTGTTGGTTTCCTTTCCCTGAGCTTTTCCTTCTGCGCCCAGTGTGTCTTTGGAGATGCATTTCCTGTCCGAATACCAAATGGTTCGCTGTCCTTTATTAATGGTTCCACGTGATCCATATTTGGTTCTGCATGTGCGTGTGCATGAGAGAGAGAGAGACAAGGAAAGTGAGAGAGAAGGGGAGGGAGCAGTTTTTATTGGCAAGATGCTTCCCTGAGCTCCCCATAGAGCCAGCAGGCAGAGGGGATGGCCTGGGGAATGCATGGGAAGGAGGGGGTGGGGGTGGGGTAGGGGCATGGGGAGGGGCGGTGGGCTGTGTGGGTGGCTACATCCAGTCTTCATCATCTGAGGTGTCCCTGCTGCTGCTGTGGGTGCCCTGGTCCAAGTGGTGAACTGCTGGCCGGGGCGCGCCTGCCCAGGACGAGGAGAGCAGCGTGCGGAGAGGCGCTTTGCGCGCGCCCTGTTTGCGGAGGTGCGGATAGCTCCGGTGGAATTCTGCGATCTCCTGGCTTGTGAGGGGAAGGTAGTTGTGATCCTCTTGGGCAGGTTCTTGCCAGCCCATGGCTTTGAGCAGTCGCTGCTCGGCTTCAGGAGAGAAGAGGGGAGCCACCCGTGGCTTGTGGGCAGGGCTGGCAGGTCTCCTGGGCAGGCTTGGAGGCTGAGTGTTGAGCAGAGGTAGGGAGGGATGGCGGTGTGCGCACTGTGCTGCCCGTGGAGGGTCCTCCCGCTGGCGATGTGGACGTGTCCAGGGCGGCTCCTTCCCTCTGGCTGGTCGCTGGGGCTTGGGGGTCATCCGGGAGGGGCTGTTGCCCAGGCAGGAGCTGACGCTGAAAGCTGTGCTCTGGGGCCGCACCACCACCTGGGCCTGAGACCCGGTGCCCATGGAGCCCCAGTGGCGCCTGTCCGCTTGGCCAGGGGCCCATTGGGCACAGGCAGGCTCCACCTGGGCAGCTTGGCTGCTGCGCGGCCTCTCCAGGGAAGGTGTGCATCCTGAGAGCCTTCTCTGCTGCTGCTGCTGCTTCTGCTGCTTCTGCTGCTTCTGCTGCTGCTGTTGCTGCCTCTGCTGCTGCTGCTGCTGCCTCTGCTGCTGCTGCTTCTGCTGCTTCTGCTGCTTCTGCTTCTTCTGCTTCTGCTGCTGCTGTTGCTGCCTCTGCTGCTGCTGCTGCTGCCTCTGCTGCTGCTGCTGCTGCTGCTTGTGCCTGTGTCGCCCTGGTGTGCTAGGCTCTGTCTGGGAGCCAGCGTCTGCACTGAAGGGGGCGCGGAATTGCACCTCCTGCGCTTCCTCCTGCCCTTGCCTCTTCGGAGTACGTCTCCACTCTCCAGGGAACACCGGCCTGTGCCCACGCGTGTCCTTCGCCGAGCTGAGCCTCTGGCGCTGCCTCCGCCATGCCCAGTGGCCTCCTCGCGGGTCCTCCGTGTTCACACCAAGGCTGCAGTACTGGCCTCTGACCCGCCAGAAGCCAAGGTGGAAATGCTCTGCAGGAGGGCCTTCCATTGCAAGCTCAGCTTCTCTCAGGCCCAGCACAGCTCAGGGCAGGGCAGGGCAGGGCAGGGCAGGGCAGGGCAGGCAGGGTCTTCTGTGCTCAAGTGCGCTCTCCCTGGCTCACTCGCTCTCTCTTGCTCTTGCTCTTCCTAGGGGGCTCTGCTGCCAGCAGGAAGATCCACTGGGACTGCCAGAGCTCCCTCTGAACTTTCTGCCTCTATTTATACTGGCTTGGGGACACACCCAAGGGCCACTGCCTTGCTCTCACTGGCTGCTCACAGGACAGCCCCTCAGCCTGCTCCTGGCCCCAGGGCACACTTCCTGGCCACCCTTCTGGGAGGGGTCCCTTTGACATGCAAATGGGGCTTGTCTGTGAGAAGATCCACCTGGCCTGGGTCCTTCCCTGTCCTCCAACCCAACCAAGGCCATCTCCTCCTCCCCAGAAGCCAGGATGGGGAGTGGATTAGCGTCCCCGGACAACGCCCTGCCCTTTGGAAGCCTAAGCTGGGAAACCCACCAAGAAAACCCAAGAGATCAGGACATCTCTCTCCCTCCCAAGTCAGGAACAGACCTAGAGGAGACTATGGGCAGTATCCCAGCAAACCAGAGAAATGCCCTTCCCCCGGTGCACAGCAAGCTGCATGGAAATCTAGAAGAAGAAGTCACACCCAATGTGCCTGAAGACTAGGAGGAGGGGGCCCAACAGCAGCAGCAAGAGGAGTTGCAGGAGGAGGAGGATGAAGAGGAGGAGGAGGAGCAGGGGGAGGTGTTGGAGGAGGAGGAGCAGTTGGAGGAGGAGGAGGAGCAGGGGGAGGAGGAAGAGTAGAAGAAGAAGAAGAAGAAGCACAGAAAGAGAGAAGGAGGGACCTAGAGCTGGTGGCGATGTTGGGGGGAAGATTTGGGAGAGGATGCCAACAGTGTCTGTGAAACCCCAAGAGTATCATCAGCTGCACTGACGTGACCCCCGGAGACTCTTTGCAGCGGAGAGTGGTTTCTTGTGTGTTCGTGCAGCAGGATGCGTGGGAAGGCAATCGGGACCCGAGTCGCCATGAGCACACGGAAGGAAAATGTGGTCCAACGGACCGTGGCCATGATGGCAGCATTCTCAATCGGACTGAACTTGGAATTGTAGGAGAGGTGGATGAAGTGGCAATGGAACTATGGAGAGAGGAACACTGAAATAAAATGCAGGGGATGACTGCCCAGGGAACCAACAAGCCCATGTCGGAAGAAGGACGTCCACGGTGATGTCTCTGGGCTTTCTGGTTTTGACCATCAGGCTGGATGTGCTGCCCCTATTTTCTGCTGTTGGTTTCCTTTCCCTGAGCTTTTCCTTCTGCGCCCAGTGTGTCTTTGGAGATGCATTTCCTGTCCGAATACCAAATGGTTCGCTGTCCTTTATTAATGGTTCCACGTGATCCATATTTGGTTCTGCATGTGCGTGTGCATGAGAGAGAGAGAGACAAGGAAAGTGAGAGAGAAGGGGAGGGAGCAGTTTTTATTGGCAAGATGCTTCCCTGAGCTCCCCATAGAGCCAGCAGGCAGAGGGGATGGCCTGGGGAATGCATGGGAAGGAGGGGGTGGGGGTGGGGTAGGGGCATGGGGAGGGGCGGTGGGCTGTGTGGGTGGCTACATCCAGTCTTCATCATCTGAGGTGTCCCTGCTGCTGCTGTGGGTGCCCTGGTCCAAGTGGTGAACTGCTGGCCGGGGCGCGCCTGCCCAGGACGAGGAGAGCAGCGTGCGGAGAGGCGCTTTGCGCGCGCCCTGTTTGCGGAGGTGCGGATAGCTCCGGTGGAATTCTGCGATCTCCTGGCTTGTGAGGGGAAGGTAGTTGTGATCCTCTTGGGCAGGTTCTTGCCAGCCCATGGCTTTGAGCAGTCGCTGCTCGGCTTCAGGAGAGAAGAGGGGAGCCACCCGTGGCTTGTGGGCAGGGCTGGCAGGTCTCCTGGGCAGGCTTGGAGGCTGAGTGTTGAGCAGAGGTAGGGAGGGATGGCGGTGTGCGCACTGTGCTGCCCGTGGAGGGTCCTCCCGCTGGCGATGTGGACGTGTCCAGGGCGGCTCCTTCCCTCTGGCTGGTCGCTGGGGCTTGGGGGTCATCCGGGAGGGGCTGTTGCCCAGGCAGGAGCTGACGCTGAAAGCTGTGCTCTGGGGCCGCACCACCACCTGGGCCTGAGACCCGGTGCCCATGGAGCCCCAGTGGCGCCTGTCCGCTTGGCCAGGGGCCCATTGGGCACAGGCAGGCTCCACCTGGGCAGCTTGGCTGCTGCGCGGCCTCTCCAGGGAAGGTGTGCATCCTGAGAGCCTTCTCTGCTGCTGCTGCTGCTTCTGCTGCTTCTGCTGCTTCTGCTGCTGCTGTTGCTGCCTCTGCTGCTGCTGCTGCTGCCTCTGCTGCTGCTGCTTCTGCTGCTTCTGCTGCTTCTGCTTCTTCTGCTTCTGCTGCTGCTGTTGCTGCCTCTGCTGCTGCTGCTGCTGCCTCTGCTGCTGCTGCTGCTGCTGCTTGTGCCTGTGTCGCCCTGGTGTGCTAGGCTCTGTCTGGGAGCCAGCGTCTGCACTGAAGGGGGCGCGGAATTGCACCTCCTGCGCTTCCTCCTGCCCTTGCCTCTTCGGAGTACGTCTCCACTCTCCAGGGAACACCGGCCTGTGCCCACGCGTGTCCTTCGCCGAGCTGAGCCTCTGGCGCTGCCTCCGCCATGCCCAGTGGCCTCCTCGCGGGTCCTCCGTGTTCACACCAAGGCTGCAGTACTGGCCTCTGACCCGCCAGAAGCCAAGGTGGAAATGCTCTGCAGGAGGGCCTTCCATTGCAAGCTCAGCTTCTCTCAGGCCCAGCACAGCTCAGGGCAGGGCAGGGCAGGGCAGGGCAGGGCAGGGCAGGCAGGGTCTTCTGTGCTCAAGTGCGCTCTCCCTGGCTCACTCGCTCTCTCTTGCTCTTGCTCTTCCTAGGGGGCTCTGCTGCCAGCAGGAAGATCCACTGGGACTGCCAGAGCTCCCTCTGAACTTTCTGCCTCTATTTATACTGGCTTGGGGACACACCCAAGGGCCACTGCCTTGCTCTCACTGGCTGCTCACAGGACAGCCCCTCAGCCTGCTCCTGGCCCCAGGGCACACTTCCTGGCCACCCTTCTGGGAGGGGTCCCTTTGACATGCAAATGGGGCTTGTCTGTGAGAAGATCCACCTGGCCTGGGTCCTTCCCTGTCCTCCAACCCAACCAAGGCCATCTCCTCCTCCCCAGAAGCCAGGATGGGGAGTGGATTAGCGTCCCCGGACAAAGCCCTGCCCTTTGGAAGCCTAAGCTGGGAAACCCACCAAGAAAACCCAAGAGATCAGGACATCTCTCTCCCTCCCAAGTCAGGAACAGACCTAGAGGAGACTATGGGCAGTATCCCAGCAAACCAGAGAAATGCCCTTCCCCCGGTGCACAGCAAGCTGCATGGAAATCTAGAAGAAGAAGTCACACCCAATGTGCCTGAAGACTAGGAGGAGGGGGCCCAACAGCAGCAGCAAGAGGAGTTGCAGGAGGAGGAGGATGAAGAGGAGGAGGAGGAGCAGGGGGAGGTGTTGGAGGAGGAGGAGCAGTTGGAGGAGGAGGAGGAGCAGGGGGAGGAGGAAGAGAAGAAGAAGAAGAAGAAGAAGAAGCACAGAAAGAGAGAAGGAGGGACCTAGAGCTGGTGGCGATGTTGGGGGGAAGATTTGGGAGAGGATGCCAACAGTGTCTGTGAAACCCCAAGAGTATCATCAGCTGCACTGACGTGACCCCCGGAGACTCTTTGCAGCGGAGAGTGGTTTCTTGTGTGTTCGTGCAGCAGGATGCGTGGGAAGGCAATCGGGACCCGAGTCGCCATGAGCACACGGAAGGAAAATGTGGTCCAACGGACCGTGGCCATGATGGCAGCATTCTCAATCGGACTGAACTTGGAATTGTAGGAGAGGTGGATGAAGTGGCAATGGAACTATGGAGAGAGGAACACTGAAATAAAATGCAGGGGATGACTGCCCAGGGAACCAACAAGCCCATGTCGGAAGAAGGACGTCCACGGTGATGTCTCTGGGCTTTCTGGTTTTGACCATCAGGCTGGATGTGCTGCCCCTATTTTCTGCTGTTGGTTTCCTTTCCCTGAGCTTTTCCTTCTGCGCCCAGTGTGTCTTTGGAGATGCATTTCCTGTCCGAATACCAAATGGTTCGCTGTCCTTTATTAATGGTTCCACGTGATCCATATTTGGTTCTGCATGTGCGTGTGCATGAGAGAGAGAGAGACAAGGAGAGTGAGAGAGAAGGGGAGGGAGCAGTTTTTATTGGCAAGATGCTTCCCTGAGCTCCCCATAGAGCCAGCAGGCAGAGGGGATGGCCTGGGGAATGCATGGGAAGGAGGGGGTGGGGGTGGGGTAGGGGCATGGGGAGGGGCGGTGGGCTGTGTGGGTGGCTACATCCAGTCTTCATCATCTGAGGTGTCCCTGCTGCTGCTGTGGGTGCCCTGGTCCAAGTGGTGAACTGCTGGCCGGGGCGCGCCTGCCCAGGACGAGGAGAGCAGCGTGCGGAGAGGCGCTTTGCGCGCGCCCTGTTTGCGGAGGTGCGGATAGCTCCGGTGGAATTCTGCGATCTCCTGGCTTGTGAGGGGAAGGTAGTTGTGATCCTCTTGGGCAGGTTCTTGCCAGCCCATGGCTTTGAGCAGTCGCTGCTCGGCTTCAGGAGAGAAGAGGGGAGCCACCCGTGGCTTGTGGGCAGGGCTGGCAGGTCTCCTGGGCAGGCTTGGAGGCTGAGTGTTGAGCAGAGGTAGGGAGGGATGGCGGTGTGCGCACTGTGCTGCCCGTGGAGGGTCCTCCCGCTGGCGATGTGGACGTGTCCAGGGCGGCTCCTTCCCTCTGGCTGGTCGCTGGGGCTTGGGGGTCATCCGGGAGGGGCTGTTGCCCAGGCAGGAGCTGACGCTGAAAGCTGTGCTCTGGGGCCGCACCACCACCTGGGCCTGAGACCCGGTGCCCATGGAGCCCCAGTGGCGCCTGTCCGCTTGGCCAGGGGCCCATTGGGCACAGGCAGGCTCCACCTGGGCAGCTTGGCTGCTGCGCGGCCTCTCCAGGGAAGGTGTGCATCCTGAGAGCCTTCTCTGCTGCTGCTGCTGCTTCTGCTGCTTCTGCTGCTGCTGTTGCTGCCTCTGCTGCTGCTGCTGCTGCCTCTGCTGCTGCTGCTTCTGCTGCTTCTGCTGCTTCTGCTTCTTCTGCTTCTGCTGCTGCTGTTGCTGCCTCTGCTGCTGCTGCCGCTGCCTCTGCTGCTGCTGCTGCTGCTGCTTGTGCCTGTGTCGCCCTGGTGTGCTAGGCTCTGTCTGGGAGCCAGCGTCTGCACTGAAGGGGGCGCGGAATTGCACCTCCTGCGCTTCCTCCTGCCCTTGCCTCTTCGGAGTACGTCTCCACTCTCCAGGGAACACCGGCCTGTGCCCACGCGTGTCCTTCGCCGAGCTGAGCCTCTGGCGCTGCCTCCGCCATGCCCAGTGGCCTCCTCGCGGGTCCTCCGTGTTCACACCAAGGCTGCAGTACTGGCCTCTGACCCGCCAGAAGCCAAGGTGGAAATGCTCTGCAGGAGGGCCTTCCATTGCAAGCTCAGCTTCTCTCAGGCCCAGCACAGCTCAGGGCAGGGCAGGGCAGGGCAGGGCAGGGCAGGCAGGGTCTTCTGTGCTCAAGTGCGCTCTCCCTGGCTCACTCGCTCTCTCTTGCTCTTGCTCTTCCTAGGGGGCTCTGCTGCCAGCAGGAAGATCCACTGGGACTGCCAGAGCTCCCTCTGAACTTTCTGCCTCTATTTATACTGGCTTGGGGACACACCCAAGGGCCACTGCCTTGCTCTCACTGGCTGCTCACAGGACAGCCCCTCAGCCTGCTCCTGGCCCCAGGGCACACTTCCTGGCCACCCTTCTGGGAGGGGTCCCTTTGACATGCAAATGGGGCTTGTCTGTGAGAAGATCCACCTGGCCTGGGTCCTTCCCTGTCCTCCAACCCAACCAAGGCCATCTCCTCCTCCCCAGAAGCCAGGATGGGGAGTGGATTAGCGTCCCTGGACAACGCCCTGCCCTTTGGAAGCCTAAGCTGGGAAACCCACCAAGAAAACCCAAGAGATCAGGACATCTCTCTCCCTCCCAAGTCAGGAACAGACCTAGAGGAGACTATGGGCAGTATCCCAGCAAACCAGAGAAATGCCCTTCCCCCGGTGCACAGCAAGCTGCATGGAAATCTAGAAGAAGAAGTCACACCCAATGTGCCTGAAGACTAGGAGGAGGGGGCCCAACAGCAGCAGCAAGAGGAGTTGCAGGAGGAGGAGGATGAAGAGGAGGAGGAGGAGCAGGGGGAGGTGTTGGAGGAGGAGGAGCAGTTGGAGGAGGAGGAGGAGCAGGGGGAGGAGGAAGAGAAGAAGAAGAAGCACAGAAAGAGAGAAGGAGGGACCTAGAGCTGGTGGCGATGTTGGGGGGAAGATTTGGGAGAGGATGCCAACAGTGTCTGTGAAACCCCAAGAGTATCATCAGCTGCACTGACGTGACCCCCGGAGACTCTTTGCAGCGGAGAGTGGTTTCTTGTGTGTTCGTGCAGCAGGATGCGTGGGAAGGCAATCGGGACCCGAGTCGCCATGAGCACACGGAAGGAAAATGTGGTCCAACGGACCGTGGCCATGATGGCAGCATTCTCAATCGGACTGAACTTGGAATTGTAGGAGAGGTGGATGAAGTGGCAATGGAACTATGGAGAGAGGAACACTGAAATAAAATGCAGGGGATGACTGCCCAGGGAACCAACAAGCCCATGTCGGAAGAAGGACGTCCACGGTGATGTCTCTGGGCTTTCTGGTTTTGACCATCAGGCTGGATGTGCTGCCCCTATTTTCTGCTGTTGGTTTCCTTTCCCTGAGCTTTTCCTTCTGCGCCCAGTGTGTCTTTGGAGATGCATTTCCTGTCCGAATACCAAATGGTTCGCTGTCCTTTATTAATGGTTCCACGTGATCCATATTTGGTTCTGCATGTGCGTGTGCATGAGAGAGAGAGAGACAAGGAGAGTGAGAGAGAAGGGGAGGGAGCAGTTTTTATTGGCAAGATGCTTCCCTGAGCTCCCCATAGAGCCAGCAGGCAGAGGGGATGGCCTGGGGAATGCATGGGAAGGAGGGGGTGGGGGTGGGGTAGGGGCATGGGGAGGGGCGGTGGGCTGTGTGGGTGGCTACATCCAGTCTTCATCATCTGAGGTGTCCCTGCTGCTGCTGTGGGTGCCCTGGTCCAAGTGGTGAACTGCTGGCCGGGGCGCGCCTGCCCAGGACGAGGAGAGCAGCGTGCGGAGAGGCGCTTTGCGCGCGCCCTGTTTGCGGAGGTGCGGATAGCTCCGGTGGAATTCTGCGATCTCCTGGCTTGTGAGGGGAAGGTAGTTGTGATCCTCTTGGGCAGGTTCTTGCCAGCCCATGGCTTTGAGCAGTCGCTGCTCGGCTTCAGGAGAGAAGAGGGGAGCCACCCGTGGCTTGTGGGCAGGGCTGGCAGGTCTCCTGGGCAGGCTTGGAGGCTGAGTGTTGAGCAGAGGTAGGGAGGGATGGCGGTGTGCGCACTGTGCTGCCCGTGGAGGGTCCTCCCGCTGGCGATGTGGACGTGTCCAGGGCGGCTCCTTCCCTCTGGCTGGTCGCTGGGGCTTGGGGGTCATCCGGGAGGGGCTGTTGCCCAGGCAGGAGCTGACGCTGAAAGCTGTGCTCTGGGGCCGCACCACCACCTGGGCCTGAGACCCGGTGCCCATGGAGCCCCAGTGGCGCCTGTCCGCTTGGCCAGGGGCCCATTGGGCACAGGCAGGCTCCACCTGGGCAGCTTGGCTGCTGCGCGGCCTCTCCAGGGAAGGTGTGCATCCTGAGAGCCTTCTCTGCTGCTGCTGCTGCTTCTGCTGCTTCTGCTGCTGCTGTTGCTGCCTCTGCTGCTGCTGCTGCTGCCTCTGCTGCTGCTGCTTCTGCTGCTTCTGCTTCTTCTGCTTCTGCTGCTGCTGTTGCTGCCTCTGCTGCTGCTGCCGCTGCCTCTGCTGCTGCTGCTGCTGCTGCTTGTGCCTGTGTCGCCCTGGTGTGCTAGGCTCTGTCTGGGAGCCAGCGTCTGCACTGAAGGGGGCGCGGAATTGCACCTCCTGCGCTTCCTCCTGCCCTTGCCTCTTCGGAGTACGTCTCCACTCTCCAGGGAACACCGGCCTGTGCCCACGCGTGTCCTTCGCCGAGCTGAGCCTCTGGCGCTGCCTCCGCCATGCCCAGTGGCCTCCTCGCGGGTCCTCCGTGTTCACACCAAGGCTGCAGTACTGGCCTCTGACCCGCCAGAAGCCAAGGTGGAAATGCTCTGCAGGAGGGCCTTCCATTGCAAGCTCAGCTTCTCTCAGGCCCAGCACAGCTCAGGGCAGGGCAGGGCAGGGCAGGGCAGGGCAGGGCAGGCAGGGTCTTCTGTGCTCAAGTGCGCTCTCCCTGGCTCACTCGCTCTCTCTTGCTCTTGCTCTTCCTAGGGGGCTCTGCTGCCAGCAGGAAGATCCACTGGGACTGCCAGAGCTCCCTCTGAACTTTCTGCCTCTATTTATACTGGCTTGGGGACACACCCAAGGGCCACTGCCTTGCTCTCACTGGCTGCTCACAGGACAGCCCCTCAGCCTGCTCCTGGCCCCAGGGCACACTTCCTGGCCACCCTTCTGGGAGGGGTCCCTTTGACATGCAAATGGGGCTTGTCTGTGAGAAGATCCACCTGGCCTGGGTCCTTCCCTGTCCTCCAACCCAACCAAGGCCATCTCCTCCTCCCCAGAAGCCAGGATGGGGAGTGGATTAGCGTCCCCGGACAACGCCCTGCCCTTTGGAAGCCTAAGCTGGGAAACCCACCAAGAAAACCCAAGAGATCAGGACATCTCTCTCCCTCCCAAGTCAGGAACAGACCTAGAGGAGACTATGGGCAGTATCCCAGCAAACCAGAGAAATGCCCTTCCCCCGGTGCACAGCAAGCTGCATGGAAATCTAGAAGAAGAAGTCACACCCAATGTGCCTGAAGACTAGGAGGAGGGGGCCCAACAGCAGCAGCAAGAGGAGTTGCAGGAGGAGGAGGATGAAGAGGAGGAGGAGGAGCAGGGGGAGGTGTTGGAGGAGGAGGAGCAGTTGGAGGAGGAGGAGGAGCAGGGGGAGGAGGAAGAGTAGAAGAAGAAGAAGAAGAAGCACAGAAAGAGAGAAGGAGGGACCTAGAGCTGGTGGCGATGTTGGGGGGAAGATTTGGGAGAGGATGCCAACAGTGTCTGTGAAACCCCAAGAGTATCATCAGCTGCACTGACGTGACCCCCGGAGACTCTTTGCAGCGGAGAGTGGTTTCTTGTGTGTTCGTGCAGCAGGATGCGTGGGAAGGCAATCGGGACCCGAGTCGCCATGAGCACACGGAAGGAAAATGTGGTCCAACGGACCGTGGCCATGATGGCAGCATTCTCAATCGGACTGAACTTGGAATTGTAGGAGAGGTGGATGAAGTGGCAATGGAACTATGGAGAGAGGAACACTGAAATAAAATGCAGGGGATGACTGCCCAGGGAACCAACAAGCCCATGTCGGAAGAAGGACGTCCACGGTGATGTCTCTGGGCTTTCTGGTTTTGACCATCAGGCTGGATGTGCTGCCCCTATTTTCTGCTGTTGGTTTCCTTTCCCTGAGCTTTTCCTTCTGCGCCCAGTGTGTCTTTGGAGATGCATTTCCTGTCCGAATACCAAATGGTTCGCTGTCCTTTATTAATGGTTCCACGTGATCCATATTTGGTTCTGCATGTGCGTGTGCATGAGAGAGAGAGAGACAAGGAAAGTGAGAGAGAAGGGGAGGGAGCAGTTTTTATTGGCAAGATGCTTCCCTGAGCTCCCCATAGAGCCAGCAGGCAGAGGGGATGGCCTGGGGAATGCATGGGAAGGAGGGGGTGGGGGTGGGGTAGGGGCATGGGGAGGGGCGGTGGGCTGTGTGGGTGGCTACATCCAGTCTTCATCATCTGAGGTGTCCCTGCTGCTGCTGTGGGTGCCCTGGTCCAAGTGGTGAACTGCTGGCCGGGGCGCGCCTGCCCAGGACGAGGAGAGCAGCGTGCGGAGAGGCGCTTTGCGCGCGCCCTGTTTGCGGAGGTGCGGATAGCTCCGGTGGAATTCTGCGATCTCCTGGCTTGTGAGGGGAAGGTAGTTGTGATCCTCTTGGGCAGGTTCTTGCCAGCCCATGGCTTTGAGCAGTCGCTGCTCGGCTTCAGGAGAGAAGAGGGGAGCCACCCGTGGCTTGTGGGCAGGGCTGGCAGGTCTCCTGGGCAGGCTTGGAGGCTGAGTGTTGAGCAGAGGTAGGGAGGGATGGCGGTGTGCGCACTGTGCTGCCCGTGGAGGGTCCTCCCGCTGGCGATGTGGACGTGTCCAGGGCGGCTCCTTCCCTCTGGCTGGTCGCTGGGGCTTGGGGGTCATCCGGGAGGGGCTGTTGCCCAGGCAGGAGCTGACGCTGAAAGCTGTGCTCTGGGGCCGCACCACCACCTGGGCCTGAGACCCGGTGCCCATGGAGCCCCAGTGGCGCCTGTCCGCTTGGCCAGGGGCCCATTGGGCACAGGCAGGCTCCACCTGGGCAGCTTGGCTGCTGCGCGGCCTCTCCAGGGAAGGTGTGCATCCTGAGAGCCTTCTCTGCTGCTGCTGCTGCTTCTGCTGCTTCTGCTGCTTCTGCTGCTGCTGTTGCTGCCTCTGCTGCTGCTGCTGCTGCCTCTGCTGCTGCTGCTTCTGCTGCTTCTGCTGCTTCTGCTTCTTCTGCTTCTGCTGCTGCTGTTGCTGCCTCTGCTGCTGCTGCTGCTGCCTCTGCTGCTGCTGCTGCTGCTGCTTGTGCCTGTGTCGCCCTGGTGTGCTAGGCTCTGTCTGGGAGCCAGCGTCTGCACTGAAGGGGGCGCGGAATTGCACCTCCTGCGCTTCCTCCTGCCCTTGCCTCTTCGGAGTACGTCTCCACTCTCCAGGGAACACCGGCCTGTGCCCACGCGTGTCCTTCGCCGAGCTGAGCCTCTGGCGCTGCCTCCGCCATGCCCAGTGGCCTCCTCGCGGGTCCTCCGTGTTCACACCAAGGCTGCAGTACTGGCCTCTGACCCGCCAGAAGCCAAGGTGGAAATGCTCTGCAGGAGGGCCTTCCATTGCAAGCTCAGCTTCTCTCAGGCCCAGCACAGCTCAGGGCAGGGCAGGGCAGGGCAGGGCAGGGCAGGGCAGGCAGGGTCTTCTGTGCTCAAGTGCGCTCTCCCTGGCTCACTCGCTCTCTCTTGCTCTTGCTCTTCCTAGGGGGCTCTGCTGCCAGCAGGAAGATCCACTGGGACTGCCAGAGCTCCCTCTGAACTTTCTGCCTCTATTTATACTGGCTTGGGGACACACCCAAGGGCCACTGCCTTGCTCTCACTGGCTGCTCACAGGACAGCCCCTCAGCCTGCTCCTGGCCCCAGGGCACACTTCCTGGCCACCCTTCTGGGAGGGGTCCCTTTGACATGCAAATGGGGCTTGTCTGTGAGAAGATCCACCTGGCCTGGGTCCTTCCCTGTCCTCCAACCCAACCAAGGCCATCTCCTCCTCCCCAGAAGCCAGGATGGGGAGTGGATTAGCGTCCCCGGACAAAGCCCTGCCCTTTGGAAGCCTAAGCTGGGAAACCCACCAAGAAAACCCAAGAGATCAGGACATCTCTCTCCCTCCCAAGTCAGGAACAGACCTAGAGGAGACTATGGGCAGTATCCCAGCAAACCAGAGAAATGCCCTTCCCCCGGTGCACAGCAAGCTGCATGGAAATCTAGAAGAAGAAGTCACACCCAATGTGCCTGAAGACTAGGAGGAGGGGGCCCAACAGCAGCAGCAAGAGGAGTTGCAGGAGGAGGAGGATGAAGAGGAGGAGGAGGAGCAGGGGGAGGTGTTGGAGGAGGAGGAGCAGTTGGAGGAGGAGGAGGAGCAGGGGGAGGAGGAAGAGAAGAAGAAGAAGAAGAAGAAGAAGCACAGAAAGAGAGAAGGAGGGACCTAGAGCTGGTGGCGATGTTGGGGGGAAGATTTGGGAGAGGATGCCAACAGTGTCTGTGAAACCCCAAGAGTATCATCAGCTGCACTGACGTGACCCCCGGAGACTCTTTGCAGCGGAGAGTGGTTTCTTGTGTGTTCGTGCAGCAGGATGCGTGGGAAGGCAATCGGGACCCGAGTCGCCATGAGCACACGGAAGGAAAATGTGGTCCAACGGACCGTGGCCATGATGGCAGCATTCTCAATCGGACTGAACTTGGAATTGTAGGAGAGGTGGATGAAGTGGCAATGGAACTATGGAGAGAGGAACACTGAAATAAAATGCAGGGGATGACTGCCCAGGGAACCAACAAGCCCATGTCGGAAGAAGGACGTCCACGGTGATGTCTCTGGGCTTTCTGGTTTTGACCATCAGGCTGGATGTGCTGCCCCTATTTTCTGCTGTTGGTTTCCTTTCCCTGAGCTTTTCCTTCTGCGCCCAGTGTGTCTTTGGAGATGCATTTCCTGTCCGAATACCAAATGGTTCGCTGTCCTTTATTAATGGTTCCACGTGATCCATATTTGGTTCTGCATGTGCGTGTGCATGAGAGAGAGAGAGACAAGGAGAGTGAGAGAGAAGGGGAGGGAGCAGTTTTTATTGGCAAGATGCTTCCCTGAGCTCCCCATAGAGCCAGCAGGCAGAGGGGATGGCCTGGGGAATGCATGGGAAGGAGGGGGTGGGGGTGGGGTAGGGGCATGGGGAGGGGCGGTGGGCTGTGTGGGTGGCTACATCCAGTCTTCATCATCTGAGGTGTCCCTGCTGCTGCTGTGGGTGCCCTGGTCCAAGTGGTGAACTGCTGGCCGGGGCGCGCCTGCCCAGGACGAGGAGAGCAGCGTGCGGAGAGGCGCTTTGCGCGCGCCCTGTTTGCGGAGGTGCGGATAGCTCCGGTGGAATTCTGCGATCTCCTGGCTTGTGAGGGGAAGGTAGTTGTGATCCTCTTGGGCAGGTTCTTGCCAGCCCATGGCTTTGAGCAGTCGCTGCTCGGCTTCAGGAGAGAAGAGGGGAGCCACCCGTGGCTTGTGGGCAGGGCTGGCAGGTCTCCTGGGCAGGCTTGGAGGCTGAGTGTTGAGCAGAGGTAGGGAGGGATGGCGGTGTGCGCACTGTGCTGCCCGTGGAGGGTCCTCCCGCTGGCGATGTGGACGTGTCCAGGGCGGCTCCTTCCCTCTGGCTGGTCGCTGGGGCTTGGGGGTCATCCGGGAGGGGCTGTTGCCCAGGCAGGAGCTGACGCTGAAAGCTGTGCTCTGGGGCCGCACCACCACCTGGGCCTGAGACCCGGTGCCCATGGAGCCCCAGTGGCGCCTGTCCGCTTGGCCAGGGGCCCATTGGGCACAGGCAGGCTCCACCTGGGCAGCTTGGCTGCTGCGCGGCCTCTCCAGGGAAGGTGTGCATCCTGAGAGCCTTCTCTGCTGCTGCTGCTGCTTCTGCTGCTTCTGCTGCTGCTGTTGCTGCCTCTGCTGCTGCTGCTGCTGCCTCTGCTGCTGCTGCTTCTGCTGCTTCTGCTGCTTCTGCTTCTTCTGCTTCTGCTGCTGCTGTTGCTGCCTCTGCTGCTGCTGCCGCTGCCTCTGCTGCTGCTGCTGCTGCTGCTTGTGCCTGTGTCGCCCTGGTGTGCTAGGCTCTGTCTGGGAGCCAGCGTCTGCACTGAAGGGGGCGCGGAATTGCACCTCCTGCGCTTCCTCCTGCCCTTGCCTCTTCGGAGTACGTCTCCACTCTCCAGGGAACACCGGCCTGTGCCCACGCGTGTCCTTCGCCGAGCTGAGCCTCTGGCGCTGCCTCCGCCATGCCCAGTGGCCTCCTCGCGGGTCCTCCGTGTTCACACCAAGGCTGCAGTACTGGCCTCTGACCCGCCAGAAGCCAAGGTGGAAATGCTCTGCAGGAGGGCCTTCCATTGCAAGCTCAGCTTCTCTCAGGCCCAGCACAGCTCAGGGCAGGGCAGGGCAGGGCAGGGCAGGGCAGGCAGGGTCTTCTGTGCTCAAGTGCGCTCTCCCTGGCTCACTCGCTCTCTCTTGCTCTTGCTCTTCCTAGGGGGCTCTGCTGCCAGCAGGAAGATCCACTGGGACTGCCAGAGCTCCCTCTGAACTTTCTGCCTCTATTTATACTGGCTTGGGGACACACCCAAGGGCCACTGCCTTGCTCTCACTGGCTGCTCACAGGACAGCCCCTCAGCCTGCTCCTGGCCCCAGGGCACACTTCCTGGCCACCCTTCTGGGAGGGGTCCCTTTGACATGCAAATGGGGCTTGTCTGTGAGAAGATCCACCTGGCCTGGGTCCTTCCCTGTCCTCCAACCCAACCAAGGCCATCTCCTCCTCCCCAGAAGCCAGGATGGGGAGTGGATTAGCGTCCCTGGACAACGCCCTGCCCTTTGGAAGCCTAAGCTGGGAAACCCACCAAGAAAACCCAAGAGATCAGGACATCTCTCTCCCTCCCAAGTCAGGAACAGACCTAGAGGAGACTATGGGCAGTATCCCAGCAAACCAGAGAAATGCCCTTCCCCCGGTGCACAGCAAGCTGCATGGAAATCTAGAAGAAGAAGTCACACCCAATGTGCCTGAAGACTAGGAGGAGGGGGCCCAACAGCAGCAGCAAGAGGAGTTGCAGGAGGAGGAGGATGAAGAGGAGGAGGAGGAGCAGGGGGAGGTGTTGGAGGAGGAGGAGCAGTTGGAGGAGGAGGAGGAGCAGGGGGAGGAGGAAGAGAAGAAGAAGAAGCACAGAAAGAGAGAAGGAGGGACCTAGAGCTGGTGGCGATGTTGGGGGGAAGATTTGGGAGAGGATGCCAACAGTGTCTGTGAAACCCCAAGAGTATCATCAGCTGCACTGACGTGACCCCCGGAGACTCTTTGCAGCGGAGAGTGGTTTCTTGTGTGTTCGTGCAGCAGGATGCGTGGGAAGGCAATCGGGACCCGAGTCGCCATGAGCACACGGAAGGAAAATGTGGTCCAACGGACCGTGGCCATGATGGCAGCATTCTCAATCGGACTGAACTTGGAATTGTAGGAGAGGTGGATGAAGTGGCAATGGAACTATGGAGAGAGGAACACTGAAATAAAATGCAGGGGATGACTGCCCAGGGAACCAACAAGCCCATGTCGGAAGAAGGACGTCCACGGTGATGTCTCTGGGCTTTCTGGTTTTGACCATCAGGCTGGATGTGCTGCCCCTATTTTCTGCTGTTGGTTTCCTTTCCCTGAGCTTTTCCTTCTGCGCCCAGTGTGTCTTTGGAGATGCATTTCCTGTCCGAATACCAAATGGTTCGCTGTCCTTTATTAATGGTTCCACGTGATCCATATTTGGTTCTGCATGTGCGTGTGCATGAGAGAGAGAGAGACAAGGAGAGTGAGAGAGAAGGGGAGGGAGCAGTTTTTATTGGCAAGATGCTTCCCTGAGCTCCCCATAGAGCCAGCAGGCAGAGGGGATGGCCTGGGGAATGCATGGGAAGGAGGGGGTGGGGGTGGGGTAGGGGCATGGGGAGGGGCGGTGGGCTGTGTGGGTGGCTACATCCAGTCTTCATCATCTGAGGTGTCCCTGCTGCTGCTGTGGGTGCCCTGGTCCAAGTGGTGAACTGCTGGCCGGGGCGCGCCTGCCCAGGACGAGGAGAGCAGCGTGCGGAGAGGCGCTTTGCGCGCGCCCTGTTTGCGGAGGTGCGGATAGCTCCGGTGGAATTCTGCGATCTCCTGGCTTGTGAGGGGAAGGTAGTTGTGATCCTCTTGGGCAGGTTCTTGCCAGCCCATGGCTTTGAGCAGTCGCTGCTCGGCTTCAGGAGAGAAGAGGGGAGCCACCCGTGGCTTGTGGGCAGGGCTGGCAGGTCTCCTGGGCAGGCTTGGAGGCTGAGTGTTGAGCAGAGGTAGGGAGGGATGGCGGTGTGCGCACTGTGCTGCCCGTGGAGGGTCCTCCCGCTGGCGATGTGGACGTGTCCAGGGCGGCTCCTTCCCTCTGGCTGGTCGCTGGGGCTTGGGGGTCATCCGGGAGGGGCTGTTGCCCAGGCAGGAGCTGACGCTGAAAGCTGTGCTCTGGGGCCGCACCACCACCTGGGCCTGAGACCCGGTGCCCATGGAGCCCCAGTGGCGCCTGTCCGCTTGGCCAGGGGCCCATTGGGCACAGGCAGGCTCCACCTGGGCAGCTTGGCTGCTGCGCGGCCTCTCCAGGGAAGGTGTGCATCCTGAGAGCCTTCTCTGCTGCTGCTGCTGCTTCTGCTGCTTCTGCTGCTGCTGTTGCTGCCTCTGCTGCTGCTGCTGCTGCCTCTGCTGCTGCTGCTTCTGCTGCTTCTGCTGCTTCTGCTTCTTCTGCTTCTGCTGCTGCTGTTGCTGCCTCTGCTGCTGCTGCCGCTGCCTCTGCTGCTGCTGCTGCTGCTGCTTGTGCCTGTGTCACCCTGGTGTGCTAGGCTCTGTCTGGGAGCCAGCGTCTGCACTGAAGGGGGCGCGGAATTGCACCTCCTGCGCTTCCTCCTGCCCTTGCCTCTTCGGAGTACGTCTCCACTCTCCAGGGAACACCGGCCTGTGCCCACGCGTGTCCTTCGCCGAGCTGAGCCTCTGGCGCTGCCTCCGCCATGCCCAGTGGCCTCCTCGCGGGTCCTCCGTGTTCACACCAAGGCTGCAGTACTGGCCTCTGACCCGCCAGAAGCCAAGGTGGAAATGCTCTGCAGGAGGGCCTTCCATTGCAAGCTCAGCTTCTCTCAGGCCCAGCACAGCTCAGGGCAGGGCAGGGCAGGGCAGGGCAGGGCAGGCAGGGTCTTCTGTGCTCAAGTGCGCTCTCCCTGGCTCACTCGCTCTCTCTTGCTCTTGCTCTTCCTAGGGGGCTCTGCTGCCAGCAGGAAGATCCACTGGGACTGCCAGAGCTCCCTCTGAACTTTCTGCCTCTATTTATACTGGCTTGGGGACACACCCAAGGGCCACTGCCTTGCTCTCACTGGCTGCTCACAGGACAGCCCCTCAGCCTGCTCCTGGCCCCAGGGCACACTTCCTGGCCACCCTTCTGGGAGGGGTCCCTTTGACATGCAAATGGGGCTTGTCTGTGAGAAGATCCACCTGGCCTGGGTCCTTCCCTGTCCTCCAACCCAACCAAGGCCATCTCCTCCTCCCCAGAAGCCAGGATGGGGAGTGGATTAGCGTCCCTGGACAACGCCCTGCCCTTTGGAAGCCTAAGCTGGGAAACCCACCAAGAAAACCCAAGAGATCAGGACATCTCTCTCCCTCCCAAGTCAGGAACAGACCTAGAGGAGACTATGGGCAGTATCCCAGCAAACCAGAGAAATGCCCTTCCCCCGGTGCACAGCAAGCTGCATGGAAATCTAGAAGAAGAAGTCACACCCAATGTGCCTGAAGACTAGGAGGAGGGGGCCCAACAGCAGCAGCAAGAGGAGTTGCAGGAGGAGGAGGATGAAGAGGAGGAGGAGGAGCAGGGGGAGGTGTTGGAGGAGGAGGAGCAGTTGGAGGAGGAGGAGGAGCAGGGGGAGGAGGAAGAGAAGAAGAAGAAGCACAGAAAGAGAGAAGGAGGGACCTAGAGCTGGTGGCGATGTTGGGGGGAAGATTTGGGAGAGGATGCCAACAGTGTCTGTGAAACCCCAAGAGTATCATCAGCTGCACTGACGTGACCCCCGGAGACTCTTTGCAGCGGAGAGTGGTTTCTTGTGTGTTCGTGCAGCAGGATGCGTGGGAAGGCAATCGGGACCCGAGTCGCCATGAGCACACGGAAGGAAAATGTGGTCCAACGGACCGTGGCCATGATGGCAGCATTCTCAATCGGACTGAACTTGGAATTGTAGGAGAGGTGGATGAAGTGGCAATGGAACTATGGAGAGAGGAACACTGAAATAAAATGCAGGGGATGACTGCCCAGGGAACCAACAAGCCCATGTCGGAAGAAGGACGTCCACGGTGATGTCTCTGGGCTTTCTGGTTTTGACCATCAGGCTGGATGTGCTGCCCCTATTTTCTGCTGTTGGTTTCCTTTCCCTGAGCTTTTCCTTCTGCGCCCAGTGTGTCTTTGGAGATGCATTTCCTGTCCGAATACCAAATGGTTCGCTGTCCTTTATTAATGGTTCCACGTGATCCATATTTGGTTCTGCATGTGCGTGTGCATGAGAGAGAGAGAGACAAGGAAAGTGAGAGAGAAGGGGAGGGAGCAGTTTTTATTGGCAAGATGCTTCCCTGAGCTCCCCATAGAGCCAGCAGGCAGAGGGGATGGCCTGGGGAATGCATGGGAAGGAGGGGGTGGGGGTGGGGTAGGGGCATGGGGAGGGGCGGTGGGCTGTGTGGGTGGCTACATCCAGTCTTCATCATCTGAGGTGTCCCTGCTGCTGCTGTGGGTGCCCTGGTCCAAGTGGTGAACTGCTGGCCGGGGCGCGCCTGCCCAGGACGAGGAGAGCAGCGTGCGGAGAGGCGCTTTGCGCGCGCCCTGTTTGCGGAGGTGCGGATAGCTCCGGTGGAATTCTGCGATCTCCTGGCTTGTGAGGGGAAGGTAGTTGTGATCCTCTTGGGCAGGTTCTTGCCAGCCCATGGCTTTGAGCAGTCGCTGCTCGGCTTCAGGAGAGAAGAGGGGAGCCACCCGTGGCTTGTGGGCAGGGCTGGCAGGTCTCCTGGGCAGGCTTGGAGGCTGAGTGTTGAGCAGAGGTAGGGAGGGATGGCGGTGTGCGCACTGTGCTGCCCGTGGAGGGTCCTCCCGCTGGCGATGTGGACGTGTCCAGGGCGGCTCCTTCCCTCTGGCTGGTCGCTGGGGCTTGGGGGTCATCCGGGAGGGGCTGTTGCCCAGGCAGGAGCTGACGCTGAAAGCTGTGCTCTGGGGCCGCACCACCACCTGGGCCTGAGACCCGGTGCCCATGGAGCCCCAGTGGCGCCTGTCCGCTTGGCCAGGGGCCCATTGGGCACAGGCAGGCTCCACCTGGGCAGCTTGGCTGCTGCGCGGCCTCTCCAGGGAAGGTGTGCATCCTGAGAGCCTTCTCTGCTGCTGCTGCTGCTTCTGCTGCTTCTGCTGCTGCTGTTGCTGCCTCTGCTGCTGCTGCTGCTGCCTCTGCTGCTGCTGCTTCTGCTGCTTCTGCTGCTTCTGCTTCTTCTGCTTCTGCTGCTGCTGTTGCTGCCTCTGCTGCTGCTGCCGCTGCCTCTGCTGCTGCTGCTGCTGCTGCTTGTGCCTGTGTCGCCCTGGTGTGCTAGGCTCTGTCTGGGAGCCAGCGTCTGCACTGAAGGGGGCGCGGAATTGCACCTCCTGCGCTTCCTCCTGCCCTTGCCTCTTCGGAGTACGTCTCCACTCTCCAGGGAACACCGGCCTGTGCCCACGCGTGTCCTTCGCCGAGCTGAGCCTCTGGCGCTGCCTCCGCCATGCCCAGTGGCCTCCTCGCGGGTCCTCCGTGTTCACACCAAGGCTGCAGTACTGGCCTCTGACCCGCCAGAAGCCAAGGTGGAAATGCTCTGCAGGAGGGCCTTCCATTGCAAGCTCAGCTTCTCTCAGGCCCAGCACAGCTCAGGGCAGGGCAGGGCAGGGCAGGGCAGGGCAGGCAGGGTCTTCTGTGCTCAAGTGCGCTCTCCCTGGCTCACTCGCTCTCTCTTGCTCTTGCTCTTCCTAGGGGGCTCTGCTGCCAGCAGGAAGATCCACTGGGACTGCCAGAGCTCCCTCTGAACTTTCTGCCTCTATTTATACTGGCTTGGGGACACACCCAAGGGCCACTGCCTTGCTCTCACTGGCTGCTCACAGGACAGCCCCTCAGCCTGCTCCTGGCCCCAGGGCACACTTCCTGGCCACCCTTCTGGGAGGGGTCCCTTTGACATGCAAATGGGGCTTGTCTGTGAGAAGATCCACCTGGCCTGGGTCCTTCCCTGTCCTCCAACCCAACCAAGGCCATCTCCTCCTCCCCAGAAGCCAGGATGGGGAGTGGATTAGCGTCCCTGGACAACGCCCTGCCCTTTGGAAGCCTAAGCTGGGAAACCCACCAAGAAAACCCAAGAGATCAGGACATCTCTCTCCCTCCCAAGTCAGGAACAGACCTAGAGGAGACTATGGGCAGTATCCCAGCAAACCAGAGAAATGCCCTTCCCCCGGTGCACAGCAAGCTGCATGGAAATCTAGAAGAAGAAGTCACACCCAATGTGCCTGAAGACTAGGAGGAGGGGGCCCAACAGCAGCAGCAAGAGGAGTTGCAGGAGGAGGAGGATGAAGAGGAGGAGGAGGAGCAGGGGGAGGTGTTGGAGGAGGAGGAGCAGTTGGAGGAGGAGGAGGAGCAGGGGGAGGAGGAAGAGAAGAAGAAGAAGCACAGAAAGAGAGAAGGAGGGACCTAGAGCTGGTGGCGATGTTGGGGGGAAGATTTGGGAGAGGATGCCAACAGTGTCTGTGAAACCCCAAGAGTATCATCAGCTGCACTGACGTGACCCCCGGAGACTCTTTGCAGCGGAGAGTGGTTTCTTGTGTGTTCGTGCAGCAGGATGCGTGGGAAGGCAATCGGGACCCGAGTCGCCATGAGCACACGGAAGGAAAATGTGGTCCAACGGACCGTGGCCATGATGGCAGCATTCTCAATCGGACTGAACTTGGAATTGTAGGAGAGGTGGATGAAGTGGCAATGGAACTATGGAGAGAGGAACACTGAAATAAAATGCAGGGGATGACTGCCCAGGGAACCAACAAGCCCATGTCGGAAGAAGGACGTCCACGGTGATGTCTCTGGGCTTTCTGGTTTTGACCATCAGGCTGGATGTGCTGCCCCTATTTTCTGCTGTTGGTTTCCTTTCCCTGAGCTTTTCCTTCTGCGCCCAGTGTGTCTTTGGAGATGCATTTCCTGTCCGAATACCAAATGGTTCGCTGTCCTTTATTAATGGTTCCACGTGATCCATATTTGGTTCTGCATGTGCGTGTGCATGAGAGAGAGAGAGACAAGGAAAGTGAGAGAGAAGGGGAGGGAGCAGTTTTTATTGGCAAGATGCTTCCCTGAGCTCCCCATAGAGCCAGCAGGCAGAGGGGATGGCCTGGGGAATGCATGGGAAGGAGGGGGTGGGGGTGGGGTAGGGGCATGGGGAGGGGCGGTGGGCTGTGTGGGTGGCTACATCCAGTCTTCATCATCTGAGGTGTCCCTGCTGCTGCTGTGGGTGCCCTGGTCCAAGTGGTGAACTGCTGGCCGGGGCGCGCCTGCCCAGGACGAGGAGAGCAGCGTGCGGAGAGGCGCTTTGCGCGCGCCCTGTTTGCGGAGGTGCGGATAGCTCCGGTGGAATTCTGCGATCTCCTGGCTTGTGAGGGGAAGGTAGTTGTGATCCTCTTGGGCAGGTTCTTGCCAGCCCATGGCTTTGAGCAGTCGCTGCTCGGCTTCAGGAGAGAAGAGGGGAGCCACCCGTGGCTTGTGGGCAGGGCTGGCAGGTCTCCTGGGCAGGCTTGGAGGCTGAGTGTTGAGCAGAGGTAGGGAGGGATGGCGGTGTGCGCACTGTGCTGCCCGTGGAGGGTCCTCCCGCTGGCGATGTGGACGTGTCCAGGGCGGCTCCTTCCCTCTGGCTGGTCGCTGGGGCTTGGGGGTCATCCGGGAGGGGCTGTTGCCCAGGCAGGAGCTGACGCTGAAAGCTGTGCTCTGGGGCCGCACCACCACCTGGGCCTGAGACCCGGTGCCCATGGAGCCCCAGTGGCGCCTGTCCGCTTGGCCAGGGGCCCATTGGGCACAGGCAGGCTCCACCTGGGCAGCTTGGCTGCTGCGCGGCCTCTCCAGGGAAGGTGTGCATCCTGAGAGCCTTCTCTGCTGCTGCTGCTGCTTCTGCTGCTTCTGCTGCTTCTGCTGCTGCTGTTGCTGCCTCTGCTGCTGCTGCTGCCTCTGCTGCTGCTGCTTCTGCTGCTTCTGCTGCTTCTGCTTCTTCTGCTTCTGCTGCTGCTGTTGCTGCCTCTGCTGCTGCTGCTGCTGCCTCTGCTGCTGCTGCTGCTGCTGCTGCTTGTGCCTGTGTCGCCCTGGTGTGCTAGGCTCTGTCTGGGAGCCAGCGTCTGCACTGAAGGGGGCGCGGAATTGCACCTCCTGCGCTTCCTCCTGCCCTTGCCTCTTCGGAGTACGTCTCCACTCTCCAGGGAACACCGGCCTGTGCCCACGCGTGTCCTTCGCCGAGCTGAGCCTCTGGCGCTGCCTCCGCCATGCCCAGTGGCCTCCTCGCGGGTCCTCCGTGTTCACACCAAGGCTGCAGTACTGGCCTCTGACCCGCCAGAAGCCAAGGTGGAAATGCTCTGCAGGAGGGCCTTCCATTGCAAGCTCAGCTTCTCTCAGGCCCAGCACAGCTCAGGGCAGGGCAGGGCAGGGCAGGGCAGGGCAGGCAGGGTCTTCTGTGCTCAAGTGCGCTCTCCCTGGCTCACTCGCTCTCTCTTGCTCTTGCTCTTCCTAGGGGGCTCTGCTGCCAGCAGGAAGATCCACTGGGACTGCCAGAGCTCCCTCTGAACTTTCTGCCTCTATTTATACTGGCTTGGGGACACACCCAAGGGCCACTGCCTTGCTCTCACTGGCTGCTCACAGGACAGCCCCTCAGCCTGCTCCTGGCCCCAGGGCACACTTCCTGGCCACCCTTCTGGGAGGGGTCCCTTTGACATGCAAATGGGGCTTGTCTGTGAGAAGATCCACCTGGCCTGGGTCCTTCCCTGTCCTCCAACCCAACCAAGGCCATCTCCTCCTCCCCAGAAGCCAGGATGGGGAGTGGATTAGCGTCCCCGGACAACGCCCTGCCCTTTGGAAGCCTAAGCTGGGAAACCCACCAAGAAAACCCAAGAGATCAGGACATCTCTCTCCCTCCCAAGTCAGGAACAGACCTAGAGGAGACTATGGGCAGTATCCCAGCAAACCAGAGAAATGCCCTTCCCCCGGTGCACAGCAAGCTGCATGGAAATCTAGAAGAAGAAGTCACACCCAATGTGCCTGAAGACTAGGAGGAGGGGGCCCAACAGCAGCAGCAAGAGGAGTTGCAGGAGGAGGAGGATGAAGAGGAGGAGGAGGAGCAGGGGGAGGTGTTGGAGGAGGAGGAGCAGTTGGAGGAGGAGGAGGAGCAGGGGGAGGAGGAAGAGTAGAAGAAGAAGAAGAAGAAGCACAGAAAGAGAGAAGGAGGGACCTAGAGCTGGTGGCGATGTTGGGGGGAAGATTTGGGAGAGGATGCCAACAGTGTCTGTGAAACCCCAAGAGTATCATCAGCTGCACTGACGTGACCCCCGGAGACTCTTTGCAGCGGAGAGTGGTTTCTTGTGTGTTCGTGCAGCAGGATGCGTGGGAAGGCAATCGGGACCCGAGTCGCCATGAGCACACGGAAGGAAAATGTGGTCCAACGGACCGTGGCCATGATGGCAGCATTCTCAATCGGACTGAACTTGGAATTGTAGGAGAGGTGGATGAAGTGGCAATGGAACTATGGAGAGAGGAACACTGAAATAAAATGCAGGGGATGACTGCCCAGGGAACCAACAAGCCCATGTCGGAAGAAGGACGTCCACGGTGATGTCTCTGGGCTTTCTGGTTTTGACCATCAGGCTGGATGTGCTGCCCCTATTTTCTGCTGTTGGTTTCCTTTCCCTGAGCTTTTCCTTCTGCGCCCAGTGTGTCTTTGGAGATGCATTTCCTGTCCGAATACCAAATGGTTCGCTGTCCTTTATTAATGGTTCCACGTGATCCATATTTGGTTCTGCATGTGCGTGTGCATGAGAGAGAGAGAGACAAGGAAAGTGAGAGAGAAGGGGAGGGAGCAGTTTTTATTGGCAAGATGCTTCCCTGAGCTCCCCATAGAGCCAGCAGGCAGAGGGGATGGCCTGGGGAATGCATGGGAAGGAGGGGGTGGGGGTGGGGTAGGGGCATGGGGAGGGGCGGTGGGCTGTGTGGGTGGCTACATCCAGTCTTCATCATCTGAGGTGTCCCTGCTGCTGCTGTGGGTGCCCTGGTCCAAGTGGTGAACTGCTGGCCGGGGCGCGCCTGCCCAGGACGAGGAGAGCAGCGTGCGGAGAGGCGCTTTGCGCGCGCCCTGTTTGCGGAGGTGCGGATAGCTCCGGTGGAATTCTGCGATCTCCTGGCTTGTGAGGGGAAGGTAGTTGTGATCCTCTTGGGCAGGTTCTTGCCAGCCCATGGCTTTGAGCAGTCGCTGCTCGGCTTCAGGAGAGAAGAGGGGAGCCACCCGTGGCTTGTGGGCAGGGCTGGCAGGTCTCCTGGGCAGGCTTGGAGGCTGAGTGTTGAGCAGAGGTAGGGAGGGATGGCGGTGTGCGCACTGTGCTGCCCGTGGAGGGTCCTCCCGCTGGCGATGTGGACGTGTCCAGGGCGGCTCCTTCCCTCTGGCTGGTCGCTGGGGCTTGGGGGTCATCCGGGAGGGGCTGTTGCCCAGGCAGGAGCTGACGCTGAAAGCTGTGCTCTGGGGCCGCACCACCACCTGGGCCTGAGACCCGGTGCCCATGGAGCCCCAGTGGCGCCTGTCCGCTTGGCCAGGGGCCCATTGGGCACAGGCAGGCTCCACCTGGGCAGCTTGGCTGCTGCGCGGCCTCTCCAGGGAAGGTGTGCATCCTGAGAGCCTTCTCTGCTGCTGCTGCTGCTTCTGCTGCTTCTGCTGCTTCTGCTGCTGCTGTTGCTGCCTCTGCTGCTGCTGCTGCTGCCTCTGCTGCTGCTGCTTCTGCTGCTTCTGCTGCTTCTGCTTCTTCTGCTTCTGCTGCTGCTGTTGCTGCCTCTGCTGCTGCTGCTGCTGCCTCTGCTGCTGCTGCTGCTGCTGCTTGTGCCTGTGTCGCCCTGGTGTGCTAGGCTCTGTCTGGGAGCCAGCGTCTGCACTGAAGGGGGCGCGGAATTGCACCTCCTGCGCTTCCTCCTGCCCTTGCCTCTTCGGAGTACGTCTCCACTCTCCAGGGAACACCGGCCTGTGCCCACGCGTGTCCTTCGCCGAGCTGAGCCTCTGGCGCTGCCTCCGCCATGCCCAGTGGCCTCCTCGCGGGTCCTCCGTGTTCACACCAAGGCTGCAGTACTGGCCTCTGACCCGCCAGAAGCCAAGGTGGAAATGCTCTGCAGGAGGGCCTTCCATTGCAAGCTCAGCTTCTCTCAGGCCCAGCACAGCTCAGGGCAGGGCAGGGCAGGGCAGGGCAGGGCAGGCAGGGTCTTCTGTGCTCAAGTGCGCTCTCCCTGGCTCACTCGCTCTCTCTTGCTCTTGCTCTTCCTAGGGGGCTCTGCTGCCAGCAGGAAGATCCACTGGGACTGCCAGAGCTCCCTCTGAACTTTCTGCCTCTATTTATACTGGCTTGGGGACACACCCAAGGGCCACTGCCTTGCTCTCACTGGCTGCTCACAGGACAGCCCCTCAGCCTGCTCCTGGCCCCAGGGCACACTTCCTGGCCACCCTTCTGGGAGGGGTCCCTTTGACATGCAAATGGGGCTTGTCTGTGAGAAGATCCACCTGGCCTGGGTCCTTCCCTGTCCTCCAACCCAACCAAGGCCATCTCCTCCTCCCCAGAAGCCAGGATGGGGAGTGGATTAGCGTCCCCGGACAACGCCCTGCCCTTTGGAAGCCTAAGCTGGGAAACCCACCAAGAAAACCCAAGAGATCAGGACATCTCTCTCCCTCCCAAGTCAGGAACAGACCTAGAGGAGACTATGGGCAGTATCCCAGCAAACCAGAGAAATGCCCTTCCCCCGGTGCACAGCAAGCTGCATGGAAATCTAGAAGAAGAAGTCACACCCAATGTGCCTGAAGACTAGGAGGAGGGGGCCCAACAGCAGCAGCAAGAGGAGTTGCAGGAGGAGGAGGATGAAGAGGAGGAGGAGGAGCAGGGGGAGGTGTTGGAGGAGGAGGAGCAGTTGGAGGAGGAGGAGGAGCAGGGGGAGGAGGAAGAGAAGAAGAAGAAGCACAGAAAGAGAGAAGGAGGGACCTAGAGCTGGTGGCGATGTTGGGGGGAAGATTTGGGAGAGGATGCCAACAGTGTCTGTGAAACCCCAAGAGTATCATCAGCTGCACTGACGTGACCCCCGGAGACTCTTTGCAGCGGAGAGTGGTTTCTTGTGTGTTCGTGCAGCAGGATGCGTGGGAAGGCAATCGGGACCCGAGTCGCCATGAGCACACGGAAGGAAAATGTGGTCCAACGGACCGTGGCCATGATGGCAGCATTCTCAATCGGACTGAACTTGGAATTGTAGGAGAGGTGGATGAAGTGGCAATGGAACTATGGAGAGAGGAACACTGAAATAAAATGCAGGGGATGACTGCCCAGGGAACCAACAAGCCCATGTCGGAAGAAGGACGTCCACGGTGATGTCTCTGGGCTTTCTGGTTTTGACCATCAGGCTGGATGTGCTGCCCCTATTTTCTGCTGTTGGTTTCCTTTCCCTGAGCTTTTCCTTCTGCGCCCAGTGTGTCTTTGGAGATGCATTTCCTGTCCGAATACCAAATGGTTCGCTGTCCTTTATTAATGGTTCCACGTGATCCATATTTGGTTCTGCATGTGCGTGTGCATGAGAGAGAGAGAGACAAGGAAAGTGAGAGAGAAGGGGAGGGAGCAGTTTTTATTGGCAAGATGCTTCCCTGAGCTCCCCATAGAGCCAGCAGGCAGAGGGGATGGCCTGGGGAATGCATGGGAAGGAGGGGGTGGGGGTGGGGTAGGGGCATGGGGAGGGGCGGTGGGCTGTGTGGGTGGCTACATCCAGTCTTCATCATCTGAGGTGTCCCTGCTGCTGCTGTGGGTGCCCTGGTCCAAGTGGTGAACTGCTGGCCGGGGCGCGCCTGCCCAGGACGAGGAGAGCAGCGTGCGGAGAGGCGCTTTGCGCGCGCCCTGTTTGCGGAGGTGCGGATAGCTCCGGTGGAATTCTGCGATCTCCTGGCTTGTGAGGGGAAGGTAGTTGTGATCCTCTTGGGCAGGTTCTTGCCAGCCCATGGCTTTGAGCAGTCGCTGCTCGGCTTCAGGAGAGAAGAGGGGAGCCACCCGTGGCTTGTGGGCAGGGCTGGCAGGTCTCCTGGGCAGGCTTGGAGGCTGAGTGTTGAGCAGAGGTAGGGAGGGATGGCGGTGTGCGCACTGTGCTGCCCGTGGAGGGTCCTCCCGCTGGCGATGTGGACGTGTCCAGGGTGGCTCCTTCCCTCTGGCTGGTCGCTGGGGCTTGGGGGTCATCCGGGAGGGGCTGTTGCCCAGGCAGGAGCTGACGCTGAAAGCTGTGCTCTGGGGCCGCACCACCACCTGGGCCTGAGACCCGGTGCCCATGGAGCCCCAGTGGCGCCTGTCCGCTTGGCCAGGGGCCCATTGGGCACAGGCAGGCTCCACCTGGGCAGCTTGGCTGCTGCGCGGCCTCTCCAGGGAAGGTGTGCATCCTGAGAGCCTTCTCTGCTGCTGCTGCTGCTTCTGCTGCTTCTGCTGCTTCTGCTGCTGCTGTTGCTGCCTCTGCTGCTGCTGCTGCCTCTGCTGCTGCTGCTTCTGCTGCTTCTGCTGCTTCTGCTTCTTCTGCTTCTGCTGCTGCTGTTGCTGCCTCTGCTGCTGCTGCTGCTGCCTCTGCTGCTGCTGCTGCTGCTGCTGCTTGTGCCTGTGTCGCCCTGGTGTGCTAGGCTCTGTCTGGGAGCCAGCGTCTGCACTGAAGGGGGCGCGGAATTGCACCTCCTGCGCTTCCTCCTGCCCTTGCCTCTTCGGAGTACGTCTCCACTCTCCAGGGAACACCGGCCTGTGCCCACGCGTGTCCTTCGCCGAGCTGAGCCTCTGGCGCTGCCTCCGCCATGCCCAGTGGCCTCCTCGCGGGTCCTCCGTGTTCACACCAAGGCTGCAGTACTGGCCTCTGACCCGCCAGAAGCCAAGGTGGAAATGCTCTGCAGGAGGGCCTTCCATTGCAAGCTCAGCTTCTCTCAGGCCCAGCACAGCTCAGGGCAGGGCAGGGCAGGGCAGGGCAGGGCAGGCAGGGTCTTCTGTGCTCAAGTGCGCTCTCCCTGGCTCACTCGCTCTCTCTTGCTCTTGCTCTTCCTAGGGGGCTCTGCTGCCAGCAGGAAGATCCACTGGGACTGCCAGAGCTCCCTCTGAACTTTCTGCCTCTATTTATACTGGCTTGGGGACACACCCAAGGGCCACTGCCTTGCTCTCACTGGCTGCTCACAGGACAGCCCCTCAGCCTGCTCCTGGCCCCAGGGCACACTTCCTGGCCACCCTTCTGGGAGGGGTCCCTTTGACATGCAAATGGGGCTTGTCTGTGAGAAGATCCACCTGGCCTGGGTCCTTCCCTGTCCTCCAACCCAACCAAGGCCATCTCCTCCTCCCCAGAAGCCAGGATGGGGAGTGGATTAGCGTCCCCGGACAACGCCCTGCCCTTTGGAAGCCTAAGCTGGGAAACCCACCAAGAAAACCCAAGAGATCAGGACATCTCTCTCCCTCCCAAGTCAGGAACAGACCTAGAGGAGACTATGGGCAGTATCCCAGCAAACCAGAGAAATGCCCTTCCCCCGGTGCACAGCAAGCTGCATGGAAATCTAGAAGAAGAAGTCACACCCAATGTGCCTGAAGACTAGGAGGAGGGGGCCCAACAGCAGCAGCAAGAGGAGTTGCAGGAGGAGGAGGATGAAGAGGAGGAGGAGGAGCAGGGGGAGGTGTTGGAGGAGGAGGAGCAGTTGGAGGAGGAGGAGGAGCAGGGGGAGGAGGAAGAGTAGAAGAAGAAGAAGAAGAAGCACAGAAAGAGAGAAGGAGGGACCTAGAGCTGGTGGCGATGTTGGGGGGAAGATTTGGGAGAGGATGCCAACAGTGTCTGTGAAACCCCAAGAGTATCATCAGCTGCACTGACGTGACCCCCGGAGACTCTTTGCAGCGGAGAGTGGTTTCTTGTGTGTTCGTGCAGCAGGATGCGTGGGAAGGCAATCGGGACCCGAGTCGCCATGAGCACACGGAAGGAAAATGTGGTCCAACGGACCGTGGCCATGATGGCAGCATTCTCAATCGGACTGAACTTGGAATTGTAGGAGAGGTGGATGAAGTGGCAATGGAACTATGGAGAGAGGAACACTGAAATAAAATGCAGGGGATGACTGCCCAGGGAACCAACAAGCCCATGTCGGAAGAAGGACGTCCACGGTGATGTCTCTGGGCTTTCTGGTTTTGACCATCAGGCTGGATGTGCTGCCCCTATTTTCTGCTGTTGGTTTCCTTTCCCTGAGCTTTTCCTTCTGCGCCCAGTGTGTCTTTGGAGATGCATTTCCTGTCCGAATACCAAATGGTTCGCTGTCCTTTATTAATGGTTCCACGTGATCCATATTTGGTTCTGCATGTGCGTGTGCATGAGAGAGAGAGAGACAAGGAAAGTGAGAGAGAAGGGGAGGGAGCAGTTTTTATTGGCAAGATGCTTCCCTGAGCTCCCCATAGAGCCAGCAGGCAGAGGGGATGGCCTGGGGAATGCATGGGAAGGAGGGGGTGGGGGTGGGGTAGGGGCATGGGGAGGGGCGGTGGGCTGTGTGGGTGGCTACATCCAGTCTTCATCATCTGAGGTGTCCCTGCTGCTGCTGTGGGTGCCCTGGTCCAAGTGGTGAACTGCTGGCCGGGGCGCGCCTGCCCAGGACGAGGAGAGCAGCGTGCGGAGAGGCGCTTTGCGCGCGCCCTGTTTGCGGAGGTGCGGATAGCTCCGGTGGAATTCTGCGATCTCCTGGCTTGTGAGGGGAAGGTAGTTGTGATCCTCTTGGGCAGGTTCTTGCCAGCCCATGGCTTTGAGCAGTCGCTGCTCGGCTTCAGGAGAGAAGAGGGGAGCCACCCGTGGCTTGTGGGCAGGGCTGGCAGGTCTCCTGGGCAGGCTTGGAGGCTGAGTGTTGAGCAGAGGTAGGGAGGGATGGCGGTGTGCGCACTGTGCTGCCCGTGGAGGGTCCTCCCGCTGGCGATGTGGACGTGTCCAGGGCGGCTCCTTCCCTCTGGCTGGTCGCTGGGGCTTGGGGGTCATCCGGGAGGGGCTGTTGCCCAGGCAGGAGCTGACGCTGAAAGCTGTGCTCTGGGGCCGCACCACCACCTGGGCCTGAGACCCGGTGCCCATGGAGCCCCAGTGGCGCCTGTCCGCTTGGCCAGGGGCCCATTGGGCACAGGCAGGCTCCACCTGGGCAGCTTGGCTGCTGCGCGGCCTCTCCAGGGAAGGTGTGCATCCTGAGAGCCTTCTCTGCTGCTGCTGCTGCTTCTGCTGCTTCTGCTGCTTCTGCTGCTGCTGTTGCTGCCTCTGCTGCTGCTGCTGCTGCCTCTGCTGCTGCTGCTTCTGCTGCTTCTGCTGCTTCTGCTTCTTCTGCTTCTGCTGCTGCTGTTGCTGCCTCTGCTGCTGCTGCTGCTGCCTCTGCTGCTGCTGCTGCTGCTGCTTGTGCCTGTGTCGCCCTGGTGTGCTAGGCTCTGTCTGGGAGCCAGCGTCTGCACTGAAGGGGGCGCGGAATTGCACCTCCTGCGCTTCCTCCTGCCCTTGCCTCTTCGGAGTACGTCTCCACTCTCCAGGGAACACCGGCCTGTGCCCACGCGTGTCCTTCGCCGAGCTGAGCCTCTGGCGCTGCCTCCGCCATGCCCAGTGGCCTCCTCGCGGGTCCTCCGTGTTCACACCAAGGCTGCAGTACTGGCCTCTGACCCGCCAGAAGCCAAGGTGGAAATGCTCTGCAGGAGGGCCTTCCATTGCAAGCTCAGCTTCTCTCAGGCCCAGCACAGCTCAGGGCAGGGCAGGGCAGGGCAGGGCAGGGCAGGCAGGGTCTTCTGTGCTCAAGTGCGCTCTCCCTGGCTCACTCGCTCTCTCTTGCTCTTGCTCTTCCTAGGGGGCTCTGCTGCCAGCAGGAAGATCCACTGGGACTGCCAGAGCTCCCTCTGAACTTTCTGCCTCTATTTATACTGGCTTGGGGACACACCCAAGGGCCACTGCCTTGCTCTCACTGGCTGCTCACAGGACAGCCCCTCAGCCTGCTCCTGGCCCCAGGGCACACTTCCTGGCCACCCTTCTGGGAGGGGTCCCTTTGACATGCAAATGGGGCTTGTCTGTGAGAAGATCCACCTGGCCTGGGTCCTTCCCTGTCCTCCAACCCAACCAAGGCCATCTCCTCCTCCCCAGAAGCCAGGATGGGGAGTGGATTAGCGTCCCCGGACAACGCCCTGCCCTTTGGAAGCCTAAGCTGGGAAACCCACCAAGAAAACCCAAGAGATCAGGACATCTCTCTCCCTCCCAAGTCAGGAACAGACCTAGAGGAGACTATGGGCAGTATCCCAGCAAACCAGAGAAATGCCCTTCCCCCGGTGCACAGCAAGCTGCATGGAAATCTAGAAGAAGAAGTCACACCCAATGTGCCTGAAGACTAGGAGGAGGGGGCCCAACAGCAGCAGCAAGAGGAGTTGCAGGAGGAGGAGGATGAAGAGGAGGAGGAGGAGCAGGGGGAGGTGTTGGAGGAGGAGGAGCAGTTGGAGGAGGAGGAGGAGCAGGGGGAGGAGGAAGAGTAGAAGAAGAAGAAGAAGAAGCACAGAAAGAGAGAAGGAGGGACCTAGAGCTGGTGGCGATGTTGGGGGGAAGATTTGGGAGAGGATGCCAACAGTGTCTGTGAAACCCCAAGAGTATCATCAGCTGCACTGACGTGACCCCCGGAGACTCTTTGCAGCGGAGAGTGGTTTCTTGTGTGTTCGTGCAGCAGGATGCGTGGGAAGGCAATCGGGACCCGAGTCGCCATGAGCACACGGAAGGAAAATGTGGTCCAACGGACCGTGGCCATGATGGCAGCATTCTCAATCGGACTGAACTTGGAATTGTAGGAGAGGTGGATGAAGTGGCAATGGAACTATGGAGAGAGGAACACTGAAATAAAATGCAGGGGATGACTGCCCAGGGAACCAACAAGCCCATGTCGGAAGAAGGACGTCCACGGTGATGTCTCTGGGCTTTCTGGTTTTGACCATCAGGCTGGATGTGCTGCCCCTATTTTCTGCTGTTGGTTTCCTTTCCCTGAGCTTTTCCTTCTGCGCCCAGTGTGTCTTTGGAGATGCATTTCCTGTCCGAATACCAAATGGTTCGCTGTCCTTTATTAATGGTTCCACGTGATCCATATTTGGTTCTGCATGTGCGTGTGCATGAGAGAGAGAGAGACAAGGAAAGTGAGAGAGAAGGGGAGGGAGCAGTTTTTATTGGCAAGATGCTTCCCTGAGCTCCCCATAGAGCCAGCAGGCAGAGGGGATGGCCTGGGGAATGCATGGGAAGGAGGGGGTGGGGGTGGGGTAGGGGCATGGGGAGGGGCGGTGGGCTGTGTGGGTGGCTACATCCAGTCTTCATCATCTGAGGTGTCCCTGCTGCTGCTGTGGGTGCCCTGGTCCAAGTGGTGAACTGCTGGCCGGGGCGCGCCTGCCCAGGACGAGGAGAGCAGCGTGCGGAGAGGCGCTTTGCGCGCGCCCTGTTTGCGGAGGTGCGGATAGCTCCGGTGGAATTCTGCGATCTCCTGGCTTGTGAGGGGAAGGTAGTTGTGATCCTCTTGGGCAGGTTCTTGCCAGCCCATGGCTTTGAGCAGTCGCTGCTCGGCTTCAGGAGAGAAGAGGGGAGCCACCCGTGGCTTGTGGGCAGGGCTGGCAGGTCTCCTGGGCAGGCTTGGAGGCTGAGTGTTGAGCAGAGGTAGGGAGGGATGGCGGTGTGCGCACTGTGCTGCCCGTGGAGGGTCCTCCCGCTGGCGATGTGGACGTGTCCAGGGCGGCTCCTTCCCTCTGGCTGGTCGCTGGGGCTTGGGGGTCATCCGGGAGGGGCTGTTGCCCAGGCAGGAGCTGACGCTGAAAGCTGTGCTCTGGGGCCGCACCACCACCTGGGCCTGAGACCCGGTGCCCATGGAGCCCCAGTGGCGCCTGTCCGCTTGGCCAGGGGCCCATTGGGCACAGGCAGGCTCCACCTGGGCAGCTTGGCTGCTGCGCGGCCTCTCCAGGGAAGGTGTGCATCCTGAGAGCCTTCTCTGCTGCTGCTGCTGCTTCTGCTGCTTCTGCTGCTTCTGCTGCTGCTGTTGCTGCCTCTGCTGCTGCTGCTGCTGCCTCTGCTGCTGCTGCTTCTGCTGCTTCTGCTGCTTCTGCTTCTTCTGCTTCTGCTGCTGCTGTTGCTGCCTCTGCTGCTGCTGCTGCTGCCTCTGCTGCTGCTGCTGCTGCTGCTTGTGCCTGTGTCGCCCTGGTGTGCTAGGCTCTGTCTGGGAGCCAGCGTCTGCACTGAAGGGGGCGCGGAATTGCACCTCCTGCGCTTCCTCCTGCCCTTGCCTCTTCGGAGTACGTCTCCACTCTCCAGGGAACACCGGCCTGTGCCCACGCGTGTCCTTCGCCGAGCTGAGCCTCTGGCGCTGCCTCCGCCATGCCCAGTGGCCTCCTCGCGGGTCCTCCGTGTTCACACCAAGGCTGCAGTACTGGCCTCTGACCCGCCAGAAGCCAAGGTGGAAATGCTCTGCAGGAGGGCCTTCCATTGCAAGCTCAGCTTCTCTCAGGCCCAGCACAGCTCAGGGCAGGGCAGGGCAGGGCAGGGCAGGGCAGGGCAGGCAGGGTCTTCTGTGCTCAAGTGCGCTCTCCCTGGCTCACTCGCTCTCTCTTGCTCTTGCTCTTCCTAGGGGGCTCTGCTGCCAGCAGGAAGATCCACTGGGACTGCCAGAGCTCCCTCTGAACTTTCTGCCTCTATTTATACTGGCTTGGGGACACACCCAAGGGCCACTGCCTTGCTCTCACTGGCTGCTCACAGGACAGCCCCTCAGCCTGCTCCTGGCCCCAGGGCACACTTCCTGGCCACCCTTCTGGGAGGGGTCCCTTTGACATGCAAATGGGGCTTGTCTGTGAGAAGATCCACCTGGCCTGGGTCCTTCCCTGTCCTCCAACCCAACCAAGGCCATCTCCTCCTCCCCAGAAGCCAGGATGGGGAGTGGATTAGCGTCCCCGGACAAAGCCCTGCCCTTTGGAAGCCTAAGCTGGGAAACCCACCAAGAAAACCCAAGCGATCAGGACATCTCTCTCCCTCCCAAGTCAGGAACAGACCTAGAGGAGACTATGGGCAGTATCCCAGCAAACCAGAGAAATGCCCTTCCCCCGGTGCACAGCAAGCTGCATGGAAATCTAGAAGAAGAAGTCACACCCAATGTGCCTGAAGACTAGGAGGAGGGGGCCCAACAGCAGCAGCAAGAGGAGTTGCAGGAGGAGGAGGATGAAGAGGAGGAGGAGGAGCAGGGGGAGGTGTTGGAGGAGGAGGAGCAGTTGGAGGAGGAGGAGGAGCAGGGGGAGGAGGAAGAGAAGAAGAAGAAGAAGAAGAAGAAGCACAGAAAGAGAGAAGGAGGGACCTAGAGCTGGTGGCGATGTTGGGGGGAAGATTTGGGAGAGGATGCCAACAGTGTCTGTGAAACCCCAAGAGTATCATCAGCTGCACTGACGTGACCCCCGGAGACTCTTTGCAGCGGAGAGTGGTTTCTTGTGTGTTCGTGCAGCAGGATGCGTGGGAAGGCAATCGGGACCCGAGTCGCCATGAGCACACGGAAGGAAAATGTGGTCCAACGGACCGTGGCCATGATGGCAGCATTCTCAATCGGACTGAACTTGGAATTGTAGGAGAGGTGGATGAAGTGGCAATGGAACTATGGAGAGAGGAACACTGAAATAAAATGCAGGGGATGACTGCCCAGGGAACCAACAAGCCCATGTCGGAAGAAGGACGTCCACGGTGATGTCTCTGGGCTTTCTGGTTTTGACCATCAGGCTGGATGTGCTGCCCCTATTTTCTGCTGTTGGTTTCCTTTCCCTGAGCTTTTCCTTCTGCGCCCAGTGTGTCTTTGGAGATGCATTTCCTGTCCGAATACCAAATGGTTCGCTGTCCTTTATTAATGGTTCCACGTGATCCATATTTGGTTCTGCATGTGCGTGTGCATGAGAGAGAGAGAGACAAGGAGAGTGAGAGAGAAGGGGAGGGAGCAGTTTTTATTGGCAAGATGCTTCCCTGAGCTCCCCATAGAGCCAGCAGGCAGAGGGGATGGCCTGGGGAATGCATGGGAAGGAGGGGGTGGGGGTGGGGTAGGGGCATGGGGAGGGGCGGTGGGCTGTGTGGGTGGCTACATCCAGTCTTCATCATCTGAGGTGTCCCTGCTGCTGCTGTGGGTGCCCTGGTCCAAGTGGTGAACTGCTGGCCGGGGCGCGCCTGCCCAGGACGAGGAGAGCAGCGTGCGGAGAGGCGCTTTGCGCGCGCCCTGTTTGCGGAGGTGCGGATAGCTCCGGTGGAATTCTGCGATCTCCTGGCTTGTGAGGGGAAGGTAGTTGTGATCCTCTTGGGCAGGTTCTTGCCAGCCCATGGCTTTGAGCAGTCGCTGCTCGGCTTCAGGAGAGAAGAGGGGAGCCACCCGTGGCTTGTGGGCAGGGCTGGCAGGTCTCCTGGGCAGGCTTGGAGGCTGAGTGTTGAGCAGAGGTAGGGAGGGATGGCGGTGTGCGCACTGTGCTGCCCGTGGAGGGTCCTCCCGCTGGCGATGTGGACGTGTCCAGGGCGGCTCCTTCCCTCTGGCTGGTCGCTGGGGCTTGGGGGTCATCCGGGAGGGGCTGTTGCCCAGGCAGGAGCTGACGCTGAAAGCTGTGCTCTGGGGCCGCACCACCACCTGGGCCTGAGACCCGGTGCCCATGGAGCCCCAGTGGCGCCTGTCCGCTTGGCCAGGGGCCCATTGGGCACAGGCAGGCTCCACCTGGGCAGCTTGGCTGCTGCGCGGCCTCTCCAGGGAAGGTGTGCATCCTGAGAGCCTTCTCTGCTGCTGCTGCTGCTTCTGCTGCTTCTGCTGCTGCTGTTGCTGCCTCTGCTGCTGCTGCTGCTGCCTCTGCTGCTGCTGCTTCTGCTGCTTCTGCTGCTTCTGCTTCTTCTGCTTCTGCTGCTGCTGTTGCTGCCTCTGCTGCTGCTGCCGCTGCCTCTGCTGCTGCTGCTGCTGCTGCTTGTGCCTGTGTCGCCCTGGTGTGCTAGGCTCTGTCTGGGAGCCAGCGTCTGCACTGAAGGGGGCGCGGAATTGCACCTCCTGCGCTTCCTCCTGCCCTTGCCTCTTCGGAGTACGTCTCCACTCTCCAGGGAACACCGGCCTGTGCCCACGCGTGTCCTTCGCCGAGCTGAGCCTCTGGCGCTGCCTCCGCCATGCCCAGTGGCCTCCTCGCGGGTCCTCCGTGTTCACACCAAGGCTGCAGTACTGGCCTCTGACCCGCCAGAAGCCAAGGTGGAAATGCTCTGCAGGAGGGCCTTCCATTGCAAGCTCAGCTTCTCTCAGGCCCAGCACAGCTCAGGGCAGGGCAGGGCAGGGCAGGGCAGGGCAGGCAGGGTCTTCTGTGCTCAAGTGCGCTCTCCCTGGCTCACTCGCTCTCTCTTGCTCTTGCTCTTCCTAGGGGGCTCTGCTGCCAGCAGGAAGATCCACTGGGACTGCCAGAGCTCCCTCTGAACTTTCTGCCTCTATTTATACTGGCTTGGGGACACACCCAAGGGCCACTGCCTTGCTCTCACTGGCTGCTCACAGGACAGCCCCTCAGCCTGCTCCTGGCCCCAGGGCACACTTCCTGGCCACCCTTCTGGGAGGGGTCCCTTTGACATGCAAATGGGGCTTGTCTGTGAGAAGATCCACCTGGCCTGGGTCCTTCCCTGTCCTCCAACCCAACCAAGGCCATCTCCTCCTCCCCAGAAGCCAGGATGGGGAGTGGATTAGCGTCCCTGGACAACGCCCTGCCCTTTGGAAGCCTAAGCTGGGAAACCCACCAAGAAAACCCAAGAGATCAGGACATCTCTCTCCCTCCCAAGTCAGGAACAGACCTAGAGGAGACTATGGGCAGTATCCCAGCAAACCAGAGAAATGCCCTTCCCCCGGTGCACAGCAAGCTGCATGGAAATCTAGAAGAAGAAGTCACACCCAATGTGCCTGAAGACTAGGAGGAGGGGGCCCAACAGCAGCAGCAAGAGGAGTTGCAGGAGGAGGAGGATGAAGAGGAGGAGGAGGAGCAGGGGGAGGTGTTGGAGGAGGAGGAGCAGTTGGAGGAGGAGGAGGAGCAGGGGGAGGAGGAAGAGAAGAAGAAGAAGCACAGAAAGAGAGAAGGAGGGACCTAGAGCTGGTGGCGATGTTGGGGGGAAGATTTGGGAGAGGATGCCAACAGTGTCTGTGAAACCCCAAGAGTATCATCAGCTGCACTGACGTGACCCCCGGAGACTCTTTGCAGCGGAGAGTGGTTTCTTGTGTGTTCGTGCAGCAGGATGCGTGGGAAGGCAATCGGGACCCGAGTCGCCATGAGCACACGGAAGGAAAATGTGGTCCAACGGACCGTGGCCATGATGGCAGCATTCTCAATCGGACTGAACTTGGAATTGTAGGAGAGGTGGATGAAGTGGCAATGGAACTATGGAGAGAGGAACACTGAAATAAAATGCAGGGGATGACTGCCCAGGGAACCAACAAGCCCATGTCGGAAGAAGGACGTCCACGGTGATGTCTCTGGGCTTTCTGGTTTTGACCATCAGGCTGGATGTGCTGCCCCTATTTTCTGCTGTTGGTTTCCTTTCCCTGAGCTTTTCCTTCTGCGCCCAGTGTGTCTTTGGAGATGCATTTCCTGTCCGAATACCAAATGGTTCGCTGTCCTTTATTAATGGTTCCACGTGATCCATATTTGGTTCTGCATGTGCGTGTGCATGAGAGAGAGAGAGACAAGGAGAGTGAGAGAGAAGGGGAGGGAGCAGTTTTTATTGGCAAGATGCTTCCCTGAGCTCCCCATAGAGCCAGCAGGCAGAGGGGATGGCCTGGGGAATGCATGGGAAGGAGGGGGTGGGGGTGGGGTAGGGGCATGGGGAGGGGCGGTGGGCTGTGTGGGTGGCTACATCCAGTCTTCATCATCTGAGGTGTCCCTGCTGCTGCTGTGGGTGCCCTGGTCCAAGTGGTGAACTGCTGGCCGGGGCGCGCCTGCCCAGGACGAGGAGAGCAGCGTGCGGAGAGGCGCTTTGCGCGCGCCCTGTTTGCGGAGGTGCGGATAGCTCCGGTGGAATTCTGCGATCTCCTGGCTTGTGAGGGGAAGGTAGTTGTGATCCTCTTGGGCAGGTTCTTGCCAGCCCATGGCTTTGAGCAGTCGCTGCTCGGCTTCAGGAGAGAAGAGGGGAGCCACCCGTGGCTTGTGGGCAGGGCTGGCAGGTCTCCTGGGCAGGCTTGGAGGCTGAGTGTTGAGCAGAGGTAGGGAGGGATGGCGGTGTGCGCACTGTGCTGCCCGTGGAGGGTCCTCCCGCTGGCGATGTGGACGTGTCCAGGGCGGCTCCTTCCCTCTGGCTGGTCGCTGGGGCTTGGGGGTCATCCGGGAGGGGCTGTTGCCCAGGCAGGAGCTGACGCTGAAAGCTGTGCTCTGGGGCCGCACCACCACCTGGGCCTGAGACCCGGTGCCCATGGAGCCCCAGTGGCGCCTGTCCGCTTGGCCAGGGGCCCATTGGGCACAGGCAGGCTCCACCTGGGCAGCTTGGCTGCTGCGCGGCCTCTCCAGGGAAGGTGTGCATCCTGAGAGCCTTCTCTGCTGCTGCTGCTGCTTCTGCTGCTTCTGCTGCTGCTGTTGCTGCCTCTGCTGCTGCTGCTGCTGCCTCTGCTGCTGCTGCTTCTGCTGCTTCTGCTGCTTCTGCTTCTTCTGCTTCTGCTGCTGCTGTTGCTGCCTCTGCTGCTGCTGCCGCTGCCTCTGCTGCTGCTGCTGCTGCTGCTTGTGCCTGTGTCGCCCTGGTGTGCTAGGCTCTGTCTGGGAGCCAGCGTCTGCACTGAAGGGGGCGCGGAATTGCACCTCCTGCGCTTCCTCCTGCCCTTGCCTCTTCGGAGTACGTCTCCACTCTCCAGGGAACACCGGCCTGTGCCCACGCGTGTCCTTCGCCGAGCTGAGCCTCTGGCGCTGCCTCCGCCATGCCCAGTGGCCTCCTCGCGGGTCCTCCGTGTTCACACCAAGGCTGCAGTACTGGCCTCTGACCCGCCAGAAGCCAAGGTGGAAATGCTCTGCAGGAGGGCCTTCCATTGCAAGCTCAGCTTCTCTCAGGCCCAGCACAGCTCAGGGCAGGGCAGGGCAGGGCAGGGCAGGGCAGGCAGGGTCTTCTGTGCTCAAGTGCGCTCTCCCTGGCTCACTCGCTCTCTCTTGCTCTTGCTCTTCCTAGGGGGCTCTGCTGCCAGCAGGAAGATCCACTGGGACTGCCAGAGCTCCCTCTGAACTTTCTGCCTCTATTTATACTGGCTTGGGGACACACCCAAGGGCCACTGCCTTGCTCTCACTGGCTGCTCACAGGACAGCCCCTCAGCCTGCTCCTGGCCCCAGGGCACACTTCCTGGCCACCCTTCTGGGAGGGGTCCCTTTGACATGCAAATGGGGCTTGTCTGTGAGAAGATCCACCTGGCCTGGGTCCTTCCCTGTCCTCCAACCCAACCAAGGCCATCTCCTCCTCCCCAGAAGCCAGGATGGGGAGTGGATTAGCGTCCCTGGACAACGCCCTGCCCTTTGGAAGCCTAAGCTGGGAAACCCACCAAGAAAACCCAAGAGATCAGGACATCTCTCTCCCTCCCAAGTCAGGAACAGACCTAGAGGAGACTATGGGCAGTATCCCAGCAAACCAGAGAAATGCCCTTCCCCCGGTGCACAGCAAGCTGCATGGAAATCTAGAAGAAGAAGTCACACCCAATGTGCCTGAAGACTAGGAGGAGGGGGCCCAACAGCAGCAGCAAGAGGAGTTGCAGGAGGAGGAGGATGAAGAGGAGGAGGAGGAGCAGGGGGAGGTGTTGGAGGAGGAGGAGCAGTTGGAGGAGGAGGAGGAGCAGGGGGAGGAGGAAGAGAAGAAGAAGAAGCACAGAAAGAGAGAAGGAGGGACCTAGAGCTGGTGGCGATGTTGGGGGGAAGATTTGGGAGAGGATGCCAACAGTGTCTGTGAAACCCCAAGAGTATCATCAGCTGCACTGACGTGACCCCCGGAGACTCTTTGCAGCGGAGAGTGGTTTCTTGTGTGTTCGTGCAGCAGGATGCGTGGGAAGGCAATCGGGACCCGAGTCGCCATGAGCACACGGAAGGAAAATGTGGTCCAACGGACCGTGGCCATGATGGCAGCATTCTCAATCGGACTGAACTTGGAATTGTAGGAGAGGTGGATGAAGTGGCAATGGAACTATGGAGAGAGGAACACTGAAATAAAATGCAGGGGATGACTGCCCAGGGAACCAACAAGCCCATGTCGGAAGAAGGACGTCCACGGTGATGTCTCTGGGCTTTCTGGTTTTGACCATCAGGCTGGATGTGCTGCCCCTATTTTCTGCTGTTGGTTTCCTTTCCCTGAGCTTTTCCTTCTGCGCCCAGTGTGTCTTTGGAGATGCATTTCCTGTCCGAATACCAAATGGTTCGCTGTCCTTTATTAATGGTTCCACGTGATCCATATTTGGTTCTGCATGTGCGTGTGCATGAGAGAGAGAGAGACAAGGAGAGTGAGAGAGAAGGGGAGGGAGCAGTTTTTATTGGCAAGATGCTTCCCTGAGCTCCCCATAGAGCCAGCAGGCAGAGGGGATGGCCTGGGGAATGCATGGGAAGGAGGGGGTGGGGGTGGGGTAGGGGCATGGGGAGGGGCGGTGGGCTGTGTGGGTGGCTACATCCAGTCTTCATCATCTGAGGTGTCCCTGCTGCTGCTGTGGGTGCCCTGGTCCAAGTGGTGAACTGCTGGCCGGGGCGCGCCTGCCCAGGACGAGGAGAGCAGCGTGCGGAGAGGCGCTTTGCGCGCGCCCTGTTTGCGGAGGTGCGGATAGCTCCGGTGGAATTCTGCGATCTCCTGGCTTGTGAGGGGAAGGTAGTTGTGATCCTCTTGGGCAGGTTCTTGCCAGCCCATGGCTTTGAGCAGTCGCTGCTCGGCTTCAGGAGAGAAGAGGGGAGCCACCCGTGGCTTGTGGGCAGGGCTGGCAGGTCTCCTGGGCAGGCTTGGAGGCTGAGTGTTGAGCAGAGGTAGGGAGGGATGGCGGTGTGCGCACTGTGCTGCCCGTGGAGGGTCCTCCCGCTGGCGATGTGGACGTGTCCAGGGCGGCTCCTTCCCTCTGGCTGGTCGCTGGGGCTTGGGGGTCATCCGGGAGGGGCTGTTGCCCAGGCAGGAGCTGACGCTGAAAGCTGTGCTCTGGGGCCGCACCACCACCTGGGCCTGAGACCCGGTGCCCATGGAGCCCCAGTGGCGCCTGTCCGCTTGGCCAGGGGCCCATTGGGCACAGGCAGGCTCCACCTGGGCAGCTTGGCTGCTGCGCGGCCTCTCCAGGGAAGGTGTGCATCCTGAGAGCCTTCTCTGCTGCTGCTGCTGCTTCTGCTGCTTCTGCTGCTGCTGTTGCTGCCTCTGCTGCTGCTGCTGCTGCCTCTGCTGCTGCTGCTTCTGCTGCTTCTGCTGCTTCTGCTTCTTCTGCTTCTGCTGCTGCTGTTGCTGCCTCTGCTGCTGCTGCCGCTGCCTCTGCTGCTGCTGCTGCTGCTGCTTGTGCCTGTGTCGCCCTGGTGTGCTAGGCTCTGTCTGGGAGCCAGCGTCTGCACTGAAGGGGGCGCGGAATTGCACCTCCTGCGCTTCCTCCTGCCCTTGCCTCTTCGGAGTACGTCTCCACTCTCCAGGGAACACCGGCCTGTGCCCACGCGTGTCCTTCGCCGAGCTGAGCCTCTGGCGCTGCCTCCGCCATGCCCAGTGGCCTCCTCGCGGGTCCTCCGTGTTCACACCAAGGCTGCAGTACTGGGCTCTGACCCGCCAGAAGCCAAGGTGGAAATGCTCTGCAGGAGGGCCTTCCATTGCAAGCTCAGCTTCTCTCAGGCCCAGCACAGCTCAGGGCAGGGCAGGGCAGGGCAGGGCAGGGCAGGCAGGGTCTTCTGTGCTCAAGTGCGCTCTCCCTGGCTCACTCGCTCTCTCTTGCTCTTGCTCTTCCTAGGGGGCTCTGCTGCCAGCAGGAAGATCCACTGGGACTGCCAGAGCTCCCTCTGAACTTTCTGCCTCTATTTATACTGGCTTGGGGACACACCCAAGGGCCACTGCCTTGCTCTCACTGGCTGCTCACAGGACAGCCCCTCAGCCTGCTCCTGGCCCCAGGGCACACTTCCTGGCCACCCTTCTGGGAGGGGTCCCTTTGACATGCAAATGGGGCTTGTCTGTGAGAAGATCCACCTGGCCTGGGTCCTTCCCTGTCCTCCAACCCAACCAAGGCCATCTCCTCCTCCCCAGAAGCCAGGATGGGGAGTGGATTAGCGTCCCTGGACAACGCCCTGCCCTTTGGAAGCCTAAGCTGGGAAACCCACCAAGAAAACCCAAGAGATCAGGACATCTCTCTCCCTCCCAAGTCAGGAACAGACCTAGAGGAGACTATGGGCAGTATCCCAGCAAACCAGAGAAATGCCCTTCCCCCGGTGCACAGCAAGCTGCATGGAAATCTAGAAGAAGAAGTCACACCCAATGTGCCTGAAGACTAGGAGGAGGGGGCCCAACAGCAGCAGCAAGAGGAGTTGCAGGAGGAGGAGGATGAAGAGGAGGAGGAGGAGCAGGGGGAGGTGTTGGAGGAGGAGGAGCAGTTGGAGGAGGAGGAGGAGCAGGGGGAGGAGGAAGAGAAGAAGAAGAAGCACAGAAAGAGAGAAGGAGGGACCTAGAGCTGGTGGCGATGTTGGGGGGAAGATTTGGGAGAGGATGCCAACAGTGTCTGTGAAACCCCAAGAGTATCATCAGCTGCACTGACGTGACCCCCGGAGACTCTTTGCAGCGGAGAGTGGTTTCTTGTGTGTTCGTGCAGCAGGATGCGTGGGAAGGCAATCGGGACCCGAGTCGCCATGAGCACACGGAAGGAAAATGTGGTCCAACGGACCGTGGCCATGATGGCAGCATTCTCAATCGGACTGAACTTGGAATTGTAGGAGAGGTGGATGAAGTGGCAATGGAACTATGGAGAGAGGAACACTGAAATAAAATGCAGGGGATGACTGCCCAGGGAACCAACAAGCCCATGTCGGAAGAAGGACGTCCACGGTGATGTCTCTGGGCTTTCTGGTTTTGACCATCAGGCTGGATGTGCTGCCCCTATTTTCTGCTGTTGGTTTCCTTTCCCTGAGCTTTTCCTTCTGCGCCCAGTGTGTCTTTGGAGATGCATTTCCTGTCCGAATACCAAATGGTTCGCTGTCCTTTATTAATGGTTCCACGTGATCCATATTTGGTTCTGCATGTGCGTGTGCATGAGAGAGAGAGAGACAAGGAGAGTGAGAGAGAAGGGGAGGGAGCAGTTTTTATTGGCAAGATGCTTCCCTGAGCTCCCCATAGAGCCAGCAGGCAGAGGGGATGGCCTGGGGAATGCATGGGAAGGAGGGGGTGGGGGTGGGGTAGGGGCATGGGGAGGGGCGGTGGGCTGTGTGGGTGGCTACATCCAGTCTTCATCATCTGAGGTGTCCCTGCTGCTGCTGTGGATGCCCTGGTCCAAGTGGTGAACTGCTGGCCGGGGCGCGCCTGCCCAGGACGAGGAGAGCAGCGTGCGGAGAGGCGCTTTGCGCGCGCCCTGTTTGCGGAGGTGCGGATAGCTCCGGTGGAATTCTGCGATCTCCTGGCTTGTGAGGGGAAGGTAGTTGTGATCCTCTTGGGCAGGTTCTTGCCAGCCCATGGCTTTGAGCAGTCGCTGCTCGGCTTCAGGAGAGAAGAGGGGAGCCACCCGTGGCTTGTGGGCAGGGCTGGCAGGTCTCCTGGGCAGGCTTGGAGGCTGAGTGTTGAGCAGAGGTAGGGAGGGATGGCGGTGTGCGCACTGTGCTGCCCGTGGAGGGTCCTCCCGCTGGCGATGTGGACGTGTCCAGGGCGGCTCCTTCCCTCTGGCTGGTCGCTGGGGCTTGGGGGTCATCCGGGAGGGGCTGTTGCCCAGGCAGGAGCTGACGCTGAAAGCTGTGCTCTGGGGCCGCACCACCACCTGGGCCTGAGACCCGGTGCCCATGGAGCCCCAGTGGCGCCTGTCCGCTTGGCCAGGGGCCCATTGGGCACAGGCAGGCTCCACCTGGGCAGCTTGGCTGCTGCGCGGCCTCTCCAGGGAAGGTGTGCATCCTGAGAGCCTTCTCTGCTGCTGCTGCTGCTTCTGCTGCTTCTGCTGCTGCTGTTGCTGCCTCTGCTGCTGCTGCTGCTGCCTCTGCTGCTGCTGCTTCTGCTGCTTCTGCTGCTTCTGCTTCTTCTGCTTCTGCTGCTGCTGTTGCTGCCTCTGCTGCTGCTGCCGCTGCCTCTGCTGCTGCTGCTGCTGCTGCTTGTGCCTGTGTCGCCCTGGTGTGCTAGGCTCTGTCTGGGAGCCAGCGTCTGCACTGAAGGGGGCGCGGAATTGCACCTCCTGCGCTTCCTCCTGCCCTTGCCTCTTCGGAGTACGTCTCCACTCTCCAGGGAACACCGGCCTGTGCCCACGCGTGTCCTTCGCCGAGCTGAGCCTCTGGCGCTGCCTCCGCCATGCCCAGTGGCCTCCTCGCGGGTCCTCCGTGTTCACACCAAGGCTGCAGTACTGGCCTCTGACCCGCCAGAAGCCAAGGTGGAAATGCTCTGCAGGAGGGCCTTCCATTGCAAGCTCAGCTTCTCTCAGGCCCAGCACAGCTCAGGGCAGGGCAGGGCAGGGCAGGGCAGGGCAGGCAGGGTCTTCTGTGCTCAAGTGCGCTCTCCCTGGCTCACTCGCTCTCTCTTGCTCTTGCTCTTCCTAGGGGGCTCTGCTGCCAGCAGGAAGATCCACTGGGACTGCCAGAGCTCCCTCTGAACTTTCTGCCTCTATTTATACTGGCTTGGGGACACACCCAAGGGCCACTGCCTTGCTCTCACTGGCTGCTCACAGGACAGCCCCTCAGCCTGCTCCTGGCCCCAGGGCACACTTCCTGGCCACCCTTCTGGGAGGGGTCCCTTTGACATGCAAATGGGGCTTGTCTGTGAGAAGATCCACCTGGCCTGGGTCCTTCCCTGTCCTCCAACCCAACCAAGGCCATCTCCTCCTCCCCAGAAGCCAGGATGGGGAGTGGATTAGCGTCCCCGGACAACGCCCTGCCCTTTGGAAGCCTAAGCTGGGAAACCCACCAAGAAAACCCAAGAGATCAGGACATCTCTCTCCCTCCCAAGTCAGGAACAGACCTAGAGGAGACTATGGGCAGTATCCCAGCAAACCAGAGAAATGCCCTTCCCCCGGTGCACAGCAAGCTGCATGGAAATCTAGAAGAAGAAGTCACACCCAATGTGCCTGAAGACTAGGAGGAGGGGGCCCAACAGCAGCAGCAAGAGGAGTTGCAGGAGGAGGAGGATGAAGAGGAGGAGGAGGAGCAGGGGGAGGTGTTGGAGGAGGAGGAGCAGTTGGAGGAGGAGGAGGAGCAGGGGGAGGAGGAAGAGAAGAAGAAGAAGCACAGAAAGAGAGAAGGAGGGACCTAGAGCTGGTGGCGATGTTGGGGGGAAGATTTGGGAGAGGATGCCAACAGTGTCTGTGAAACCCCAAGAGTATCATCAGCTGCACTGACGTGACCCCCGGAGACTCTTTGCAGCGGAGAGTGGTTTCTTGTGTGTTCGTGCAGCAGGATGCGTGGGAAGGCAATCGGGACCCGAGTCGCCATGAGCACACGGAAGGAAAATGTGGTCCAACGGACCGTGGCCATGATGGCAGCATTCTCAATCGGACTGAACTTGGAATTGTAGGAGAGGTGGATGAAGTGGCAATGGAACTATGGAGAGAGGAACACTGAAATAAAATGCAGGGGATGACTGCCCAGGGAACCAACAAGCCCATGTCGGAAGAAGGACGTCCACGGTGATGTCTCTGGGCTTTCTGGTTTTGACCATCAGGCTGGATGTGCTGCCCCTATTTTCTGCTGTTGGTTTCCTTTCCCTGAGCTTTTCCTTCTGCGCCCAGTGTGTCTTTGGAGATGCATTTCCTGTCCGAATACCAAATGGTTCGCTGTCCTTTATTAATGGTTCCACGTGATCCATATTTGGTTCTGCATGTGCGTGTGCATGAGAGAGAGAGAGACAAGGAGAGTGAGAGAGAAGGGGAGGGAGCAGTTTTTATTGGCAAGATGCTTCCCTGAGCTCCCCATAGAGCCAGCAGGCAGAGGGGATGGCCTGGGGAATGCATGGGAAGGAGGGGGTGGGGGTGGGGTAGGGGCATGGGGAGGGGCGGTGGGCTGTGTGGGTGGCTACATCCAGTCTTCATCATCTGAGGTGTCCCTGCTGCTGCTGTGGGTGCCCTGGTCCAAGTGGTGAACTGCTGGCCGGGGCGCGCCTGCCCAGGACGAGGAGAGCAGCGTGCGGAGAGGCGCTTTGCGCGCGCCCTGTTTGCGGAGGTGCGGATAGCTCCGGTGGAATTCTGCGATCTCCTGGCTTGTGAGGGGAAGGTAGTTGTGATCCTCTTGGGCAGGTTCTTGCCAGCCCATGGCTTTGAGCAGTCGCTGCTCGGCTTCAGGAGAGAAGAGGGGAGCCACCCGTGGCTTGTGGGCAGGGCTGGCAGGTCTCCTGGGCAGGCTTGGAGGCTGAGTGTTGAGCAGAGGTAGGGAGGGATGGCGGTGTGCGCACTGTGCTGCCCGTGGAGGGTCCTCCCGCTGGCGATGTGGACGTGTCCAGGGCGGCTCCTTCCCTCTGGCTGGTCGCTGGGGCTTGGGGGTCATCCGGGAGGGGCTGTTGCCCAGGCAGGAGCTGACGCTGAAAGCTGTGCTCTGGGGCCGCACCACCACCTGGGCCTGAGACCCGGTGCCCATGGAGCCCCAGTGGCGCCTGTCCGCTTGGCCAGGGGCCCATTGGGCACAGGCAGGCTCCACCTGGGCAGCTTGGCTGCTGCGCGGCCTCTCCAGGGAAGGTGTGCATCCTGAGAGCCTTCTCTGCTGCTGCTGCTGCTTCTGCTGCTTCTGCTGCTGCTGTTGCTGCCTCTGCTGCTGCTGCTGCTGCCTCTGCTGCTGCTGCTTCTGCTGCTTCTGCTGCTTCTGCTTCTTCTGCTTCTGCTGCTGCTGTTGCTGCCTCTGCTGCTGCTGCCGCTGCCTCTGCTGCTGCTGCTGCTGCTGCTTGTGCCTGTGTCGCCCTGGTGTGCTAGGCTCTGTCTGGGAGCCAGCGTCTGCACTGAAGGGGGCGCGGAATTGCACCTCCTGCGCTTCCTCCTGCCCTTGCCTCTTCGGAGTACGTCTCCACTCTCCAGGGAACACCGGCCTGTGCCCACGCGTGTCCTTCGCCGAGCTGAGCCTCTGGCGCTGCCTCCGCCATGCCCAGTGGCCTCCTCGCGGGTCCTCCGTGTTCACACCAAGGCTGCAGTACTGGCCTCTGACCCGCCAGAAGCCAAGGTGGAAATGCTCTGCAGGAGGGCCTTCCATTGCAAGCTCAGCTTCTCTCAGGCCCAGCACAGCTCAGGGCAGGGCAGGGCAGGGCAGGGCAGGGCAGGCAGGGTCTTCTGTGCTCAAGTGCGCTCTCCCTGGCTCACTCGCTCTCTCTTGCTCTTGCTCTTCCTAGGGGGCTCTGCTGCCAGCAGGAAGATCCACTGGGACTGCCAGAGCTCCCTCTGAACTTTCTGCCTCTATTTATACTGGCTTGGGGACACACCCAAGGGCCACTGCCTTGCTCTCACTGGCTGCTCACAGGACAGCCCCTCAGCCTGCTCCTGGCCCCAGGGCACACTTCCTGGCCACCCTTCTGGGAGGGGTCCCTTTGACATGCAAATGGGGCTTGTCTGTGAGAAGATCCACCTGGCCTGGGTCCTTCCCTGTCCTCCAACCCAACCAAGGCCATCTCCTCCTCCCCAGAAGCCAGGATGGGGAGTGGATTAGCGTCCCTGGACAACGCCCTGCCCTTTGGAAGCCTAAGCTGGGAAACCCACCAAGAAAACCCAAGAGATCAGGACATCTCTCTCCCTCCCAAGTCAGGAACAGACCTAGAGGAGACTATGGGCAGTATCCCAGCAAACCAGAGAAATGCCCTTCCCCCGGTGCACAGCAAGCTGCATGGAAATCTAGAAGAAGAAGTCACACCCAATGTGCCTGAAGACTAGGAGGAGGGGGCCCAACAGCAGCAGCAAGAGGAGTTGCAGGAGGAGGAGGATGAAGAGGAGGAGGAGGAGCAGGGGGAGGTGTTGGAGGAGGAGGAGCAGTTGGAGGAGGAGGAGGAGCAGGGGGAGGAGGAAGAGAAGAAGAAGAAGCACAGAAAGAGAGAAGGAGGGACCTAGAGCTGGTGGCGATGTTGGGGGGAAGATTTGGGAGAGGATGCCAACAGTGTCTGTGAAACCCCAAGAGTATCATCAGCTGCACTGACGTGACCCCCGGAGACTCTTTGCAGCGGAGAGTGGTTTCTTGTGTGTTCGTGCAGCAGGATGCGTGGGAAGGCAATCGGGACCCGAGTCGCCATGAGCACACGGAAGGAAAATGTGGTCCAACGGACCGTGGCCATGATGGCAGCATTCTCAATCGGACTGAACTTGGAATTGTAGGAGAGGTGGATGAAGTGGCAATGGAACTATGGAGAGAGGAACACTGAAATAAAATGCAGGGGATGACTGCCCAGGGAACCAACAAGCCCATGTCGGAAGAAGGACGTCCACGGTGATGTCTCTGGGCTTTCTGGTTTTGACCATCAGGCTGGATGTGCTGCCCCTATTTTCTGCTGTTGGTTTCCTTTCCCTGAGCTTTTCCTTCTGCGCCCAGTGTGTCTTTGGAGATGCATTTCCTGTCCGAATACCAAATGGTTCGCTGTCCTTTATTAATGGTTCCACGTGATCCATATTTGGTTCTGCATGTGCGTGTGCATGAGAGAGAGAGAGACAAGGAGAGTGAGAGAGAAGGGGAGGGAGCAGTTTTTATTGGCAAGATGCTTCCCTGAGCTCCCCATAGAGCCAGCAGGCAGAGGGGATGGCCTGGGGAATGCATGGGAAGGAGGGGGTGGGGGTGGGGTAGGGGCATGGGGAGGGGCGGTGGGCTGTGTGGGTGGCTACATCCAGTCTTCATCATCTGAGGTGTCCCTGCTGCTGCTGTGGGTGCCCTGGTCCAAGTGGTGAACTGCTGGCCGGGGCGCGCCTGCCCAGGACGAGGAGAGCAGCGTGCGGAGAGGCGCTTTGCGCGCGCCCTGTTTGCGGAGGTGCGGATAGCTCCGGTGGAATTCTGCGATCTCCTGGCTTGTGAGGGGAAGGTAGTTGTGATCCTCTTGGGCAGGTTCTTGCCAGCCCATGGCTTTGAGCAGTCGCTGCTCGGCTTCAGGAGAGAAGAGGGGAGCCACCCGTGGCTTGTGGGCAGGGCTGGCAGGTCTCCTGGGCAGGCTTGGAGGCTGAGTGTTGAGCAGAGGTAGGGAGGGATGGCGGTGTGCGCACTGTGCTGCCCGTGGAGGGTCCTCCCGCTGGCGATGTGGACGTGTCCAGGGCGGCTCCTTCCCTCTGGCTGGTCGCTGGGGCTTGGGGGTCATCCGGGAGGGGCTGTTGCCCAGGCAGGAGCTGACGCTGAAAGCTGTGCTCTGGGGCCGCACCACCACCTGGGCCTGAGACCCGGTGCCCATGGAGCCCCAGTGGCGCCTGTCCGCTTGGCCAGGGGCCCATTGGGCACAGGCAGGCTCCACCTGGGCAGCTTGGCTGCTGCGCGGCCTCTCCAGGGAAGGTGTGCATCCTGAGAGCCTTCTCTGCTGCTGCTGCTGCTTCTGCTGCTTCTGCTGCTGCTGTTGCTGCCTCTGCTGCTGCTGCTGCTGCCTCTGCTGCTGCTGCTTCTGCTGCTTCTGCTGCTTCTGCTTCTTCTGCTTCTGCTGCTGCTGTTGCTGCCTCTGCTGCTGCTGCCGCTGCCTCTGCTGCTGCTGCTGCTGCTGCTTGTGCCTGTGTCGCCCTGGTGTGCTAGGCTCTGTCTGGGAGCCAGCGTCTGCACTGAAGGGGGCGCGGAATTGCACCTCCTGCGCTTCCTCCTGCCCTTGCCTCTTCGGAGTACGTCTCCACTCTCCAGGGAACACCGGCCTGTGCCCACGCGTGTCCTTCGCCGAGCTGAGCCTCTGGCGCTGCCTCCGCCATGCCCAGTGGCCTCCTCGCGGGTCCTCCGTGTTCACACCAAGGCTGCAGTACTGGCCTCTGACCCGCCAGAAGCCAAGGTGGAAATGCTCTGCAGGAGGGCCTTCCATTGCAAGCTCAGCTTCTCTCAGGCCCAGCACAGCTCAGGGCAGGGCAGGGCAGGGCAGGGCAGGGCAGGCAGGGTCTTCTGTGCTCAAGTGCGCTCTCCCTGGCTCACTCGCTCTCTCTTGCTCTTGCTCTTCCTAGGGGGCTCTGCTGCCAGCAGGAAGATCCACTGGGACTGCCAGAGCTCCCTCTGAACTTTCTGCCTCTATTTATACTGGCTTGGGGACACACCCAAGGGCCACTGCCTTGCTCTCACTGGCTGCTCACAGGACAGCCCCTCAGCCTGCTCCTGGCCCCAGGGCACACTTCCTGGCCACCCTTCTGGGAGGGGTCCCTTTGACATGCAAATGGGGCTTGTCTGTGAGAAGATCCACCTGGCCTGGGTCCTTCCCTGTCCTCCAACCCAACCAAGGCCATCTCCTCCTCCCCAGAAGCCAGGATGGGGAGTGGATTAGCGTCCCCGGACAACGCCCTGCCCTTTGGAAGCCTAAGCTGGGAAACCCACCAAGAAAACCCAAGAGATCAGGACATCTCTCTCCCTCCCAAGTCAGGAACAGACCTAGAGGAGACTATGGGCAGTATCCCAGCAAACCAGAGAAATGCCCTTCCCCCGGTGCACAGCAAGCTGCATGGAAATCTAGAAGAAGAAGTCACACCCAATGTGCCTGAAGACTAGGAGGAGGGGGCCCAACAGCAGCAGCAAGAGGAGTTGCAGGAGGAGGAGGATGAAGAGGAGGAGGAGGAGCAGGGGGAGGTGTTGGAGGAGGAGGAGCAGTTGGAGGAGGAGGAGGAGCAGGGGGAGGAGGAAGAGAAGAAGAAGAAGCACAGAAAGAGAGAAGGAGGGACCTAGAGCTGGTGGCGATGTTGGGGGGAAGATTTGGGAGAGGATGCCAACAGTGTCTGTGAAACCCCAAGAGTATCATCAGCTGCACTGACGTGACCCCCGGAGACTCTTTGCAGCGGAGAGTGGTTTCTTGTGTGTTCGTGCAGCAGGATGCGTGGGAAGGCAATCGGGACCCGAGTCGCCATGAGCACACGGAAGGAAAATGTGGTCCAACGGACCGTGGCCATGATGGCAGCATTCTCAATCGGACTGAACTTGGAATTGTAGGAGAGGTGGATGAAGTGGCAATGGAACTATGGAGAGAGGAACACTGAAATAAAATGCAGGGGATGACTGCCCAGGGAACCAACAAGCCCATGTCGGAAGAAGGACGTCCACGGTGATGTCTCTGGGCTTTCTGGTTTTGACCATCAGGCTGGATGTGCTGCCCCTATTTTCTGCTGTTGGTTTCCTTTCCCTGAGCTTTTCCTTCTGCGCCCAGTGTGTCTTTGGAGATGCATTTCCTGTCCGAATACCAAATGGTTCGCTGTCCTTTATTAATGGTTCCACGTGATCCATATTTGGTTCTGCATGTGCGTGTGCATGAGAGAGAGAGAGACAAGGAGAGTGAGAGAGAAGGGGAGGGAGCAGTTTTTATTGGCAAGATGCTTCCCTGAGCTCCCCATAGAGCCAGCAGGCAGAGGGGATGGCCTGGGGAATGCATGGGAAGGAGGGGGTGGGGGTGGGGTAGGGGCATGGGGAGGGGCGGTGGGCTGTGTGGGTGGCTACATCCAGTCTTCATCATCTGAGGTGTCCCTGCTGCTGCTGTGGATGCCCTGGTCCAAGTGGTGAACTGCTGGCCGGGGCGCGCCTGCCCAGGACGAGGAGAGCAGCGTGCGGAGAGGCGCTTTGCGCGCGCCCTGTTTGCGGAGGTGCGGATAGCTCCGGTGGAATTCTGCGATCTCCTGGCTTGTGAGGGGAAGGTAGTTGTGATCCTCTTGGGCAGGTTCTTGCCAGCCCATGGCTTTGAGCAGTCGCTGCTCGGCTTCAGGAGAGAAGAGGGGAGCCACCCGTGGCTTGTGGGCAGGGCTGGCAGGTCTCCTGGGCAGGCTTGGAGGCTGAGTGTTGAGCAGAGGTAGGGAGGGATGGCGGTGTGCGCACTGTGCTGCCCGTGGAGGGTCCTCCCGCTGGCGATGTGGACGTGTCCAGGGCGGCTCCTTCCCTCTGGCTGGTCGCTGGGGCTTGGGGGTCATCCGGGAGGGGCTGTTGCCCAGGCAGGAGCTGACGCTGAAAGCTGTGCTCTGGGGCCGCACCACCACCTGGGCCTGAGACCCGGTGCCCATGGAGCCCCAGTGGCGCCTGTCCGCTTGGCCAGGGGCCCATTGGGCACAGGCAGGCTCCACCTGGGCAGCTTGGCTGCTGCGCGGCCTCTCCAGGGAAGGTGTGCATCCTGAGAGCCTTCTCTGCTGCTGCTGCTGCTTCTGCTGCTTCTGCTGCTGCTGTTGCTGCCTCTGCTGCTGCTGCTGCTGCCTCTGCTGCTGCTGCTTCTGCTGCTTCTGCTTCTTCTGCTTCTGCTGCTGCTGTTGCTGCCTCTGCTGCTGCTGCCGCTGCCTCTGCTGCTGCTGCTGCTGCTGCTTGTGCCTGTGTCGCCCTGGTGTGCTAGGCTCTGTCTGGGAGCCAGCGTCTGCACTGAAGGGGGCGCGGAATTGCACCTCCTGCGCTTCCTCCTGCCCTTGCCTCTTCGGAGTACGTCTCCACTCTCCAGGGAACACCGGCCTGTGCCCACGCGTGTCCTTCGCCGAGCTGAGCCTCTGGCGCTGCCTCCGCCATGCCCAGTGGCCTCCTCGCGGGTCCTCCGTGTTCACACCAAGGCTGCAGTACTGGCCTCTGACCCGCCAGAAGCCAAGGTGGAAATGCTCTGCAGGAGGGCCTTCCATTGCAAGCTCAGCTTCTCTCAGGCCCAGCACAGCTCAGGGCAGGGCAGGGCAGGGCAGGGCAGGGCAGGCAGGGTCTTCTGTGCTCAAGTGCGCTCTCCCTGGCTCACTCGCTCTCTCTTGCTCTTGCTCTTCCTAGGGGGCTCTGCTGCCAGCAGGAAGATCCACTGGGACTGCCAGAGCTCCCTCTGAACTTTCTGCCTCTATTTATACTGGCTTGGGGACACACCCAAGGGCCACTGCCTTGCTCTCACTGGCTGCTCACAGGACAGCCCCTCAGCCTGCTCCTGGCCCCAGGGCACACTTCCTGGCCACCCTTCTGGGAGGGGTCCCTTTGACATGCAAATGGGGCTTGTCTGTGAGAAGATCCACCTGGCCTGGGTCCTTCCCTGTCCTCCAACCCAACCAAGGCCATCTCCTCCTCCCCAGAAGCCAGGATGGGGAGTGGATTAGCGTCCCCGGACAACGCCCTGCCCTTTGGAAGCCTAAGCTGGGAAACCCACCAAGAAAACCCAAGAGATCAGGACATCTCTCTCCCTCCCAAGTCAGGAACAGACCTAGAGGAGACTATGGGCAGTATCCCAGCAAACCAGAGAAATGCCCTTCCCCCGGTGCACAGCAAGCTGCATGGAAATCTAGAAGAAGAAGTCACACCCAATGTGCCTGAAGACTAGGAGGAGGGGGCCCAACAGCAGCAGCAAGAGGAGTTGCAGGAGGAGGAGGATGAAGAGGAGGAGGAGGAGCAGGGGGAGGTGTTGGAGGAGGAGGAGCAGTTGGAGGAGGAGGAGGAGCAGGGGGAGGAGGAAGAGAAGAAGAAGAAGCACAGAAAGAGAGAAGGAGGGACCTAGAGCTGGTGGCGATGTTGGGGGGAAGATTTGGGAGAGGATGCCAACAGTGTCTGTGAAACCCCAAGAGTATCATCAGCTGCACTGACGTGACCCCCGGAGACTCTTTGCAGCGGAGAGTGGTTTCTTGTGTGTTCGTGCAGCAGGATGCGTGGGAAGGCAATCGGGACCCGAGTCGCCATGAGCACACGGAAGGAAAATGTGGTCCAACGGACCGTGGCCATGATGGCAGCATTCTCAATCGGACTGAACTTGGAATTGTAGGAGAGGTGGATGAAGTGGCAATGGAACTATGGAGAGAGGAACACTGAAATAAAATGCAGGGGATGACTGCCCAGGGAACCAACAAGCCCATGTCGGAAGAAGGACGTCCACGGTGATGTCTCTGGGCTTTCTGGTTTTGACCATCAGGCTGGATGTGCTGCCCCTATTTTCTGCTGTTGGTTTCCTTTCCCTGAGCTTTTCCTTCTGCGCCCAGTGTGTCTTTGGAGATGCATTTCCTGTCCGAATACCAAATGGTTCGCTGTCCTTTATTAATGGTTCCACGTGATCCATATTTGGTTCTGCATGTGCGTGTGCATGAGAGAGAGAGAGACAAGGAAAGTGAGAGAGAAGGGGAGGGAGCAGTTTTTATTGGCAAGATGCTTCCCTGAGCTCCCCATAGAGCCAGCAGGCAGAGGGGATGGCCTGGGGAATGCATGGGAAGGAGGGGGTGGGGGTGGGGTAGGGGCATGGGGAGGGGCGGTGGGCTGTGTGGGTGGCTACATCCAGTCTTCATCATCTGAGGTGTCCCTGCTGCTGCTGTGGATGCCCTGGTCCAAGTGGTGAACTGCTGGCCGGGGCGCGCCTGCCCAGGACGAGGAGAGCAGCGTGCGGAGAGGCGCTTTGCGCGCGCCCTGTTTGCGGAGGTGCGGATAGCTCCGGTGGAATTCTGCGATCTCCTGGCTTGTGAGGGGAAGGTAGTTGTGATCCTCTTGGGCAGGTTCTTGCCAGCCCATGGCTTTGAGCAGTCGCTGCTCGGCTTCAGGAGAGAAGAGGGGAGCCACCCGTGGCTTGTGGGCAGGGCTGGCAGGTCTCCTGGGCAGGCTTGGAGGCTGAGTGTTGAGCAGAGGTAGGGAGGGATGGCGGTGTGCGCACTGTGCTGCCCGTGGAGGGTCCTCCCGCTGGCGATGTGGACGTGTCCAGGGCGGCTCCTTCCCTCTGGCTGGTCGCTGGGGCTTGGGGGTCATCCGGGAGGGGCTGTTGCCCAGGCAGGAGCTGACGCTGAAAGCTGTGCTCTGGGGCCGCACCACCACCTGGGCCTGAGACCCGGTGCCCATGGAGCCCCAGTGGCGCCTGTCCGCTTGGCCAGGGGCCCATTGGGCACAGGCAGGCTCCACCTGGGCAGCTTGACTGCTGCGCGGCCTCTCCAGGGAAGGTGTGCATCCTGAGAGCCTTCTCTGCTGCTGCTGCTGCTTCTGCTGCTTCTGCTGCTGCTGTTGCTGCCTCTGCTGCTGCTGCTGCTGCCTCTGCTGCTGCTGCTTCTGCTGCTTCTGCTGCTTCTGCTTCTTCTGCTTCTGCTGCTGCTGTTGCTGCCTCTGCTGCTGCTGCTGCTGCCTCTGCTGCTGCTGCTGCTGCTGCTTGTGCCTGTGTCGCCCTGGTGTGCTAGGCTCTGTCTGGGAGCCAGCGTCTGCACTGAAGGGGGCGCGGAATTGCACCTCCTGCGCTTCCTCCTGCCCTTGCCTCTTCGGAGTACGTCTCCACTCTCCAGGGAACACCGGCCTGTGCCCACGCGTGTCCTTCGCCGAGCTGAGCCTCTGGCGCTGCCTCCGCCATGCCCAGTGGCCTCCTCGCGGGTCCTCCGTGTTCACACCAAGGCTGCAGTACTGGCCTCTGACCCGCCAGAAGCCAAGGTGGAAATGCTCTGCAGGAGGGCCTTCCATTGCAAGCTCAGCTTCTCTCAGGCCCAGCACAGCTCAGGGCAGGGCAGGGCAGGGCAGGGCAGGGCAGGGCAGGCAGGGTCTTCTGTGCTCAAGTGCACTCTCCCTGGCTCACTCGCTCTCTCTTGCTCTTGCTCCTCCTAGGGGGCTCTGCTGCCAGCAGGAAGATCCACTGGGACTGCCAGAGCTCCCTCTGAACTTTCTGCCTCTATTTATACTGGCTTGGGGACACACCCAAGGGCCACTGCCTTGCTCTCACTGGCTGCTCACAGGACAGCCCCTCAGCCTGCTCCTGGCCCCAGGGCACACTTCCTGGCCACCCTTCTGGGAGGGGTCCCTTTGACATGCAAATGGGGCTTGTCTGTGAGAAGATCCACCTGGCCTGGGTCCTTCCCTGTCCTCCAACCCAACCAAGGCCATCTACTCCTCCCCAGAAGCCAGGACGGGGAGTGGATTAGCGTCCCCGGACAACGCCCTGCCCTTTGGAAGCCTAAGCTGGGAAACCCACCAAGAAAACCCAAGAGATCAGGACATCTCTCTCCCTCCCAAGTCAGGAACAGACCTAGAGGAGACTATGGGCAGTATCCCAGCAAACCAGAGAAATGCCCTTCCCCCGGTGCACAGCAAGCTGCATGGAAATCTAGAAGAAGAAGTCACACCCAATGTGCCTGAAGACTAGGAGGAGGGGGCCCAACAGCAGCAGCAAGAGGAGTTGCAGGAGGAGGAGGATGAAGAGGAGGAGGAGGAGCAGGGGGAGGTGTTGGAGGAGGAGGAGCAGTTGGAGGAGGAGGAGGAGCAGGGGGAGGAGGAAGAGTAGAAGAAGAAGAAGAAGAAGCACAGAAAGAGAGAAGGAGGGACCTAGAGCTGGTGGCGATGTTGGGGGGAAGATTTGGGAGAGGATGCCAACAGTGTCTGTGAAACCCCAAGAGTATCATCAGCTGCACTGACGTGACCCCCGGAGACTCTTTGCAGCGGAGAGTGGTTTCTTGTGTGTTCGTGCAGCAGGATGCGTGGGAAGGCAATCGGGACCCGAGTCGCCATGAGCACACGGAAGGAAAATGTGGTCCAACGGACCGTGGCCATGATGGCAGCATTCTCAATCGGACTGAACTTGGAATTGTAGGAGAGGTGGATGAAGTGGCAATGGAACTATGGAGAGAGGAACACTGAAATAAAATGCAGGGGATGACTGCCCAGGGAACCAACAAGCCCATGTCGGAAGAAGGACGTCCACGGTGATGTCTCTGGGCTTTCTGGTTTTGACCATCAGGCTGGATGTGCTGCCCCTATTTTCTGCTGTTGGTTTCCTTTCCCTGAGCTTTTCCTTCTGCGCCCAGTGTGTCTTTGGAGATGCATTTCCTGTCCGAATACCAAATGGTTCGCTGTCCTTTATTAATGGTTCCACGTGATCCATATTTGGTTCTGCATGTGCGTGTGCATGAGAGAGAGAGAGACAAGGAGAGTGAGAGAGAAGGGGAGGGAGCAGTTTTTATTGGCAAGATGCTTCCCTGAGCTCCCCATAGAGCCAGCAGGCAGAGGGGATGGCCTGGGGAATGCATGGGAAGGAGGGGGTGGGGGTGGGGTAGGGGCATGGGGAGGGGCGGTGGGCTGTGTGGGTGGCTACATCCAGTCTTCATCATCTGAGGTGTCCCTGCTGCTGCTGTGGGTGCCCTGGTCCAAGTGGTGAACTGCTGGCCGGGGCGCGCCTGCCCAGGACGAGGAGAGCAGCGTGCGGAGAGGCGCTTTGCGCGCGCCCTGTTTGCGGAGGTGCGGATAGCTCCGGTGGAATTCTGCGATCTCCTGGCTTGTGAGGGGAAGGTAGTTGTGATCCTCTTGGGCAGCTTCTTGCCAGCCCATGGCTTTGAGCAGTCGCTGCTCGGCTTCAGGAGAGAAGAGGGGAGCCACCCGTGGCTTGTGGGCAGGGCTGGCAGGTCTCCTGGGCAGGCTTGGAGGCTGAGTGTTGAGCAGAGGTAGGGAGGGATGGCGGTGTGCGCACTGTGCTGCCCGTGGAGGGTCCTCCCGCTGGCGATGTGGACGTGTCCAGGGCGGCTCCTTCCCTCTGGCTGGTCGCTGGGGCTTGGGGGTCATCCGGGAGGGGCTGTTGCCCAGGCAGGAGCTGACGCTGAAAGCTGTGCTCTGGGGCCGCACCACCACCTGGGCCTGAGACCCGGTGCCCATGGAGCCCCAGTGGCGCCTGTCCGCTTGGCCAGGGGCCCATTGGGCACAGGCAGGCTCCACCTGGGCAGCTTGGCTGCTGCGCGGCCTCTCCAGGGAAGGTGTGCATCCTGAGAGCCTTCTCTGCTGCTGCTGCTGCTTCTGCTGCTTCTGCTGCTGCTGTTGCTGCCTCTGCTGCTGCTGCTGCTGCCTCTGCTGCTGCTGCTTCTGCTGCTTCTGCTGCTTCTGCTTCTTCTGCTTCTGCTGCTGCTGTTGCTGCCTCTGCTGCTGCTGCCGCTGCCTCTGCTGCTGCTGCTGCTGCTGCTTGTGCCTGTGTCGCCCTGGTGTGCTAGGCTCTGTCTGGGAGCCAGCGTCTGCACTGAAGGGGGCGCGGAATTGCACCTCCTGCGCTTCCTCCTGCCCTTGCCTCTTCGGAGTACGTCTCCACTCTCCAGGGAACACCGGCCTGTGCCCACGCGTGTCCTTCGCCGAGCTGAGCCTCTGGCGCTGCCTCCGCCATGCCCAGTGGCCTCCTCGCGGGTCCTCCGTGTTCACACCAAGGCTGCAGTACTGGCCTCTGACCCGCCAGAAGCCAAGGTGGAAATGCTCTGCAGGAGGGCCTTCCATTGCAAGCTCAGCTTCTCTCAGGCCCAGCACAGCTCAGGGCAGGGCAGGGCAGGGCAGGGCAGGGCAGGCAGGGTCTTCTGTGCTCAAGTGCGCTCTCCCTGGCTCACTCGCTCTCTCTTGCTCTTGCTCTTCCTAGGGGGCTCTGCTGCCAGCAGGAAGATCCACTGGGACTGCCAGAGCTCCCTCTGAACTTTCTGCCTCTATTTATACTGGCTTGGGGACACACCCAAGGGCCACTGCCTTGCTCTCACTGGCTGCTCACAGGACAGCCCCTCAGCCTGCTCCTGGCCCCAGGGCACACTTCCTGGCCACCCTTCTGGGAGGGGTCCCTTTGACATGCAAATGGGGCTTGTCTGTGAGAAGATCCACCTGGCCTGGGTCCTTCCCTGTCCTCCAACCCAACCAAGGCCATCTACTCCTCCCCAGAAGCCAGGACGGGGAGTGGATTAGCGTCCCCGGACAACGCCCTGCCCTTTGGAAGCCTAAGCTGGGAAACCCACCAAGAAAACCCAAGAGATCAGGACATCTCTCTCCCTCCCAAGTCAGGAACAGACCTAGAGGAGACTATGGGCAGTATCCCAGCAAACCAGAGAAATGCCCTTCCCCCGGTGCACAGCAAGCTGCATGGAAATCTAGAAGAAGAAGTCACACCCAATGTGCCTGAAGACTAGGAGGAGGGGGCCCAACAGCAGCAGCAAGAGGAGTTGCAGGAGGAGGAGGATGAAGAGGAGGAGGAGGAGCAGGGGGAGGTGTTGGAGGAGGAGGAGCAGTTGGAGGAGGAGGAGGAGCAGGGGGAGGAGGAAGAGTAGAAGAAGAAGAAGAAGAAGCACAGAAAGAGAGAAGGAGGGACCTAGAGCTGGTGGCGATGTTGGGGGGAAGATTTGGGAGAGGATGCCAACAGTGTCTGTGAAACCCCAAGAGTATCATCAGCTGCACTGACGTGACCCCCGGAGACTCTTTGCAGCGGAGAGTGGTTTCTTGTGTGTTCGTGCAGCAGGATGCGTGGGAAGGCAATCGGGACCCGAGTCGCCATGAGCACACGGAAGGAAAATGTGGTCCAACGGACCGTGGCCATGATGGCAGCATTCTCAATCGGACTGAACTTGGAATTGTAGGAGAGGTGGATGAAGTGGCAATGGAACTATGGAGAGAGGAACACTGAAATAAAATGCAGGGGATGACTGCCCAGGGAACCAACAAGCCCATGTCGGAAGAAGGACGTCCACGGTGATGTCTCTGGGCTTTCTGGTTTTGACCATCAGGCTGGATGTGCTGCCCCTATTTTCTGCTGTTGGTTTCCTTTCCCTGAGCTTTTCCTTCTGCGCCCAGTGTGTCTTTGGAGATGCATTTCCTGTCCGAATACCAAATGGTTCGCTGTCCTTTATTAATGGTTCCACGTGATCCATATTTGGTTCTGCATGTGCGTGTGCATGAGAGAGAGAGAGACAAGGAAAGTGAGAGAGAAGGGGAGGGAGCAGTTTTTATTGGCAAGATGCTTCCCTGAGCTCCCCATAGAGCCAGCAGGCAGAGGGGATGGCCTGGGGAATGCATGGGAAGGAGGGGGTGGGGGTGGGGTAGGGGCATGGGGAGGGGCGGTGGGCTGTGTGGGTGGCTACATCCAGTCTTCATCATCTGAGGTGTCCCTGCTGCTGCTGTGGGTGCCCTGGTCCAAGTGGTGAACTGCTGGCCGGGGCGCGCCTGCCCAGGACGAGGAGAGCAGCGTGCGGAGAGGCGCTTTGCGCGCGCCCTGTTTGCGGAGGTGCGGATAGCTCCGGTGGAATTCTGCGATCTCCTGGCTTGTGAGGGGAAGGTAGTTGTGATCCTCTTGGGCAGGTTCTTGCCAGCCCATGGCTTTGAGCAGTCGCTGCTCGGCTTCAGGAGAGAAGAGGGGAGCCACCCGTGGCTTGTGGGCAGGGCTGGCAGGTCTCCTGGGCAGGCTTGGAGGCTGAGTGTTGAGCAGAGGTAGGGAGGGATGGCGGTGTGCGCACTGTGCTGCCCGTGGAGGGTCCTCCCGCTGGCGATGTGGACGTGTCCAGGGCGGCTCCTTCCCTCTGGCTGGTCGCTGGGGCTTGGGGGTCATCCGGGAGGGGCTGTTGCCCAGGCAGGAGCTGACGCTGAAAGCTGTGCTCTGGGGCCGCACCACCACCTGGGCCTGAGACCCGGTGCCCATGGAGCCCCAGTGGCGCCTGTCCGCTTGGCCAGGGGCCCATTGGGCACAGGCAGGCTCCACCTGGGCAGCTTGGCTGCTGCGCGGCCTCTCCAGGGAAGGTGTGCATCCTGAGAGCCTTCTCTGCTGCTGCTGCTGCTTCTGCTGCTTCTGCTGCTGCTGTTGCTGCCTCTGCTGCTGCTGCTGCTGCCTCTGCTGCTGCTGCTTCTGCTGCTTCTGCTGCTTCTGCTTCTTCTGCTTCTGCTGCTGCTGTTGCTGCCTCTGCTGCTGCTGCCGCTGCCTCTGCTGCTGCTGCTGCTGCTGCTTGTGCCTGTGTCGCCCTGGTGTGCTAGGCTCTGTCTGGGAGCCAGCGTCTGCACTGAAGGGGGCGCGGAATTGCACCTCCTGCGCTTCCTCCTGCCCTTGCCTCTTCGGAGTACGTCTCCACTCTCCAGGGAACACCGGCCTGTGCCCACGCGTGTCCTTCGCCGAGCTGAGCCTCTGGCGCTGCCTCCGCCATGCCCAGTGGCCTCCTCGCGGGTCCTCCGTGTTCACACCAAGGCTGCAGTACTGGCCTCTGACCCGCCAGAAGCCAAGGTGGAAATGCTCTGCAGGAGGGCCTTCCATTGCAAGCTCAGCTTCTCTCAGGCCCAGCACAGCTCAGGGCAGGGCAGGGCAGGGCAGGGCAGGGCAGGCAGGGTCTTCTGTGCTCAAGTGCGCTCTCCCTGGCTCACTCGCTCTCTCTTGCTCTTGCTCTTCCTAGGGGGCTCTGCTGCCAGCAGGAAGATCCACTGGGACTGCCAGAGCTCCCTCTGAACTTTCTGCCTCTATTTATACTGGCTTGGGGACACACCCAAGGGCCACTGCCTTGCTCTCACTGGCTGCTCACAGGACAGCCCCTCAGCCTGCTCCTGGCCCCAGGGCACACTTCCTGGCCACCCTTCTGGGAGGGGTCCCTTTGACATGCAAATGGGGCTTGTCTGTGAGAAGATCCACCTGGCCTGGGTCCTTCCCTGTCCTCCAACCCAACCAAGGCCATCTCCTCCTCCCCAGAAGCCAGGATGGGGAGTGGATTAGCGTCCCCGGACAACGCCCTGCCCTTTGGAAGCCTAAGCTGGGAAACCCACCAAGAAAACCCAAGAGATCAGGACATCTCTCTCCCTCCCAAGTCAGGAACAGACCTAGAGGAGACTATGGGCAGTATCCCAGCAAACCAGAGAAATGCCCTTCCCCCGGTGCACAGCAAGCTGCATGGAAATCTAGAAGAAGAAGTCACACCCAATGTGCCTGAAGACTAGGAGGAGGGGGCCCAACAGCAGCAGCAAGAGGAGTTGCAGGAGGAGGAGGATGAAGAGGAGGAGGAGGAGCAGGGGGAGGTGTTGGAGGAGGAGGAGCAGTTGGAGGAGGAGGAGGAGCAGGGGGAGGAGGAAGAGTAGAAGAAGAAGAAGAAGAAGCACAGAAAGAGAGAAGGAGGGACCTAGAGCTGGTGGCGATGTTGGGGGGAAGATTTGGGAGAGGATGCCAACAGTGTCTGTGAAACCCCAAGAGTATCATCAGCTGCACTGACGTGACCCCCGGAGACTCTTTGCAGCGGAGAGTGGTTTCTTGTGTGTTCGTGCAGCAGGATGCGTGGGAAGGCAATCGGGACCCGAGTCGCCATGAGCACACGGAAGGAAAATGTGGTCCAACGGACCGTGGCCATGATGGCAGCATTCTCAATCGGACTGAACTTGGAATTGTAGGAGAGGTGGATGAAGTGGCAATGGAACTATGGAGAGAGGAACACTGAAATAAAATGCAGGGGATGACTGCCCAGGGAACCAACAAGCCCATGTCGGAAGAAGGACGTCCACGGTGATGTCTCTGGGCTTTCTGGTTTTGACCATCAGGCTGGATGTGCTGCCCCTATTTTCTGCTGTTGGTTTCCTTTCCCTGAGCTTTTCCTTCTGCGCCCAGTGTGTCTTTGGAGATGCATTTCCTGTCCGAATACCAAATGGTTCGCTGTCCTTTATTAATGGTTCCACGTGATCCATATTTGGTTCTGCATGTGCGTGTGCATGAGAGAGAGAGAGACAAGGAAAGTGAGAGAGAAGGGGAGGGAGCAGTTTTTATTGGCAAGATGCTTCCCTGAGCTCCCCATAGAGCCAGCAGGCAGAGGGGATGGCCTGGGGAATGCATGGGAAGGAGGGGGTGGGGGTGGGGTAGGGGCATGGGGAGGGGCGGTGGGCTGTGTGGGTGGCTACATCCAGTCTTCATCATCTGAGGTGTCCCTGCTGCTGCTGTGGGTGCCCTGGTCCAAGTGGTGAACTGCTGGCCGGGGCGCGCCTGCCCAGGACGAGGAGAGCAGCGTGCGGAGAGGCGCTTTGCGCGCGCCCTGTTTGCGGAGGTGCGGATAGCTCCGGTGGAATTCTGCGATCTCCTGGCTTGTGAGGGGAAGGTAGTTGTGATCCTCTTGGGCAGGTTCTTGCCAGCCCATGGCTTTGAGCAGTCGCTGCTCGGCTTCAGGAGAGAAGAGGGGAGCCACCCGTGGCTTGTGGGCAGGGCTGGCAGGTCTCCTGGGCAGGCTTGGAGGCTGAGTGTTGAGCAGAGGTAGGGAGGGATGGCGGTGTGCGCACTGTGCTGCCCGTGGAGGGTCCTCCCGCTGGCGATGTGGACGTGTCCAGGGCGGCTCCTTCCCTCTGGCTGGTCGCTGGGGCTTGGGGGTCATCCGGGAGGGGCTGTTGCCCAGGCAGGAGCTGACGCTGAAAGCTGTGCTCTGGGGCCGCACCACCACCTGGGCCTGAGACCCGGTGCCCATGGAGCCCCAGTGGCGCCTGTCCGCTTGGCCAGGGGCCCATTGGGCACAGGCAGGCTCCACCTGGGCAGCTTGGCTGCTGCGCGGCCTCTCCAGGGAAGGTGTGCATCCTGAGAGCCTTCTCTGCTGCTGCTGCTGCTTCTGCTGCTTCTGCTGCTGCTGTTGCTGCCTCTGCTGCTGCTGCTGCTGCCTCTGCTGCTGCTGCTTCTGCTGCTTCTGCTGCTTCTGCTTCTTCTGCTTCTGCTGCTGCTGTTGCTGCCTCTGCTGCTGCTGCCGCTGCCTCTGCTGCTGCTGCTGCTGCTGCTTGTGCCTGTGTCGCCCTGGTGTGCTAGGCTCTGTCTGGGAGCCAGCGTCTGCACTGAAGGGGGCGCGGAATTGCACCTCCTGCGCTTCCTCCTGCCCTTGCCTCTTCGGAGTACGTCTCCACTCTCCAGGGAACACCGGCCTGTGCCCACGCGTGTCCTTCGCCGAGCTGAGCCTCTGGCGCTGCCTCCGCCATGCCCAGTGGCCTCCTCGCGGGTCCTCCGTGTTCACACCAAGGCTGCAGTACTGGCCTCTGACCCGCCAGAAGCCAAGGTGGAAATGCTCTGCAGGAGGGCCTTCCATTGCAAGCTCAGCTTCTCTCAGGCCCAGCACAGCTCAGGGCAGGGCAGGGCAGGGCAGGGCAGGGCAGGCAGGGTCTTCTGTGCTCAAGTGCGCTCTCCCTGGCTCACTCGCTCTCTCTTGCTCTTGCTCTTCCTAGGGGGCTCTGCTGCCAGCAGGAAGATCCACTGGGACTGCCAGAGCTCCCTCTGAACTTTCTGCCTCTATTTATACTGGCTTGGGGACACACCCAAGGGCCACTGCCTTGCTCTCACTGGCTGCTCACAGGACAGCCCCTCAGCCTGCTCCTGGCCCCAGGGCACACTTCCTGGCCACCCTTCTGGGAGGGGTCCCTTTGACATGCAAATGGGGCTTGTCTGTGAGAAGATCCACCTGGCCTGGGTCCTTCCCTGTCCTCCAACCCAACCAAGGCCATCTCCTCCTCCCCAGAAGCCAGGATGGGGAGTGGATTAGCGTCCCTGGACAACGCCCTGCCCTTTGGAAGCCTAAGCTGGGAAACCCACCAAGAAAACCCAAGAGATCAGGACATCTCTCTCCCTCCCAAGTCAGGAACAGACCTAGAGGAGACTATGGGCAGTATCCCAGCAAACCAGAGAAATGCCCTTCCCCCGGTGCACAGCAAGCTGCATGGAAATCTAGAAGAAGAAGTCACACCCAATGTGCCTGAAGACTAGGAGGAGGGGGCCCAACAGCAGCAGCAAGAGGAGTTGCAGGAGGAGGAGGATGAAGAGGAGGAGGAGGAGCAGGGGGAGGTGTTGGAGGAGGAGGAGCAGTTGGAGGAGGAGGAGGAGCAGGGGGAGGAGGAAGAGAAGAAGAAGAAGCACAGAAAGAGAGAAGGAGGGACCTAGAGCTGGTGGCGATGTTGGGGGGAAGATTTGGGAGAGGATGCCAACAGTGTCTGTGAAACCCCAAGAGTATCATCAGCTGCACTGACGTGACCCCCGGAGACTCTTTGCAGCGGAGAGTGGTTTCTTGTGTGTTCGTGCAGCAGGATGCGTGGGAAGGCAATCGGGACCCGAGTCGCCATGAGCACACGGAAGGAAAATGTGGTCCAACGGACCGTGGCCATGATGGCAGCATTCTCAATCGGACTGAACTTGGAATTGTAGGAGAGGTGGATGAAGTGGCAATGGAACTATGGAGAGAGGAACACTGAAATAAAATGCAGGGGATGACTGCCCAGGGAACCAACAAGCCCATGTCGGAAGAAGGACGTCCACGGTGATGTCTCTGGGCTTTCTGGTTTTGACCATCAGGCTGGATGTGCTGCCCCTATTTTCTGCTGTTGGTTTCCTTTCCCTGAGCTTTTCCTTCTGCGCCCAGTGTGTCTTTGGAGATGCATTTCCTGTCCGAATACCAAATGGTTCGCTGTCCTTTATTAATGGTTCCACGTGATCCATATTTGGTTCTGCATGTGCGTGTGCATGAGAGAGAGAGAGACAAGGAGAGTGAGAGAGAAGGGGAGGGAGCAGTTTTTATTGGCAAGATGCTTCCCTGAGCTCCCCATAGAGCCAGCAGGCAGAGGGGATGGCCTGGGGAATGCATGGGAAGGAGGGGGTGGGGGTGGGGTAGGGGCATGGGGAGGGGCGGTGGGCTGTGTGGGTGGCTACATCCAGTCTTCATCATCTGAGGTGTCCCTGCTGCTGCTGTGGATGCCCTGGTCCAAGTGGTGAACTGCTGGCCGGGGCGCGCCTGCCCAGGACGAGGAGAGCAGCGTGCGGAGAGGCGCTTTGCGCGCGCCCTGTTTGCGGAGGTGCGGATAGCTCCGGTGGAATTCTGCGATCTCCTGGCTTGTGAGGGGAAGGTAGTTGTGATCCTCTTGGGCAGGTTCTTGCCAGCCCATGGCTTTGAGCAGTCGCTGCTCGGCTTCAGGAGAGAAGAGGGGAGCCACCCGTGGCTTGTGGGCAGGGCTGGCAGGTCTCCTGGGCAGGCTTGGAGGCTGAGTGTTGAGCAGAGGTAGGGAGGGATGGCGGTGTGCGCACTGTGCTGCCCGTGGAGGGTCCTCCCGCTGGCGATGTGGACGTGTCCAGGGCGGCTCCTTCCCTCTGGCTGGTCGCTGGGGCTTGGGGGTCATCCGGGAGGGGCTGTTGCCCAGGCAGGAGCTGACGCTGAAAGCTGTGCTCTGGGGCCGCACCACCACCTGGGCCTGAGACCCGGTGCCCATGGAGCCCCAGTGGCGCCTGTCCGCTTGGCCAGGGGCCCATTGGGCACAGGCAGGCTCCACCTGGGCAGCTTGGCTGCTGCGCGGCCTCTCCAGGGAAGGTGTGCATCCTGAGAGCCTTCTCTGCTGCTGCTGCTGCTTCTGCTGCTTCTGCTGCTGCTGTTGCTGCCTCTGCTGCTGCTGCTGCTGCCTCTGCTGCTGCTGCTTCTGCTGCTTCTGCTGCTTCTGCTTCTTCTGCTTCTGCTGCTGCTGTTGCTGCCTCTGCTGCTGCTGCCGCTGCCTCTGCTGCTGCTGCTGCTGCTGCTTGTGCCTGTGTCGCCCTGGTGTGCTAGGCTCTGTCTGGGAGCCAGCGTCTGCACTGAAGGGGGCGCGGAATTGCACCTCCTGCGCTTCCTCCTGCCCTTGCCTCTTCGGAGTACGTCTCCACTCTCCAGGGAACACCGGCCTGTGCCCACGCGTGTCCTTCGCCGAGCTGAGCCTCTGGCGCTGCCTCCGCCATGCCCAGTGGCCTCCTCGCGGGTCCTCCGTGTTCACACCAAGGCTGCAGTACTGGCCTCTGACCCGCCAGAAGCCAAGGTGGAAATGCTCTGCAGGAGGGCCTTCCATTGCAAGCTCAGCTTCTCTCAGGCCCAGCACAGCTCAGGGCAGGGCAGGGCAGGGCAGGGCAGGGCAGGCAGGGTCTTCTGTGCTCAAGTGCGCTCTCCCTGGCTCACTCGCTCTCTCTTGCTCTTGCTCTTCCTAGGGGGCTCTGCTGCCAGCAGGAAGATCCACTGGGACTGCCAGAGCTCCCTCTGAACTTTCTGCCTCTATTTATACTGGCTTGGGGACACACCCAAGGGCCACTGCCTTGCTCTCACTGGCTGCTCACAGGACAGCCCCTCAGCCTGCTCCTGGCCCCAGGGCACACTTCCTGGCCACCCTTCTGGGAGGGGTCCCTTTGACATGCAAATGGGGCTTGTCTGTGAGAAGATCCACCTGGCCTGGGTCCTTCCCTGTCCTCCAACCCAACCAAGGCCATCTCCTCCTCCCCAGAAGCCAGGATGGGGAGTGGATTAGCGTCCCTGGACAACGCCCTGCCCTTTGGAAGCCTAAGCTGGGAAACCCACCAAGAAAACCCAAGAGATCAGGACATCTCTCTCCCTCCCAAGTCAGGAACAGACCTAGAGGAGACTATGGGCAGTATCCCAGCAAACCAGAGAAATGCCCTTCCCCCGGTGCACAGCAAGCTGCATGGAAATCTAGAAGAAGAAGTCACACCCAATGTGCCTGAAGACTAGGAGGAGGGGGCCCAACAGCAGCAGCAAGAGGAGTTGCAGGAGGAGGAGGATGAAGAGGAGGAGGAGGAGCAGGGGGAGGTGTTGGAGGAGGAGGAGCAGTTGGAGGAGGAGGAGGAGCAGGGGGAGGAGGAAGAGAAGAAGAAGAAGCACAGAAAGAGAGAAGGAGGGACCTAGAGCTGGTGGCGATGTTGGGGGGAAGATTTGGGAGAGGATGCCAACAGTGTCTGTGAAACCCCAAGAGTATCATCAGCTGCACTGACGTGACCCCCGGAGACTCTTTGCAGCGGAGAGTGGTTTCTTGTGTGTTCGTGCAGCAGGATGCGTGGGAAGGCAATCGGGACCCGAGTCGCCATGAGCACACGGAAGGAAAATGTGGTCCAACGGACCGTGGCCATGATGGCAGCATTCTCAATCGGACTGAACTTGGAATTGTAGGAGAGGTGGATGAAGTGGCAATGGAACTATGGAGAGAGGAACACTGAAATAAAATGCAGGGGATGACTGCCCAGGGAACCAACAAGCCCATGTCGGAAGAAGGACGTCCACGGTGATGTCTCTGGGCTTTCTGGTTTTGACCATCAGGCTGGATGTGCTGCCCCTATTTTCTGCTGTTGGTTTCCTTTCCCTGAGCTTTTCCTTCTGCGCCCAGTGTGTCTTTGGAGATGCATTTCCTGTCCGAATACCAAATGGTTCGCTGTCCTTTATTAATGGTTCCACGTGATCCATATTTGGTTCTGCATGTGCGTGTGCATGAGAGAGAGAGAGACAAGGAAAGTGAGAGAGAAGGGGAGGGAGCAGTTTTTATTGGCAAGATGCTTCCCTGAGCTCCCCATAGAGCCAGCAGGCAGAGGGGATGGCCTGGGGAATGCATGGGAAGGAGGGGGTGGGGGTGGGGTAGGGGCATGGGGAGGGGCGGTGGGCTGTGTGGGTGGCTACATCCAGTCTTCATCATCTGAGGTGTCCCTGCTGCTGCTGTGGATGCCCTGGTCCAAGTGGTGAACTGCTGGCCTGGGCGCGCCTGCCCAGGACGAGGAGAGCAGCGTGCGGAGAGGCGCTTTGCGCGCGCCCTGTTTGCGGAGGTGCGGATAGCTCCGGTGGAATTCTGCGATCTCCTGGCTTGTGAGGGGAAGGTAGTTGTGATCCTCTTGGGCAGGTTCTTGCCAGCCCATGGCTTTGAGCAGTCGCTGCTCGGCTTCAGGAGAGAAGAGGGGAGCCACCCGTGGCTTGTGGGCAGGGCTGGCAGGTCTCCTGGGCAGGCTTGGAGGCTGAGTGTTGAGCAGAGGTAGGGAGGGATGGCGGTGTGCGCACTGTGCTGCCCGTGGAGGGTCCTCCCGCTGGCGATGTGGACGTGTCCAGGGCGGCTCCTTCCCTCTGGCTGGTCGCTGGGGCTTGGGGGTCATCCGGGAGGGGCTGTTGCCCAGGCAGGAGCTGACGCTGAAAGCTGTGCTCTGGGGCCGCACCACCACCTGGGCCTGAGACCCGGTGCCCATGGAGCCCCAGTGGCGCCTGTCCGCTTGGCCAGGGGCCCATTGGGCACAGGCAGGCTCCACCTGGGCAGCTTGGCTGCTGCGCGGCCTCTCCAGGGAAGGTGTGCATCCTGAGAGCCTTCTCTGCTGCTGCTGCTGCTTCTGCTGCTTCTGCTGCTGCTGTTGCTGCCTCTGCTGCTGCTGCTGCTGCCTCTGCTGCTGCTGCTTCTGCTGCTTCTGCTGCTTCTGCTTCTTCTGCTTCTGCTGCTGCTGTTGCTGCCTCTGCTGCTGCTGCTGCTGCCTCTGCTGCTGCTGCTGCTGCTGCTTGTGCCTGTGTCGCCCTGGTGTGCTAGGCTCTGTCTGGGAGCCAGCGTCTGCACTGAAGGGGGCGCGGAATTGCACCTCCTGCGCTTCCTCCTGCCCTTGCCTCTTCGGAGTACATCTCCACTCTCCAGGGAACACCGGCCTGTGCCCACGCGTGTCCTTCGCCGAGCTGAGCCTCTGGCGCTGCCTCCGCCATGCCCAGTGGCCTCCTCGCGGGTCCTCCGTGTTCACACCAAGGCTGCAGTACTGGCCTCTGACCCGCCAGAAGCCAAGGTGGAAATGCTCTGCAGGAGGGCCTTCCATTGCAAGCTCAGCTTCTCTCAGGCCCAGCACAGCTCAGGGCAGGGCAGGGCAGGGCAGGGCAGGGCAGGCAGGGTCTTCTGTGCTCAAGTGCGCTCTCCCTGGCTCACTCGCTCTCTCTTGCTCTTGCTCTTCCTAGGGGGCTCTGCTGCCAGCAGGAAGATCCACTGGGACTGCCAGAGCTCCCTCTGAACTTTCTGCCTCTATTTATACTGGCTTGGGGACACACCCAAGGGCCACTGCCTTGCTCTCACTGGCTGCTCACAGGACAGCCCCTCAGCCTGCTCCTGGCCCCAGGGCACACTTCCTGGCCACCCTTCTGGGAGGGGTCCCTTTGACATGCAAATGGGGCTTGTCTGTGAGAAGATCCACCTGGCCTGGGTCCTTCCCTGTCCTCCAACCCAACCAAGGCCATCTCCTCCTCCCCAGAAGCCAGGACGGGGAGTGGATTAGCGTCCCCGGACAACGCCCTGCCCTTTGGAAGCCTAAGCTGGGAAACCCACCAAGAAAACCCAAGAGATCAGGACATCTCTCTCCCTCCCAAGTCAGGAACAGACCTAGAGGAGACTATGGGCAGTATCCCAGCAAACCAGAGAAATGCCCTTCCCCCGGTGCACAGCAAGCTGCATGGAAATCTAGAAGAAGAAGTCACACCCAATGTGCCTGAAGACTAGGAGGAGGGGGCCCAACAGCAGCAGCAAGAGGAGTTGCAGGAGGAGGAGGATGAAGAGGAGGAGGAGGAGCAGGGGGAGGTGTTGGAGGAGGAGGAGCAGTTGGAGGAGGAGGAGGAGCAGGGGGAGGAGGAAGAGTAGAAGAAGAAGAAGAAGAAGCACAGAAAGAGAGAAGGAGGGACCTAGAGCTGGTGGCGATGTTGGGGGGAAGATTTGGGAGAGGATGCCAACAGTGTCTGTGAAACCCCAAGAGTATCATCAGCTGCACTGACGTGACCCCCGGAGACTCTTTGCAGCGGAGAGTGGTTTCTTGTGTGTTCGTGCAGCAGGATGCGTGGGAAGGCAATCGGGACCCGAGTCGCCATGAGCACACGGAAGGAAAATGTGGTCCAACGGACCGTGGCCATGATGGCAGCATTCTCAATCGGACTGAACTTGGAATTGTAGGAGAGGTGGATGAAGTGGCAATGGAACTATGGAGAGAGGAACACTGAAATAAAATGCAGGGGATGACTGCCCAGGGAACCAACAAGCCCATGTCGGAAGAAGGACGTCCACGGTGATGTCTCTGGGCTTTCTGGTTTTGACCATCAGGCTGGATGTGCTGCCCCTATTTTCTGCTGTTGGTTTCCTTTCCCTGAGCTTTTCCTTCTGCGCCCAGTGTGTCTTTGGAGATGCATTTCCTGTCCGAATACCAAATGGTTCGCTGTCCTTTATTAATGGTTCCACGTGATCCATATTTGGTTCTGCATGTGCGTGTGCATGAGAGAGAGAGAGACAAGGAAAGTGAGAGAGAAGGGGAGGGAGCAGTTTTTATTGGCAAGATGCTTCCCTGAGCTCCCCATAGAGCCAGCAGGCAGAGGGGATGGCCTGGGGAATGCATGGGAAGGAGGGGGTGGGGGTGGGGTAGGGGCATGGGGAGGGGCGGTGGGCTGTGTGGGTGGCTACATCCAGTCTTCATCATCTGAGGTGTCCCTGCTGCTGCTGTGGGTGCCCTGGTCCAAGTGGTGAACTGCTGGCCGGGGCGCGCCTGCCCAGGACGAGGAGAGCAGCGTGCGGAGAGGCGCTTTGCGCGCGCCCTGTTTGCGGAGGTGCGGATAGCTCCGGTGGAATTCTGCGATCTCCTGGCTTGTGAGGGGAAGGTAGTTGTGATCCTCTTGGGCAGGTTCTTGCCAGCCCATGGCTTTGAGCAGTCGCTGCTCGGCTTCAGGAGAGAAGAGGGGAGCCACCCGTGGCTTGTGGGCAGGGCTGGCAGGTCTCCTGGGCAGGCTTGGAGGCTGAGTGTTGAGCAGAGGTAGGGAGGGATGGCGGTGTGCGCACTGTGCTGCCCGTGGAGGGTCCTCCCGCTGGCGATGTGGACGTGTCCAGGGCGGCTCCTTCCCTCTGGCTGGTCGCTGGGGCTTGGGGGTCATCCGGGAGGGGCTGTTGCCCAGGCAGGAGCTGACGCTGAAAGCTGTGCTCTGGGGCCGCACCACCACCTGGGCCTGAGACCCGGTGCCCATGGAGCCCCAGTGGCGCCTGTCCGCTTGGCCAGGGGCCCATTGGGCACAGGCAGGCTCCACCTGGGCAGCTTGGCTGCTGCGCGGCCTCTCCAGGGAAGGTGTGCATCCTGAGAGCCTTCTCTGCTGCTGCTGCTGCTTCTGCTGCTTCTGCTGCTGCTGTTGCTGCCTCTGCTGCTGCTGCTGCTGCCTCTGCTGCTGCTGCTTCTGCTGCTTCTGCTGCTTCTGCTTCTTCTGCTTCTGCTGCTGCTGTTGCTGCCTCTGCTGCTGCTGCCGCTGCCTCTGCTGCTGCTGCTGCTGCTGCTTGTGCCTGTGTCGCCCTGGTGTGCTAGGCTCTGTCTGGGAGCCAGCGTCTGCACTGAAGGGGGCGCGGAATTGCACCTCCTGCGCTTCCTCCTGCCCTTGCCTCTTCGGAGTACGTCTCCACTCTCCAGGGAACACCGGCCTGTGCCCACGCGTGTCCTTCGCCGAGCTGAGCCTCTGGCGCTGCCTCCGCCATGCCCAGTGGCCTCCTCGCGGGTCCTCCGTGTTCACACCAAGGCTGCAGTACTGGCCTCTGACCCGCCAGAAGCCAAGGTGGAAATGCTCTGCAGGAGGGCCTTCCATTGCAAGCTCAGCTTCTCTCAGGCCCAGCACAGCTCAGGGCAGGGCAGGGCAGGGCAGGGCAGGGCAGGCAGGGTCTTCTGTGCTCAAGTGCGCTCTCCCTGGCTCACTCGCTCTCTCTTGCTCTTGCTCTTCCTAGGGGGCTCTGCTGCCAGCAGGAAGATCCACTGGGACTGCCAGAGCTCCCTCTGAACTTTCTGCCTCTATTTATACTGGCTTGGGGACACACCCAAGGGCCACTGCCTTGCTCTCACTGGCTGCTCACAGGACAGCCCCTCAGCCTGCTCCTGGCCCCAGGGCACACTTCCTGGCCACCCTTCTGGGAGGGGTCCCTTTGACATGCAAATGGGGCTTGTCTGTGAGAAGATCCACCTGGCCTGGGTCCTTCCCTGTCCTCCAACCCAACCAAGGCCATCTCCTCCTCCCCAGAAGCCAGGATGGGGAGTGGATTAGCGTCCCTGGACAACGCCCTGCCCTTTGGAAGCCTAAGCTGGGAAACCCACCAAGAAAACCCAAGAGATCAGGACATCTCTCTCCCTCCCAAGTCAGGAACAGACCTAGAGGAGACTATGGGCAGTATCCCAGCAAACCAGAGAAATGCCCTTCCCCCGGTGCACAGCAAGCTGCATGGAAATCTAGAAGAAGAAGTCACACCCAATGTGCCTGAAGACTAGGAGGAGGGGGCCCAACAGCAGCAGCAAGAGGAGTTGCAGGAGGAGGAGGATGAAGAGGAGGAGGAGGAGCAGGGGGAGGTGTTGGAGGAGGAGGAGCAGTTGGAGGAGGAGGAGGAGCAGGGGGAGGAGGAAGAGAAGAAGAAGAAGCACAGAAAGAGAGAAGGAGGGACCTAGAGCTGGTGGCGATGTTGGGGGGAAGATTTGGGAGAGGATGCCAACAGTGTCTGTGAAACCCCAAGAGTATCATCAGCTGCACTGACGTGACCCCCGGAGACTCTTTGCAGCGGAGAGTGGTTTCTTGTGTGTTCGTGCAGCAGGATGCGTGGGAAGGCAATCGGGACCCGAGTCGCCATGAGCACACGGAAGGAAAATGTGGTCCAACGGACCGTGGCCATGATGGCAGCATTCTCAATCGGACTGAACTTGGAATTGTAGGAGAGGTGGATGAAGTGGCAATGGAACTATGGAGAGAGGAACACTGAAATAAAATGCAGGGGATGACTGCCCAGGGAACCAACAAGCCCATGTCGGAAGAAGGACGTCCACGGTGATGTCTCTGGGCTTTCTGGTTTTGACCATCAGGCTGGATGTGCTGCCCCTATTTTCTGCTGTTGGTTTCCTTTCCCTGAGCTTTTCCTTCTGCGCCCAGTGTGTCTTTGGAGATGCATTTCCTGTCCGAATACCAAATGGTTCGCTGTCCTTTATTAATGGTTCCACGTGATCCATATTTGGTTCTGCATGTGCGTGTGCATGAGAGAGAGAGAGACAAGGAGAGTGAGAGAGAAGGGGAGGGAGCAGTTTTTATTGGCAAGATGCTTCCCTGAGCTCCCCATAGAGCCAGCAGGCAGAGGGGATGGCCTGGGGAATGCATGGGAAGGAGGGGGTGGGGGTGGGGTAGGGGCATGGGGAGGGGCGGTGGGCTGTGTGGGTGGCTACATCCAGTCTTCATCATCTGAGGTGTCCCTGCTGCTGCTGTGGATGCCCTGGTCCAAGTGGTGAACTGCTGGCCGGGGCGCGCCTGCCCAGGACGAGGAGAGCAGCGTGCGGAGAGGCGCTTTGCGCGCGCCCTGTTTGCGGAGGTGCGGATAGCTCCGGTGGAATTCTGCGATCTCCTGGCTTGTGAGGGGAAGGTAGTTGTGATCCTCTTGGGCAGGTTCTTGCCAGCCCATGGCTTTGAGCAGTCGCTGCTCGGCTTCAGGAGAGAAGAGGGGAGCCACCCGTGGCTTGTGGGCAGGGCTGGCAGGTCTCCTGGGCAGGCTTGGAGGCTGAGTGTTGAGCAGAGGTAGGGAGGGATGGCGGTGTGCGCACTGTGCTGCCCGTGGAGGGTCCTCCCGCTGGCGATGTGGACGTGTCCAGGGCGGCTCCTTCCCTCTGGCTGGTCGCTGGGGCTTGGGGGTCATCCGGGAGGGGCTGTTGCCCAGGCAGGAGCTGACGCTGAAAGCTGTGCTCTGGGGCCGCACCACCACCTGGGCCTGAGACCCGGTGCCCATGGAGCCCCAGTGGCGCCTGTCCGCTTGGCCAGGGGCCCATTGGGCACAGGCAGGCTCCACCTGGGCAGCTTGGCTGCTGCGCGGCCTCTCCAGGGAAGGTGTGCATCCTGAGAGCCTTCTCTGCTGCTGCTGCTGCTTCTGCTGCTTCTGCTGCTGCTGTTGCTGCCTCTGCTGCTGCTGCTGCTGCCTCTGCTGCTGCTGCTTCTGCTGCTTCTGCTGCTTCTGCTTCTTCTGCTTCTGCTGCTGCTGTTGCTGCCTCTGCTGCTGCTGCCGCTGCCTCTGCTGCTGCTGCTGCTGCTGCTTGTGCCTGTGTCGCCCTGGTGTGCTAGGCTCTGTCTGGGAGCCAGCGTCTGCACTGAAGGGGGCGCGGAATTGCACCTCCTGCGCTTCCTCCTGCCCTTGCCTCTTCGGAGTACGTCTCCACTCTCCAGGGAACACCGGCCTGTGCCCACGCGTGTCCTTCGCCGAGCTGAGCCTCTGGCGCTGCCTCCGCCATGCCCAGTGGCCTCCTCGCGGGTCCTCCGTGTTCACACCAAGGCTGCAGTACTGGCCTCTGACCCGCCAGAAGCCAAGGTGGAAATGCTCTGCAGGAGGGCCTTCCATTGCAAGCTCAGCTTCTCTCAGGCCCAGCACAGCTCAGGGCAGGGCAGGGCAGGGCAGGGCAGGGCAGGCAGGGTCTTCTGTGCTCAAGTGCGCTCTCCCTGGCTCACTCGCTCTCTCTTGCTCTTGCTCTTCCTAGGGGGCTCTGCTGCCAGCAGGAAGATCCACTGGGACTGCCAGAGCTCCCTCTGAACTTTCTGCCTCTATTTATACTGGCTTGGGGACACACCCAAGGGCCACTGCCTTGCTCTCACTGGCTGCTCACAGGACAGCCCCTCAGCCTGCTCCTGGCCCCAGGGCACACTTCCTGGCCACCCTTCTGGGAGGGGTCCCTTTGACATGCAAATGGGGCTTGTCTGTGAGAAGATCCACCTGGCCTGGGTCCTTCCCTGTCCTCCAACCCAACCAAGGCCATCTCCTCCTCCCCAGAAGCCAGGATGGGGAGTGGATTAGCGTCCCCGGACAACGCCCTGCCCTTTGGAAGCCTAAGCTGGGAAACCCACCAAGAAAACCCAAGAGATCAGGACATCTCTCTCCCTCCCAAGTCAGGAACAGACCTAGAGGAGACTATGGGCAGTATCCCAGCAAACCAGAGAAATGCCCTTCCCCCGGTGCACAGCAAGCTGCATGGAAATCTAGAAGAAGAAGTCACACCCAATGTGCCTGAAGACTAGGAGGAGGGGGCCCAACAGCAGCAGCAAGAGGAGTTGCAGGAGGAGGAGGATGAAGAGGAGGAGGAGGAGCAGGGGGAGGTGTTGGAGGAGGAGGAGCAGTTGGAGGAGGAGGAGGAGCAGGGGGAGGAGGAAGAGAAGAAGAAGAAGCACAGAAAGAGAGAAGGAGGGACCTAGAGCTGGTGGCGATGTTGGGGGGAAGATTTGGGAGAGGATGCCAACAGTGTCTGTGAAACCCCAAGAGTATCATCAGCTGCACTGACGTGACCCCCGGAGACTCTTTGCAGCGGAGAGTGGTTTCTTGTGTGTTCGTGCAGCAGGATGCGTGGGAAGGCAATCGGGACCCGAGTCGCCATGAGCACACGGAAGGAAAATGTGGTCCAACGGACCGTGGCCATGATGGCAGCATTCTCAATCGGACTGAACTTGGAATTGTAGGAGAGGTGGATGAAGTGGCAATGGAACTATGGAGAGAGGAACACTGAAATAAAATGCAGGGGATGACTGCCCAGGGAACCAACAAGCCCATGTCGGAAGAAGGACGTCCACGGTGATGTCTCTGGGCTTTCTGGTTTTGACCATCAGGCTGGATGTGCTGCCCCTATTTTCTGCTGTTGGTTTCCTTTCCCTGAGCTTTTCCTTCTGCGCCCAGTGTGTCTTTGGAGATGCATTTCCTGTCCGAATACCAAATGGTTCGCTGTCCTTTATTAATGGTTCCACGTGATCCATATTTGGTTCTGCATGTGCGTGTGCATGAGAGAGAGAGAGACAAGGAAAGTGAGAGAGAAGGGGAGGGAGCAGTTTTTATTGGCAAGATGCTTCCCTGAGCTCCCCATAGAGCCAGCAGGCAGAGGGGATGGCCTGGGGAATGCATGGGAAGGAGGGGGTGGGGGTGGGGTAGGGGCATGGGGAGGGGCGGTGGGCTGTGTGGGTGGCTACATCCAGTCTTCATCATCTGAGGTGTCCCTGCTGCTGCTGTGGATGCCCTGGTCCAAGTGGTGAACTGCTGGCCTGGGCGCGCCTGCCCAGGACGAGGAGAGCAGCATGCGGAGAGGCGCTTTGCGCGCGCCCTGTTTGCGGAGGTGCGGATAGCTCCGGTGGAATTCTGCGATCTCCTGGCTTGTGAGGGGAAGGTAGTTGTGATCCTCTTGGGCAGGTTCTTGCCAGCCCATGGCTTTGAGCAGTCGCTGCTCGGCTTCAGGAGAGAAGAGGGGAGCCACCCGTGGCTTGTGGGCAGGGCTGGCAGGTCTCCTGGGCAGGCTTGGAGGCTGAGTGTTGAGCAGAGGTAGGGAGGGATGGCGGTGTGCGCACTGTGCTGCCCGTGGAGGGTCCTCCCGCTGGCGATGTGGACGTGTCCAGGGCGGCTCCTTCCCTCTGGCTGGTCGCTGGGGCTTGGGGGTCATCCGGGAGGGGCTGTTGCCCAGGCAGGAGCTGACGCTGAAAGCTGTGCTCTGGGGCCGCACCACCACCTGGGCCTGAGACCCGGTGCCCATGGAGCCCCAGTGGCGCCTGTCCGCTTGGCCAGGGGCCCATTGGGCACAGGCAGGCTCCACCTGGGCAGCTTGGCTGCTGCGCGGCCTCTCCAGGGAAGGTGTGCATCCTGAGAGCCTTCTCTGCTGCTGCTGCTGCTTCTGCTGCTTCTGCTGCTGCTGTTGCTGCCTCTGCTGCTGCTGCTGCTGCCTCTGCTGCTGCTGCTTCTGCTGCTTCTGCTGCTTCTGCTTCTTCTGCTTCTGCTGCTGCTGTTGCTGCCTCTGCTGCTGCTGCTGCTGCCTCTGCTGCTGCTGCTGCTGCTGCTTGTGCCTGTGTCGCCCTGGTGTGCTAGGCTCTGTCTGGGAGCCAGCGTCTGCACTGAAGGGGGCGCGGAATTGCACCTCCTGCGCTTCCTCCTGCCCTTGCCTCTTCGGAGTACGTCTCCACTCTCCAGGGAACACCGGCCTGTGCCCACGCGTGTCCTTCGCCGAGCTGAGCCTCTGGCGCTGCCTCCGCCATGCCCAGTGGCCTCCTCGCGGGTCCTCCGTGTTCACACCAAGGCTGCAGTACTGGCCTCTGACCCGCCAGAAGCCAAGGTGGAAATGCTCTGCAGGAGGGCCTTCCATTGCAAGCTCAGCTTCTCTCAGGCCCAGCACAGCTCAGGGCAGGGCAGGGCAGGGCAGGGCAGGGCAGGGCAGGCAGGGTCTTCTGTGCTCAAGTGCACTCTCCCTGGCTCACTCGCTCTCTCTTGCTCTTGCTCCTCCTAGGGGGCTCTGCTGCCAGCAGGAAGATCCACTGGGACTGCCAGAGCTCCCTCTGAACTTTCTGCCTCTATTTATACTGGCTTGGGGACACACCCAAGGGCCACTGCCTTGCTCTCACTGGCTGCTCACAGGACAGCCCCTCAGCCTGCTCCTGGCCCCAGGGCACACTTCCTGGCCACCCTTCTGGGAGGGGTCCCTTTGACATGCAAATGGGGCTTGTCTGTGAGAAGATCCACCTGGCCTGGGTCCTTCCCTGTCCTCCAACCCAACCAAGGCCATCTCCTCCTCCCCAGAAGCCAGGATGGGGAGTGGATTAGCGTCCCCGGACAACGCCCTGCCCTTTGGAAGCCTAAGCTGGGAAACCCACCAAGAAAACCCAAGAGATCAGGACATCTCTCTCCCTCCCAAGTCAGGAACAGACCTAGAGGAGACTATGGGCAGTATCCCAGCAAACCAGAGAAATGCCCTTCCCCCGGTGCACAGCAAGCTGCATGGAAATCTAGAAGAAGAAGTCACACCCAATGTGCCTGAAGACTAGGAGGAGGGGGCCCAACAGCAGCAGCAAGAGGAGTTGCAGGAGGAGGAGGATGAAGAGGAGGAGGAGGAGCAGGGGGAGGTGTTGGAGGAGGAGGAGCAGTTGGAGGAGGAGGAGGAGCAGGGGGAGGAGGAAGAGTAGAAGAAGAAGAAGAAGAAGCACAGAAAGAGAGAAGGAGGGACCTAGAGCTGGTGGCGATGTTGGGGGGAAGATTTGGGAGAGGATGCCAACAGTGTCTGTGAAACCCCAAGAGTATCATCAGCTGCACTGACGTGACCCCCGGAGACTCTTTGCAGCGGAGAGTGGTTTCTTGTGTGTTCGTGCAGCAGGATGCGTGGGAAGGCAATCGGGACCCGAGTCGCCATGAGCACACGGAAGGAAAATGTGGTCCAACGGACCGTGGCCATGATGGCAGCATTCTCAATCGGACTGAACTTGGAATTGTAGGAGAGGTGGATGAAGTGGCAATGGAACTATGGAGAGAGGAACACTGAAATAAAATGCAGGGGATGACTGCCCAGGGAACCAACAAGCCCATGTCGGAAGAAGGACGTCCACGGTGATGTCTCTGGGCTTTCTGGTTTTGACCATCAGGCTGGATGTGCTGCCCCTATTTTCTGCTGTTGGTTTCCTTTCCCTGAGCTTTTCCTTCTGCGCCCAGTGTGTCTTTGGAGATGCATTTCCTGTCCGAATACCAAATGGTTCGCTGTCCTTTATTAATGGTTCCACGTGATCCATATTTGGTTCTGCATGTGCGTGTGCATGAGAGAGAGAGAGACAAGGAGAGTGAGAGAGAAGGGGAGGGAGCAGTTTTTATTGGCAAGATGCTTCCCTGAGCTCCCCATAGAGCCAGCAGGCAGAGGGGATGGCCTGGGGAATGCATGGGAAGGAGGGGGTGGGGGTGGGGTAGGGGCATGGGGAGGGGCGGTGGGCTGTGTGGGTGGCTACATCCAGTCTTCATCATCTGAGGTGTCCCTGCTGCTGCTGTGGGTGCCCTGGTCCAAGTGGTGAACTGCTGGCCGGGGCGCGCCTGCCCAGGACGAGGAGAGCAGCGTGCGGAGAGGCGCTTTGCGCGCGCCCTGTTTGCGGAGGTGCGGATAGCTCCGGTGGAATTCTGCGATCTCCTGGCTTGTGAGGGGAAGGTAGTTGTGATCCTCTTGGGCAGGTTCTTGCCAGCCCATGGCTTTGAGCAGTCGCTGCTCGGCTTCAGGAGAGAAGAGGGGAGCCACCCGTGGCTTGTGGGCAGGGCTGGCAGGTCTCCTGGGCAGGCTTGGAGGCTGAGTGTTGAGCAGAGGTAGGGAGGGATGGCGGTGTGCGCACTGTGCTGCCCGTGGAGGGTCCTCCCGCTGGCGATGTGGACGTGTCCAGGGCGGCTCCTTCCCTCTGGCTGGTCGCTGGGGCTTGGGGGTCATCCGGGAGGGGCTGTTGCCCAGGCAGGAGCTGACGCTGAAAGCTGTGCTCTGGGGCCGCACCACCACCTGGGCCTGAGACCCGGTGCCCATGGAGCCCCAGTGGCGCCTGTCCGCTTGGCCAGGGGCCCATTGGGCACAGGCAGGCTCCACCTGGGCAGCTTGGCTGCTGCGCGGCCTCTCCAGGGAAGGTGTGCATCCTGAGAGCCTTCTCTGCTGCTGCTGCTGCTTCTGCTGCTTCTGCTGCTGCTGTTGCTGCCTCTGCTGCTGCTGCTGCTGCCTCTGCTGCTGCTGCTTCTGCTGCTTCTGCTGCTTCTGCTTCTTCTGCTTCTGCTGCTGCTGTTGCTGCCTCTGCTGCTGCTGCTGCTGCCTCTGCTGCTGCTGCTGCTGCTGCTGCTTGTGCCTGTGTCGCCCTGGTGTGCTAGGCTCTGTCTGGGAGCCAGCGTCTGCACTGAAGGGGGCGCGGAATTGCACCTCCTGCGCTTCCTCCTGCCCTTGCCTCTTCGGAGTACGTCTCCACTCTCCAGGGAACACCGGCCTGTGCCCACGCGTGTCCTTCGCCGAGCTGAGCCTCTGGCGCTGCCTCCGCCATGCCCAGTGGCCTCCTCGCGGGTCCTCCGTGTTCACACCAAGGCTGCAGTACTGGCCTCTGACCCGCCAGAAGCCAAGGTGGAAATGCTCTGCAGGAGGGCCTTCCATTGCAAGCTCAGCTTCTCTCAGGCCCAGCACAGCTCAGGGCAGGGCAGGGCAGGGCAGGGCAGGGCAGGGCAGGCAGGGTCTTCTGTGCTCAAGTGCGCTCTCCCTGGCTCACTCGCTCTCTCTTGCTCTTGCTCTTCCTAGGGGGCTCTGCTGCCAGCAGGAAGATCCACTGGGACTGCCAGAGCTCCCTCTGAACTTTCTGCCTCTATTTATACTGGCTTGGGGACACACCCAAGGGCCACTGCCTTGCTCTCACTGGCTGCTCACAGGACAGCCCCTCAGCCTGCTCCTGGCCCCAGGGCACACTTCCTGGCCACCCTTCTGGGAGGGGTCCCTTTGACATGCAAATGGGGCTTGTCTGTGAGAAGATCCACCTGGCCTGGGTCCTTCCCTGTCCTCCAACCCAACCAAGGCCATCTCCTCCTCCCCAGAAGCCAGGATGGGGAGTGGATTAGCGTCCCTGGACAACGCCCTGCCCTTTGGAAGCCTAAGCTGGGAAACCCACCAAGAAAACCCAAGAGATCAGGACATCTCTCTCCCTCCCAAGTCAGGAACAGACCTAGAGGAGACTATGGGCAGTATCCCAGCAAACCAGAGAAATGCCCTTCCCCCGGTGCACAGCAAGCTGCATGGAAATCTAGAAGAAGAAGTCACACCCAATGTGCCTGAAGACTAGGAGGAGGGGGCCCAACAGCAGCAGCAAGAGGAGTTGCAGGAGGAGGAGGATGAAGAGGAGGAGGAGGAGCAGGGGGAGGTGTTGGAGGAGGAGGAGCAGTTGGAGGAGGAGGAGGAGCAGGGGGAGGAGGAAGAGAAGAAGAAGAAGCACAGAAAGAGAGAAGGAGGGACCTAGAGCTGGTGGCGATGTTGGGGGGAAGATTTGGGAGAGGATGCCAACAGTGTCTGTGAAACCCCAAGAGTATCATCAGCTGCACTGACGTGACCCCCGGAGACTCTTTGCAGCGGAGAGTGGTTTCTTGTGTGTTCGTGCAGCAGGATGCGTGGGAAGGCAATCGGGACCCGAGTCGCCATGAGCACACGGAAGGAAAATGTGGTCCAACGGACCGTGGCCATGATGGCAGCATTCTCAATCGGACTGAACTTGGAATTGTAGGAGAGGTGGATGAAGTGGCAATGGAACTATGGAGAGAGGAACACTGAAATAAAATGCAGGGGATGACTGCCCAGGGAACCAACAAGCCCATGTCGGAAGAAGGACGTCCACGGTGATGTCTCTGGGCTTTCTGGTTTTGACCATCAGGCTGGATGTGCTGCCCCTATTTTCTGCTGTTGGTTTCCTTTCCCTGAGCTTTTCCTTCTGCGCCCAGTGTGTCTTTGGAGATGCATTTCCTGTCTGAATACCAAATGGTTCGCTGTCCTTTATTAATGGTTCCACGTGATCCATATTTGGTTCTGCATGTGCGTGTGCATGAGAGAGAGAGAGACAAGGAGAGTGAGAGAGAAGGGGAGGGAGCAGTTTTTATTGGCAAGATGCTTCCCTGAGCTCCCCATAGAGCCAGCAGGCAGAGGGGATGGCCTGGGGAATGCATGGGAAGGAGGGGGTGGGGGTGGGGTAGGGGCATGGGGAGGGGCGGTGGGCTGTGTGGGTGGCTACATCCAGTCTTCATCATCTGAGGTGTCCCTGCTGCTGCTGTGGATGCCCTGGTCCAAGTGGTGAACTGCTGGCCGGGGCGCGCCTGCCCAGGACGAGGAGAGCAGCGTGCGGAGAGGCGCTTTGCGCGCGCCCTGTTTGCGGAGGTGCGGATAGCTCCGGTGGAATTCTGCGATCTCCTGGCTTGTGAGGGGAAGGTAGTTGTGATCCTCTTGGGCAGGTTCTTGCCAGCCCATGGCTTTGAGCAGTCGCTGCTCGGCTTCAGGAGAGAAGAGGGGAGCCACCCGTGGCTTGTGGGCAGGGCTGGCAGGTCTCCTGGGCAGGCTTGGAGGCTGAGTGTTGAGCAGAGGTAGGGAGGGATGGCGGTGTGCGCACTGTGCTGCCCGTGGAGGGTCCTCCCGCTGGCGATGTGGACGTGTCCAGGGCGGCTCCTTCCCTCTGGCTGGTCGCTGGGGCTTGGGGGTCATCCGGGAGGGGCTGTTGCCCAGGCAGGAGCTGACGCTGAAAGCTGTGCTCTGGGGCCGCACCACCACCTGGGCCTGAGACCCGGTGCCCATGGAGCCCCAGTGGCGCCTGTCCGCTTGGCCAGGGGCCCATTGGGCACAGGCAGGCTCCACCTGGGCAGCTTGGCTGCTGCGCGGCCTCTCCAGGGAAGGTGTGCATCCTGAGAGCCTTCTCTGCTGCTGCTGCTGCTTCTGCTGCTTCTGCTGCTGCTGTTGCTGCCTCTGCTGCTGCTGCTGCTGCCTCTGCTGCTGCTGCTTCTGCTGCTTCTGCTGCTTCTGCTTCTTCTGCTTCTGCTGCTGCTGTTGCTGCCTCTGCTGCTGCTGCCGCTGCCTCTGCTGCTGCTGCTGCTGCTGCTTGTGCCTGTGTCGCCCTGGTGTGCTAGGCTCTGTCTGGGAGCCAGCGTCTGCACTGAAGGGGGCGCGGAATTGCACCTCCTGCGCTTCCTCCTGCCCTTGCCTCTTCGGAGTACGTCTCCACTCTCCAGGGAACACCGGCCTGTGCCCACGCGTGTCCTTCGCCGAGCTGAGCCTCTGGCGCTGCCTCCGCCATGCCCAGTGGCCTCCTCGCGGGTCCTCCGTGTTCACACCAAGGCTGCAGTACTGGCCTCTGACCCGCCAGAAGCCAAGGTGGAAATGCTCTGCAGGAGGGCCTTCCATTGCAAGCTCAGCTTCTCTCAGGCCCAGCACAGCTCAGGGCAGGGCAGGGCAGGGCAGGGCAGGGCAGGGCAGGCAGGGTCTTCTGTGCTCAAGTGCGCTCTCCCTGGCTCACTCGCTCTCTCTTGCTCTTGCTCTTCCTAGGGGGCTCTGCTGCCAGCAGGAAGATCCACTGGGACTGCCAGAGCTCCCTCTGAACTTTCTGCCTCTATTTATACTGGCTTGGGGACACACCCAAGGGCCACTGCCTTGCTCTCACTGGCTGCTCACAGGACAGCCCCTCAGCCTGCTCCTGGCCCCAGGGCACACTTCCTGGCCACCCTTCTGGGAGGGGTCCCTTTGACATGCAAATGGGGCTTGTCTGTGAGAAGATCCACCTGGCCTGGGTCCTTCCCTGTCCTCCAACCCAACCAAGGCCATCTACTCCTCCCCAGAAGCCAGGACGGGGAGTGGATTAGCGTCCCCGGACAACGCCCTGCCCTTTGGAAGCCTAAGCTGGGAAACCCACCAAGAAAACCCAAGAGATCAGGACATCTCTCTCCCTCCCAAGTCAGGAACAGACCTAGAGGAGACTATGGGCAGTATCCCAGCAAACCAGAGAAATGCCCTTCCCCCGGTGCACAGCAAGCTGCATGGAAATCTAGAAGAAGAAGTCACACCCAATGTGCCTGAAGACTAGGAGGAGGGGGCCCAACAGCAGCAGCAAGAGGAGTTGCAGGAGGAGGAGGATGAAGAGGAGGAGGAGGAGCAGGGGGAGGTGTTGGAGGAGGAGGAGCAGTTGGAGGAGGAGGAGGAGCAGGGGGAGGAGGAAGAGAAGAAGAAGAAGCACAGAAAGAGAGAAGGAGGGACCTAGAGCTGGTGGCGATGTTGGGGGGAAGATTTGGGAGAGGATGCCAACAGTGTCTGTGAAACCCCAAGAGTATCATCAGCTGCACTGACGTGACCCCCGGAGACTCTTTGCAGCGGAGAGTGGTTTCTTGTGTGTTCGTGCAGCAGGATGCGTGGGAAGGCAATCGGGACCCGAGTCGCCATGAGCACACGGAAGGAAAATGTGGTCCAACGGACCGTGGCCATGATGGCAGCATTCTCAATCGGACTGAACTTGGAATTGTAGGAGAGGTGGATGAAGTGGCAATGGAACTATGGAGAGAGGAACACTGAAATAAAATGCAGGGGATGACTGCCCAGGGAACCAACAAGCCCATGTCGGAAGAAGGACGTCCACGGTGATGTCTCTGGGCTTTCTGGTTTTGACCATCAGGCTGGATGTGCTGCCCCTATTTTCTGCTGTTGGTTTCCTTTCCCTGAGCTTTTCCTTCTGCGCCCAGTGTGTCTTTGGAGATGCATTTCCTGTCCGAATACCAAATGGTTCGCTGTCCTTTATTAATGGTTCCACGTGATCCATATTTGGTTCTGCATGTGCGTGTGCATGAGAGAGAGAGAGACAAGGAAAGTGAGAGAGAAGGGGAGGGAGCAGTTTTTATTGGCAAGATGCTTCCCTGAGCTCCCCATAGAGCCAGCAGGCAGAGGGGATGGCCTGGGGAATGCATGGGAAGGAGGGGGTGGGGGTGGGGTAGGGGCATGGGGAGGGGCGGTGGGCTGTGTGGGTGGCTACATCCAGTCTTCATCATCTGAGGTGTCCCTGCTGCTGCTGTGGGTGCCCTGGTCCAAGTGGTGAACTGCTGGCCGGGGCGCGCCTGCCCAGGACGAGGAGAGCAGCGTGCGGAGAGGCGCTTTGCGCGCGCCCTGTTTGCGGAGGTGCGGATAGCTCCGGTGGAATTCTGCGATCTCCTGGCTTGTGAGGGGAAGGTAGTTGTGATCCTCTTGGGCAGGTTCTTGCCAGCCCATGGCTTTGAGCAGTCGCTGCTCGGCTTCAGGAGAGAAGAGGGGAGCCACCCGTGGCTTGTGGGCAGGGCTGGCAGGTCTCCTGGGCAGGCTTGGAGGCTGAGTGTTGAGCAGAGGTAGGGAGGGATGGCGGTGTGCGCACTGTGCTGCCCGTGGAGGGTCCTCCCGCTGGCGATGTGGACGTGTCCAGGGCGGCTCCTTCCCTCTGGCTGGTCGCTGGGGCTTGGGGGTCATCCGGGAGGGGCTGTTGCCCAGGCAGGAGCTGACGCTGAAAGCTGTGCTCTGGGGCCGCACCACCACCTGGGCCTGAGACCCGGTGCCCATGGAGCCCCAGTGGCGCCTGTCCGCTTGGCCAGGGGCCCATTGGGCACAGGCAGGCTCCACCTGGGCAGCTTGGCTGCTGCGCGGCCTCTCCAGGGAAGGTGTGCATCCTGAGAGCCTTCTCTGCTGCTGCTGCTGCTTCTGCTGCTTCTGCTGCTTCTGCTGCTGCTGTTGCTGCCTCTGCTGCTGCTGCTGCTGCCTCTGCTGCTGCTGCTTCTGCTGCTTCTGCTGCTTCTGCTTCTTCTGCTTCTGCTGCTGCTGTTGCTGCCTCTGCTGCTGCTGCTGCTGCCTCTGCTGCTGCTGCTGCTGCTGCTTGTGCCTGTGTCGCCCTGGTGTGCTAGGCTCTGTCTGGGAGCCAGCGTCTGCACTGAAGGGGGCGCGGAATTGCACCTCCTGCGCTTCCTCCTGCCCTTGCCTCTTCGGAGTACGTCTCCACTCTCCAGGGAACACCGGCCTGTGCCCACGCGTGTCCTTCGCCGAGCTGAGCCTCTGGCGCTGCCTCCGCCATGCCCAGTGGCCTCCTCGCGGGTCCTCCGTGTTCACACCAAGGCTGCAGTACTGGCCTCTGACCCGCCAGAAGCCAAGGTGGAAATGCTCTGCAGGAGGGCCTTCCATTGCAAGCTCAGCTTCTCTCAGGCCCAGCACAGCTCAGGGCAGGGCAGGGCAGGGCAGGGCAGGGCAGGGCAGGCAGGGTCTTCTGTGCTCAAGTGCGCTCTCCCTGGCTCACTCGCTCTCTCTTGCTCTTGCTCTTCCTAGGGGGCTCTGCTGCCAGCAGGAAGATCCACTGGGACTGCCAGAGCTCCCTCTGAACTTTCTGCCTCTATTTATACTGGCTTGGGGACACACCCAAGGGCCACTGCCTTGCTCTCACTGGCTGCTCACAGGACAGCCCCTCAGCCTGCTCCTGGCCCCAGGGCACACTTCCTGGCCACCCTTCTGGGAGGGGTCCCTTTGACATGCAAATGGGGCTTGTCTGTGAGAAGATCCACCTGGCCTGGGTCCTTCCCTGTCCTCCAACCCAACCAAGGCCATCTACTCCTCCCCAGAAGCCAGGACGGGGAGTGGATTAGCGTCCCCGGACAACGCCCTGCCCTTTGGAAGCCTAAGCTGGGAAACCCACCAAGAAAACCCAAGAGATCAGGACATCTCTCTCCCTCCCAAGTCAGGAACAGACCTAGAGGAGACTATGGGCAGTATCCCAGCAAACCAGAGAAATGCCCTTCCCCCGGTGCACAGCAAGCTGCATGGAAATCTAGAAGAAGAAGTCACACCCAATGTGCCTGAAGACTAGGAGGAGGGGGCCCAACAGCAGCAGCAAGAGGAGTTGCAGGAGGAGGAGGATGAAGAGGAGGAGGAGGAGCAGGGGGAGGTGTTGGAGGAGGAGGAGCAGTTGGAGGAGGAGGAGGAGCAGGGGGAGGAGGAAGAGAAGAAGAAGAAGCACAGAAAGAGAGAAGGAGGGACCTAGAGCTGGTGGCGATGTTGGGGGGAAGATTTGGGAGAGGATGCCAACAGTGTCTGTGAAACCCCAAGAGTATCATCAGCTGCACTGACGTGACCCCCGGAGACTCTTTGCAGCGGAGAGTGGTTTCTTGTGTGTTCGTGCAGCAGGATGCGTGGGAAGGCAATCGGGACCCGAGTCGCCATGAGCACACGGAAGGAAAATGTGGTCCAACGGACCGTGGCCATGATGGCAGCATTCTCAATCGGACTGAACTTGGAATTGTAGGAGAGGTGGATGAAGTGGCAATGGAACTATGGAGAGAGGAACACTGAAATAAAATGCAGGGGATGACTGCCCAGGGAACCAACAAGCCCATGTCGGAAGAAGGACGTCCACGGTGATGTCTCTGGGCTTTCTGGTTTTGACCATCAGGCTGGATGTGCTGCCCCTATTTTCTGCTGTTGGTTTCCTTTCCCTGAGCTTTTCCTTCTGCGCCCAGTGTGTCTTTGGAGATGCATTTCCTGTCCGAATACCAAATGGTTCGCTGTCCTTTATTAATGGTTCCACGTGATCCATATTTGGTTCTGCATGTGCGTGTGCATGAGAGAGAGAGAGACAAGGAGAGTGAGAGAGAAGGGGAGGGAGCAGTTTTTATTGGCAAGATGCTTCCCTGAGCTCCCCATAGAGCCAGCAGGCAGAGGGGATGGCCTGGGGAATGCATGGGAAGGAGGGGGTGGGGGTGGGGTAGGGGCATGGGGAGGGGCGGTGGGCTGTGTGGGTGGCTACATCCAGTCTTCATCATCTGAGGTGTCCCTGCTGCTGCTGTGGGTGCCCTGGTCCAAGTGGTGAACTGCTGGCCGGGGCGCGCCTGCCCAGGACGAGGAGAGCAGCGTGCGGAGAGGCGCTTTGCGCGCGCCCTGTTTGCGGAGGTGCGGATAGCTCCGGTGGAATTCTGCGATCTCCTGGCTTGTGAGGGGAAGGTAGTTGTGATCCTCTTGGGCAGGTTCTTGCCAGCCCATGGCTTTGAGCAGTCGCTGCTCGGCTTCAGGAGAGAAGAGGGGAGCCACCCGTGGCTTGTGGGCAGGGCTGGCAGGTCTCCTGGGCAGGCTTGGAGGCTGAGTGTTGAGCAGAGGTAGGGAGGGATGGCGGTGTGCGCACTGTGCTGCCCGTGGAGGGTCCTCCCGCTGGCGATGTGGACGTGTCCAGGGCGGCTCCTTCCCTCTGGCTGGTCGCTGGGGCTTGGGGGTCATCCGGGAGGGGCTGTTGCCCAGGCAGGAGCTGACGCTGAAAGCTGTGCTCTGGGGCCGCACCACCACCTGGGCCTGAGACCCGGTGCCCATGGAGCCCCAGTGGCGCCTGTCCGCTTGGCCAGGGGCCCATTGGGCACAGGCAGGCTCCACCTGGGCAGCTTGGCTGCTGCGCGGCCTCTCCAGGGAAGGTGTGCATCCTGAGAGCCTTCTCTGCTGCTGCTGCTGCTTCTGCTGCTTCTGCTGCTTCTGCTGCTGCTGTTGCTGCCTCTGCTGCTGCTGCTGCTGCCTCTGCTGCTGCTGCTTCTGCTGCTTCTGCTGCTTCTGCTTCTTCTGCTTCTGCTGCTGCTGTTGCTGCCTCTGCTGCTGCTGCTGCTGCCTCTGCTGCTGCTGCTGCTGCTGCTTGTGCCTGTGTCGCCCTGGTGTGCTAGGCTCTGTCTGGGAGCCAGCGTCTGCACTGAAGGGGGCGCGGAATTGCACCTCCTGCGCTTCCTCCTGCCCTTGCCTCTTCGGAGTACGTCTCCACTCTCCAGGGAACACCGGCCTGTGCCCACGCGTGTCCTTCGCCGAGCTGAGCCTCTGGCGCTGCCTCCGCCATGCCCAGTGGCCTCCTCGCGGGTCCTCCGTGTTCACACCAAGGCTGCAGTACTGGCCTCTGACCCGCCAGAAGCCAAGGTGGAAATGCTCTGCAGGAGGGCCTTCCATTGCAAGCTCAGCTTCTCTCAGGCCCAGCACAGCTCAGGGCAGGGCAGGGCAGGGCAGGGCAGGGCAGGGCAGGCAGGGTCTTCTGTGCTCAAGTGCGCTCTCCCTGGCTCACTCGCTCTCTCTTGCTCTTGCTCTTCCTAGGGGGCTCTGCTGCCAGCAGGAAGATCCACTGGGACTGCCAGAGCTCCCTCTGAACTTTCTGCCTCTATTTATACTGGCTTGGGGACACACCCAAGGGCCACTGCCTTGCTCTCACTGGCTGCTCACAGGACAGCCCCTCAGCCTGCTCCTGGCCCCAGGGCACACTTCCTGGCCACCCTTCTGGGAGGGGTCCCTTTGACATGCAAATGGGGCTTGTCTGTGAGAAGATCCACCTGGCCTGGGTCCTTCCCTGTCCTCCAACCCAACCAAGGCCATCTCCTCCTCCCCAGAAGCCAGGATGGGGAGTGGATTAGCGTCCCTGGACAAAGCCCTGCCCTTTGGAAGCCTAAGCTGGGAAACCCACCAAGAAAACCCAAGAGATCAGGACATCTCTCTCCCTCCCAAGTCAGGAACAGACCTAGAGGAGACTATGGGCAGTATCCCAGCAAACCAGAGAAATGCCCTTCCCCCGGTGCACAGCAAGCTGCATGGAAATCTAGAAGAAGAAGTCACACCCAATGTGCCTGAAGACTAGGAGGAGGGGGCCCAACAGCAGCAGCAAGAGGAGTTGCAGGAGGAGGAGGATGAAGAGGAGGAGGAGGAGCAGGGGGAGGTGTTGGAGGAGGAGGAGCAGTTGGAGGAGGAGGAGGAGCAGGGGGAGGAGGAAGAGAAGAAGAAGAAGAAGAAGAAGAAGCACAGAAAGAGAGAAGGAGGGACCTAGAGCTGGTGGCGATGTTGGGGGGAAGATTTGGGAGAGGATGCCAACAGTGTCTGTGAAACCCCAAGAGTATCATCAGCTGCACTGACGTGACCCCCGGAGACTCTTTGCAGCGGAGAGTGGTTTCTTGTGTGTTCGTGCAGCAGGATGCGTGGGAAGGCAATCGGGACCCGAGTCGCCATGAGCACACGGAAGGAAAATGTGGTCCAACGGACCGTGGCCATGATGGCAGCATTCTCAATCGGACTGAACTTGGAATTGTAGGAGAGGTGGATGAAGTGGCAATGGAACTATGGAGAGAGGAACACTGAAATAAAATGCAGGGGATGACTGCCCAGGGAACCAACAAGCCCATGTCGGAAGAAGGACGTCCACGGTGATGTCTCTGGGCTTTCTGGTTTTGACCATCAGGCTGGATGTGCTGCCCCTATTTTCTGCTGTTGGTTTCCTTTCCCTGAGCTTTTCCTTCTGCGCCCAGTGTGTCTTTGGAGATGCATTTCCTGTCCGAATACCAAATGGTTCGCTGTCCTTTATTAATGGTTCCACGTGATCCATATTTGGTTCTGCATGTGCGTGTGCATGAGAGAGAGAGAGACAAGGAGAGTGAGAGAGAAGGGGAGGGAGCAGTTTTTATTGGCAAGATGCTTCCCTGAGCTCCCCATAGAGCCAGCAGGCAGAGGGGATGGCCTGGGGAATGCATGGGAAGGAGGGGGTGGGGGTGGGGTAGGGGCATGGGGAGGGGCGGTGGGCTGTGTGGGTGGCTACATCCAGTCTTCATCATCTGAGGTGTCCCTGCTGCTGCTGTGGGTGCCCTGGTCCAAGTGGTGAACTGCTGGCCGGGGCGCGCCTGCCCAGGACGAGGAGAGCAGCGTGCGGAGAGGCGCTTTGCGCGCGCCCTGTTTGCGGAGGTGCGGATAGCTCCGGTGGAATTCTGCGATCTCCTGGCTTGTGAGGGGAAGGTAGTTGTGATCCTCTTGGGCAGGTTCTTGCCAGCCCATGGCTTTGAGCAGTCGCTGCTCGGCTTCAGGAGAGAAGAGGGGAGCCACCCGTGGCTTGTGGGCAGGGCTGGCAGGTCTCCTGGGCAGGCTTGGAGGCTGAGTGTTGAGCAGAGGTAGGGAGGGATGGCGGTGTGCGCACTGTGCTGCCCGTGGAGGGTCCTCCCGCTGGCGATGTGGACGTGTCCAGGGCGGCTCCTTCCCTCTGGCTGGTCGCTGGGGCTTGGGGGTCATCCGGGAGGGGCTGTTGCCCAGGCAGGAGCTGACGCTGAAAGCTGTGCTCTGGGGCCGCACCACCACCTGGGCCTGAGACCCGGTGCCCATGGAGCCCCAGTGGCGCCTGTCCGCTTGGCCAGGGGCCCATTGGGCACAGGCAGGCTCCACCTGGGCAGCTTGGCTGCTGCGCGGCCTCTCCAGGGAAGGTGTGCATCCTGAGAGCCTTCTCTGCTGCTGCTGCTGCTTCTGCTGCTTCTGCTGCTGCTGTTGCTGCCTCTGCTGCTGCTGCTGCTGCCTCTGCTGCTGCTGCTTCTGCTGCTTCTGCTGCTTCTGCTTCTTCTGCTTCTGCTGCTGCTGTTGCTGCCTCTGCTGCTGCTGCCGCTGCCTCTGCTGCTGCTGCTGCTGCTGCTTGTGCCTGTGTCGCCCTGGTGTGCTAGGCTCTGTCTGGGAGCCAGCGTCTGCACTGAAGGGGGCGCGGAATTGCACCTCCTGCGCTTCCTCCTGCCCTTGCCTCTTCGGAGTACGTCTCCACTCTCCAGGGAACACCGGCCTGTGCCCACGCGTGTCCTTCGCCGAGCTGAGCCTCTGGCGCTGCCTCCGCCATGCCCAGTGGCCTCCTCGCGGGTCCTCCGTGTTCACACCAAGGCTGCAGTACTGGCCTCTGACCCGCCAGAAGCCAAGGTGGAAATGCTCTGCAGGAGGGCCTTCCATTGCAAGCTCAGCTTCTCTCAGGCCCAGCACAGCTCAGGGCAGGGCAGGGCAGGGCAGGGCAGGGCAGGGCAGGCAGGGTCTTCTGTGCTCAAGTGCGCTCTCCCTGGCTCACTCGCTCTCTCTTGCTCTTGCTCTTCCTAGGGGGCTCTGCTGCCAGCAGGAAGATCCACTGGGACTGCCAGAGCTCCCTCTGAACTTTCTGCCTCTATTTATACTGGCTTGGGGACACACCCAAGGGCCACTGCCTTGCTCTCACTGGCTGCTCACAGGACAGCCCCTCAGCCTGCTCCTGGCCCCAGGGCACACTTCCTGGCCACCCTTCTGGGAGGGGTCCCTTTGACATGCAAATGGGGCTTGTCTGTGAGAAGATCCACCTGGCCTGGGTCCTTCCCTGTCCTCCAACCCAACCAAGGCCATCTCCTCCTCCCCAGAAGCCAGGATGGGGAGTGGATTAGCGTCCCTGGACAACGCCCTGCCCTTTGGAAGCCTAAGCTGGGAAACCCACCAAGAAAACCCAAGAGATCAGGACATCTCTCTCCCTCCCAAGTCAGGAACAGACCTAGAGGAGACTATGGGCAGTATCCCAGCAAACCAGAGAAATGCCCTTCCCCCGGTGCACAGCAAGCTGCATGGAAATCTAGAAGAAGAAGTCACACCCAATGTGCCTGAAGACTAGGAGGAGGGGGCCCAACAGCAGCAGCAAGAGGAGTTGCAGGAGGAGGAGGATGAAGAGGAGGAGGAGGAGCAGGGGGAGGTGTTGGAGGAGGAGGAGCAGTTGGAGGAGGAGGAGGAGCAGGGGGAGGAGGAAGAGAAGAAGAAGAAGCACAGAAAGAGAGAAGGAGGGACCTAGAGCTGGTGGCGATGTTGGGGGGAAGATTTGGGAGAGGATGCCAACAGTGTCTGTGAAACCCCAAGAGTATCATCAGCTGCACTGACGTGACCCCCGGAGACTCTTTGCAGCGGAGAGTGGTTTCTTGTGTGTTCGTGCAGCAGGATGCGTGGGAAGGCAATCGGGACCCGAGTCGCCATGAGCACACGGAAGGAAAATGTGGTCCAACGGACCGTGGCCATGATGGCAGCATTCTCAATCGGACTGAACTTGGAATTGTAGGAGAGGTGGATGAAGTGGCAATGGAACTATGGAGAGAGGAACACTGAAATAAAATGCAGGGGATGACTGCCCAGGGAACCAACAAGCCCATGTCGGAAGAAGGACGTCCACGGTGATGTCTCTGGGCTTTCTGGTTTTGACCATCAGGCTGGATGTGCTGCCCCTATTTTCTGCTGTTGGTTTCCTTTCCCTGAGCTTTTCCTTCTGCGCCCAGTGTGTCTTTGGAGATGCATTTCCTGTCCGAATACCAAATGGTTCGCTGTCCTTTATTAATGGTTCCACGTGATCCATATTTGGTTCTGCATGTGCGTGTGCATGAGAGAGAGAGAGACAAGGAGAGTGAGAGAGAAGGGGAGGGAGCAGTTTTTATTGGCAAGATGCTTCCCTGAGCTCCCCATAGAGCCAGCAGGCAGAGGGGATGGCCTGGGGAATGCATGGGAAGGAGGGGGTGGGGGTGGGGTAGGGGCATGGGGAGGGGCGGTGGGCTGTGTGGGTGGCTACATCCAGTCTTCATCATCTGAGGTGTCCCTGCTGCTGCTGTGGATGCCCTGGTCCAAGTGGTGAACTGCTGGCCTGGGCGCGCCTGCCCAGGACGAGGAGAGCAGCGTGCGGAGAGGCGCTTTGCGCGCGCCCTGTTTGCGGAGGTGCGGATAGCTCCGGTGGAATTCTGCGATCTCCTGGCTTGTGAGGGGAAGGTAGTTGTGATCCTCTTGGGCAGGTTCTTGCCAGCCCATGGCTTTGAGCAGTCGCTGCTCGGCTTCAGGAGAGAAGAGGGGAGCCACCCGTGGCTTGTGGGCAGGGCTGGCAGGTCTCCTGGGCAGGCTTGGAGGCTGAGTGTTGAGCAGAGGTAGGGAGGGATGGCGGTGTGCGCACTGTGCTGCCCGTGGAGGGTCCTCCCGCTGGCGATGTGGACGTGTCCAGGGCGGCTCCTTCCCTCTGGCTGGTCGCTGGGGCTTGGGGGTCATCCGGGAGGGGCTGTTGCCCAGGCAGGAGCTGACGCTGAAAGCTGTGCTCTGGGGCCGCACCACCACCTGGGCCTGAGACCCGGTGCCCATGGAGCCCCAGTGGCGCCTGTCCGCTTGGCCAGGGGCCCATTGGGCACAGGCAGGCTCCACCTGGGCAGCTTGGCTGCTGCGCGGCCTCTCCAGGGAAGGTGTGCATCCTGAGAGCCTTCTCTGCTGCTGCTGCTGCTTCTGCTGCTTCTGCTGCTGCTGTTGCTGCCTCTGCTGCTGCTGCTGCTGCCTCTGCTGCTGCTGCTTCTGCTGCTTCTGCTGCTTCTGCTTCTTCTGCTTCTGCTGCTGCTGTTGCTGCCTCTGCTGCTGCTGCCGCTGCCTCTGCTGCTGCTGCTGCTGCTGCTTGTGCCTGTGTCGCCCTGGTGTGCTAGGCTCTGTCTGGGAGCCAGCGTCTGCACTGAAGGGGGCGCGGAATTGCACCTCCTGCGCTTCCTCCTGCCCTTGCCTCTTCGGAGTACGTCTCCACTCTCCAGGGAACACCGGCCTGTGCCCACGCGTGTCCTTCGCCGAGCTGAGCCTCTGGCGCTGCCTCCGCCATGCCCAGTGGCCTCCTCGCGGGTCCTCCGTGTTCACACCAAGGCTGCAGTACTGGCCTCTGACCCGCCAGAAGCCAAGGTGGAAATGCTCTGCAGGAGGGCCTTCCATTGCAAGCTCAGCTTCTCTCAGGCCCAGCACAGCTCAGGGCAGGGCAGGGCAGGGCAGGGCAGGGCAGGGCAGGCAGGGTCTTCTGTGCTCAAGTGCGCTCTCCCTGGCTCACTCGCTCTCTCTTGCTCTTGCTCTTCCTAGGGGGCTCTGCTGCCAGCAGGAAGATCCACTGGGACTGCCAGAGCTCCCTCTGAACTTTCTGCCTCTATTTATACTGGCTTGGGGACACACCCAAGGGCCACTGCCTTGCTCTCACTGGCTGCTCACAGGACAGCCCCTCAGCCTGCTCCTGGCCCCAGGGCACACTTCCTGGCCACCCTTCTGGGAGGGGTCCCTTTGACATGCAAATGGGGCTTGTCTGTGAGAAGATCCACCTGGCCTGGGTCCTTCCCTGTCCTCCAACCCAACCAAGGCCATCTCCTCCTCCCCAGAAGCCAGGATGGGGAGTGGATTAGCGTCCCTGGACAACGCCCTGCCCTTTGGAAGCCTAAGCTGGGAAACCCACCAAGAAAACCCAAGAGATCAGGACATCTCTCTCCCTCCCAAGTCAGGAACAGACCTAGAGGAGACTATGGGCAGTATCCCAGCAAACCAGAGAAATGCCCTTCCCCCGGTGCACAGCAAGCTGCATGGAAATCTAGAAGAAGAAGTCACACCCAATGTGCCTGAAGACTAGGAGGAGGGGGCCCAACAGCAGCAGCAAGAGGAGTTGCAGGAGGAGGAGGATGAAGAGGAGGAGGAGGAGCAGGGGGAGGTGTTGGAGGAGGAGGAGCAGTTGGAGGAGGAGGAGGAGCAGGGGGAGGAGGAAGAGAAGAAGAAGAAGCACAGAAAGAGAGAAGGAGGGACCTAGAGCTGGTGGCGATGTTGGGGGGAAGATTTGGGAGAGGATGCCAACAGTGTCTGTGAAACCCCAAGAGTATCATCAGCTGCACTGACGTGACCCCCGGAGACTCTTTGCAGCGGAGAGTGGTTTCTTGTGTGTTCGTGCAGCAGGATGCGTGGGAAGGCAATCGGGACCCGAGTCGCCATGAGCACACGGAAGGAAAATGTGGTCCAACGGACCGTGGCCATGATGGCAGCATTCTCAATCGGACTGAACTTGGAATTGTAGGAGAGGTGGATGAAGTGGCAATGGAACTATGGAGAGAGGAACACTGAAATAAAATGCAGGGGATGACTGCCCAGGGAACCAACAAGCCCATGTCGGAAGAAGGACGTCCACGGTGATGTCTCTGGGCTTTCTGGTTTTGACCATCAGGCTGGATGTGCTGCCCCTATTTTCTGCTGTTGGTTTCCTTTCCCTGAGCTTTTCCTTCTGCGCCCAGTGTGTCTTTGGAGATGCATTTCCTGTCCGAATACCAAATGGTTCGCTGTCCTTTATTAATGGTTCCACGTGATCCATATTTGGTTCTGCATGTGCGTGTGCATGAGAGAGAGAGAGACAAGGAGAGTGAGAGAGAAGGGGAGGGAGCAGTTTTTATTGGCAAGATGCTTCCCTGAGCTCCCCATAGAGCCAGCAGGCAGAGGGGATGGCCTGGGGAATGCATGGGAAGGAGGGGGTGGGGGTGGGGTAGGGGCATGGGGAGGGGCGGTGGGCTGTGTGGGTGGCTACATCCAGTCTTCATCATCTGAGGTGTCCCTGCTGCTGCTGTGGGTGCCCTGGTCCAAGTGGTGAACTGCTGGCCGGGGCGCGCCTGCCCAGGACGAGGAGAGCAGCATGCGGAGAGGCGCTTTGCGCGCGCCCTGTTTGCGGAGGTGCGGATAGCTCCGGTGGAATTCTGCGATCTCCTGGCTTGTGAGGGGAAGGTAGTTGTGATCCTCTTGGGCAGGTTCTTGCCAGCCCATGGCTTTGAGCAGTCGCTGCTCGGCTTCAGGAGAGAAGAGGGGAGCCACCCGTGGCTTGTGGGCAGGGCTGGCAGGTCTCCTGGGCAGGCTTGGAGGCTGAGTGTTGAGCAGAGGTAGGGAGGGATGGCGGTGTGCGCACTGTGCTGCCCGTGGAGGGTCCTCCCGCTGGCGATGTGGACGTGTCCAGGGCGGCTCCTTCCCTCTGGCTGGTCGCTGGGGCTTGGGGGTCATCCGGGAGGGGCTGTTGCCCAGGCAGGAGCTGACGCTGAAAGCTGTGCTCTGGGGCCGCACCACCACCTGGGCCTGAGACCCGGTGCCCATGGAGCCCCAGTGGCGCCTGTCCGCTTGGCCAGGGGCCCATTGGGCACAGGCAGGCTCCACCTGGGCAGCTTGGCTGCTGCGCGGCCTCTCCAGGGAAGGTGTGCATCCTGAGAGCCTTCTCTGCTGCTGCTGCTGCTTCTGCTGCTTCTGCTGCTGCTGTTGCTGCCTCTGCTGCTGCTGCTGCTGCCTCTGCTGCTGCTGCTTCTGCTGCTTCTGCTGCTTCTGCTTCTTCTGCTTCTGCTGCTGCTGTTGCTGCCTCTGCTGCTGCTGCCGCTGCCTCTGCTGCTGCTGCTGCTGCTGCTTGTGCCTGTGTCGCCCTGGTGTGCTAGGCTCTGTCTGGGAGCCAGCGTCTGCACTGAAGGGGGCGCGGAATTGCACCTCCTGCGCTTCCTCCTGCCCTTGCCTCTTCGGAGTACGTCTCCACTCTCCAGGGAACACCGGCCTGTGCCCACGCGTGTCCTTCGCCGAGCTGAGCCTCTGGCGCTGCCTCCGCCATGCCCAGTGGCCTCCTCGCGGGTCCTCCGTGTTCACACCAAGGCTGCAGTACTGGCCTCTGACCCGCCAGAAGCCAAGGTGGAAATGCTCTGCAGGAGGGCCTTCCATTGCAAGCTCAGCTTCTCTCAGGCCCAGCACAGCTCAGGGCAGGGCAGGGCAGGGCAGGGCAGGGCAGGGCAGGCAGGGTCTTCTGTGCTCAAGTGCGCTCTCCCTGGCTCACTCGCTCTCTCTTGCTCTTGCTCTTCCTAGGGGGCTCTGCTGCCAGCAGGAAGATCCACTGGGACTGCCAGAGCTCCCTCTGAACTTTCTGCCTCTATTTATACTGGCTTGGGGACACACCCAAGGGCCACTGCCTTGCTCTCACTGGCTGCTCACAGGACAGCCCCTCAGCCTGCTCCTGGCCCCAGGGCACACTTCCTGGCCACCCTTCTGGGAGGGGTCCCTTTGACATGCAAATGGGGCTTGTCTGTGAGAAGATCCACCTGGCCTGGGTCCTTCCCTGTCCTCCAACCCAACCAAGGCCATCTCCTCCTCCCCAGAAGCCAGGATGGGGAGTGGATTAGCGTCCCTGGACAACGCCCTGCCCTTTGGAAGCCTAAGCTGGGAAACCCACCAAGAAAACCCAAGAGATCAGGACATCTCTCTCCCTCCCAAGTCAGGAACAGACCTAGAGGAGACTATGGGCAGTATCCCAGCAAACCAGAGAAATGCCCTTCCCCCGGTGCACAGCAAGCTGCATGGAAATCTAGAAGAAGAAGTCACACCCAATGTGCCTGAAGACTAGGAGGAGGGGGCCCAACAGCAGCAGCAAGAGGAGTTGCAGGAGGAGGAGGATGAAGAGGAGGAGGAGGAGCAGGGGGAGGTGTTGGAGGAGGAGGAGCAGTTGGAGGAGGAGGAGGAGCAGGGGGAGGAGGAAGAGAAGAAGAAGAAGCACAGAAAGAGAGAAGGAGGGACCTAGAGCTGGTGGCGATGTTGGGGGGAAGATTTGGGAGAGGATGCCAACAGTGTCTGTGAAACCCCAAGAGTATCATCAGCTGCACTGACGTGACCCCCGGAGACTCTTTGCAGCGGAGAGTGGTTTCTTGTGTGTTCGTGCAGCAGGATGCGTGGGAAGGCAATCGGGACCCGAGTCGCCATGAGCACACGGAAGGAAAATGTGGTCCAACGGACCGTGGCCATGATGGCAGCATTCTCAATCGGACTGAACTTGGAATTGTAGGAGAGGTGGATGAAGTGGCAATGGAACTATGGAGAGAGGAACACTGAAATAAAATGCAGGGGATGACTGCCCAGGGAACCAACAAGCCCATGTCGGAAGAAGGACGTCCACGGTGATGTCTCTGGGCTTTCTGGTTTTGACCATCAGGCTGGATGTGCTGCCCCTATTTTCTGCTGTTGGTTTCCTTTCCCTGAGCTTTTCCTTCTGCGCCCAGTGTGTCTTTGGAGATGCATTTCCTGTCCGAATACCAAATGGTTCGCTGTCCTTTATTAATGGTTCCACGTGATCCATATTTGGTTCTGCATGTGCGTGTGCATGAGAGAGAGAGAGACAAGGAGAGTGAGAGAGAAGGGGAGGGAGCAGTTTTTATTGGCAAGATGCTTCCCTGAGCTCCCCATAGAGCCAGCAGGCAGAGGGGATGGCCTGGGGAATGCATGGGAAGGAGGGGGTGGGGGTGGGGTAGGGGCATGGGGAGGGGCGGTGGGCTGTGTGGGTGGCTACATCCAGTCTTCATCATCTGAGGTGTCCCTGCTGCTGCTGTGGGTGCCCTGGTCCAAGTGGTGAACTGCTGGCCGGGGCGCGCCTGCCCAGGACGAGGAGAGCAGCATGCGGAGAGGCGCTTTGCGCGCGCCCTGTTTGCGGAGGTGCGGATAGCTCCGGTGGAATTCTGCGATCTCCTGGCTTGTGAGGGGAAGGTAGTTGTGATCCTCTTGGGCAGGTTCTTGCCAGCCCATGGCTTTGAGCAGTCGCTGCTCGGCTTCAGGAGAGAAGAGGGGAGCCACCCGTGGCTTGTGGGCAGGGCTGGCAGGTCTCCTGGGCAGGCTTGGAGGCTGAGTGTTGAGCAGAGGTAGGGAGGGATGGCGGTGTGCGCACTGTGCTGCCCGTGGAGGGTCCTCCCGCTGGCGATGTGGACGTGTCCAGGGCGGCTCCTTCCCTCTGGCTGGTCGCTGGGGCTTGGGGGTCATCCGGGAGGGGCTGTTGCCCAGGCAGGAGCTGACGCTGAAAGCTGTGCTCTGGGGCCGCACCACCACCTGGGCCTGAGACCCGGTGCCCATGGAGCCCCAGTGGCGCCTGTCCGCTTGGCCAGGGGCCCATTGGGCACAGGCAGGCTCCACCTGGGCAGCTTGGCTGCTGCGCGGCCTCTCCAGGGAAGGTGTGCATCCTGAGAGCCTTCTCTGCTGCTGCTGCTGCTTCTGCTGCTTCTGCTGCTGCTGTTGCTGCCTCTGCTGCTGCTGCTGCTGCCTCTGCTGCTGCTGCTTCTGCTGCTTCTGCTGCTTCTGCTTCTTCTGCTTCTGCTGCTGCTGTTGCTGCCTCTGCTGCTGCTGCCGCTGCCTCTGCTGCTGCTGCTGCTGCTGCTTGTGCCTGTGTCGCCCTGGTGTGCTAGGCTCTGTCTGGGAGCCAGCGTCTGCACTGAAGGGGGCGCGGAATTGCACCTCCTGCGCTTCCTCCTGCCCTTGCCTCTTCGGAGTACGTCTCCACTCTCCAGGGAACACCGGCCTGTGCCCACGCGTGTCCTTCGCCGAGCTGAGCCTCTGGCGCTGCCTCCGCCATGCCCAGTGGCCTCCTCGCGGGTCCTCCGTGTTCACACCAAGGCTGCAGTACTGGCCTCTGACCCGCCAGAAGCCAAGGTGGAAATGCTCTGCAGGAGGGCCTTCCATTGCAAGCTCAGCTTCTCTCAGGCCCAGCACAGCTCAGGGCAGGGCAGGGCAGGGCAGGGCAGGGCAGGGCAGGGCAGGCAGGGTCTTCTGTGCTCAAGTGCGCTCTCCCTGGCTCACTCGCTCTCTCTTGCTCTTGCTCTTCCTAGGGGGCTCTGCTGCCAGCAGGAAGATCCACTGGGACTGCCAGAGCTCCCTCTGAACTTTCTGCCTCTATTTATACTGGCTTGGGGACACACCCAAGGGCCACTGCCTTGCTCTCACTGGCTGCTCACAGGACAGCCCCTCAGCCTGCTCCTGGCCCCAGGGCACACTTCCTGGCCACCCTTCTGGGAGGGGTCCCTTTGACATGCAAATGGGGCTTGTCTGTGAGAAGATCCACCTGGCCTGGGTCCTTCCCTGTCCTCCAACCCAACCAAGGCCATCTCCTCCTCCCCAGAAGCCAGGATGGGGAGTGGATTAGCGTCCCTGGACAACGCCCTGCCCTTTGGAAGCCTAAGCTGGGAAACCCACCAAGAAAACCCAAGAGATCAGGACATCTCTCTCCCTCCCAAGTCAGGAACAGACCTAGAGGAGACTATGGGCAGTATCCCAGCAAACCAGAGAAATGCCCTTCCCCCGGTGCACAGCAAGCTGCATGGAAATCTAGAAGAAGAAGTCACACCCAATGTGCCTGAAGACTAGGAGGAGGGGGCCCAACAGCAGCAGCAAGAGGAGTTGCAGGAGGAGGAGGATGAAGAGGAGGAGGAGGAGCAGGGGGAGGTGTTGGAGGAGGAGGAGCAGTTGGAGGAGGAGGAGGAGCAGGGGGAGGAGGAAGAGAAGAAGAAGAAGAAGAAGAAGAAGCACAGAAAGAGAGAAGGAGGGACCTAGAGCTGGTGGCGATGTTGGGGGGAAGATTTGGGAGAGGATGCCAACAGTGTCTGTGAAACCCCAAGAGTATCATCAGCTGCACTGACGTGACCCCCGGAGACTCTTTGCAGCGGAGAGTGGTTTCTTGTGTGTTCGTGCAGCAGGATGCGTGGGAAGGCAATCGGGACCCGAGTCGCCATGAGCACACGGAAGGAAAATGTGGTCCAACGGACCGTGGCCATGATGGCAGCATTCTCAATCGGACTGAACTTGGAATTGTAGGAGAGGTGGATGAAGTGGCAATGGAACTATGGAGAGAGGAACACTGAAATAAAATGCAGGGGATGACTGCCCAGGGAACCAACAAGCCCATGTCGGAAGAAGGACGTCCACGGTGATGTCTCTGGGCTTTCTGGTTTTGACCATCAGGCTGGATGTGCTGCCCCTATTTTCTGCTGTTGGTTTCCTTTCCCTGAGCTTTTCCTTCTGCGCCCAGTGTGTCTTTGGAGATGCATTTCCTGTCCGAATACCAAATGGTTCGCTGTCCTTTATTAATGGTTCCACGTGATCCATATTTGGTTCTGCATGTGCGTGTGCATGAGAGAGAGAGAGACAAGGAGAGTGAGAGAGAAGGGGAGGGAGCAGTTTTTATTGGCAAGATGCTTCCCTGAGCTCCCCATAGAGCCAGCAGGCAGAGGGGATGGCCTGGGGAATGCATGGGAAGGAGGGGGTGGGGGTGGGGTAGGGGCATGGGGAGGGGCGGTGGGCTGTGTGGGTGGCTACATCCAGTCTTCATCATCTGAGGTGTCCCTGCTGCTGCTGTGGGTGCCCTGGTCCAAGTGGTGAACTGCTGGCCGGGGCGCGCCTGCCCAGGACGAGGAGAGCAGCGTGCGGAGAGGCGCTTTGCGCGCGCCCTGTTTGCGGAGGTGCGGATAGCTCCGGTGGAATTCTGCGATCTCCTGGCTTGTGAGGGGAAGGTAGTTGTGATCCTCTTGGGCAGGTTCTTGCCAGCCCATGGCTTTGAGCAGTCGCTGCTCGGCTTCAGGAGAGAAGAGGGGAGCCACCCGTGGCTTGTGGGCAGGGCTGGCAGGTCTCCTGGGCAGGCTTGGAGGCTGAGTGTTGAGCAGAGGTAGGGAGGGATGGCGGTGTGCGCACTGTGCTGCCCGTGGAGGGTCCTCCCGCTGGCGATGTGGACGTGTCCAGGGCGGCTCCTTCCCTCTGGCTGGTCGCTGGGGCTTGGGGGTCATCCGGGAGGGGCTGTTGCCCAGGCAGGAGCTGACGCTGAAAGCTGTGCTCTGGGGCCGCACCACCACCTGGGCCTGAGACCCGGTGCCCATGGAGCCCCAGTGGCGCCTGTCCGCTTGGCCAGGGGCCCATTGGGCACAGGCAGGCTCCACCTGGGCAGCTTGGCTGCTGCGCGGCCTCTCCAGGGAAGGTGTGCATCCTGAGAGCCTTCTCTGCTGCTGCTGCTGCTTCTGCTGCTTCTGCTGCTGCTGTTGCTGCCTCTGCTGCTGCTGCTGCTGCCTCTGCTGCTGCTGCTTCTGCTGCTTCTGCTGCTTCTGCTTCTTCTGCTTCTGCTGCTGCTGTTGCTGCCTCTGCTGCTGCTGCCGCTGCCTCTGCTGCTGCTGCTGCTGCTGCTTGTGCCTGTGTCGCCCTGGTGTGCTAGGCTCTGTCTGGGAGCCAGCGTCTGCACTGAAGGGGGCGCGGAATTGCACCTCCTGCGCTTCCTCCTGCCCTTGCCTCTTCGGAGTACGTCTCCACTCTCCAGGGAACACCGGCCTGTGCCCACGCGTGTCCTTCGCCGAGCTGAGCCTCTGGCGCTGCCTCCGCCATGCCCAGTGGCCTCCTCGCGGGTCCTCCGTGTTCACACCAAGGCTGCAGTACTGGCCTCTGACCCGCCAGAAGCCAAGGTGGAAATGCTCTGCAGGAGGGCCTTCCATTGCAAGCTCAGCTTCTCTCAGGCCCAGCACAGCTCAGGGCAGGGCAGGGCAGGGCAGGGCAGGGCAGGGCAGGCAGGGTCTTCTGTGCTCAAGTGCGCTCTCCCTGGCTCACTCGCTCTCTCTTGCTCTTGCTCTTCCTAGGGGGCTCTGCTGCCAGCAGGAAGATCCACTGGGACTGCCAGAGCTCCCTCTGAACTTTCTGCCTCTATTTATACTGGCTTGGGGACACACCCAAGGGCCACTGCCTTGCTCTCACTGGCTGCTCACAGGACAGCCCCTCAGCCTGCTCCTGGCCCCAGGGCACACTTCCTGGCCACCCTTCTGGGAGGGGTCCCTTTGACATGCAAATGGGGCTTGTCTGTGAGAAGATCCACCTGGCCTGGGTCCTTCCCTGTCCTCCAACCCAACCAAGGCCATCTCCTCCTCCCCAGAAGCCAGGATGGGGAGTGGATTAGCGTCCCTGGACAACGCCCTGCCCTTTGGAAGCCTAAGCTGGGAAACCCACCAAGAAAACCCAAGAGATCAGGACATCTCTCTCCCTCCCAAGTCAGGAACAGACCTAGAGGAGACTATGGGCAGTATCCCAGCAAACCAGAGAAATGCCCTTCCCCCGGTGCACAGCAAGCTGCATGGAAATCTAGAAGAAGAAGTCACACCCAATGTGCCTGAAGACTAGGAGGAGGGGGCCCAACAGCAGCAGCAAGAGGAGTTGCAGGAGGAGGAGGATGAAGAGGAGGAGGAGGAGCAGGGGGAGGTGTTGGAGGAGGAGGAGCAGTTGGAGGAGGAGGAGGAGCAGGGGGAGGAGGAAGAGAAGAAGAAGAAGCACAGAAAGAGAGAAGGAGGGACCTAGAGCTGGTGGCGATGTTGGGGGGAAGATTTGGGAGAGGATGCCAACAGTGTCTGTGAAACCCCAAGAGTATCATCAGCTGCACTGACGTGACCCCCGGAGACTCTTTGCAGCGGAGAGTGGTTTCTTGTGTGTTCGTGCAGCAGGATGCGTGGGAAGGCAATCGGGACCCGAGTCGCCATGAGCACACGGAAGGAAAATGTGGTCCAACGGACCGTGGCCATGATGGCAGCATTCTCAATCGGACTGAACTTGGAATTGTAGGAGAGGTGGATGAAGTGGCAATGGAACTATGGAGAGAGGAACACTGAAATAAAATGCAGGGGATGACTGCCCAGGGAACCAACAAGCCCATGTCGGAAGAAGGACGTCCACGGTGATGTCTCTGGGCTTTCTGGTTTTGACCATCAGGCTGGATGTGCTGCCCCTATTTTCTGCTGTTGGTTTCCTTTCCCTGAGCTTTTCCTTCTGCGCCCAGTGTGTCTTTGGAGATGCATTTCCTGTCCGAATACCAAATGGTTCGCTGTCCTTTATTAATGGTTCCACGTGATCCATATTTGGTTCTGCATGTGCGTGTGCATGAGAGAGAGAGAGACAAGGAGAGTGAGAGAGAAGGGGAGGGAGCAGTTTTTATTGGCAAGATGCTTCCCTGAGCTCCCCATAGAGCCAGCAGGCAGAGGGGATGGCCTGGGGAATGCATGGGAAGGAGGGGGTGGGGGTGGGGTAGGGGCATGGGGAGGGGCGGTGGGCTGTGTGGGTGGCTACATCCAGTCTTCATCATCTGAGGTGTCCCTGCTGCTGCTGTGGGTGCCCTGGTCCAAGTGGTGAACTGCTGGCCGGGGCGCGCCTGCCCAGGACGAGGAGAGCAGCATGCGGAGAGGCGCTTTGCGCGCGCCCTGTTTGCGGAGGTGCGGATAGCTCCGGTGGAATTCTGCGATCTCCTGGCTTGTGAGGGGAAGGTAGTTGTGATCCTCTTGGGCAGGTTCTTGCCAGCCCATGGCTTTGAGCAGTCGCTGCTCGGCTTCAGGAGAGAAGAGGGGAGCCACCCGTGGCTTGTGGGCAGGGCTGGCAGGTCTCCTGGGCAGGCTTGGAGGCTGAGTGTTGAGCAGAGGTAGGGAGGGATGGCGGTGTGCGCACTGTGCTGCCCGTGGAGGGTCCTCCCGCTGGCGATGTGGACGTGTCCAGGGCGGCTCCTTCCCTCTGGCTGGTCGCTGGGGCTTGGGGGTCATCCGGGAGGGGCTGTTGCCCAGGCAGGAGCTGACGCTGAAAGCTGTGCTCTGGGGCCGCACCACCACCTGGGCCTGAGACCCGGTGCCCATGGAGCCCCAGTGGCGCCTGTCCGCTTGGCCAGGGGCCCATTGGGCACAGGCAGGCTCCACCTGGGCAGCTTGGCTGCTGCGCGGCCTCTCCAGGGAAGGTGTGCATCCTGAGAGCCTTCTCTGCTGCTGCTGCTGCTTCTGCTGCTTCTGCTGCTGCTGTTGCTGCCTCTGCTGCTGCTGCTGCTGCCTCTGCTGCTGCTGCTTCTGCTGCTTCTGCTGCTTCTGCTTCTTCTGCTTCTGCTGCTGCTGTTGCTGCCTCTGCTGCTGCTGCCGCTGCCTCTGCTGCTGCTGCTGCTGCTGCTTGTGCCTGTGTCGCCCTGGTGTGCTAGGCTCTGTCTGGGAGCCAGCGTCTGCACTGAAGGGGGCGCGGAATTGCACCTCCTGCGCTTCCTCCTGCCCTTGCCTCTTCGGAGTACGTCTCCACTCTCCAGGGAACACCGGCCTGTGCCCACGCGTGTCCTTCGCCGAGCTGAGCCTCTGGCGCTGCCTCCGCCATGCCCAGTGGCCTCCTCGCGGGTCCTCCGTGTTCACACCAAGGCTGCAGTACTGGCCTCTGACCCGCCAGAAGCCAAGGTGGAAATGCTCTGCAGGAGGGCCTTCCATTGCAAGCTCAGCTTCTCTCAGGCCCAGCACAGCTCAGGGCAGGGCAGGGCAGGGCAGGGCAGGGCAGGGCAGGCAGGGTCTTCTGTGCTCAAGTGCGCTCTCCCTGGCTCACTCGCTCTCTCTTGCTCTTGCTCTTCCTAGGGGGCTCTGCTGCCAGCAGGAAGATCCACTGGGACTGCCAGAGCTCCCTCTGAACTTTCTGCCTCTATTTATACTGGCTTGGGGACACACCCAAGGGCCACTGCCTTGCTCTCACTGGCTGCTCACAGGACAGCCCCTCAGCCTGCTCCTGGCCCCAGGGCACACTTCCTGGCCACCCTTCTGGGAGGGGTCCCTTTGACATGCAAATGGGGCTTGTCTGTGAGAAGATCCACCTGGCCTGGGTCCTTCCCTGTCCTCCAACCCAACCAAGGCCATCTCCTCCTCCCCAGAAGCCAGGATGGGGAGTGGATTAGCGTCCCTGGACAACGCCCTGCCCTTTGGAAGCCTAAGCTGGGAAACCCACCAAGAAAACCCAAGAGATCAGGACATCTCTCTCCCTCCCAAGTCAGGAACAGACCTAGAGGAGACTATGGGCAGTATCCCAGCAAACCAGAGAAATGCCCTTCCCCCGGTGCACAGCAAGCTGCATGGAAATCTAGAAGAAGAAGTCACACCCAATGTGCCTGAAGACTAGGAGGAGGGGGCCCAACAGCAGCAGCAAGAGGAGTTGCAGGAGGAGGAGGATGAAGAGGAGGAGGAGGAGCAGGGGGAGGTGTTGGAGGAGGAGGAGCAGTTGGAGGAGGAGGAGGAGCAGGGGGAGGAGGAAGAGAAGAAGAAGAAGCACAGAAAGAGAGAAGGAGGGACCTAGAGCTGGTGGCGATGTTGGGGGGAAGATTTGGGAGAGGATGCCAACAGTGTCTGTGAAACCCCAAGAGTATCATCAGCTGCACTGACGTGACCCCCGGAGACTCTTTGCAGCGGAGAGTGGTTTCTTGTGTGTTCGTGCAGCAGGATGCGTGGGAAGGCAATCGGGACCCGAGTCGCCATGAGCACACGGAAGGAAAATGTGGTCCAACGGACCGTGGCCATGATGGCAGCATTCTCAATCGGACTGAACTTGGAATTGTAGGAGAGGTGGATGAAGTGGCAATGGAACTATGGAGAGAGGAACACTGAAATAAAATGCAGGGGATGACTGCCCAGGGAACCAACAAGCCCATGTCGGAAGAAGGACGTCCACGGTGATGTCTCTGGGCTTTCTGGTTTTGACCATCAGGCTGGATGTGCTGCCCCTATTTTCTGCTGTTGGTTTCCTTTCCCTGAGCTTTTCCTTCTGCGCCCAGTGTGTCTTTGGAGATGCATTTCCTGTCCGAATACCAAATGGTTCGCTGTCCTTTATTAATGGTTCCACGTGATCCATATTTGGTTCTGCATGTGCGTGTGCATGAGAGAGAGAGAGACAAGGAGAGTGAGAGAGAAGGGGAGGGAGCAGTTTTTATTGGCAAGATGCTTCCCTGAGCTCCCCATAGAGCCAGCAGGCAGAGGGGATGGCCTGGGGAATGCATGGGAAGGAGGGGGTGGGGGTGGGGTAGGGGCATGGGGAGGGGCGGTGGGCTGTGTGGGTGGCTACATCCAGTCTTCATCATCTGAGGTGTCCCTGCTGCTGCTGTGGATGCCCTGGTCCAAGTGGTGAACTGCTGGCCGGGGCGCGCCTGCCCAGGACGAGGAGAGCAGCGTGCGGAGAGGCGCTTTGCGCGCGCCCTGTTTGCGGAGGTGCGGATAGCTCCGGTGGAATTCTGCGATCTCCTGGCTTGTGAGGGGAAGGTAGTTGTGATCCTCTTGGGCAGGTTCTTGCCAGCCCATGGCTTTGAGCAGTCGCTGCTCGGCTTCAGGAGAGAAGAGGGGAGCCACCCGTGGCTTGTGGGCAGGGCTGGCAGGTCTCCTGGGCAGGCTTGGAGGCTGAGTGTTGAGCAGAGGTAGGGAGGGATGGCGGTGTGCGCACTGTGCTGCCCGTGGAGGGTCCTCCCGCTGGCGATGTGGACGTGTCCAGGGCGGCTCCTTCCCTCTGGCTGGTCGCTGGGGCTTGGGGGTCATCCGGGAGGGGCTGTTGCCCAGGCAGGAGCTGACGCTGAAAGCTGTGCTCTGGGGCCGCACCACCACCTGGGCCTGAGACCCGGTGCCCATGGAGCCCCAGTGGCGCCTGTCCGCTTGGCCAGGGGCCCATTGGGCACAGGCAGGCTCCACCTGGGCAGCTTGGCTGCTGCGCGGCCTCTCCAGGGAAGGTGTGCATCCTGAGAGCCTTCTCTGCTGCTGCTGCTGCTTCTGCTGCTTCTGCTGCTGCTGTTGCTGCCTCTGCTGCTGCTGCTGCTGCCTCTGCTGCTGCTGCTTCTGCTGCTTCTGCTGCTTCTGCTTCTTCTGCTTCTGCTGCTGCTGTTGCTGCCTCTGCTGCTGCTGCCGCTGCCTCTGCTGCTGCTGCTGCTGCTGCTTGTGCCTGTGTCGCCCTGGTGTGCTAGGCTCTGTCTGGGAGCCAGCGTCTGCACTGAAGGGGGCGCGGAATTGCACCTCCTGCGCTTCCTCCTGCCCTTGCCTCTTCGGAGTACGTCTCCACTCTCCAGGGAACACCGGCCTGTGCCCACGCGTGTCCTTCGCCGAGCTGAGCCTCTGGCGCTGCCTCCGCCATGCCCAGTGGCCTCCTCGCGGGTCCTCCGTGTTCACACCAAGGCTGCAGTACTGGCCTCTGACCCGCCAGAAGCCAAGGTGGAAATGCTCTGCAGGAGGGCCTTCCATTGCAAGCTCAGCTTCTCTCAGGCCCAGCACAGCTCAGGGCAGGGCAGGGCAGGGCAGGGCAGGGCAGGGCAGGCAGGGTCTTCTGTGCTCAAGTGCGCTCTCCCTGGCTCACTCGCTCTCTCTTGCTCTTGCTCTTCCTAGGGGGCTCTGCTGCCAGCAGGAAGATCCACTGGGACTGCCAGAGCTCCCTCTGAACTTTCTGCCTCTATTTATACTGGCTTGGGGACACACCCAAGGGCCACTGCCTTGCTCTCACTGGCTGCTCACAGGACAGCCCCTCAGCCTGCTCCTGGCCCCAGGGCACACTTCCTGGCCACCCTTCTGGGAGGGGTCCCTTTGACATGCAAATGGGGCTTGTCTGTGAGAAGATCCACCTGGCCTGGGTCCTTCCCTGTCCTCCAACCCAACCAAGGCCATCTCCTCCTCCCCAGAAGCCAGGATGGGGAGTGGATTAGCGTCCCTGGACAACGCCCTGCCCTTTGGAAGCCTAAGCTGGGAAACCCACCAAGAAAACCCAAGAGATCAGGACATCTCTCTCCCTCCCAAGTCAGGAACAGACCTAGAGGAGACTATGGGCAGTATCCCAGCAAACCAGAGAAATGCCCTTCCCCCGGTGCACAGCAAGCTGCATGGAAATCTAGAAGAAGAAGTCACACCCAATGTGCCTGAAGACTAGGAGGAGGGGGCCCAACAGCAGCAGCAAGAGGAGTTGCAGGAGGAGGAGGATGAAGAGGAGGAGGAGGAGCAGGGGGAGGTGTTGGAGGAGGAGGAGCAGTTGGAGGAGGAGGAGGAGCAGGGGGAGGAGGAAGAGAAGAAGAAGAAGCACAGAAAGAGAGAAGGAGGGACCTAGAGCTGGTGGCGATGTTGGGGGGAAGATTTGGGAGAGGATGCCAACAGTGTCTGTGAAACCCCAAGAGTATCATCAGCTGCACTGACGTGACCCCCGGAGACTCTTTGCAGCGGAGAGTGGTTTCTTGTGTGTTCGTGCAGCAGGATGCGTGGGAAGGCAATCGGGACCCGAGTCGCCATGAGCACACGGAAGGAAAATGTGGTCCAACGGACCGTGGCCATGATGGCAGCATTCTCAATCGGACTGAACTTGGAATTGTAGGAGAGGTGGATGAAGTGGCAATGGAACTATGGAGAGAGGAACACTGAAATAAAATGCAGGGGATGACTGCCCAGGGAACCAACAAGCCCATGTCGGAAGAAGGACGTCCACGGTGATGTCTCTGGGCTTTCTGGTTTTGACCATCAGGCTGGATGTGCTGCCCCTATTTTCTGCTGTTGGTTTCCTTTCCCTGAGCTTTTCCTTCTGCGCCCAGTGTGTCTTTGGAGATGCATTTCCTGTCCGAATACCAAATGGTTCGCTGTCCTTTATTAATGGTTCCACGTGATCCATATTTGGTTCTGCATGTGCGTGTGCATGAGAGAGAGAGAGACAAGGAGAGTGAGAGAGAAGGGGAGGGAGCAGTTTTTATTGGCAAGATGCTTCCCTGAGCTCCCCATAGAGCCAGCAGGCAGAGGGGATGGCCTGGGGAATGCATGGGAAGGAGGGGGTGGGGGTGGGGTAGGGGCATGGGGAGGGGCGGTGGGCTGTGTGGGTGGCTACATCCAGTCTTCATCATCTGAGGTGTCCCTGCTGCTGCTGTGGGTGCCCTGGTCCAAGTGGTGAACTGCTGGCCGGGGCGCGCCTGCCCAGGACGAGGAGAGCAGCATGCGGAGAGGCGCTTTGCGCGCGCCCTGTTTGCGGAGGTGCGGATAGCTCCGGTGGAATTCTGCGATCTCCTGGCTTGTGAGGGGAAGGTAGTTGTGATCCTCTTGGGCAGGTTCTTGCCAGCCCATGGCTTTGAGCAGTCGCTGCTCGGCTTCAGGAGAGAAGAGGGGAGCCACCCGTGGCTTGTGGGCAGGGCTGGCAGGTCTCCTGGGCAGGCTTGGAGGCTGAGTGTTGAGCAGAGGTAGGGAGGGATGGCGGTGTGCGCACTGTGCTGCCCGTGGAGGGTCCTCCCGCTGGCGATGTGGACGTGTCCAGGGCGGCTCCTTCCCTCTGGCTGGTCGCTGGGGCTTGGGGGTCATCCGGGAGGGGCTGTTGCCCAGGCAGGAGCTGACGCTGAAAGCTGTGCTCTGGGGCCGCACCACCACCTGGGCCTGAGACCCGGTGCCCATGGAGCCCCAGTGGCGCCTGTCCGCTTGGCCAGGGGCCCATTGGGCACAGGCAGGCTCCACCTGGGCAGCTTGGCTGCTGCGCGGCCTCTCCAGGGAAGGTGTGCATCCTGAGAGCCTTCTCTGCTGCTGCTGCTGCTTCTGCTGCTTCTGCTGCTGCTGTTGCTGCCTCTGCTGCTGCTGCTGCTGCCTCTGCTGCTGCTGCTTCTGCTGCTTCTGCTGCTTCTGCTTCTTCTGCTTCTGCTGCTGCTGTTGCTGCCTCTGCTGCTGCTGCCGCTGCCTCTGCTGCTGCTGCTGCTGCTGCTTGTGCCTGTGTCGCCCTGGTGTGCTAGGCTCTGTCTGGGAGCCAGCGTCTGCACTGAAGGGGGCGCGGAATTGCACCTCCTGCGCTTCCTCCTGCCCTTGCCTCTTCGGAGTACGTCTCCACTCTCCAGGGAACACCGGCCTGTGCCCACGCGTGTCCTTCGCCGAGCTGAGCCTCTGGCGCTGCCTCCGCCATGCCCAGTGGCCTCCTCGCGGGTCCTCCGTGTTCACACCAAGGCTGCAGTACTGGCCTCTGACCCGCCAGAAGCCAAGGTGGAAATGCTCTGCAGGAGGGCCTTCCATTGCAAGCTCAGCTTCTCTCAGGCCCAGCACAGCTCAGGGCAGGGCAGGGCAGGGCAGGGCAGGGCAGGGCAGGCAGGGTCTTCTGTGCTCAAGTGCGCTCTCCCTGGCTCACTCGCTCTCTCTTGCTCTTGCTCTTCCTAGGGGGCTCTGCTGCCAGCAGGAAGATCCACTGGGACTGCCAGAGCTCCCTCTGAACTTTCTGCCTCTATTTATACTGGCTTGGGGACACACCCAAGGGCCACTGCCTTGCTCTCACTGGCTGCTCACAGGACAGCCCCTCAGCCTGCTCCTGGCCCCAGGGCACACTTCCTGGCCACCCTTCTGGGAGGGGTCCCTTTGACATGCAAATGGGGCTTGTCTGTGAGAAGATCCACCTGGCCTGGGTCCTTCCCTGTCCTCCAACCCAACCAAGGCCATCTCCTCCTCCCCAGAAGCCAGGATGGGGAGTGGATTAGCGTCCCCTGACAAAGCCCTGCCCTTTGGAAGCCTAAGCTGGGAAACCCACCAAGAAAACCCAAGAGATCAGGACATCTCTCTCCCTCCCAAGTCAGGAACAGACCTAGAGGAGACTATGGGCAGTATCCCAGCAAACCAGAGAAATGCCCTTCCCCCGGTGCACAGCAAGCTGCATGGAAATCTAGAAGAAGAAGTCACACCCAATGTGCCTGAAGACTAGGAGGAGGGGGCCCAACAGCAGCAGCAAGAGGAGTTGCAGGAGGAGGAGGATGAAGAGGAGGAGGAGGAGCAGGGGGAGGTGTTGGAGGAGGAGGAGCAGTTGGAGGAGGAGGAGGAGCAGGGGGAGGAGGAAGAGAAGAAGAAGAAGAAGAAGAAGAAGAAGCACAGAAAGAGAGAAGGAGGGACCTAGAGCTGGTGGCGATGTTGGGGGGAAGATTTGGGAGAGGATGCCAACAGTGTCTGTGAAACCCCAAGAGTATCATCAGCTGCACTGACGTGACCCCCGGAGACTCTTTGCAGCGGAGAGTGGTTTCTTGTGTGTTCGTGCAGCAGGATGCGTGGGAAGGCAATCGGGACCCGAGTCGCCATGAGCACACGGAAGGAAAATGTGGTCCAACGGACCGTGGCCATGATGGCAGCATTCTCAATCGGACTGAACTTGGAATTGTAGGAGAGGTGGATGAAGTGGCAATGGAACTATGGAGAGAGGAACACTGAAATAAAATGCAGGGGATGACTGCCCAGGGAACCAACAAGCCCATGTCGGAAGAAGGACGTCCACGGTGATGTCTCTGGGCTTTCTGGTTTTGACCATCAGGCTGGATGTGCTGCCCCTATTTTCTGCTGTTGGTTTCCTTTCCCTGAGCTTTTCCTTCTGCGCCCAGTGTGTCTTTGGAGATGCATTTCCTGTCCGAATACCAAATGGTTCGCTGTCCTTTATTAATGGTTCCACGTGATCCATATTTGGTTCTGCATGTGCGTGTGCATGAGAGAGAGAGAGACAAGGAGAGTGAGAGAGAAGGGGAGGGAGCAGTTTTTATTGGCAAGATGCTTCCCTGAGCTCCCCATAGAGCCAGCAGGCAGAGGGGATGGCCTGGGGAATGCATGGGAAGGAGGGGGTGGGGGTGGGGTAGGGGCATGGGGAGGGGCGGTGGGCTGTGTGGGTGGCTACATCCAGTCTTCATCATCTGAGGTGTCCCTGCTGCTGCTGTGGGTGCCCTGGTCCAAGTGGTGAACTGCTGGCCGGGGCGCGCCTGCCCAGGACGAGGAGAGCAGCGTGCGGAGAGGCGCTTTGCGCGCGCCCTGTTTGCGGAGGTGCGGATAGCTCCGGTGGAATTCTGCGATCTCCTGGCTTGTGAGGGGAAGGTAGTTGTGATCCTCTTGGGCAGGTTCTTGCCAGCCCATGGCTTTGAGCAGTCGCTGCTCGGCTTCAGGAGAGAAGAGGGGAGCCACCCGTGGCTTGTGGGCAGGGCTGGCAGGTCTCCTGGGCAGGCTTGGAGGCTGAGTGTTGAGCAGAGGTAGGGAGGGATGGCGGTGTGCGCACTGTGCTGCCCGTGGAGGGTCCTCCCGCTGGCGATGTGGACGTGTCCAGGGCGGCTCCTTCCCTCTGGCTGGTCGCTGGGGCTTGGGGGTCATCCGGGAGGGGCTGTTGCCCAGGCAGGAGCTGACGCTGAAAGCTGTGCTCTGGGGCCGCACCACCACCTGGGCCTGAGACCCGGTGCCCATGGAGCCCCAGTGGCGCCTGTCCGCTTGGCCAGGGGCCCATTGGGCACAGGCAGGCTCCACCTGGGCAGCTTGGCTGCTGCGCGGCCTCTCCAGGGAAGGTGTGCATCCTGAGAGCCTTCTCTGCTGCTGCTGCTGCTTCTGCTGCTTCTGCTGCTGCTGTTGCTGCCTCTGCTGCTGCTGCTGCTGCCTCTGCTGCTGCTGCTTCTGCTGCTTCTGCTGCTTCTGCTTCTTCTGCTTCTGCTGCTGCTGTTGCTGCCTCTGCTGCTGCTGCCGCTGCCTCTGCTGCTGCTGCTGCTGCTGCTTGTGCCTGTGTCGCCCTGGTGTGCTAGGCTCTGTCTGGGAGCCAGCGTCTGCACTGAAGGGGGCGCGGAATTGCACCTCCTGCGCTTCCTCCTGCCCTTGCCTCTTCGGAGTACGTCTCCACTCTCCAGGGAACACCGGCCTGTGCCCACGCGTGTCCTTCGCCGAGCTGAGCCTCTGGCGCTGCCTCCGCCATGCCCAGTGGCCTCCTCGCGGGTCCTCCGTGTTCACACCAAGGCTGCAGTACTGGCCTCTGACCCGCCAGAAGCCAAGGTGGAAATGCTCTGCAGGAGGGCCTTCCATTGCAAGCTCAGCTTCTCTCAGGCCCAGCACAGCTCAGGGCAGGGCAGGGCAGGGCAGGGCAGGGCAGGGCAGGGCAGGCAGGGTCTTCTGTGCTCAAGTGCGCTCTCCCTGGCTCACTCGCTCTCTCTTGCTCTTGCTCTTCCTAGGGGGCTCTGCTGCCAGCAGGAAGATCCACTGGGACTGCCAGAGCTCCCTCTGAACTTTCTGCCTCTATTTATACTGGCTTGGGGACACACCCAAGGGCCACTGCCTTGCTCTCACTGGCTGCTCACAGGACAGCCCCTCAGCCTGCTCCTGGCCCCAGGGCACACTTCCTGGCCACCCTTCTGGGAGGGGTCCCTTTGACATGCAAATGGGGCTTGTCTGTGAGAAGATCCACCTGGCCTGGGTCCTTCCCTGTCCTCCAACCCAACCAAGGCCATCTCCTCCTCCCCAGAAGCCAGGATGGGGAGTGGATTAGCGTCCCTGGACAACGCCCTGCCCTTTGGAAGCCTAAGCTGGGAAACCCACCAAGAAAACCCAAGAGATCAGGACATCTCTCTCCCTCCCAAGTCAGGAACAGACCTAGAGGAGACTATGGGCAGTATCCCAGCAAACCAGAGAAATGCCCTTCCCCCGGTGCACAGCAAGCTGCATGGAAATCTAGAAGAAGAAGTCACACCCAATGTGCCTGAAGACTAGGAGGAGGGGGCCCAACAGCAGCAGCAAGAGGAGTTGCAGGAGGAGGAGGATGAAGAGGAGGAGGAGGAGCAGGGGGAGGTGTTGGAGGAGGAGGAGCAGTTGGAGGAGGAGGAGGAGCAGGGGGAGGAGGAAGAGAAGAAGAAGAAGCACAGAAAGAGAGAAGGAGGGACCTAGAGCTGGTGGCGATGTTGGGGGGAAGATTTGGGAGAGGATGCCAACAGTGTCTGTGAAACCCCAAGAGTATCATCAGCTGCACTGACGTGACCCCCGGAGACTCTTTGCAGCGGAGAGTGGTTTCTTGTGTGTTCGTGCAGCAGGATGCGTGGGAAGGCAATCGGGACCCGAGTCGCCATGAGCACACGGAAGGAAAATGTGGTCCAACGGACCGTGGCCATGATGGCAGCATTCTCAATCGGACTGAACTTGGAATTGTAGGAGAGGTGGATGAAGTGGCAATGGAACTATGGAGAGAGGAACACTGAAATAAAATGCAGGGGATGACTGCCCAGGGAACCAACAAGCCCATGTCGGAAGAAGGACGTCCACGGTGATGTCTCTGGGCTTTCTGGTTTTGACCATCAGGCTGGATGTGCTGCCCCTATTTTCTGCTGTTGGTTTCCTTTCCCTGAGCTTTTCCTTCTGCGCCCAGTGTGTCTTTGGAGATGCATTTCCTGTCCGAATACCAAATGGTTCGCTGTCCTTTATTAATGGTTCCACGTGATCCATATTTGGTTCTGCATGTGCGTGTGCATGAGAGAGAGAGAGACAAGGAGAGTGAGAGAGAAGGGGAGGGAGCAGTTTTTATTGGCAAGATGCTTCCCTGAGCTCCCCATAGAGCCAGCAGGCAGAGGGGATGGCCTGGGGAATGCATGGGAAGGAGGGGGTGGGGGTGGGGTAGGGGCATGGGGAGGGGCGGTGGGCTGTGTGGGTGGCTACATCCAGTCTTCATCATCTGAGGTGTCCCTGCTGCTGCTGTGGATGCCCTGGTCCAAGTGGTGAACTGCTGGCCGGGGCGCGCCTGCCCAGGACGAGGAGAGCAGCGTGCGGAGAGGCGCTTTGCGCGCGCCCTGTTTGCGGAGGTGCGGATAGCTCCGGTGGAATTCTGCGATCTCCTGGCTTGTGAGGGGAAGGTAGTTGTGATCCTCTTGGGCAGGTTCTTGCCAGCCCATGGCTTTGAGCAGTCGCTGCTCGGCTTCAGGAGAGAAGAGGGGAGCCACCCGTGGCTTGTGGGCAGGGCTGGCAGGTCTCCTGGGCAGGCTTGGAGGCTGAGTGTTGAGCAGAGGTAGGGAGGGATGGCGGTGTGCGCACTGTGCTGCCCGTGGAGGGTCCTCCCGCTGGCGATGTGGACGTGTCCAGGGCGGCTCCTTCCCTCTGGCTGGTCGCTGGGGCTTGGGGGTCATCCGGGAGGGGCTGTTGCCCAGGCAGGAGCTGACGCTGAAAGCTGTGCTCTGGGGCCGCACCACCACCTGGGCCTGAGACCCGGTGCCCATGGAGCCCCAGTGGCGCCTGTCCGCTTGGCCAGGGGCCCATTGGGCACAGGCAGGCTCCACCTGGGCAGCTTGGCTGCTGCGCGGCCTCTCCAGGGAAGGTGTGCATCCTGAGAGCCTTCTCTGCTGCTGCTGCTGCTTCTGCTGCTTCTGCTGCTGCTGTTGCTGCCTCTGCTGCTGCTGCTGCTGCCTCTGCTGCTGCTGCTTCTGCTGCTTCTGCTGCTTCTGCTTCTTCTGCTTCTGCTGCTGCTGTTGCTGCCTCTGCTGCTGCTGCCGCTGCCTCTGCTGCTGCTGCTGCTGCTGCTTGTGCCTGTGTCGCCCTGGTGTGCTAGGCTCTGTCTGGGAGCCAGCGTCTGCACTGAAGGGGGCGCGGAATTGCACCTCCTGCGCTTCCTCCTGCCCTTGCCTCTTCGGAGTACGTCTCCACTCTCCAGGGAACACCGGCCTGTGCCCACGCGTGTCCTTCGCCGAGCTGAGCCTCTGGCGCTGCCTCCGCCATGCCCAGTGGCCTCCTCGCGGGTCCTCCGTGTTCACACCAAGGCTGCAGTACTGGCCTCTGACCCGCCAGAAGCCAAGGTGGAAATGCTCTGCAGGAGGGCCTTCCATTGCAAGCTCAGCTTCTCTCAGGCCCAGCACAGCTCAGGGCAGGGCAGGGCAGGGCAGGGCAGGGCAGGCAGGGTCTTCTGTGCTCAAGTGCGCTCTCCCTGGCTCACTCGCTCTCTCTTGCTCTTGCTCTTCCTAGGGGGCTCTGCTGCCAGCAGGAAGATCCACTGGGACTGCCAGAGCTCCCTCTGAACTTTCTGCCTCTATTTATACTGGCTTGGGGACACACCCAAGGGCCACTGCCTTGCTCTCACTGGCTGCTCACAGGACAGCCCCTCAGCCTGCTCCTGGCCCCAGGGCACACTTCCTGGCCACCCTTCTGGGAGGGGTCCCTTTGACATGCAAATGGGGCTTGTCTGTGAGAAGATCCACCTGGCCTGGGTCCTTCCCTGTCCTCCAACCCAACCAAGGCCATCTCCTCCTCCCCAGAAGCCAGGATGGGGAGTGGATTAGCGTCCCTGGACAACGCCCTGCCCTTTGGAAGCCTAAGCTGGGAAACCCACCAAGAAAACCCAAGAGATCAGGACATCTCTCTCCCTCCCAAGTCAGGAACAGACCTAGAGGAGACTATGGGCAGTATCCCAGCAAACCAGAGAAATGCCCTTCCCCCGGTGCACAGCAAGCTGCATGGAAATCTAGAAGAAGAAGTCACACCCAATGTGCCTGAAGACTAGGAGGAGGGGGCCCAACAGCAGCAGCAAGAGGAGTTGCAGGAGGAGGAGGATGAAGAGGAGGAGGAGGAGCAGGGGGAGGTGTTGGAGGAGGAGGAGCAGTTGGAGGAGGAGGAGGAGCAGGGGGAGGAGGAAGAGAAGAAGAAGAAGCACAGAAAGAGAGAAGGAGGGACCTAGAGCTGGTGGCGATGTTGGGGGGAAGATTTGGGAGAGGATGCCAACAGTGTCTGTGAAACCCCAAGAGTATCATCAGCTGCACTGACGTGACCCCCGGAGACTCTTTGCAGCGGAGAGTGGTTTCTTGTGTGTTCGTGCAGCAGGATGCGTGGGAAGGCAATCGGGACCCGAGTCGCCATGAGCACACGGAAGGAAAATGTGGTCCAACGGACCGTGGCCATGATGGCAGCATTCTCAATCGGACTGAACTTGGAATTGTAGGAGAGGTGGATGAAGTGGCAATGGAACTATGGAGAGAGGAACACTGAAATAAAATGCAGGGGATGACTGCCCAGGGAACCAACAAGCCCATGTCGGAAGAAGGACGTCCACGGTGATGTCTCTGGGCTTTCTGGTTTTGACCATCAGGCTGGATGTGCTGCCCCTATTTTCTGCTGTTGGTTTCCTTTCCCTGAGCTTTTCCTTCTGCGCCCAGTGTGTCTTTGGAGATGCATTTCCTGTCCGAATACCAAATGGTTCGCTGTCCTTTATTAATGGTTCCACGTGATCCATATTTGGTTCTGCATGTGCGTGTGCATGAGAGAGAGAGAGACAAGGAGAGTGAGAGAGAAGGGGAGGGAGCAGTTTTTATTGGCAAGATGCTTCCCTGAGCTCCCCATAGAGCCAGCAGGCAGAGGGGATGGCCTGGGGAATGCATGGGAAGGAGGGGGTGGGGGTGGGGTAGGGGCATGGGGAGGGGCGGTGGGCTGTGTGGGTGGCTACATCCAGTCTTCATCATCTGAGGTGTCCCTGCTGCTGCTGTGGATGCCCTGGTCCAAGTGGTGAACTGCTGGCCGGGGCGCGCCTGCCCAGGACGAGGAGAGCAGCGTGCGGAGAGGCGCTTTGCGCGCGCCCTGTTTGCGGAGGTGCGGATAGCTCCGGTGGAATTCTGCGATCTCCTGGCTTGTGAGGGGAAGGTAGTTGTGATCCTCTTGGGCAGGTTCTTGCCAGCCCATGGCTTTGAGCAGTCGCTGCTCGGCTTCAGGAGAGAAGAGGGGAGCCACCCGTGGCTTGTGGGCAGGGCTGGCAGGTCTCCTGGGCAGGCTTGGAGGCTGAGTGTTGAGCAGAGGTAGGGAGGGATGGCGGTGTGCGCACTGTGCTGCCCGTGGAGGGTCCTCCCGCTGGCGATGTGGACGTGTCCAGGGCGGCTCCTTCCCTCTGGCTGGTCGCTGGGGCTTGGGGGTCATCCGGGAGGGGCTGTTGCCCAGGCAGGAGCTGACGCTGAAAGCTGTGCTCTGGGGCCGCACCACCACCTGGGCCTGAGACCCGGTGCCCATGGAGCCCCAGTGGCGCCTGTCCGCTTGGCCAGGGGCCCATTGGGCACAGGCAGGCTCCACCTGGGCAGCTTGGCTGCTGCGCGGCCTCTCCAGGGAAGGTGTGCATCCTGAGAGCCTTCTCTGCTGCTGCTGCTGCTTCTGCTGCTTCTGCTGCTGCTGTTGCTGCCTCTGCTGCTGCTGCTGCTGCCTCTGCTGCTGCTGCTTCTGCTGCTTCTGCTGCTTCTGCTTCTTCTGCTTCTGCTGCTGCTGTTGCTGCCTCTGCTGCTGCTGCCGCTGCCTCTGCTGCTGCTGCTGCTGCTGCTTGTGCCTGTGTCGCCCTGGTGTGCTAGGCTCTGTCTGGGAGCCAGCGTCTGCACTGAAGGGGGCGCGGAATTGCACCTCCTGCGCTTCCTCCTGCCCTTGCCTCTTCGGAGTACGTCTCCACTCTCCAGGGAACACCGGCCTGTGCCCACGCGTGTCCTTCGCCGAGCTGAGCCTCTGGCGCTGCCTCCGCCATGCCCAGTGGCCTCCTCGCGGGTCCTCCGTGTTCACACCAAGGCTGCAGTACTGGCCTCTGACCCGCCAGAAGCCAAGGTGGAAATGCTCTGCAGGAGGGCCTTCCATTGCAAGCTCAGCTTCTCTCAGGCCCAGCACAGCTCAGGGCAGGGCAGGGCAGGGCAGGGCAGGGCAGGCAGGGTCTTCTGTGCTCAAGTGCGCTCTCCCTGGCTCACTCGCTCTCTCTTGCTCTTGCTCTTCCTAGGGGGCTCTGCTGCCAGCAGGAAGATCCACTGGGACTGCCAGAGCTCCCTCTGAACTTTCTGCCTCTATTTATACTGGCTTGGGGACACACCCAAGGGCCACTGCCTTGCTCTCACTGGCTGCTCACAGGACAGCCCCTCAGCCTGCTCCTGGCCCCAGGGCACACTTCCTGGCCACCCTTCTGGGAGGGGTCCCTTTGACATGCAAATGGGGCTTGTCTGTGAGAAGATCCACCTGGCCTGGGTCCTTCCCTGTCCTCCAACCCAACCAAGGCCATCTCCTCCTCCCCAGAAGCCAGGATGGGGAGTGGATTAGCGTCCCTGGACAACGCCCTGCCCTTTGGAAGCCTAAGCTGGGAAACCCACCAAGAAAACCCAAGAGATCAGGACATCTCTCTCCCTCCCAAGTCAGGAACAGACCTAGAGGAGACTATGGGCAGTATCCCAGCAAACCAGAGAAATGCCCTTCCCCCGGTGCACAGCAAGCTGCATGGAAATCTAGAAGAAGAAGTCACACCCAATGTGCCTGAAGACTAGGAGGAGGGGGCCCAACAGCAGCAGCAAGAGGAGTTGCAGGAGGAGGAGGATGAAGAGGAGGAGGAGGAGCAGGGGGAGGTGTTGGAGGAGGAGGAGCAGTTGGAGGAGGAGGAGGAGCAGGGGGAGGAGGAAGAGAAGAAGAAGAAGCACAGAAAGAGAGAAGGAGGGACCTAGAGCTGGTGGCGATGTTGGGGGGAAGATTTGGGAGAGGATGCCAACAGTGTCTGTGAAACCCCAAGAGTATCATCAGCTGCACTGACGTGACCCCCGGAGACTCTTTGCAGCGGAGAGTGGTTTCTTGTGTGTTCGTGCAGCAGGATGCGTGGGAAGGCAATCGGGACCCGAGTCGCCATGAGCACACGGAAGGAAAATGTGGTCCAACGGACCGTGGCCATGATGGCAGCATTCTCAATCGGACTGAACTTGGAATTGTAGGAGAGGTGGATGAAGTGGCAATGGAACTATGGAGAGAGGAACACTGAAATAAAATGCAGGGGATGACTGCCCAGGGAACCAACAAGCCCATGTCGGAAGAAGGACGTCCACGGTGATGTCTCTGGGCTTTCTGGTTTTGACCATCAGGCTGGATGTGCTGCCCCTATTTTCTGCTGTTGGTTTCCTTTCCCTGAGCTTTTCCTTCTGCGCCCAGTGTGTCTTTGGAGATGCATTTCCTGTCCGAATACCAAATGGTTCTCTGTCCTTTATTAATGGTTCCACGTGATCCATATTTGGTTCTGCATGTGCGTGTGCATGAGAGAGAGAGAGACAAGGAGAGTGAGAGAGAAGGGGAGGGAGCAGTTTTTATTGGCAAGATGCTTCCCTGAGCTCCCCATAGAGCCAGCAGGCAGAGGGGATGGCCTGGGGAATGCATGGGAAGGAGGGGGTGGGGGTGGGGTAGGGGCATGGGGAGGGGCGGTGGGCTGTGTGGGTGGCTACATCCAGTCTTCATCATCTGAGGTGTCCCTGCTGCTGCTGTGGGTGCCCTGGTCCAAGTGGTGAACTGCTGGCCGGGGCGCGCCTGCCCAGGACGAGGAGAGCAGCGTGCGGAGAGGCGCTTTGCGCGCGCCCTGTTTGCGGAGGTGCGGATAGCTCCGGTGGAATTCTGCGATCTCCTGGCTTGTGAGGGGAAGGTAGTTGTGATCCTCTTGGGCAGGTTCTTGCCAGCCCATGGCTTTGAGCAGTCGCTGCTCGGCTTCAGGAGAGAAGAGGGGAGCCACCCGTGGCTTGTGGGCAGGGCTGGCAGGTCTCCTGGGCAGGCTTGGAGGCTGAGTGTTGAGCAGAGGTAGGGAGGGATGGCGGTGTGCGCACTGTGCTGCCCGTGGAGGGTCCTCCCGCTGGCGATGTGGACGTGTCCAGGGCGGCTCCTTCCCTCTGGCTGGTCGCTGGGGCTTGGGGGTCATCCGGGAGGGGCTGTTGCCCAGGCAGGAGCTGACGCTGAAAGCTGTGCTCTGGGGCCGCACCACCACCTGGGCCTGAGACCCGGTGCCCATGGAGCCCCAGTGGCGCCTGTCCGCTTGGCCAGGGGCCCATTGGGCACAGGCAGGCTCCACCTGGGCAGCTTGGCTGCTGCGCGGCCTCTCCAGGGAAGGTGTGCATCCTGAGAGCCTTCTCTGCTGCTGCTGCTGCTTCTGCTGCTTCTGCTGCTGCTGTTGCTGCCTCTGCTGCTGCTGCTGCTGCCTCTGCTGCTGCTGCTTCTGCTGCTTCTGCTGCTTCTGCTTCTTCTGCTTCTGCTGCTGCTGTTGCTGCCTCTGCTGCTGCTGCCGCTGCCTCTGCTGCTGCTGCTGCTGCTGCTTGTGCCTGTGTCGCCCTGGTGTGCTAGGCTCTGTCTGGGAGCCAGCGTCTGCACTGAAGGGGGCGCGGAATTGCACCTCCTGCGCTTCCTCCTGCCCTTGCCTCTTCGGAGTACGTCTCCACTCTCCAGGGAACACCGGCCTGTGCCCACGCGTGTCCTTCGCCGAGCTGAGCCTCTGGCGCTGCCTCCGCCATGCCCAGTGGCCTCCTCGCGGGTCCTCCGTGTTCACACCAAGGCTGCAGTACTGGCCTCTGACCCGCCAGAAGCCAAGGTGGAAATGCTCTGCAGGAGGGCCTTCCATTGCAAGCTCAGCTTCTCTCAGGCCCAGCACAGCTCAGGGCAGGGCAGGGCAGGGCAGGGCAGGGCAGGGCAGGCAGGGTCTTCTGTGCTCAAGTGCGCTCTCCCTGGCTCACTCGCTCTCTCTTGCTCTTGCTCTTCCTAGGGGGCTCTGCTGCCAGCAGGAAGATCCACTGGGACTGCCAGAGCTCCCTCTGAACTTTCTGCCTCTATTTATACTGGCTTGGGGACACACCCAAGGGCCACTGCCTTGCTCTCACTGGCTGCTCACAGGACAGCCCCTCAGCCTGCTCCTGGCCCCAGGGCACACTTCCTGGCCACCCTTCTGGGAGGGGTCCCTTTGACATGCAAATGGGGCTTGTCTGTGAGAAGATCCACCTGGCCTGGGTCCTTCCCTGTCCTCCAACCCAACCAAGGCCATCTCCTCCTCCCCAGAAGCCAGGATGGGGAGTGGATTAGCGTCCCCGGACAAAGCCCTGCCCTTTGGAAGCCTAAGCTGGGAAACCCACCAAGAAAACCCAAGAGATCAGGACATCTCTCTCCCTCCCAAGTCAGGAACAGACCTAGAGGAGACTATGGGCAGTATCCCAGCAAACCAGAGAAATGCCCTTCCCCCGGTGCACAGCAAGCTGCATGGAAATCTAGAAGAAGAAGTCACACCCAATGTGCCTGAAGACTAGGAGGAGGGGGCCCAACAGCAGCAGCAAGAGGAGTTGCAGGGGGAGGAGGATGAAGAGGAGGAGGAGGAGCAGGGGGAGGTGTTGGAGGAGGAGGAGCAGTTGGAGGAGGAGGAGGAGCAGGGGGAGGAGGAAGAGAAGAAGAAGAAGCACAGAAAGAGAGAAGGAGGGACCTAGAGCTGGTGGCGATGTTGGGGGGAAGATTTGGGAGAGGATGCCAACAGTGTCTGTGAAACCCCAAGAGTATCATCAGCTGCACTGACGTGACCCCCGGAGACTCTTTGCAGCGGAGAGTGGTTTCTTGTGTGTTCGTGCAGCAGGATGCGTGGGAAGGCAATCGGGACCCGAGTCGCCATGAGCACACGGAAGGAAAATGTGGTCCAACGGACCGTGGCCATGATGGCAGCATTCTCAATCGGACTGAACTTGGAATTGTAGGAGAGGTGGATGAAGTGGCAATGGAACTATGGAGAGAGGAACACTGAAATAAAATGCAGGGGATGACTGCCCAGGGAACCAACAAGCCCATGTCGGAAGAAGGACGTCCACGGTGATGTCTCTGGGCTTTCTGGTTTTGACCATCAGGCTGGATGTGCTGCCCCTATTTTCTGCTGTTGGTTTCCTTTCCCTGAGCTTTTCCTTCTGCGCCCAGTGTGTCTTTGGAGATGCATTTCCTGTCCGAATACCAAATGGTTCGCTGTCCTTTATTAATGGTTCCACGTGATCCATATTTGGTTCTGCATGTGCGTGTGCATGAGAGAGAGAGAGACAAGGAGAGTGAGAGAGAAGGGGAGGGAGCAGTTTTTATTGGCAAGATGCTTCCCTGAGCTCCCCATAGAGCCAGCAGGCAGAGGGGATGGCCTGGGGAATGCATGGGAAGGAGGGGGTGGGGGTGGGGTAGGGGCATGGGGAGGGGCGGTGGGCTGTGTGGGTGGCTACATCCAGTCTTCATCATCTGAGGTGTCCCTGCTGCTGCTGTGGATGCCCTGGTCCAAGTGGTGAACTGCTGGCCGGGGCGCGCCTGCCCAGGAGGAGGAGAGCAGCGTGCGGAGAGGCGCTTTGCGCGCGCCCTGTTTGCGGAGGTGCGGATAGCTCCGGTGGAATTCTGCGATCTCCTGGCTTGTGAGGGGAAGGTAGTTGTGATCCTCTTGGGCAGGTTCTTGCCAGCCCATGGCTTTGAGCAGTCGCTGCTCGGCTTCAGGAGAGAAGAGGGGAGCCACCCGTGGCTTGTGGGCAGGGCTGGCAGGTCTCCTGGGCAGGCTTGGAGGCTGAGTGTTGAGCAGAGGTAGGGAGGGATGGCGGTGTGCGCACTGTGCTGCCCGTGGAGGGTCCTCCCGCTGGCGATGTGGACGTGTCCAGGGCGGCTCCTTCCCTCTGGCTGGTCGCTGGGGCTTGGGGGTCATCCGGGAGGGGCTGTTGCCCAGGCAGGAGCTGACGCTGAAAGCTGTGCTCTGGGGCCGCACCACCACCTGGGCCTGAGACCCGGTGCCCATGGAGCCCCAGTGGCGCCTGTCCGCTTGGCCAGGGGCCCATTGGGCACAGGCAGGCTCCACCTGGGCAGCTTGGCTGCTGCGCGGCCTCTCCAGGGAAGGTGTGCATCCTGAGAGCCTTCTCTGCTGCTGCTGCTGCTTCTGCTGCTTCTGCTGCTGCTGTTGCTGCCTCTGCTGCTGCTGCTGCTGCCTCTGCTGCTGCTGCTTCTGCTGCTTCTGCTGCTTCTGCTTCTTCTGCTTCTGCTGCTGCTGTTGCTGCCTCTGCTGCTGCTGCCGCTGCCTCTGCTGCTGCTGCTGCTGCTGCTTGTGCCTGTGTCGCCCTGGTGTGCTAGGCTCTGTCTGGGAGCCAGCGTCTGCACTGAAGGGGGCGCGGAATTGCACCTCCTGCGCTTCCTCCTGCCCTTGCCTCTTCGGAGTACGTCTCCACTCTCCAGGGAACACCGGCCTGTGCCCACGCGTGTCCTTCGCCGAGCTGAGCCTCTGGCGCTGCCTCCGCCATGCCCAGTGGCCTCCTCGCGGGTCCTCCGTGTTCACACCAAGGCTGCAGTACTGGCCTCTGACCCGCCAGAAGCCAAGGTGGAAATGCTCTGCAGGAGGGCCTTCCATTGCAAGCTCAGCTTCTCTCAGGCCCAGCACAGCTCAGGGCAGGGCAGGGCAGGGCAGGGCAGGGCAGGGCAGGCAGGGTCTTCTGTGCTCAAGTGCGCTCTCCCTGGCTCACTCGCTCTCTCTTGCTCTTGCTCTTCCTAGGGGGCTCTGCTGCCAGCAGGAAGATCCACTGGGACTGCCAGAGCTCCCTCTGAACTTTCTGCCTCTATTTATACTGGCTTGGGGACACACCCAAGGGCCACTGCCTTGCTCTCACTGGCTGCTCACAGGACAGCCCCTCAGCCTGCTCCTGGCCCCAGGGCACACTTCCTGGCCACCCTTCTGGGAGGGGTCCCTTTGACATGCAAATGGGGCTTGTCTGTGAGAAGATCCACCTGGCCTGGGTCCTTCCCTGTCCTCCAACCCAACCAAGGCCATCTCCTCCTCCCCAGAAGCCAGGATGGGGAGTGGATTAGCGTCCCCGGACAAAGCCCTGCCCTTTGGAAGCCTAAGCTGGGAAACCCACCAAGAAAACCCAAGAGATCAGGACATCTCTCTCCCTCCCAAGTCAGGAACAGACCTAGAGGAGACTATGGGCAGTATCCCAGCAAACCAGAGAAATGCCCTTCCCCCGGTGCACAGCAAGCTGCATGGAAATCTAGAAGAAGAAGTCACACCCAATGTGCCTGAAGACTAGGAGGAGGGGGCCCAACAGCAGCAGCAAGAGGAGTTGCAGGAGGAGGAGGATGAAGAGGAGGAGGAGGAGCAGGGGGAGGTGTTGGAGGAGGAGGAGCAGTTGGAGGAGGAGGAGGAGCAGGGGGAGGAGGAAGAGAAGAAGAAGAAGAAGAAGAAGAAGCACAGAAAGAGAGAAGGAGGGACCTAGAGCTGGTGGCGATGTTGGGGGGAAGATTTGGGAGAGGATGCCAACAGTGTCTGTGAAACCCCAAGAGTATCATCAGCTGCACTGACGTGACCCCCGGAGACTCTTTGCAGCGGAGAGTGGTTTCTTGTGTGTTCGTGCAGCAGGATGCGTGGGAAGGCAATCGGGACCCGAGTCGCCATGAGCACACGGAAGGAAAATGTGGTCCAACGGACCGTGGCCATGATGGCAGCATTCTCAATCGGACTGAACTTGGAATTGTAGGAGAGGTGGATGAAGTGGCAATGGAACTATGGAGAGAGGAACACTGAAATAAAATGCAGGGGATGACTGCCCAGGGAACCAACAAGCCCATGTCGGAAGAAGGACGTCCACGGTGATGTCTCTGGGCTTTCTGGTTTTGACCATCAGGCTGGATGTGCTGCCCCTATTTTCTGCTGTTGGTTTCCTTTCCCTGAGCTTTTCCTTCTGCGCCCAGTGTGTCTTTGGAGATGCATTTCCTGTCCGAATACCAAATGGTTCGCTGTCCTTTATTAATGGTTCCACGTGATCCATATTTGGTTCTGCATGTGCGTGTGCATGAGAGAGAGAGAGACAAGGAGAGTGAGAGAGAAGGGGAGGGAGCAGTTTTTATTGGCAAGATGCTTCCCTGAGCTCCCCATAGAGCCAGCAGGCAGAGGGGATGGCCTGGGGAATGCATGGGAAGGAGGGGGTGGGGGTGGGGTAGGGGCATGGGGAGGGGCGGTGGGCTGTGTGGGTGGCTACATCCAGTCTTCATCATCTGAGGTGTCCCTGCTGCTGCTGTGGATGCCCTGGTCCAAGTGGTGAACTGCTGGCCGGGGCGCGCCTGCCCAGGACGAGGAGAGCAGCGTGCGGAGAGGCGCTTTGCGCGCGCCCTGTTTGCGGAGGTGCGGATAGCTCCGGTGGAATTCTGCGATCTCCTGGCTTGTGAGGGGAAGGTAGTTGTGATCCTCTTGGGCAGGTTCTTGCCAGCCCATGGCTTTGAGCAGTCGCTGCTCGGCTTCAGGAGAGAAGAGGGGAGCCACCCGTGGCTTGTGGGCAGGGCTGGCAGGTCTCCTGGGCAGGCTTGGAGGCTGAGTGTTGAGCAGAGGTAGGGAGGGATGGCGGTGTGCGCACTGTGCTGCCCGTGGAGGGTCCTCCCGCTGGCGATGTGGACGTGTCCAGGGCGGCTCCTTCCCTCTGGCTGGTCGCTGGGGCTTGGGGGTCATCCGGGAGGGGCTGTTGCCCAGGCAGGAGCTGACGCTGAAAGCTGTGCTCTGGGGCCGCACCACCACCTGGGCCTGAGACCCGGTGCCCATGGAGCCCCAGTGGCGCCTGTCCGCTTGGCCAGGGGCCCATTGGGCACAGGCAGGCTCCACCTGGGCAGCTTGGCTGCTGCGCGGCCTCTCCAGGGAAGGTGTGCATCCTGAGAGCCTTCTCTGCTGCTGCTGCTGCTTCTGCTGCTTCTGCTGCTGCTGTTGCTGCCTCTGCTGCTGCTGCTGCTGCCTCTGCTGCTGCTGCTTCTGCTGCTTCTGCTGCTTCTGCTTCTTCTGCTTCTGCTGCTGCTGTTGCTGCCTCTGCTGCTGCTGCCGCTGCCTCTGCTGCTGCTGCTGCTGCTGCTTGTGCCTGTGTCGCCCTGGTGTGCTAGGCTCTGTCTGGGAGCCAGCGTCTGCACTGAAGGGGGCGCGGAATTGCACCTCCTGCGCTTCCTCCTGCCCTTGCCTCTTCGGAGTACGTCTCCACTCTCCAGGGAACACCGGCCTGTGCCCACGCGTGTCCTTCGCCGAGCTGAGCCTCTGGCGCTGCCTCCGCCATGCCCAGTGGCCTCCTCGCGGGTCCTCCGTGTTCACACCAAGGCTGCAGTACTGGCCTCTGACCCGCCAGAAGCCAAGGTGGAAATGCTCTGCAGGAGGGCCTTCCATTGCAAGCTCAGCTTCTCTCAGGCCCAGCACAGCTCAGGGCAGGGCAGGGCAGGGCAGGGCAGGGCAGGGCAGGGCAGGCAGGGTCTTCTGTGCTCAAGTGCGCTCTCCCTGGCTCACTCGCTCTCTCTTGCTCTTGCTCTTCCTAGGGGGCTCTGCTGCCAGCAGGAAGATCCACTGGGACTGCCAGAGCTCCCTCTGAACTTTCTGCCTCTATTTATACTGGCTTGGGGACACACCCAAGGGCCACTGCCTTGCTCTCACTGGCTGTTCACAGGACAGCCCCTCAGCCTGCTCCTGGCCCCAGGGCACACTTCCTGGCCACCCTTCTGGGAGGGGTCCCTTTGACATGCAAATGGGGCTTGTCTGTGAGAAGATCCACCTGGCCTGGGTCCTTCCCTGTCCTCCAACCCAACCAAGGCCATCTCCTCCTCCCCAGAAGCCAGGATGGGGAGTGGATTAGCGTCCCTGGACAACGCCCTGCCCTTTGGAAGCCTAAGCTGGGAAACCCACCAAGAAAACCCAAGAGATCAGGACATCTCTCTCCCTCCCAAGTCAGGAACAGACCTAGAGGAGACTATGGGCAGTATCCCAGCAAACCAGAGAAATGCCCTTCCCCCGGTGCACAGCAAGCTGCATGGAAATCTAGAAGAAGAAGTCACACCCAATGTGCCTGAAGACTAGGAGGAGGGGGCCCAACAGCAGCAGCAAGAGGAGTTGCAGGAGGAGGAGGATGAAGAGGAGGAGGAGGAGCAGGGGGAGGTGTTGGAGGAGGAGGAGCAGTTGGAGGAGGAGGAGGAGCAGGGGGAGGAGGAAGAGAAGAAGAAGAAGCACAGAAAGAGAGAAGGAGGGACCTAGAGCTGGTGGCGATGTTGGGGGGAAGATTTGGGAGAGGATGCCAACAGTGTCTGTGAAACCCCAAGAGTATCATCAGCTGCACTGACGTGACCCCCGGAGACTCTTTGCAGCGGAGAGTGGTTTCTTGTGTGTTCGTGCAGCAGGATGCGTGGGAAGGCAATCGGGACCCGAGTCGCCATGAGCACACGGAAGGAAAATGTGGTCCAACGGACCGTGGCCATGATGGCAGCATTCTCAATCGGACTGAACTTGGAATTGTAGGAGAGGTGGATGAAGTGGCAATGGAACTATGGAGAGAGGAACACTGAAATAAAATGCAGGGGATGACTGCCCAGGGAACCAACAAGCCCATGTCGGAAGAAGGACGTCCACGGTGATGTCTCTGGGCTTTCTGGTTTTGACCATCAGGCTGGATGTGCTGCCCCTATTTTCTGCTGTTGGTTTCCTTTCCCTGAGCTTTTCCTTCTGCGCCCAGTGTGTCTTTGGAGATGCATTTCCTGTCCGAATACCAAATGGTTCGCTGTCCTTTATTAATGGTTCCACGTGATCCATATTTGGTTCTGCATGTGCGTGTGCATGAGAGAGAGAGAGACAAGGAGAGTGAGAGAGAAGGGGAGGGAGCAGTTTTTATTGGCAAGATGCTTCCCTGAGCTCCCCATAGAGCCAGCAGGCAGAGGGGATGGCCTGGGGAATGCATGGGAAGGAGGGGGTGGGGGTGGGGTAGGGGCATGGGGAGGGGCGGTGGGCTGTGTGGGTGGCTACATCCAGTCTTCATCATCTGAGGTGTCCCTGCTGCTGCTGTGGATGCCCTGGTCCAAGTGGTGAACTGCTGGCCGGGGCGCGCCTGCCCAGGACGAGGAGAGCAGCGTGCGGAGAGGCGCTTTGCGCGCGCCCTGTTTGCGGAGGTGCGGATAGCTCCGGTGGAATTCTGCGATCTCCTGGCTTGTGAGGGGAAGGTAGTTGTGATCCTCTTGGGCAGGTTCTTGCCAGCCCATGGCTTTGAGCAGTCGCTGCTCGGCTTCAGGAGAGAAGAGGGGAGCCACCCGTGGCTTGTGGGCAGGGCTGGCAGGTCTCCTGGGCAGGCTTGGAGGCTGAGTGTTGAGCAGAGGTAGGGAGGGATGGCGGTGTGCGCACTGTGCTGCCCGTGGAGGGTCCTCCCGCTGGCGATGTGGACGTGTCCAGGGCGGCTCCTTCCCTCTGGCTGGTCGCTGGGGCTTGGGGGTCATCCGGGAGGGGCTGTTGCCCAGGCAGGAGCTGACGCTGAAAGCTGTGCTCTGGGGCCGCACCACCACCTGGGCCTGAGACCCGGTGCCCATGGAGCCCCAGTGGCGCCTGTCCGCTTGGCCAGGGGCCCATTGGGCACAGGCAGGCTCCACCTGGGCAGCTTGGCTGCTGCGCGGCCTCTCCAGGGAAGGTGTGCATCCTGAGAGCCTTCTCTGCTGCTGCTGCTGCTTCTGCTGCTTCTGCTGCTGCTGTTGCTGCCTCTGCTGCTGCTGCTGCTGCCTCTGCTGCTGCTGCTTCTGCTGCTTCTGCTGCTTCTGCTTCTTCTGCTTCTGCTGCTGCTGTTGCTGCCTCTGCTGCTGCTGCCGCTGCCTCTGCTGCTGCTGCTGCTGCTGCTTGTGCCTGTGTCGCCCTGGTGTGCTAGGCTCTGTCTGGGAGCCAGCGTCTGCACTGAAGGGGGCGCGGAATTGCACCTCCTGCGCTTCCTCCTGCCCTTGCCTCTTCGGAGTACGTCTCCACTCTCCAGGGAACACCGGCCTGTGCCCACGCGTGTCCTTCGCCGAGCTGAGCCTCTGGCGCTGCCTCCGCCATGCCCAGTGGCCTCCTCGCGGGTCCTCCGTGTTCACACCAAGGCTGCAGTACTGGCCTCTGACCCGCCAGAAGCCAAGGTGGAAATGCTCTGCAGGAGGGCCTTCCATTGCAAGCTCAGCTTCTCTCAGGCCCAGCACAGCTCAGGGCAGGGCAGGGCAGGGCAGGGCAGGGCAGGCAGGGTCTTCTGTGCTCAAGTGCGCTCTCCCTGGCTCACTCGCTCTCTCTTGCTCTTGCTCTTCCTAGGGGGCTCTGCTGCCAGCAGGAAGATCCACTGGGACTGCCAGAGCTCCCTCTGAACTTTCTGCCTCTATTTATACTGGCTTGGGGACACACCCAAGGGCCACTGCCTTGCTCTCACTGGCTGCTCACAGGACAGCCCCTCAGCCTGCTCCTGGCCCCAGGGCACACTTCCTGGCCACCCTTCTGGGAGGGGTCCCTTTGACATGCAAATGGGGCTTGTCTGTGAGAAGATCCACCTGGCCTGGGTCCTTCCCTGTCCTCCAACCCAACCAAGGCCATCTCCTCCTCCCCAGAAGCCAGGATGGGGAGTGGATTAGCGTCCCTGGACAACGCCCTGCCCTTTGGAAGCCTAAGCTGGGAAACCCACCAAGAAAACCCAAGAGATCAGGACATCTCTCTCCCTCCCAAGTCAGGAACAGACCTAGAGGAGACTATGGGCAGTATCCCAGCAAACCAGAGAAATGCCCTTCCCCCGGTGCACAGCAAGCTGCATGGAAATCTAGAAGAAGAAGTCACACCCAATGTGCCTGAAGACTAGGAGGAGGGGGCCCAACAGCAGCAGCAAGAGGAGTTGCAGGAGGAGGAGGATGAAGAGGAGGAGGAGGAGCAGGGGGAGGTGTTGGAGGAGGAGGAGCAGTTGGAGGAGGAGGAGGAGCAGGGGGAGGAGGAAGAGAAGAAGAAGAAGCACAGAAAGAGAGAAGGAGGGACCTAGAGCTGGTGGCGATGTTGGGGGGAAGATTTGGGAGAGGATGCCAACAGTGTCTGTGAAACCCCAAGAGTATCATCAGCTGCACTGACGTGACCCCCGGAGACTCTTTGCAGCGGAGAGTGGTTTCTTGTGTGTTCGTGCAGCAGGATGCGTGGGAAGGCAATCGGGACCCGAGTCGCCATGAGCACACGGAAGGAAAATGTGGTCCAACGGACCGTGGCCATGATGGCAGCATTCTCAATCGGACTGAACTTGGAATTGTAGGAGAGGTGGATGAAGTGGCAATGGAACTATGGAGAGAGGAACACTGAAATAAAATGCAGGGGATGACTGCCCAGGGAACCAACAAGCCCATGTCGGAAGAAGGACGTCCACGGTGATGTCTCTGGGCTTTCTGGTTTTGACCATCAGGCTGGATGTGCTGCCCCTATTTTCTGCTGTTGGTTTCCTTTCCCTGAGCTTTTCCTTCTGCGCCCAGTGTGTCTTTGGAGATGCATTTCCTGTCCGAATACCAAATGGTTCGCTGTCCTTTATTAATGGTTCCACGTGATCCATATTTGGTTCTGCATGTGCGTGTGCATGAGAGAGAGAGAGACAAGGAGAGTGAGAGAGAAGGGGAGGGAGCAGTTTTTATTGGCAAGATGCTTCCCTGAGCTCCCCATAGAGCCAGCAGGCAGAGGGGATGGCCTGGGGAATGCATGGGAAGGAGGGGGTGGGGGTGGGGTAGGGGCATGGGGAGGGGCGGTGGGCTGTGTGGGTGGCTACATCCAGTCTTCATCATCTGAGGTGTCCCTGCTGCTGCTGTGGATGCCCTGGTCCAAGTGGTGAACTGCTGGCCGGGGCGCGCCTGCCCAGGACGAGGAGAGCAGCGTGCGGAGAGGCGCTTTGCGCGCGCCCTGTTTGCGGAGGTGCGGATAGCTCCGGTGGAATTCTGCGATCTCCTGGCTTGTGAGGGGAAGGTAGTTGTGATCCTCTTGGGCAGGTTCTTGCCAGCCCATGGCTTTGAGCAGTCGCTGCTCGGCTTCAGGAGAGAAGAGGGGAGCCACCCGTGGCTTGTGGGCAGGGCTGGCAGGTCTCCTGGGCAGGCTTGGAGGCTGAGTGTTGAGCAGAGGTAGGGAGGGATGGCGGTGTGCGCACTGTGCTGCCCGTGGAGGGTCCTCCCGCTGGCGATGTGGACGTGTCCAGGGCGGCTCCTTCCCTCTGGCTGGTCGCTGGGGCTTGGGGGTCATCCGGGAGGGGCTGTTGCCCAGGCAGGAGCTGACGCTGAAAGCTGTGCTCTGGGGCCGCACCACCACCTGGGCCTGAGACCCGGTGCCCATGGAGCCCCAGTGGCGCCTGTCCGCTTGGCCAGGGGCCCATTGGGCACAGGCAGGCTCCACCTGGGCAGCTTGGCTGCTGCGCGGCCTCTCCAGGGAAGGTGTGCATCCTGAGAGCCTTCTCTGCTGCTGCTGCTGCTTCTGCTGCTTCTGCTGCTGCTGTTGCTGCCTCTGCTGCTGCTGCTGCTGCCTCTGCTGCTGCTGCTTCTGCTGCTTCTGCTGCTTCTGCTTCTTCTGCTTCTGCTGCTGCTGTTGCTGCCTCTGCTGCTGCTGCCGCTGCCTCTGCTGCTGCTGCTGCTGCTGCTTGTGCCTGTGTCGCCCTGGTGTGCTAGGCTCTGTCTGGGAGCCAGCGTCTGCACTGAAGGGGGCGCGGAATTGCACCTCCTGCGCTTCCTCCTGCCCTTGCCTCTTCGGAGTACGTCTCCACTCTCCAGGGAACACCGGCCTGTGCCCACGCGTGTCCTTCGCCGAGCTGAGCCTCTGGCGCTGCCTCCGCCATGCCCAGTGGCCTCCTCGCGGGTCCTCCGTGTTCACACCAAGGCTGCAGTACTGGCCTCTGACCCGCCAGAAGCCAAGGTGGAAATGCTCTGCAGGAGGGCCTTCCATTGCAAGCTCAGCTTCTCTCAGGCCCAGCACAGCTCAGGGCAGGGCAGGGCAGGGCAGGGCAGGGCAGGCAGGGTCTTCTGTGCTCAAGTGCGCTCTCCCTGGCTCACTCGCTCTCTCTTGCTCTTGCTCTTCCTAGGGGGCTCTGCTGCCAGCAGGAAGATCCACTGGGACTGCCAGAGCTCCCTCTGAACTTTCTGCCTCTATTTATACTGGCTTGGGGACACACCCAAGGGCCACTGCCTTGCTCTCACTGGCTGCTCACAGGACAGCCCCTCAGCCTGCTCCTGGCCCCAGGGCACACTTCCTGGCCACCCTTCTGGGAGGGGTCCCTTTGACATGCAAATGGGGCTTGTCTGTGAGAAGATCCACCTGGCCTGGGTCCTTCCCTGTCCTCCAACCCAACCAAGGCCATCTCCTCCTCCCCAGAAGCCAGGATGGGGAGTGGATTAGCGTCCCCGGACAAAGCCCTGCCCTTTGGAAGCCTAAGCTGGGAAACCCACCAAGAAAACCCAAGAGATCAGGACATCTCTCTCCCTCCCAAGTCAGGAACAGACCTAGAGGAGACTATGGGCAGTATCCCAGCAAACCAGAGAAATGCCCTTCCCCCGGTGCACAGCAAGCTGCATGGAAATCTAGAAGAAGAAGTCACACCCAATGTGCCTGAAGACTAGGAGGAGGGGGCCCAACAGCAGCAGCAAGAGGAGTTGCAGGAGGAGGAGGATGAAGAGGAGGAGGAGGAGCAGGGGGAGGTGTTGGAGGAGGAGGAGCAGTTGGAGGAGGAGGAGGAGCAGGGGGAGGAGGAAGAGAAGAAGAAGAAGCACAGAAAGAGAGAAGGAGGGACCTAGAGCTGGTGGCGATGTTGGGGGGAAGATTTGGGAGAGGATGCCAACAGTGTCTGTGAAACCCCAAGAGTATCATCAGCTGCACTGACGTGACCCCCGGAGACTCTTTGCAGCGGAGAGTGGTTTCTTGTGTGTTCGTGCAGCAGGATGCGTGGGAAGGCAATCGGGACCCGAGTCGCCATGAGCACACGGAAGGAAAATGTGGTCCAACGGACCGTGGCCATGATGGCAGCATTCTCAATCGGACTGAACTTGGAATTGTAGGAGAGGTGGATGAAGTGGCAATGGAACTATGGAGAGAGGAACACTGAAATAAAATGCAGGGGATGACTGCCCAGGGAACCAACAAGCCCATGTCGGAAGAAGGACGTCCACGGTGATGTCTCTGGGCTTTCTGGTTTTGACCATCAGGCTGGATGTGCTGCCCCTATTTTCTGCTGTTGGTTTCCTTTCCCTGAGCTTTTCCTTCTGCGCCCAGTGTGTCTTTGGAGATGCATTTCCTGTCCGAATACCAAATGGTTCGCTGTCCTTTATTAATGGTTCCACGTGATCCATATTTGGTTCTGCATGTGCGTGTGCATGAGAGAGAGAGAGACAAGGAGAGTGAGAGAGAAGGGGAGGGAGCAGTTTTTATTGGCAAGATGCTTCCCTGAGCTCCCCATAGAGCCAGCAGGCAGAGGGGATGGCCTGGGGAATGCATGGGAAGGAGGGGGTGGGGGTGGGGTAGGGGCATGGGGAGGGGCGGTGGGCTGTGTGGGTGGCTACATCCAGTCTTCATCATCTGAGGTGTCCCTGCTGCTGCTGTGGGTGCCCTGGTCCAAGTGGTGAACTGCTGGCCGGGGCGCGCCTGCCCAGGACGAGGAGAGCAGCGTGCGGAGAGGCGCTTTGCGCGCGCCCTGTTTGCGGAGGTGCGGATAGCTCCGGTGGAATTCTGCGATCTCCTGGCTTGTGAGGGGAAGGTAGTTGTGATCCTCTTGGGCAGGTTCTTGCCAGCCCATGGCTTTGAGCAGTCGCTGCTCGGCTTCAGGAGAGAAGAGGGGAGCCACCCGTGGCTTGTGGGCAGGGCTGGCAGGTCTCCTGGGCAGGCTTGGAGGCTGAGTGTTGAGCAGAGGTAGGGAGGGATGGCGGTGTGCGCACTGTGCTGCCCGTGGAGGGTCCTCCCGCTGGCGATGTGGACGTGTCCAGGGCGGCTCCTTCCCTCTGGCTGGTCGCTGGGGCTTGGGGGTCATCCGGGAGGGGCTGTTGCCCAGGCAGGAGCTGACGCTGAAAGCTGTGCTCTGGGGCCGCACCACCACCTGGGCCTGAGACCCGGTGCCCATGGAGCCCCAGTGGCGCCTGTCCGCTTGGCCAGGGGCCCATTGGGCACAGGCAGGCTCCACCTGGGCAGCTTGGCTGCTGCGCGGCCTCTCCAGGGAAGGTGTGCATCCTGAGAGCCTTCTCTGCTGCTGCTGCTGCTTCTGCTGCTTCTGCTGCTGCTGTTGCTGCCTCTGCTGCTGCTGCTGCTGCCTCTGCTGCTGCTGCTTCTGCTGCTTCTGCTGCTTCTGCTTCTTCTGCTTCTGCTGCTGCTGTTGCTGCCTCTGCTGCTGCTGCCGCTGCCTCTGCTGCTGCTGCTGCTGCTGCTTGTGCCTGTGTCGCCCTGGTGTGCTAGGCTCTGTCTGGGAGCCAGCGTCTGCACTGAAGGGGGCGCGGAATTGCACCTCCTGCGCTTCCTCCTGCCCTTGCCTCTTCGGAGTACGTCTCCACTCTCCAGGGAACACCGGCCTGTGCCCACGCGTGTCCTTCGCCGAGCTGAGCCTCTGGCGCTGCCTCCGCCATGCCCAGTGGCCTCCTCGCGGGTCCTCCGTGTTCACACCAAGGCTGCAGTACTGGCCTCTGACCCGCCAGAAGCCAAGGTGGAAATGCTCTGCAGGAGGGCCTTCCATTGCAAGCTCAGCTTCTCTCAGGCCCAGCACAGCTCAGGGCAGGGCAGGGCAGGGCAGGGCAGGGCAGGGCAGGCAGGGTCTTCTGTGCTCAAGTGCGCTCTCCCTGGCTCACTCGCTCTCTCTTGCTCTTGCTCTTCCTAGGGGGCTCTGCTGCCAGCAGGAAGATCCACTGGGACTGCCAGAGCTCCCTCTGAACTTTCTGCCTCTATTTATACTGGCTTGGGGACACACCCAAGGGCCACTGCCTTGCTCTCACTGGCTGCTCACAGGACAGCCCCTCAGCCTGCTCCTGGCCCCAGGGCACACTTCCTGGCCACCCTTCTGGGAGGGGTCCCTTTGACATGCAAATGGGGCTTGTCTGTGAGAAGATCCACCTGGCCTGGGTCCTTCCCTGTCCTCCAACCCAACCAAGGCCATCTCCTCCTCCCCAGAAGCCAGGATGGGGAGTGGATTAGCGTCCCCGGACAAAGCCCTGCCCTTTGGAAGCCTAAGCTGGGAAACCCACCAAGAAAACCCAAGAGATCAGGACATCTCTCTCCCTCCCAAGTCAGGAACAGACCTAGAGGAGACTATGGGCAGTATCCCAGCAAACCAGAGAAATGCCCTTCCCCCGGTGCACAGCAAGCTGCATGGAAATCTAGAAGAAGAAGTCACACCCAATGTGCCTGAAGACTAGGAGGAGGGGGCCCAACAGCAGCAGCAAGAGGAGTTGCAGGAGGAGGAGGATGAAGAGGAGGAGGAGGAGCAGGGGGAGGTGTTGGAGGAGGAGGAGCAGTTGGAGGAGGAGGAGGAGCAGGGGGAGGAGGAAGAGAAGAAGAAGAAGCACAGAAAGAGAGAAGGAGGGACCTAGAGCTGGTGGCGATGTTGGGGGGAAGATTTGGGAGAGGATGCCAACAGTGTCTGTGAAACCCCAAGAGTATCATCAGCTGCACTGACGTGACCCCCGGAGACTCTTTGCAGCGGAGAGTGGTTTCTTGTGTGTTCGTGCAGCAGGATGCGTGGGAAGGCAATCGGGACCCGAGTCGCCATGAGCACACGGAAGGAAAATGTGGTCCAACGGACCGTGGCCATGATGGCAGCATTCTCAATCGGACTGAACTTGGAATTGTAGGAGAGGTGGATGAAGTGGCAATGGAACTATGGAGAGAGGAACACTGAAATAAAATGCAGGGGATGACTGCCCAGGGAACCAACAAGCCCATGTCGGAAGAAGGACGTCCACGGTGATGTCTCTGGGCTTTCTGGTTTTGACCATCAGGCTGGATGTGCTGCCCCTATTTTCTGCTGTTGGTTTCCTTTCCCTGAGCTTTTCCTTCTGCGCCCAGTGTGTCTTTGGAGATGCATTTCCTGTCCGAATACCAAATGGTTCGCTGTCCTTTATTAATGGTTCCACGTGATCCATATTTGGTTCTGCATGTGCGTGTGCATGAGAGAGAGAGAGACAAGGAGAGTGAGAGAGAAGGGGAGGGAGCAGTTTTTATTGGCAAGATGCTTCCCTGAGCTCCCCATAGAGCCAGCAGGCAGAGGGGATGGCCTGGGGAATGCATGGGAAGGAGGGGGTGGGGGTGGGGTAGGGGCATGGGGAGGGGCGGTGGGCTGTGTGGGTGGCTACATCCAGTCTTCATCATCTGAGGTGTCCCTGCTGCTGCTGTGGGTGCCCTGGTCCAAGTGGTGAACTGCTGGCCGGGGCGCGCCTGCCCAGGACGAGGAGAGCAGCGTGCGGAGAGGCGCTTTGCGCGCGCCCTGTTTGCGGAGGTGCGGATAGCTCCGGTGGAATTCTGCGATCTCCTGGCTTGTGAGGGGAAGGTAGTTGTGATCCTCTTGGGCAGGTTCTTGCCAGCCCATGGCTTTGAGCAGTCGCTGCTCGGCTTCAGGAGAGAAGAGGGGAGCCACCCGTGGCTTGTGGGCAGGGCTGGCAGGTCTCCTGGGCAGGCTTGGAGGCTGAGTGTTGAGCAGAGGTAGGGAGGGATGGCGGTGTGCGCACTGTGCTGCCCGTGGAGGGTCCTCCCGCTGGCGATGTGGACGTGTCCAGGGCGGCTCCTTCCCTCTGGCTGGTCGCTGGGGCTTGGGGGTCATCCGGGAGGGGCTGTTGCCCAGGCAGGAGCTGACGCTGAAAGCTGTGCTCTGGGGCCGCACCACCACCTGGGCCTGAGACCCGGTGCCCATGGAGCCCCAGTGGCGCCTGTCCGCTTGGCCAGGGGCCCATTGGGCACAGGCAGGCTCCACCTGGGCAGCTTGGCTGCTGCGCGGCCTCTCCAGGGAAGGTGTGCATCCTGAGAGCCTTCTCTGCTGCTGCTGCTGCTTCTGCTGCTTCTGCTGCTGCTGTTGCTGCCTCTGCTGCTGCTGCTGCTGCCTCTGCTGCTGCTGCTTCTGCTGCTTCTGCTGCTTCTGCTTCTTCTGCTTCTGCTGCTGCTGTTGCTGCCTCTGCTGCTGCTGCCGCTGCCTCTGCTGCTGCTGCTGCTGCTGCTTGTGCCTGTGTCGCCCTGGTGTGCTAGGCTCTGTCTGGGAGCCAGCGTCTGCACTGAAGGGGGCGCGGAATTGCACCTCCTGCGCTTCCTCCTGCCCTTGCCTCTTCGGAGTACGTCTCCACTCTCCAGGGAACACCGGCCTGTGCCCACGCGTGTCCTTCGCCGAGCTGAGCCTCTGGCGCTGCCTCCGCCATGCCCAGTGGCCTCCTCGCGGGTCCTCCGTGTTCACACCAAGGCTGCAGTACTGGCCTCTGACCCGCCAGAAGCCAAGGTGGAAATGCTCTGCAGGAGGGCCTTCCATTGCAAGCTCAGCTTCTCTCAGGCCCAGCACAGCTCAGGGCAGGGCAGGGCAGGGCAGGGCAGGGCAGGGCAGGCAGGGTCTTCTGTGCTCAAGTGCGCTCTCCCTGGCTCACTCGCTCTCTCTTGCTCTTGCTCTTCCTAGGGGGCTCTGCTGCCAGCAGGAAGATCCACTGGGACTGCCAGAGCTCCCTCTGAACTTTCTGCCTCTATTTATACTGGCTTGGGGACACACCCAAGGGCCACTGCCTTGCTCTCACTGGCTGCTCACAGGACAGCCCCTCAGCCTGCTCCTGGCCCCAGGGCACACTTCCTGGCCACCCTTCTGGGAGGGGTCCCTTTGACATGCAAATGGGGCTTGTCTGTGAGAAGATCCACCTGGCCTGGGTCCTTCCCTGTCCTCCAACCCAACCAAGGCCATCTCCTCCTCCCCAGAAGCCAGGATGGGGAGTGGATTAGCGTCCCCGGACAAAGCCCTGCCCTTTGGAAGCCTAAGCTGGGAAACCCACCAAGAAAACCCAAGAGATCAGGACATCTCTCTCCCTCCCAAGTCAGGAACAGACCTAGAGGAGACTATGGGCAGTATCCCAGCAAACCAGAGAAATGCCCTTCCCCCGGTGCACAGCAAGCTGCATGGAAATCTAGAAGAAGAAGTCACACCCAATGTGCCTGAAGACTAGGAGGAGGGGGCCCAACAGCAGCAGCAAGAGGAGTTGCAGGGGGAGGAGGATGAAGAGGAGGAGGAGGAGCAGGGGGAGGTGTTGGAGGAGGAGGAGCAGTTGGAGGAGGAGGAGGAGCAGGGGGAGGAGGAAGAGAAGAAGAAGAAGCACAGAAAGAGAGAAGGAGGGACCTAGAGCTGGTGGCGATGTTGGGGGGAAGATTTGGGAGAGGATGCCAACAGTGTCTGTGAAACCCCAAGAGTATCATCAGCTGCACTGACGTGACCCCCGGAGACTCTTTGCAGCGGAGAGTGGTTTCTTGTGTGTTCGTGCAGCAGGATGCGTGGGAAGGCAATCGGGACCCGAGTCGCCATGAGCACACGGAAGGAAAATGTGGTCCAACGGACCGTGGCCATGATGGCAGCATTCTCAATCGGACTGAACTTGGAATTGTAGGAGAGGTGGATGAAGTGGCAATGGAACTATGGAGAGAGGAACACTGAAATAAAATGCAGGGGATGACTGCCCAGGGAACCAACAAGCCCATGTCGGAAGAAGGACGTCCACGGTGATGTCTCTGGGCTTTCTGGTTTTGACCATCAGGCTGGATGTGCTGCCCCTATTTTCTGCTGTTGGTTTCCTTTCCCTGAGCTTTTCCTTCTGCGCCCAGTGTGTCTTTGGAGATGCATTTCCTGTCCGAATACCAAATGGTTCGCTGTCCTTTATTAATGGTTCCACGTGATCCATATTTGGTTCTGCATGTGCGTGTGCATGAGAGAGAGAGAGACAAGGAGAGTGAGAGAGAAGGGGAGGGAGCAGTTTTTATTGGCAAGATGCTTCCCTGAGCTCCCCATAGAGCCAGCAGGCAGAGGGGATGGCCTGGGGAATGCATGGGAAGGAGGGGGTGGGGGTGGGGTAGGGGCATGGGGAGGGGCGGTGGGCTGTGTGGGTGGCTACATCCAGTCTTCATCATCTGAGGTGTCCCTGCTGCTGCTGTGGATGCCCTGGTCCAAGTGGTGAACTGCTGGCCGGGGCGCGCCTGCCCAGGACGAGGAGAGCAGCGTGCGGAGAGGCGCTTTGCGCGCGCCCTGTTTGCGGAGGTGCGGATAGCTCCGGTGGAATTCTGCGATCTCCTGGCTTGTGAGGGGAAGGTAGTTGTGATCCTCTTGGGCAGGTTCTTGCCAGCCCATGGCTTTGAGCAGTCGCTGCTCGGCTTCAGGAGAGAAGAGGGGAGCCACCCGTGGCTTGTGGGCAGGGCTGGCAGGTCTCCTGGGCAGGCTTGGAGGCTGAGTGTTGAGCAGAGGTAGGGAGGGATGGCGGTGTGCGCACTGTGCTGCCCGTGGAGGGTCCTCCCGCTGGCGATGTGGACGTGTCCAGGGCGGCTCCTTCCCTCTGGCTGGTCGCTGGGGCTTGGGGGTCATCCGGGAGGGGCTGTTGCCCAGGCAGGAGCTGACGCTGAAAGCTGTGCTCTGGGGCCGCACCACCACCTGGGCCTGAGACCCGGTGCCCATGGAGCCCCAGTGGCGCCTGTCCGCTTGGCCAGGGGCCCATTGGGCACAGGCAGGCTCCACCTGGGCAGCTTGGCTGCTGCGCGGCCTCTCCAGGGAAGGTGTGCATCCTGAGAGCCTTCTCTGCTGCTGCTGCTGCTTCTGCTGCTTCTGCTGCTGCTGTTGCTGCCTCTGCTGCTGCTGCTGCTGCCTCTGCTGCTGCTGCTTCTGCTGCTTCTGCTGCTTCTGCTTCTTCTGCTTCTGCTGCTGCTGTTGCTGCCTCTGCTGCTGCTGCCGCTGCCTCTGCTGCTGCTGCTGCTGCTGCTTGTGCCTGTGTCGCCCTGGTGTGCTAGGCTCTGTCTGGGAGCCAGCGTCTGCACTGAAGGGGGCGCGGAATTGCACCTCCTGCGCTTCCTCCTGCCCTTGCCTCTTCGGAGTACGTCTCCACTCTCCAGGGAACACCGGCCTGTGCCCACGCGTGTCCTTCGCCGAGCTGAGCCTCTGGCGCTGCCTCCGCCATGCCCAGTGGCCTCCTCGCGGGTCCTCCGTGTTCACACCAAGGCTGCAGTACTGGCCTCTGACCCGCCAGAAGCCAAGGTGGAAATGCTCTGCAGGAGGGCCTTCCATTGCAAGCTCAGCTTCTCTCAGGCCCAGCACAGCTCAGGGCAGGGCAGGGCAGGGCAGGGCAGGGCAGGGCAGGCAGGGTCTTCTGTGCTCAAGTGCGCTCTCCCTGGCTCACTCGCTCTCTCTTGCTCTTGCTCTTCCTAGGGGGCTCTGCTGCCAGCAGGAAGATCCACTGGGACTGCCAGAGCTCCCTCTGAACTTTCTGCCTCTATTTATACTGGCTTGGGGACACACCCAAGGGCCACTGCCTTGCTCTCACTGGCTGCTCACAGGACAGCCCCTCAGCCTGCTCCTGGCCCCAGGGCACACTTCCTGGCCACCCTTCTGGGAGGGGTCCCTTTGACATGCAAATGGGGCTTGTCTGTGAGAAGATCCACCTGGCCTGGGTCCTTCCCTGTCCTCCAACCCAACCAAGGCCATCTCCTCCTCCCCAGAAGCCAGGATGGGGAGTGGATTAGAGTCCCTGGACAACGCCCTGCCCTTTGGAAGCCTAAGCTGGGAAACCCACCAAGAAAACCCAAGAGATCAGGACATCTCTCTCCCTCCCAAGTCAGGAACAGACCTAGAGGAGACTATGGGCAGTATCCCAGCAAACCAGAGAAATGCCCTTCCCCCGGTGCACAGCAAGCTGCATGGAAATCTAGAAGAAGAAGTCACACCCAATGTGCCTGAAGACTAGGAGGAGGGGGCCCAACAGCAGCAGCAAGAGGAGTTGCAGGAGGAGGAGGATGAAGAGGAGGAGGAGGAGCAGGGGGAGGTGTTGGAGGAGGAGGAGCAGTTGGAGGAGGAGGAGGAGCAGGGGGAGGAGGAAGAGAAGAAGAAGAAGCACAGAAAGAGAGAAGGAGGGACCTAGAGCTGGTGGCGATGTTGGGGGGAAGATTTGGGAGAGGATGCCAACAGTGTCTGTGAAACCCCAAGAGTATCATCAGCTGCACTGACGTGACCCCCGGAGACTCTTTGCAGCGGAGAGTGGTTTCTTGTGTGTTCGTGCAGCAGGATGCGTGGGAAGGCAATCGGGACCCGAGTCGCCATGAGCACACGGAAGGAAAATGTGGTCCAACGGACCGTGGCCATGATGGCAGCATTCTCAATCGGACTGAACTTGGAATTGTAGGAGAGGTGGATGAAGTGGCAATGGAACTATGGAGAGAGGAACACTGAAATAAAATGCAGGGGATGACTGCCCAGGGAACCAACAAGCCCATGTCGGAAGAAGGACGTCCACGGTGATGTCTCTGGGCTTTCTGGTTTTGACCATCAGGCTGGATGTGCTGCCCCTATTTTCTGCTGTTGGTTTCCTTTCCCTGAGCTTTTCCTTCTGCGCCCAGTGTGTCTTTGGAGATGCATTTCCTGTCCGAATACCAAATGGTTCGCTGTCCTTTATTAATGGTTCCACGTGATCCATATTTGGTTCTGCATGTGCGTGTGCATGAGAGAGAGAGAGACAAGGAGAGTGAGAGAGAAGGGGAGGGAGCAGTTTTTATTGGCAAGATGCTTCCCTGAGCTCCCCATAGAGCCAGCAGGCAGAGGGGATGGCCTGGGGAATGCATGGGAAGGAGGGGGTGGGGGTGGGGTAGGGGCATGGGGAGGGGCGGTGGGCTGTGTGGGTGGCTACATCCAGTCTTCATCATCTGAGGTGTCCCTGCTGCTGCTGTGGGTGCCCTGGTCCAAGTGGTGAACTGCTGGCCGGGGCGCGCCTGCCCAGGACGAGGAGAGCAGCGTGCGGAGAGGCGCTTTGCGCGCGCCCTGTTTGCGGAGGTGCGGATAGCTCCGGTGGAATTCTGCGATCTCCTGGCTTGTGAGGGGAAGGTAGTTGTGATCCTCTTGGGCAGGTTCTTGCCAGCCCATGGCTTTGAGCAGTCGCTGCTCGGCTTCAGGAGAGAAGAGGGGAGCCACCCGTGGCTTGTGGGCAGGGCTGGCAGGTCTCCTGGGCAGGCTTGGAGGCTGAGTGTTGAGCAGAGGTAGGGAGGGATGGCGGTGTGCGCACTGTGCTGCCCGTGGAGGGTCCTCCCGCTGGCGATGTGGACGTGTCCAGGGCGGCTCCTTCCCTCTGGCTGGTCGCTGGGGCTTGGGGGTCATCCGGGAGGGGCTGTTGCCCAGGCAGGAGCTGACGCTGAAAGCTGTGCTCTGGGGCCGCACCACCACCTGGGCCTGAGACCCGGTGCCCATGGAGCCCCAGTGGCGCCTGTCCGCTTGGCCAGGGGCCCATTGGGCACAGGCAGGCTCCACCTGGGCAGCTTGGCTGCTGCGCGGCCTCTCCAGGGAAGGTGTGCATCCTGAGAGCCTTCTCTGCTGCTGCTGCTGCTTCTGCTGCTTCTGCTGCTGCTGTTGCTGCCTCTGCTGCTGCTGCTGCTGCCTCTGCTGCTGCTGCTTCTGCTGCTTCTGCTGCTTCTGCTTCTTCTGCTTCTGCTGCTGCTGTTGCTGCCTCTGCTGCTGCTGCCGCTGCCTCTGCTGCTGCTGCTGCTGCTGCTTGTGCCTGTGTCGCCCTGGTGTGCTAGGCTCTGTCTGGGAGCCAGCGTCTGCACTGAAGGGGGCGCGGAATTGCACCTCCTGCGCTTCCTCCTGCCCTTGCCTCTTCGGAGTACGTCTCCACTCTCCAGGGAACACCGGCCTGTGCCCACGCGTGTCCTTCGCCGAGCTGAGCCTCTGGCGCTGCCTCCGCCATGCCCAGTGGCCTCCTCGCGGGTCCTCCGTGTTCACACCAAGGCTGCAGTACTGGCCTCTGACCCGCCAGAAGCCAAGGTGGAAATGCTCTGCAGGAGGGCCTTCCATTGCAAGCTCAGCTTCTCTCAGGCCCAGCACAGCTCAGGGCAGGGCAGGGCAGGGCAGGGCAGGGCAGGCAGGGTCTTCTGTGCTCAAGTGCGCTCTCCCTGGCTCACTCGCTCTCTCTTGCTCTTGCTCTTCCTAGGGGGCTCTGCTGCCAGCAGGAAGATCCACTGGGACTGCCAGAGCTCCCTCTGAACTTTCTGCCTCTATTTATACTGGCTTGGGGACACACCCAAGGGCCACTGCCTTGCTCTCACTGGCTGCTCACAGGACAGCCCCTCAGCCTGCTCCTGGCCCCAGGGCACACTTCCTGGCCACCCTTCTGGGAGGGGTCCCTTTGACATGCAAATGGGGCTTGTCTGTGAGAAGATCCACCTGGCCTGGGTCCTTCCCTGTCCTCCAACCCAACCAAGGCCATCTCCTCCTCCCCAGAAGCCAGGATGGGGAGTGGATTAGCGTCCCCGGACAAAGCCCTGCCCTTTGGAAGCCTAAGCTGGGAAACCCACCAAGAAAACCCAAGAGATCAGGACATCTCTCTCCCTCCCAAGTCAGGAACAGACCTAGAGGAGACTATGGGCAGTATCCCAGCAAACCAGAGAAATGCCCTTCCCCCGGTGCACAGCAAGCTGCATGGAAATCTAGAAGAAGAAGTCACACCCAATGTGCCTGAAGACTAGGAGGAGGGGGCCCAACAGCAGCAGCAAGAGGAGTTGCAGGAGGAGGAGGATGAAGAGGAGGAGGAGGAGCAGGGGGAGGTGTTGGAGGAGGAGGAGCAGTTGGAGGAGGAGGAGGAGCAGGGGGAGGAGGAAGAGAAGAAGAAGAAGCACAGAAAGAGAGAAGGAGGGACCTAGAGCTGGTGGCGATGTTGGGGGGAAGATTTGGGAGAGGATGCCAACAGTGTCTGTGAAACCCCAAGAGTATCATCAGCTGCACTGACGTGACCCCCGGAGACTCTTTGCAGCGGAGAGTGGTTTCTTGTGTGTTCGTGCAGCAGGATGCGTGGGAAGGCAATCGGGACCCGAGTCGCCATGAGCACACGGAAGGAAAATGTGGTCCAACGGACCGTGGCCATGATGGCAGCATTCTCAATCGGACTGAACTTGGAATTGTAGGAGAGGTGGATGAAGTGGCAATGGAACTATGGAGAGAGGAACACTGAAATAAAATGCAGGGGATGACTGCCCAGGGAACCAACAAGCCCATGTCGGAAGAAGGACGTCCACGGTGATGTCTCTGGGCTTTCTGGTTTTGACCATCAGGCTGGATGTGCTGCCCCTATTTTCTGCTGTTGGTTTCCTTTCCCTGAGCTTTTCCTTCTGCGCCCAGTGTGTCTTTGGAGATGCATTTCCTGTCCGAATACCAAATGGTTCGCTGTCCTTTATTAATGGTTCCACGTGATCCATATTTGGTTCTGCATGTGCGTGTGCATGAGAGAGAGAGAGACAAGGAGAGTGAGAGAGAAGGGGAGGGAGCAGTTTTTATTGGCAAGATGCTTCCCTGAGCTCCCCATAGAGCCAGCAGGCAGAGGGGATGGCCTGGGGAATGCATGGGAAGGAGGGGGTGGGGGTGGGGTAGGGGCATGGGGAGGGGCGGTGGGCTGTGTGGGTGGCTACATCCAGTCTTCATCATCTGAGGTGTCCCTGCTGCTGCTGTGGGTGCCCTGGTCCAAGTGGTGAACTGCTGGCCGGGGCGCGCCTGCCCAGGACGAGGAGAGCAGCGTGCGGAGAGGCGCTTTGCGCGCGCCCTGTTTGCGGAGGTGCGGATAGCTCCGGTGGAATTCTGCGATCTCCTGGCTTGTGAGGGGAAGGTAGTTGTGATCCTCTTGGGCAGGTTCTTGCCAGCCCATGGCTTTGAGCAGTCGCTGCTCGGCTTCAGGAGAGAAGAGGGGAGCCACCCGTGGCTTGTGGGCAGGGCTGGCAGGTCTCCTGGGCAGGCTTGGAGGCTGAGTGTTGAGCAGAGGTAGGGAGGGATGGCGGTGTGCGCACTGTGCTGCCCGTGGAGGGTCCTCCCGCTGGCGATGTGGACGTGTCCAGGGCGGCTCCTTCCCTCTGGCTGGTCGCTGGGGCTTGGGGGTCATCCGGGAGGGGCTGTTGCCCAGGCAGGAGCTGACGCTGAAAGCTGTGCTCTGGGGCCGCACCACCACCTGGGCCTGAGACCCGGTGCCCATGGAGCCCCAGTGGCGCCTGTCCGCTTGGCCAGGGGCCCATTGGGCACAGGCAGGCTCCACCTGGGCAGCTTGGCTGCTGCGCGGCCTCTCCAGGGAAGGTGTGCATCCTGAGAGCCTTCTCTGCTGCTGCTGCTGCTTCTGCTGCTTCTGCTGCTGCTGTTGCTGCCTCTGCTGCTGCTGCTGCTGCCTCTGCTGCTGCTGCTTCTGCTGCTTCTGCTGCTTCTGCTTCTTCTGCTTCTGCTGCTGCTGTTGCTGCCTCTGCTGCTGCTGCCGCTGCCTCTGCTGCTGCTGCTGCTGCTGCTTGTGCCTGTGTCGCCCTGGTGTGCTAGGCTCTGTCTGGGAGCCAGCGTCTGCACTGAAGGGGGCGCGGAATTGCACCTCCTGCGCTTCCTCCTGCCCTTGCCTCTTCGGAGTACGTCTCCACTCTCCAGGGAACACCGGCCTGTGCCCACGCGTGTCCTTCGCCGAGCTGAGCCTCTGGCGCTGCCTCCGCCATGCCCAGTGGCCTCCTCGCGGGTCCTCCGTGTTCACACCAAGGCTGCAGTACTGGCCTCTGACCCGCCAGAAGCCAAGGTGGAAATGCTCTGCAGGAGGGCCTTCCATTGCAAGCTCAGCTTCTCTCAGGCCCAGCACAGCTCAGGGCAGGGCAGGGCAGGGCAGGGCAGGGCAGGGCAGGCAGGGTCTTCTGTGCTCAAGTGCGCTCTCCCTGGCTCACTCGCTCTCTCTTGCTCTTGCTCTTCCTAGGGGGCTCTGCTGCCAGCAGGAAGATCCACTGGGACTGCCAGAGCTCCCTCTGAACTTTCTGCCTCTATTTATACTGGCTTGGGGACACACCCAAGGGCCACTGCCTTGCTCTCACTGGCTGCTCACAGGACAGCCCCTCAGCCTGCTCCTGGCCCCAGGGCACACTTCCTGGCCACCCTTCTGGGAGGGGTCCCTTTGACATGCAAATGGGGCTTGTCTGTGAGAAGATCCACCTGGCCTGGGTCCTTCCCTGTCCTCCAACCCAACCAAGGCCATCTCCTCCTCCCCAGAAGCCAGGATGGGGAGTGGATTAGCGTCCCCGGACAACGCCCTGCCCTTTGGAAGCCTAAGCTGGGAAACCCACCAAGAAAACCCAAGAGATCAGGACATCTCTCTCCCTCCCAAGTCAGGAACAGACCTAGAGGAGACTATGGGCAGTATCCCAGCAAACCAGAGAAATGCCCTTCCCCCGGTGCACAGCAAGCTGCATGGAAATCTAGAAGAAGAAGTCACACCCAATGTGCCTGAAGACTAGGAGGAGGGGGCCCAACAGCAGCAGCAAGAGGAGTTGCAGGAGGAGGAGGATGAAGAGGAGGAGGAGGAGCAGGGGGAGGTGTTGGAGGAGGAGGAGCAGTTGGAGGAGGAGGAGGAGCAGGGGGAGGAGGAAGAGAAGAAGAAGAAGCACAGAAAGAGAGAAGGAGGGACCTAGAGCTGGTGGCGATGTTGGGGGGAAGATTTGGGAGAGGATGCCAACAGTGTCTGTGAAACCCCAAGAGTATCATCAGCTGCACTGACGTGACCCCCGGAGACTCTTTGCAGCGGAGAGTGGTTTCTTGTGTGTTCGTGCAGCAGGATGCGTGGGAAGGCAATCGGGACCCGAGTCGCCATGAGCACACGGAAGGAAAATGTGGTCCAACGGACCGTGGCCATGATGGCAGCATTCTCAATCGGACTGAACTTGGAATTGTAGGAGAGGTGGATGAAGTGGCAATGGAACTATGGAGAGAGGAACACTGAAATAAAATGCAGGGGATGACTGCCCAGGGAACCAACAAGCCCATGTCGGAAGAAGGACGTCCACGGTGATGTCTCTGGGCTTTCTGGTTTTGACCATCAGGCTGGATGTGCTGCCCCTATTTTCTGCTGTTGGTTTCCTTTCCCTGAGCTTTTCCTTCTGCGCCCAGTGTGTCTTTGGAGATGCATTTCCTGTCCGAATACCAAATGGTTCGCTGTCCTTTATTAATGGTTCCACGTGATCCATATTTGGTTCTGCATGTGCGTGTGCATGAGAGAGAGAGAGACAAGGAGAGTGAGAGAGAAGGGGAGGGAGCAGTTTTTATTGGCAAGATGCTTCCCTGAGCTCCCCATAGAGCCAGCAGGCAGAGGGGATGGCCTGGGGAATGCATGGGAAGGAGGGGGTGGGGGTGGGGTAGGGGCATGGGGAGGGGCGGTGGGCTGTGTGGGTGGCTACATCCAGTCTTCATCATCTGAGGTGTCCCTGCTGCTGCTGTGGGTGCCCTGGTCCAAGTGGTGAACTGCTGGCCGGGGCGCGCCTGCCCAGGAGGAGGAGAGCAGCGTGCGGAGAGGCGCTTTGCGCGCGCCCTGTTTGCGGAGGTGCGGATAGCTCCGGTGGAATTCTGCGATCTCCTGGCTTGTGAGGGGAAGGTAGTTGTGATCCTCTTGGGCAGGTTCTTGCCAGCCCATGGCTTTGAGCAGTCGCTGCTCGGCTTCAGGAGAGAAGAGGGGAGCCACCCGTGGCTTGTGGGCAGGGCTGGCAGGTCTCCTGGGCAGGCTTGGAGGCTGAGTGTTGAGCAGAGGTAGGGAGGGATGGCGGTGTGCGCACTGTGCTGCCCGTGGAGGGTCCTCCCGCTGGCGATGTGGACGTGTCCAGGGCGGCTCCTTCCCTCTGGCTGGTCGCTGGGGCTTGGGGGTCATCCGGGAGGGGCTGTTGCCCAGGCAGGAGCTGACGCTGAAAGCTGTGCTCTGGGGCCGCACCACCACCTGGGCCTGAGACCCGGTGCCCATGGAGCCCCAGTGGCGCCTGTCCGCTTGGCCAGGGGCCCATTGGGCACAGGCAGGCTCCACCTGGGCAGCTTGGCTGCTGCGCGGCCTCTCCAGGGAAGGTGTGCATCCTGAGAGCCTTCTCTGCTGCTGCTGCTGCTTCTGCTGCTTCTGCTGCTGCTGTTGCTGCCTCTGCTGCTGCTGCTGCTGCCTCTGCTGCTGCTGCTTCTGCTGCTTCTGCTGCTTCTGCTTCTTCTGCTTCTGCTGCTGCTGTTGCTGCCTCTGCTGCTGCTGCCGCTGCCTCTGCTGCTGCTGCTGCTGCTGCTTGTGCCTGTGTCGCCCTGGTGTGCTAGGCTCTGTCTGGGAGCCAGCGTCTGCACTGAAGGGGGCGCGGAATTGCACCTCCTGCGCTTCCTCCTGCCCTTGCCTCTTCGGAGTACGTCTCCACTCTCCAGGGAACACCGGCCTGTGCCCACGCGTGTCCTTCGCCGAGCTGAGCCTCTGGCGCTGCCTCCGCCATGCCCAGTGGCCTCCTCGCGGGTCCTCCGTGTTCACACCAAGGCTGCAGTACTGGCCTCTGACCCGCCAGAAGCCAAGGTGGAAATGCTCTGCAGGAGGGCCTTCCATTGCAAGCTCAGCTTCTCTCAGGCCCAGCACAGCTCAGGGCAGGGCAGGGCAGGGCAGGGCAGGGCAGGGCAGGCAGGGTCTTCTGTGCTCAAGTGCGCTCTCCCTGGCTCACTCGCTCTCTCTTGCTCTTGCTCTTCCTAGGGGGCTCTGCTGCCAGCAGGAAGATCCACTGGGACTGCCAGAGCTCCCTCTGAACTTTCTGCCTCTATTTATACTGGCTTGGGGACACACCCAAGGGCCACTGCCTTGCTCTCACTGGCTGCTCACAGGACAGCCCCTCAGCCTGCTCCTGGCCCCAGGGCACACTTCCTGGCCACCCTTCTGGGAGGGGTCCCTTTGACATGCAAATGGGGCTTGTCTGTGAGAAGATCCACCTGGCCTGGGTCCTTCCCTGTCCTCCAACCCAACCAAGGCCATCTCCTCCTCCCCAGAAGCCAGGATGGGGAGTGGATTAGCGTCCCTGGACAACGCCCTGCCCTTTGGAAGCCTAAGCTGGGAAACCCACCAAGAAAACCCAAGAGATCAGGACATCTCTCTCCCTCCCAAGTCAGGAACAGACCTAGAGGAGACTATGGGCAGTATCCCAGCAAACCAGAGAAATGCCCTTCCCCCGGTGCACAGCAAGCTGCATGGAAATCTAGAAGAAGAAGTCACACCCAATGTGCCTGAAGACTAGGAGGAGGGGGCCCAACAGCAGCAGCAAGAGGAGTTGCAGGGGGAGGAGGATGAAGAGGAGGAGGAGGAGCAGGGGGAGGTGTTGGAGGAGGAGGAGCAGTTGGAGGAGGAGGAGGAGCAGGGGGAGGAGGAAGAGAAGAAGAAGAAGCACAGAAAGAGAGAAGGAGGGACCTAGAGCTGGTGGCGATGTTGGGGGGAAGATTTGGGAGAGGATGCCAACAGTGTCTGTGAAACCCCAAGAGTATCATCAGCTGCACTGACGTGACCCCCGGAGACTCTTTGCAGCGGAGAGTGGTTTCTTGTGTGTTCGTGCAGCAGGATGCGTGGGAAGGCAATCGGGACCCGAGTCGCCATGAGCACACGGAAGGAAAATGTGGTCCAACGGACCGTGGCCATGATGGCAGCATTCTCAATCGGACTGAACTTGGAATTGTAGGAGAGGTGGATGAAGTGGCAATGGAACTATGGAGAGAGGAACACTGAAATAAAATGCAGGGGATGACTGCCCAGGGAACCAACAAGCCCATGTCGGAAGAAGGACGTCCACGGTGATGTCTCTGGGCTTTCTGGTTTTGACCATCAGGCTGGATGTGCTGCCCCTATTTTCTGCTGTTGGTTTCCTTTCCCTGAGCTTTTCCTTCTGCGCCCAGTGTGTCTTTGGAGATGCATTTCCTGTCCGAATACCAAATGGTTCGCTGTCCTTTATTAATGGTTCCACGTGATCCATATTTGGTTCTGCATGTGCGTGTGCATGAGAGAGAGAGAGACAAGGAGAGTGAGAGAGAAGGGGAGGGAGCAGTTTTTATTGGCAAGATGCTTCCCTGAGCTCCCCATAGAGCCAGCAGGCAGAGGGGATGGCCTGGGGAATGCATGGGAAGGAGGGGGTGGGGGTGGGGTAGGGGCATGGGGAGGGGCGGTGGGCTGTGTGGGTGGCTACATCCAGTCTTCATCATCTGAGGTGTCCCTGCTGCTGCTGTGGATGCCCTGGTCCAAGTGGTGAACTGCTGGCCGGGGCGCGCCTGCCCAGGACGAGGAGAGCAGCGTGCGGAGAGGCGCTTTGCGCGCGCCCTGTTTGCGGAGGTGCGGATAGCTCCGGTGGAATTCTGCGATCTCCTGGCTTGTGAGGGGAAGGTAGTTGTGATCCTCTTGGGCAGGTTCTTGCCAGCCCATGGCTTTGAGCAGTCGCTGCTCGGCTTCAGGAGAGAAGAGGGGAGCCACCCGTGGCTTGTGGGCAGGGCTGGCAGGTCTCCTGGGCAGGCTTGGAGGCTGAGTGTTGAGCAGAGGTAGGGAGGGATGGCGGTGTGCGCACTGTGCTGCCCGTGGAGGGTCCTCCCGCTGGCGATGTGGACGTGTCCAGGGCGGCTCCTTCCCTCTGGCTGGTCGCTGGGGCTTGGGGGTCATCCGGGAGGGGCTGTTGCCCAGGCAGGAGCTGACGCTGAAAGCTGTGCTCTGGGGCCGCACCACCACCTGGGCCTGAGACCCGGTGCCCATGGAGCCCCAGTGGCGCCTGTCCGCTTGGCCAGGGGCCCATTGGGCACAGGCAGGCTCCACCTGGGCAGCTTGGCTGCTGCGCGGCCTCTCCAGGGAAGGTGTGCATCCTGAGAGCCTTCTCTGCTGCTGCTGCTGCTTCTGCTGCTTCTGCTGCTGCTGTTGCTGCCTCTGCTGCTGCTGCTGCCTCTGCTGCTGCTGCTTCTGCTGCTTCTGCTGCTTCTGCTTCTTCTGCTTCTGCTGCTGCTGTTGCTGCCTCTGCTGCTGCTGCCGCTGCCTCTGCTGCTGCTGCTGCTGCTGCTTGTGCCTGTGTCGCCCTGGTGTGCTAGGCTCTGTCTGGGAGCCAGCGTCTGCACTGAAGGGGGCGCGGAATTGCACCTCCTGCGCTTCCTCCTGCCCTTGCCTCTTCGGAGTACGTCTCCACTCTCCAGGGAACACCGGCCTGTGCCCACGCGTGTCCTTCGCCGAGCTGAGCCTCTGGCGCTGCCTCCGCCATGCCCAGTGGCCTCCTCGCGGGTCCTCCGTGTTCACACCAAGGCTGCAGTACTGGCCTCTGACCCGCCAGAAGCCAAGGTGGAAATGCTCTGCAGGAGGGCCTTCCATTGCAAGCTCAGCTTCTCTCAGGCCCAGCACAGCTCAGGGCAGGGCAGGGCAGGGCAGGGCAGGGCAGGGCAGGCAGGGTCTTCTGTGCTCAAGTGCGCTCTCCCTGGCTCACTCGCTCTCTCTTGCTCTTGCTCTTCCTAGGGGGCTCTGCTGCCAGCAGGAAGATCCACTGGGACTGCCAGAGCTCCCTCTGAACTTTCTGCCTCTATTTATACTGGCTTGGGGACACACCCAAGGGCCACTGCCTTGCTCTCACTGGCTGCTCACAGGACAGCCCCTCAGCCTGCTCCTGGCCCCAGGGCACACTTCCTGGCCACCCTTCTGGGAGGGGTCCCTTTGACATGCAAATGGGGCTTGTCTGTGAGAAGATCCACCTGGCCTGGGTCCTTCCCTGTCCTCCAACCCAACCAAGGCCATCTCCTCCTCCCCAGAAGCCAGGATGGGGAGTGGATTAGCGTCCCTGGACAACGCCCTGCCCTTTGGAAGCCTAAGCTGGGAAACCCACCAAGAAAACCCAAGAGATCAGGACATCTCTCTCCCTCCCAAGTCAGGAACAGACCTAGAGGAGACTATGGGCAGTATCCCAGCAAACCAGAGAAATGCCCTTCCCCCGGTGCACAGCAAGCTGCATGGAAATCTAGAAGAAGAAGTCACACCCAATGTGCCTGAAGACTAGGAGGAGGGGGCCCAACAGCAGCAGCAAGAGGAGTTGCAGGGGGAGGAGGATGAAGAGGAGGAGGAGGAGCAGGGGGAGGTGTTGGAGGAGGAGGAGCAGTTGGAGGAGGAGGAGGAGCAGGGGGAGGAGGAAGAGAAGAAGAAGAAGCACAGAAAGAGAGAAGGAGGGACCTAGAGCTGGTGGCGATGTTGGGGGGAAGATTTGGGAGAGGATGCCAACAGTGTCTGTGAAACCCCAAGAGTATCATCAGCTGCACTGACGTGACCCCCGGAGACTCTTTGCAGCGGAGAGTGGTTTCTTGTGTGTTCGTGCAGCAGGATGCGTGGGAAGGCAATCGGGACCCGAGTCGCCATGAGCACACGGAAGGAAAATGTGGTCCAACGGACCGTGGCCATGATGGCAGCATTCTCAATCGGACTGAACTTGGAATTGTAGGAGAGGTGGATGAAGTGGCAATGGAACTATGGAGAGAGGAACACTGAAATAAAATGCAGGGGATGACTGCCCAGGGAACCAACAAGCCCATGTCGGAAGAAGGACGTCCACGGTGATGTCTCTGGGCTTTCTGGTTTTGACCATCAGGCTGGATGTGCTGCCCCTATTTTCTGCTGTTGGTTTCCTTTCCCTGAGCTTTTCCTTCTGCGCCCAGTGTGTCTTTGGAGATGCATTTCCTGTCCGAATACCAAATGGTTCGCTGTCCTTTATTAATGGTTCCACGTGATCCATATTTGGTTCTGCATGTGCGTGTGCATGAGAGAGAGAGAGACAAGGAGAGTGAGAGAGAAGGGGAGGGAGCAGTTTTTATTGGCAAGATGCTTCCCTGAGCTCCCCATAGAGCCAGCAGGCAGAGGGGATGGCCTGGGGAATGCATGGGAAGGAGGGGGTGGGGGTGGGGTAGGGGCATGGGGAGGGGCGGTGGGCTGTGTGGGTGGCTACATCCAGTCTTCATCATCTGAGGTGTCCCTGCTGCTGCTGTGGATGCCCTGGTCCAAGTGGTGAACTGCTGGCCGGGGCGCGCCTGCCCAGGACGAGGAGAGCAGCGTGCGGAGAGGCGCTTTGCGCGCGCCCTGTTTGCGGAGGTGCGGATAGCTCCGGTGGAATTCTGCGATCTCCTGGCTTGTGAGGGGAAGGTAGTTGTGATCCTCTTGGGCAGGTTCTTGCCAGCCCATGGCTTTGAGCAGTCGCTGCTCGGCTTCAGGAGAGAAGAGGGGAGCCACCCGTGGCTTGTGGGCAGGGCTGGCAGGTCTCCTGGGCAGGCTTGGAGGCTGAGTGTTGAGCAGAGGTAGGGAGGGATGGCGGTGTGCGCACTGTGCTGCCCGTGGAGGGTCCTCCCGCTGGCGATGTGGACGTGTCCAGGGCGGCTCCTTCCCTCTGGCTGGTCGCTGGGGCTTGGGGGTCATCCGGGAGGGGCTGTTGCCCAGGCAGGAGCTGACGCTGAAAGCTGTGCTCTGGGGCCGCACCACCACCTGGGCCTGAGACCCGGTGCCCATGGAGCCCCAGTGGCGCCTGTCCGCTTGGCCAGGGGCCCATTGGGCACAGGCAGGCTCCACCTGGGCAGCTTGGCTGCTGCGCGGCCTCTCCAGGGAAGGTGTGCATCCTGAGAGCCTTCTCTGCTGCTGCTGCTGCTTCTGCTGCTTCTGCTGCTGCTGTTGCTGCCTCTGCTGCTGCTGCTGCTGCCTCTGCTGCTGCTGCTTCTGCTGCTTCTGCTGCTTCTGCTTCTTCTGCTTCTGCTGCTGCTGTTGCTGCCTCTGCTGCTGCTGCCGCTGCCTCTGCTGCTGCTGCTGCTGCTGCTTGTGCCTGTGTCGCCCTGGTGTGCTAGGCTCTGTCTGGGAGCCAGCGTCTGCACTGAAGGGGGCGCGGAATTGCACCTCCTGCGCTTCCTCCTGCCCTTGCCTCTTCGGAGTACGTCTCCACTCTCCAGGGAACACCGGCCTGTGCCCACGTGTGTCCTTCGCCGAGCTGAGCCTCTGGCGCTGCCTCCGCCATGCCCAGTGGCCTCCTCGCGGGTCCTCCGTGTTCACACCAAGGCTGCAGTACTGGCCTCTGACCCGCCAGAAGCCAAGGTGGAAATGCTCTGCAGGAGGGCCTTCCATTGCAAGCTCAGCTTCTCTCAGGCCCAGCACAGCTCAGGGCAGGGCAGGGCAGGGCAGGGCAGGGCAGGCAGGGTCTTCTGTGCTCAAGTGCGCTCTCCCTGGCTCACTCGCTCTCTCTTGCTCTTGCTCTTCCTAGGGGGCTCTGCTGCCAGCAGGAAGATCCACTGGGACTGCCAGAGCTCCCTCTGAACTTTCTGCCTCTATTTATACTGGCTTGGGGACACACCCAAGGGCCACTGCCTTGCTCTCACTGGCTGCTCACAGGACAGCCCCTCAGCCTGCTCCTGGCCCCAGGGCACACTTCCTGGCCACCCTTCTGGGAGGGGTCCCTTTGACATGCAAATGGGGCTTGTCTGTGAGAAGATCCACCTGGCCTGGGTCCTTCCCTGTCCTCCAACCCAACCAAGGCCATCTCCTCCTCCCCAGAAGCCAGGATGGGGAGTGGATTAGCGTCCCTGGACAACGCCCTGCCCTTTGGAAGCCTAAGCTGGGAAACCCACCAAGAAAACCCAAGAGATCAGGACATCTCTCTCCCTCCCAAGTCAGGAACAGACCTAGAGGAGACTATGGGCAGTATCCCAGCAAACCAGAGAAATGCCCTTCCCCCGGTGCACAGCAAGCTGCATGGAAATCTAGAAGAAGAAGTCACACCCAATGTGCCTGAAGACTAGGAGGAGGGGGCCCAACAGCAGCAGCAAGAGGAGTTGCAGGAGGAGGAGGATGAAGAGGAGGAGGAGGAGCAGGGGGAGGTGTTGGAGGAGGAGGAGCAGTTGGAGGAGGAGGAGGAGCAGGGGGAGGAGGAAGAGAAGAAGAAGAAGCACAGAAAGAGAGAAGGAGGGACCTAGAGCTGGTGGCGATGTTGGGGGGAAGATTTGGGAGAGGATGCCAACAGTGTCTGTGAAACCCCAAGAGTATCATCAGCTGCACTGACGTGACCCCCGGAGACTCTTTGCAGCGGAGAGTGGTTTCTTGTGTGTTCGTGCAGCAGGATGCGTGGGAAGGCAATCGGGACCCGAGTCGCCATGAGCACACGGAAGGAAAATGTGGTCCAACGGACCGTGGCCATGATGGCAGCATTCTCAATCGGACTGAACTTGGAATTGTAGGAGAGGTGGATGAAGTGGCAATGGAACTATGGAGAGAGGAACACTGAAATAAAATGCAGGGGATGACTGCCCAGGGAACCAACAAGCCCATGTCGGAAGAAGGACGTCCACGGTGATGTCTCTGGGCTTTCTGGTTTTGACCATCAGGCTGGATGTGCTGCCCCTATTTTCTGCTGTTGGTTTCCTTTCCCTGAGCTTTTCCTTCTGCGCCCAGTGTGTCTTTGGAGATGCATTTCCTGTCCGAATACCAAATGGTTCGCTGTCCTTTATTAATGGTTCCACGTGATCCATATTTGGTTCTGCATGTGCCTGTGCATGAGAGAGAGAGAGACAAGGAGAGTGAGAGAGAAGGGGAGGGAGCAGTTTTTATTGGCAAGATGCTTCCCTGAGCTCCCCATAGAGCCAGCAGGCAGAGGGGATGGCCTGGGGAATGCATGGGAAGGAGGGGGTGGGGGTGGGGTAGGGGCATGGGGAGGGGCGGTGGGCTGTGTGGGTGGCTACATCCAGTCTTCATCATCTGAGGTGTCCCTGCTGCTGCTGTGGGTGCCCTGGTCCAAGTGGTGAACTGCTGGCCGGGGCGCGCCTGCCCAGGACGAGGAGAGCAGCGTGCGGAGAGGCGCTTTGCGCGCGCCCTGTTTGCGGAGGTGCGGATAGCTCCGGTGGAATTCTGCGATCTCCTGGCTTGTGAGGGGAAGGTAGTTGTGATCCTCTTGGGCAGGTTCTTGCCAGCCCATGGCTTTGAGCAGTCGCTGCTCGGCTTCAGGAGAGAAGAGGGGAGCCACCCGTGGCTTGTGGGCAGGGCTGGCAGGTCTCCTGGGCAGGCTTGGAGGCTGAGTGTTGAGCAGAGGTAGGGAGGGATGGCGGTGTGCGCACTGTGCTGCCCGTGGAGGGTCCTCCCGCTGGCGATGTGGACGTGTCCAGGGCGGCTCCTTCCCTCTGGCTGGTCGCTGGGGCTTGGGGGTCATCCGGGAGGGGCTGTTGCCCAGGCAGGAGCTGACGCTGAAAGCTGTGCTCTGGGGCCGCACCACCACCTGGGCCTGAGACCCGGTGCCCATGGAGCCCCAGTGGCGCCTGTCCGCTTGGCCAGGGGCCCATTGGGCACAGGCAGGCTCCACCTGGGCAGCTTGGCTGCTGCGCGGCCTCTCCAGGGAAGGTGTGCATCCTGAGAGCCTTCTCTGCTGCTGCTGCTGCTTCTGCTGCTTCTGCTGCTGCTGTTGCTGCCTCTGCTGCTGCTGCTGCTGCCTCTGCTGCTGCTGCTTCTGCTGCTTCTGCTGCTTCTGCTTCTTCTGCTTCTGCTGCTGCTGTTGCTGCCTCTGCTGCTGCTGCCGCTGCCTCTGCTGCTGCTGCTGCTGCTGCTTGTGCCTGTGTCGCCCTGGTGTGCTAGGCTCTGTCTGGGAGCCAGCGTCTGCACTGAAGGGGGCGCGGAATTGCACCTCCTGCGCTTCCTCCTGCCCTTGCCTCTTCGGAGTACGTCTCCACTCTCCAGGGAACACCGGCCTGTGCCCACGCGTGTCCTTCGCCGAGCTGAGCCTCTGGCGCTGCCTCCGCCATGCCCAGTGGCCTCCTCGCGGGTCCTCCGTGTTCACACCAAGGCTGCAGTACTGGCCTCTGACCCGCCAGAAGCCAAGGTGGAAATGCTCTGCAGGAGGGCCTTCCATTGCAAGCTCAGCTTCTCTCAGGCCCAGCACAGCTCAGGGCAGGGCAGGGCAGGGCAGGGCAGGGCAGGGCAGGCAGGGTCTTCTGTGCTCAAGTGCGCTCTCCCTGGCTCACTCGCTCTCTCTTGCTCTTGCTCTTCCTAGGGGGCTCTGCTGCCAGCAGGAAGATCCACTGGGACTGCCAGAGCTCCCTCTGAACTTTCTGCCTCTATTTATACTGGCTTGGGGACACACCCAAGGGCCACTGCCTTGCTCTCACTGGCTGCTCACAGGACAGCCCCTCAGCCTGCTCCTGGCCCCAGGGCACACTTCCTGGCCACCCTTCTGGGAGGGGTCCCTTTGACATGCAAATGGGGCTTGTCTGTGAGAAGATCCACCTGGCCTGGGTCCTTCCCTGTCCTCCAACCCAACCAAGGCCATCTCCTCCTCCCCAGAAGCCAGGACGTGGAGTGGATTAGCGTCCCTGGACAAGGCCCTGCCCTTTGGAAGCCTAAGCTGGGAAACCCACCAAGAAAACCCAAGAGATCAGGACATCTCTCTCCCTCCCAAGTCAGGAACAGACCTAGAGGAGACTATGGGCAGTATCCCAGCAAACCAGAGAAATGCCCTTCCCCCGGTGCACAGCAAGCTGCATGGAAATCTAGAAGAAGAAGTCACACCCAATGTGCCTGAAGACTAGGAGGAGGGGGCCCAACAGCAGCAGCAAGAGGAGTTGCAGGAGGAGGAGGATGAAGAGGAGGAGGAGGAGCAGGGGGAGGTGTTGGAGGAGGAGGAGCAGTTGGAGGAGGAGGAGGAGCAGGGGGAGGAGGAAGAGAAGAAGAAGAAGAAGAAGAAGAAGAAGCACAGAAAGAGAGAAGGAGGGACCTAGAGCTGGTGGCGATGTTGGGGGGAAGATTTGGGAGAGGATGCCAACAGTGTCTGTGAAACCCCAAGAGTATCATCAGCTGCACTGACGTGACCCCCGGAGACTCTTTGCAGCGGAGAGTGGTTTCTTGTGTGTTCGTGCAGCAGGATGCGTGGGAAGGCAATCGGGACCCGAGTCGCCATGAGCACACGGAAGGAAAATGTGGTCCAACGGACCGTGGCCATGATGGCAGCATTCTCAATCGGACTGAACTTGGAATTGTAGGAGAGGTGGATGAAGTGGCAATGGAACTATGGAGAGAGGAACACTGAAATAAAATGCAGGGGATGACTGCCCAGGGAACCAACAAGCCCATGTCGGAAGAAGGACGTCCACGGTGATGTCTCTGGGCTTTCTGGTTTTGACCATCAGGCTGGATGTGCTGCCCCTATTTTCTGCTGTTGGTTTCCTTTCCCTGAGCTTTTCCTTCTGCGCCCAGTGTGTCTTTGGAGATGCATTTCCTGTCCGAATACCAAATGGTTCGCTGTCCTTTATTAATGGTTCCACGTGATCCATATTTGGTTCTGCATGTGCGTGTGCATGAGAGAGAGAGAGACAAGGAGAGTGAGAGAGAAGGGGAGGGAGCAGTTTTTATTGGCAAGATGCTTCCCTGAGCTCCCCATAGAGCCAGCAGGCAGAGGGGATGGCCTGGGGAATGCATGGGAAGGAGGGGGTGGGGGTGGGGTAGGGGCATGGGGAGGGGCGGTGGGCTGTGTGGGTGGCTACATCCAGTCTTCATCATCTGAGGTGTCCCTGCTGCTGCTGTGGGTGCCCTGGTCCAAGTGGTGAACTGCTGGCCGGGGCGCGCCTGCCCAGGACGAGGAGAGCAGCATGCGGAGAGGCGCTTTGCGCGCGCCCTGTTTGCGGAGGTGCGGATAGCTCCGGTGGAATTCTGCGATCTCCTGGCTTGTGAGGGGAAGGTAGTTGTGATCCTCTTGGGCAGGTTCTTGCCAGCCCATGGCTTTGAGCAGTCGCTGCTCGGCTTCAGGAGAGAAGAGGGGAGCCACCCGTGGCTTGTGGGCAGGGCTGGCAGGTCTCCTGGGCAGGCTTGGAGGCTGAGTGTTGAGCAGAGGTAGGGAGGGATGGCGGTGTGCGCACTGTGCTGCCCGTGGAGGGTCCTCCCGCTGGCGATGTGGACGTGTCCAGGGCGGCTCCTTCCCTCTGGCTGGTCGCTGGGGCTTGGGGGTCATCCGGGAGGGGCTGTTGCCCAGGCAGGAGCTGACGCTGAAAGCTGTGCTCTGGGGCCGCACCACCACCTGGGCCTGAGACCCGGTGCCCATGGAGCCCCAGTGGCGCCTGTCCGCTTGGCCAGGGGCCCATTGGGCACAGGCAGGCTCCACCTGGGCAGCTTGGCTGCTGCGCGGCCTCTCCAGGGAAGGTGTGCATCCTGAGAGCCTTCTCTGCTGCTGCTGCTGCTTCTGCTGCTTCTGCTGCTGCTGTTGCTGCCTCTGCTGCTGCTGCTGCTGCCTCTGCTGCTGCTGCTTCTGCTGCTTCTGCTGCTTCTGCTTCTTCTGCTTCTGCTGCTGCTGTTGCTGCCTCTGCTGCTGCTGCTGCTGCCTCTGCTGCTGCTGCTGCTGCTGCTTGTGCCTGTGTCGCCCTGGTGTGCTAGGCTCTGTCTGGGAGCCAGCGTCTGCACTGAAGGGGGCGCGGAATTGCAGCTCCTGCGCTTCCTCCTGCCCTTGCCTCTTCGGAGTACGTCTCCACTCTCCAGGGAACACCGGCCTGTGCCCACGCGTGTCCTTCGCCGAGCTGAGCCTCTGGCGCTGCCTCCGCCATGCCCAGTGGCCTCCTCGCGGGTCCTCCGTGTTCACACCAAGGCTGCAATACTGGCCTCTGACCCGCCAGAAGCCAAGGTGGAAATGCTCTGCAGGAGGGCCTTCCATTGCAAGCTCAGCTTCTCTCAGGCCCAGCACAGCTCAGGGCAGGGCAGGGCAGGGCAGGGCAGGGCAGGCAGGGTCTTCTGTGCTCAAGTGCGCTCTCCCTGGCTCACTCGCTCTCTCTTGCTCTTGCTCCTCCTAGGGGGCTCTGCTGCCAGCAGGAAGATCCACTGGGACTGCCAGAGCTCCCTCTGAACTTTCTGCCTCTATTTATACTGGCTTGGGGACACACCCAAGGGCCACTGCCTTGCTCTCATTGGCTGCTCACAGGACATCCCCTCAGCCTGCTCCTGGCCCCAGGGCATACTTCCTGGCCACCCTTCTGGGAGGGGCCCCTTTGACATGCAAATGGGGCTTGTCTGTGAGAAGACCCACCTGGCCTGGGTCCTTCCCTGTCCTCCAACCCAACCAAGGCCATCTCCTCCTCCCCAGCAGCCATGATGTGGAGTAGATTAGCGTCCCCGGACAAGGCCCTGCCCTTTGGAAGCCTAAGCTGGGAAACCCACCAAGAAAACCCAAGAGACCAGGACATCTCTCTCCCTCCCAAGTCAGGAACAGACCTAGAGGAGACTATGGGCAGTATCCCAGCAAACCAGAGAAATGCCCTTCCCCCGGTGCACAGCAAGCTGCATGGAAATCTAGAAGAAGAAGTCACACCCAATGTGCCTGAAGACTAGGAGGAGGGGGCCCAACAGCAGCAGCAAGAGGAGTTGCAGGAGGAGGAGGATGAAGAGGAGGAGGAGGAGCAGGGGGAGGTGTTGGAGGAGGAGGAGCAGTTGGAGGAGGAGGAGGAGCAGGGGGAGGAGGAAGAGAAGAAGAAGAAGAAGAAGAAGAAGCACAGAAAGAGAGAAGGAGGGACCTAGAGCTGGTGGCGATGTTGGGGGGAAGATTTGGGAGAGGATGCCAACAGTGTCTGTGAAACCCCAAGAGTATCATTACCTACACTGATGTGACCCGGGGAAACTCTTTGCAGCGGAGAGTGGTTTCTTGGGGGTTCGTGCAGCAGGATGCGTGGGAAGGCAATCGGGACCCGAGTCGCCATGAGCACACGGAAGGAAAATGTGGTCCAACGGACCGTGGCCATGATGGCAGCATTCTCAATCCGACTGAACTTGGAATTGTAGGAGAGGAGAATGAAGTGGCAATGAAACTATGGAGAGGAACACTGAAATAAAATGCAGGGAATGACCCTGGACTGACTGCCCAAGAAACCAACAAGCCGATGTCGGAAGAAGGACGTCCACGGTGACCTCTCTGGGCTTTCTGGTTTTGACCATCAGGCTGGATGTGCTGCCCCTATTTTCTGCTGTTGGTTTCCTTTCCCTGAGCTTTTCCTTCTGCGCCCAGTGTGTCTTTGGAGATGCATTTCCTGTCCGAATACCAAATGGTTCGCTGTCCTTTATTAATGGTTCCACGTGATCCATATTTGGTTCTGCATGTGCGTGTGTGCGCGCGCGCGCACGCGCGCGCAAAAGAGAGAGATACATGGAGAGTGAGATAGTGCGGGAGGGAGCGGATTTTATTAGCAAGATTCGTTCCCTCGGCTCCCCATAGAGCCAGCAGGCAGGGGGGATCTCCAGGGGAATGCATGGGAAGGCAAGGGGGGGTGTTGGTGGAGTGGGGGCGTGGGGAAGGGCGGTGGGCTCTGTGGGTGGCTACATCCAGTCTTCATCATCTGAGGTGTCGCTGCTGCTGCTGCTGCTGTGGGTGCCCTGGTCCAAGTGGTGAACTGCTGGCCGGGGCGCGCCTGCGCAGGAGGAAGAGAGCAGCGTGCGGAGAGGCGCTTTGCGCGCGCCCTGTTTGTGGAGGTGCGGATAGCTCAGGTGGAATTCTGGGGTCTCCTGGCGTGTGAGGGGAAGGCAGTTGTGATCCTCTTGGGCGGGTTCCTGCCAGCCCATGGCTTTGAGCAGTAGCTGCTCTGCTTCAGGAGAGAAGAGGGGAGCCACCCGTGGCTTGTGGGCAGGGCTGGCAGGTCTCCTGGGCAGGCTTGGAGGCTGAGTGTTGAGCAGAGGTAGGGAGGGATGGCGGTGTGCGCACTGTGCTGCCCGTGGAGGGTCCTCCCGCTGGCGATGTGGATGTGTCCAGGGCGGCTCCTTCCCTCTGGCTGGTCGCTGGGGCTTGGGGGTCATCCGGGAGTGGCTGTTGCCCAGGCAGGAGCTGGCGCTGAAAGCTGTGCTCTGGGGCCGCACTACCACCTGAGCTTGAGACCCGGTGCCCATGGAGCCCCAGTGGCTCCTGCCCGCTTGGCCAGGGGCCCATTGGGCAGAGGTAGGCCCTACCTGGGCAGCCCAGTCAGGAGCTGAAGCTGAAAGTTGTGCTTGGGGCTGCACCACCACTTGTGCCGGAGCCCTGGTGACCCGCTAGTGTGATTGGGCCCTCTAATGTTTGGCTGTGGATTAGGTGGACAGTGATTGAAGGGTATCCAGCAAACCAAATTGAGGAGCAAATAATGAATGTAGAGGTGTGGGGCTGGTGCGGCAAAGCCCTAGATCTGATTGTGATTGTTGTGATGCATAGCAATTTCTTGCAAATATGACTGCAAAGTTGGCGCGTATGATATGTCTTATATTCCAATGAAATAAAGTATGTAAATAGCCACCATCTTGGAAATCTTCACAAATGTTTATTTAATCATCAGCGCTGACCATCCAGCCTAGGACACCAGCATATTTCCTATACCCAGATCATCTACCACTCCACCCTGATAACAAAGGCACCACAACTGTCTCTGTGTCCGTGTGCACGCTCCGCCGGGGCACCAGGAAGCGTTCTGGAATTCCCATTCTTCTTAAGGGCATCCATAGTTTTACAAGATCCACACAGTTGCCTATGTAGATGATGCCTAAAGAAATCCCTGGCATCCAGGTGACACAGGGCCACGCACAGGCTGGGGTTCCTGGACAGATGAGTCCTGCACGCAGCCATCTCATGGGCAGCCAGGAGGCTCATATTCCAAAGTGAGGAGACAATGAGGATGCCTGACAGTGATTCTTAGAGTGGTGTCTTCCATTAGAAGTGCCTCTTCTGCGTTTGACAATAGCAAGTGGAAGGACAGCGCTGTGTGCGATGGCGAGAGGCAGGAGAGCCCATTCCACTGGCGGGTGTGTGACCAACAGCAGGAGCGTGGAGAGCATCCACATCACGTGGTTCAGTGGACTGGCCACGAAGCGGGGTGGAAGTGCAATAGGGGTGGGTATGTGTCAGGACTATCCTGAGTCCCGCAGGGATAGGAGATGTGTGGGGAGAGGCTGGCCCCTGTCTGGGCACTGCTGATGTACAGACATGAAGCGTGGAGCAGTCACGGCGTGAGCTCTGGGATCCGCGAGGTGTTTCCTGGGTTTGGAGGGTTGATTCTCTCAGAAATCTAGGGCTGGTTGGAGAGTACCTGGGTGACACGGGAGAGTCTATCAGGGCAGTGGGTGAAGAGATGGAAGTCACGGGTGAGACGCTTGGCAACCTCAATGTGCTTTCTGTGTGCATCGGGGACTCCCTCGCAGACCTGGGGGTGGTGGGCGAGTAGCTGGGTGACGCAGGACTCTCTCTGTGGGGCGTGTACAGGGAGATGGAAGTCATGGGTGAGAAGCTTGGCGACCTCGATGTGTCTCCTGTGTGCATGGGGGACACGCCCGCAGACCTGGGCGTGCTGGGCGAGTAACTGGGTGACACAGGCCTATCTCTGTGGGCTGTGGGTGAAGTCATGGGAAGCCAGGAGGAAGGGCTGAGGGAACTCAATGTGTCCTCTGGGTGCTCTGGGGACTCTCTCAGAGATCTGGGGTTGGTGGGCGAGTAGCTGGGTGATGCAGGAGAGTCTCTGAGGGCTGAGTTTGAAGAAAGGAAGATCATGGTGGAGCTTTGGGTGTTCACTATGTCCTCTGGGTGCTCTGGGGACTCTCTCACGGACCTGGGGGTGGTGGGAGAGTAGCTGGGTGATGCAGGAGAGTCTCTCAAGGCTGTGTCGGGAGAGATGGACGGCGAAGAGGAGGAGGAGCTTGGTGAACTCAAGGCGTCCTCCGGGTGCTTGGGTGACTCTCTCTGAAACCTGGGGATGGTGGGAGAGTAGCTGGGTGACACGGGAGAGTCCCTGAGGGCCGTGGGTGACTGACTTGGTGATGGTAGGAAAAAGATGTGGTAAACTGTGGAGGAGTCTGATGTCTCTGACGTGGGGCTGATGGCCACTTCGCAGGAGGAGCCAGGTACGGCATCTCTCTTGTCCACAGAAGCCATGACTCTTAAGAAGGACACTTTCCAAATCCAGATTCCCACCAGGGACAGGCTGCTCTGTGGCTCTCCAAGGCTGCAGGCAATCTCAACACCTGTGCTGATGAGGGACTTAGGTAGGAAGAAACAGCATCCCCTTGTGCCTTCAGGCAGCGTCTCTGTTCTGCAATTCCAGCAGGTAACCAATGATGGCCTGGGTCCTCAGTAAATGATTCTTCCACCAGGTTTGCTGAGTTAAAGGGTGATGTCTTAGATGGCGTTTTCTAAAGGAGAAAACGAACAAACAAAATATATATGTATATAAATTTACAACTGTCAACCAAGAATTCTATGTTCAGTAAAAAAATCCCTTCAATATGAGGCACAGATAAAATCTTTTTTCAGATAAGGAAAACCTAAAAGAATTTATAGGCACAAGACCACTTTGACAAAAACAAAACAACAACAAAACCACGAGAAGGATGTCTACGACAGAGAGCAACTGGAATTTATCAGCAAAGAATTTATCACGGAGGTAAAAAAAACCATGTAAGTAATGCTCAAAGTGAAACAGATCTAAATGACACAGAACAAGGAGTGACAGATAACATTTCACAGTGAAGATTAAAAAAAAAAACAGGGAGGGGGAAAAATGAAGAGCTGACGCCAGGGGCCTAAGTGGGGAGCAAATGTTTTGAGAATGAAGAGGACAATGTATGTACAGATGTGCTTTAAACAATTGATGTATGTATGGATTGTGATGAGAGTTGTATGAGCCCCTAATAAAATGATTTAAAAAACAAACGAAACAGAGAGAAGAGAGTAGGGATTAGATAGAGATAATAGATAACCCCCAAAACTGTTTTGAATTTGAAAATAAAACCAAAAACCCGGCAAAGAAAAATTTTAAACCTCTACAAAATATGTAGGAAGAAAATCATATTGTCCACCAATAATATAAAAACAGACAAACAAACAAAAAGCAATGAAACAAGAGAACGAATAAACGGGAAATACACATAGAATTATAATCGAAATGGAAATCAATCATCAACACAACGACACCAACAAAAGCATATTAATCAATAACCACGCTGAATGGATTGACATCACCGGTTTAGACATAGCATGTAAGAAACCGCGAACCTTTCAGATAGAGCTGACGAGACACATAGCTTAGATATAACGACAAATACAGACTGAAAAAAATCAAAGGAGGCTGATCCTGTAGTCAGCAGCCCAATGCTTAACCACTAAGCTACCAACATATATAAATATATATATGCAGATTGCTATATATATGCCGCTTGCTGTACCCCTATTTCTGCAGGAGTACAGGCAGAACATTTGAACCCCAATACCACGAATACATCCTTAGAGTCAATTCTGACTCATAGCAACCACATAATAGATACAGAGCAGAACTGCCCCTGTGAGCGTCTGAGGTTGTCAATCCTTACACTGTCACATTTCCCTTGTAGAGTGGCTGGTGGATTCGAGCTGTGACCCTTCAAGTTATACCGCCGGGGCTTTATTAAGGGGCCAGCAGGGCTCAGAAACACAAACACTGAATGCAAGTAAATAACCCCCCACCCTATGGAGGTTGACGATTCCCAAACAGTTGAGTCAGGCTTCTGCTTGAGGGCGAACAGGAGGCAAGAGGGCAGGCCAGCTAGCAGGCAGCTGGTTCACAGTCCAAAACCCAGAGGCCAGGTGACCTATGTCAGAAGGAAGGTCCAGAAGGACAGTGAGCTTTAATGGAACATCTGGATATATAATGGATTAGGGCCACACCCTACGGCAACTTCCTTTCCTAGTCATGGAAGATTCCTTCTATGACTATATATGAATGAAGGACAGAATGAAGTCACGTGCCCCAAGGAGGACTTCATGGGAGGGCCAACTTTCACATGCAAATGAGGCATTTGAAAATGCTTGGGCTTGGGTCAGTCCCACCTTCCTACTCAAAGTAATGTCCTTGCTATCAATATTCTAAAGAGGTCTTGTGCAGCAGAATTGTAGTGAGTATTGTTGCATTGTAATGAATCGGATTGGAGGATACAATTGCTAGTATTTCTTGGAACCAGTTGTCAGGTATCAGAAGCCCCAGGGACTGACCCTTCCCTTGGACAGATGGGTGGGTCTTCTTAATCACCTGGGAAGGCCTGCTGCCCAACCAAGGACTGATGCTGGGCAGACCCTCCCTAAGAGACCACAGACCGTAGACAAAGAGATGAAGCAAATCCTCACTTTGGAACTATTTCCTCTATGTCTATAATCATCTTCGAGCCCATCTTTCCATTTGCTTGACTCTCGCTAGGAGCAAACAAATGATGAACGCCAAGCAGCTCCAAAGATGCTATCAGGGATGTCAGACCTTTGCCTGGAAAGTTGGTGGTCCCTGGAAGAGAAAGCCTAGCAAGTTCCTGTCTGATCTTTAAATATTTTAAAAATATAAGTCACATAGCACACACCTCCCTAGTCCAGCCAGTTCAGACAGCTCTGTAAAGGGAAAAATAACATTGGGATGTACGCACACTTTAGTACAACCATTTGAGATCAAAGGATACAACTTGTCCAAGAGGAAACTCCAAAGGGTTGGGGAATAAAGGGAAACAGAACAGGAAAACACAGAGGGAATTTGGACCGATTATTTTACATTGTGGAGATGACAATGAATTGAGATGCACCATCGTGTGTATGGATTGTTGAATGAAAACATGATGGTCTATTCTGTCCACTTTTACAAGAAAAGGTTCAAAAAAGAAAGAAGAAAGAGCCCACCAACCATGTTCCTGATATTTCCCCTAGTGGGGAAGGAGACCATAAAGAGGGATTTTGTTATATTTCAGAAGCTAAGGGAGGGTACGGCTATGTTACTGGATTCATAACCCTTCCCTGAGTGATGGCTGAAGTTGCTTGACTAGGTGACGACACATGGACATCTGCAAAGGGAGGGCAGACAATGTTCATGACAAGGTCATAGCCGAAAAGACAGGAGCTCATACGTGGGCAAGTGAAACCATCAAAACCATAGTCAACACCACTGACAAACCATCCTACCAAAGGGCCTCATGTCCAAACTTCACTATTCTCACACATATAGTTGATGTAAATAGCCTGCAGTTATCAACCTGTGGGTCCGCAACCCGTTTGGGGGTCGAACGACTCTTTCACAGGGATTGCCCGATTCATCACAGTAGTAAAATGACAGTGATGAAGTAGCCATGAAAATAGTTTTCTGGTTGGGGGGGGGTCAGCACAACACGAGGAACTGTATGAAAGGGTCACCGCATAAGGAAGGTTGAGAACCACTGGAAGAAGAGGCTTGGGAAGTTCCTGGGAAACCCCATGGTCTCTTGAATTTTAATCTGGTTTGAATTGTGTTTGTCTTAGTCTTAAAAATCTGTTGGGTTCATTCTGACTCAGAGTAATTCCACACAGGGTTCCTGAAACTAACTCTTTTTGGAAGCTTATTACCAGGAAGTTATCTGGGCCATTTAAACAAAAAAAGAAAGAAAGAAAATCTAAAGATAAAGAAAAATTCAGTCATTTGTTCATTTACTTAAAAAAAAAAATCAGACAGGACCATGGTAGGCTTTCTCTTCCAGGGACCACCAACTTTCCAGGCAAAACATCTTGGTCTAACATCCCAAAACTATCTTTGAGAGGGTGGTGTGTGTGTGTGTGTGTGTGTGTGTGTGTGTGTGTGTGTGTGTGTGTATCTATGTGTTCACTAGGTGAATCGAGGTGCTGGGGGAAAATATTGAAAGTACCATAGACTGCTAAAAAGACAAACTGATCTGGCTTGGAAGAAGTACAGCCAGCATGCTCGTTAGAGGCAAGACTGACAAGACTTTGTCTTACATACTTTGGACATGGTGTCAGGAGAGACCAGTCCCTGGAGAAGGACATCATGCTTGGAGGGGCAGTGACAAGGAGGAAGGCCCTTGATGGGAACGGTTGACACCGTGGCGGTCACAATGGGCTCAGGCATAGGGACCACTGGGAGGCTGGTGCACACCTAGCAGTGTTTCCTTCTGTTGTACGTAGGGTCGCTATGGGTTACAACAGACTCCATGGCATCTAACGACGGCGGCGGCGGCGGTGACAGCAACAGCATTTATTAATTCCAACAAGTAAAAAAGATGGGATAAGGGGTCAAGGAAATTGTTCCAAAGGGAAGTTCTTCTTCATTTCCTTGTTTGACTTCTCACCTTACACATGTAATGGAGTCTGAATGGGCAAGCCTGTAGGCCAGAATCAACTGGCCCTACATCTCCTAAGGCTGCATGCTTTCTGAAAAGAGTCTGTCGCCTGCTTATTCCAAGAAGCATCGCGTGGGTTTTAACTGTGACCTTTAGGTTAGGACCTTCTATTTTACCACGCTTGCCACCAAGGATCCTTAACAATGTGCTACTCAGAAGCGATACCCAACCCAAAAGCCAAACTCACTGCCATCAGGCAATTTTGACTCGTAGTGACCCGTGTGGACACACTGGAACTGCCCATGGGGGTTTCCTGAAGCTGTAAGTCTGTATGGGAGCAGAAAGCCTCAAAGTAATCCCTGCGGATCCCTCTGACCTGAGCAATGATGTCCCCTATTCAGGTCCTGAATCCGGCGGGAATTTCTGGAAGACCTTCTGATGGGCTCTGACCGCTGTTTCTGAGTTATGTTCAGCAAAATGTGATCTGCAGGGGCGAGGGAGCCCTGCTGGTGTAGTGGTTACCAGTTGGGCTGATGAACTTCAAGGTCAGTAGTTTGAAACCAGACACAGCTCCTTGGGAGAAAGGCGGGGTTTTCCCCTTCCTGGAGGAGTTAAGTCTGGGAAACTCACAGGGACCGTTCTCGCCCCTCCTACGGGGTCGCCAAGACTCAGGTTTGATCATTCTGCGGCGTTTACCTGTCCCTTGAAGGGCAGCGAGGTGGGGGAGGGTGCAGGCAGAGGACCATCAGAACATACCGTTTTGCGAGAAGATACAGAGGCACCTGGGGGCCCGGCTGGGTGCCACCCGTCCTCAGTCACCAGGTCCAGTTCCCACAGACCCAGCAACCAGCCCCTCTGTTCCTCTGGAAATGCCTGGGCCACTTGGGCAAATGCTTGCGTTTGTGTTTGGGGGGGGCGGGGGTGGACGTTGAAATGGAGACAGGTGAGTTGCACTGGTTTGCTAAGCGTATGTGGGGTGCGTGCGCGTGCGTGCGTGCGTGCGTGTGTGCGTGTGTGCGTGTGCGTGCGCGCGCGCGCGGGGCGGGGCGAGGCGAGGGCTGGAGGGGTGTGCCCGTGCATGATTGGAGGGAAGTTCCTGGTAGGGGCGGCAGGGGGCGCTCTCGGTTCACTTCCGGGAGGTCCGGGGTCAACCGGAAGCCGCGTTCCTTGACCAGACCCGGAGGTACTTTGAGAGTATGCTCCCAGGTCCCTTCCCGGCCCTGTCGCCCCAATCCTGAATTCCTGGGCCGGACAGCCCGCAACCATCATTTTCCCGCTGCGTCTCAGCCCACGTCGTCAGTAGCGACCAGCCCCTGAAGCAGACATGATGTTGGGTATTCACCAAAGTAGAAGACAGAACATTGCCTTTGGGGGCGGTCGATTTCCATGTCACTAAAAGACGATGGGATGTTCCCAGAGAAACTGCGGCTTGTTTGCATCAGGTCTGTGGGGGAGGATGATGACATGTGTACCTTGGGGCCTTCTTTCGGATGGATGGCTTGTCTCTAGAGGAGACTGTCGTTTCATGACGTCACCTGCCCTCGATGGCTTGTCTATAGAGTTGACTGTCCTTTCATGACGTCACCTGCCCCCGATGGTTTATCTATAGAGTTGACTGTCGTTTCATGACGTCACTTGCCCCGGATGGCTTGTCTCTAGAGGAGGCTGTTGTTTCATGACGTCACCTGCCCCCGGATGGTTTGTCTATAGAGTTGACTTTCGTTTCATGATGTCACCTGCCCCCGGATGGCTTGTCTTTAGAGTTGACTGCCGTTTCATGATGTCACGCATGAGCCCACTTGCCTTCTTCCGGCTGTGACCTCAAAATGAATGGTGTTTGTTTTGAGCTCACTCTGCGGAGAATTTCGTGTGTTGTTATCTGTTGAAGCTTCAGTGTGCCATGGCTCAAGGAAGGTCAATGAGCCTAGCATAGACATTTAAGTCTTCCCACCTTCCACATTTTTCAAGGTAACAAATCCCTTTGCACGGAGGGAGGGTTCTTTCTGGTATTCTGCTTGGCAAACCATAGTTTAGACTTCATAAGCTTCTCTGATCACGGTTTTACTAAATTTGTTAGGGCTAATAAAAGCGTTCAACCTGAGAGTCAGCATATCCAAACCTATTAGGCGACTTAGAAGAAAGGAGAAAGTTACTTATGTGCAGAAAACACATTCTTAAATCACCCACGATATTCCCATATAATGGGCATATTCATCTGGTTGGTGGTCAGTTTCTATACTTGACATTTTTCACTTAGTTGTAATTCATGAGCTTCATCGCTTTCCAGAGTTCCAAAATTCTTGGTTTAGTCTGGGCTCTAAACTCAAGATACCAATCCCCCAATCTAATTTATAACAAAAAAATGTTATTTTAAAAAGTTATAAATTTTTTATAAGCTCCACATAGTCTTTTTGAGGGATTTTTTTTTTGGTCTAGTGTTTCAGCACGCCCACCCGGCAGAGCTTATTTGTGGATGACAAAACTGGATATGGTCATGGTTACGTCACAACAATATTTAATTAATCTTAATATTTTGGGGGACAGGGTACAGTGTACTTTATTGATGGTACATGACAAGGTTGGGCTCTCTTCCCTAAGGCCCCCTACCTTCCCTTCTTCAGGAGGTCTGGGTGGAAAGTTGATGCTGAGGAAGATTGAGTTGAGATGAAGAAGCTCCAGCCACTCAGGACCTCTTTCTTCCTCTCCTGCTGTTGCTGGAGTCCGGGAGTCTTTAATTCCTTAGAGGCCATGTGTACCACAAGGGCCACCACTCTCTTTCTGTACCCAAATTCATTGTCATCCCAGGAAATGACCTTGACAAAGTAGTCGTTGAGGACCATGCAGGCCCCAGCATCAAAGGCGGAAGAGTGGGTATCACTATTGAAGTCACAGGAGACCACCTGGTCTTAAGTGTAGCCCAGGGTGCCCTTTAGGGGACTGACACCTGCTTTACTACCTTCTTGATGTCATTGTACTTGACAGCTTTCTTTAGAAAGTAAGAGATCCCTGGCCCTCACCTTGAGGCTGGGCATACAGAAAGCCATGACAGTGAGTTTTCTATTCAGCCCTGGACTATCCTTGCCCACAGCCATGGCTAGCACCTACTTAAGTCATTTCATGCAGGTTTGTCTAAAATGCTATCCATTCATAATCGAATAGGATGGACGCAAAATTTAATAAGAAATTATCAAGGTGAAAAAGGCAAATTGTAATTAAGCTGATATGTAAGCATATAGATACAAAAGAAACAACTTAGAAATTAAAATGATTAAAATTACATAGCCCGTGAAGTAAAAAACTCTTTGTTTTGAAACGTCAGGAATTTGTCAGCATAAACTGAGAAATTACACTGAAGTATAGGCCCTTTCTAGACCATGTGCTTTGGTGAGCTTCACACCGTCTTTGTCCTGGAGGCTAGGTTACCCAGTAGATTAACAAAACCTTTAAAACTTCACTCAAAGAAAAAAGTTATTACTTCAAAGGCCAGGAAATCCATTCTGTGTTTCGTTCATTTAATATTAAAGTGCTTCTCTTAAAAAAAATCAAACTATGAAACTTAAGTGAGACTAGTAGAACTTTGACTATTGTCTTCGAGCTTGAATCTGAGCACCCCGGTGTACGAAAGGCCATGGGTGGTCGTAACAGCTCCAAAATCCATCTGCAGAGCTCCCACATAGAATAAGCTTCCCTTTGTGCTTTCGGATCATTAACCAAGGATGGAGACATTTGCCCTCAGGCAGAAAGCCTCGTATTGTTCTCAGATGCCATCCAGTGGGTTCCCGCCCATATCGACCCTGTGCACAAGGCAAGGAAACACCATCCAGTCCTGTGCATCCTCCCAATTGTTCCCCTGCTGGAGCCCATTGTTGCCACTGTGTGATTCCATCTCACTGAGGCCCTTCCTTTTTTTTTTTTTTTTTTTGCTGCCCCTCTACTTTACCAAACATGATGCCCTTCTTCAGGGACTGGTCTCTCCTGACAACGTGAGTGCCTTGGTGTGGAAAACTGAGGACTGGGAACAGAGTGTATGTGGACAAGTTCTCTATGTTCATAAGAAAGACTCTGGAAGGCCAAGACTCTGGTGAAGGAAGGTTCACATTTGTGAGATGGAGAGGAATCCCTGTCACATTCTCTTAGCTAAAAATCATCCCCCACAACATCCCCCCCATAATAGTGTTACTATAAAAATATTTCTTACAGGCACATGGCTGATCAATATCTCAGGGAAAAGACATGCTTCTATTGTTCTCCCTGCTCAAGAGGTGCTCAACTCTCCTCTACCTGCCCCCAGTATTGGTATTGGGTTACTTCCCCAATGAGCCCAGGAATGTATAGGTCAATACACTGCCCACCTTGTTATGTATGTGATTGACTGTGATTGATGAGGCTTGCTAGGCCCAAGAGTATATATACCTGTTGGAGAATACCTTCTCTTTCTCTCTCTCTCTCTCTCTCTCTCTCTCTCTCTCTCTCTCTCTCTCTCTCTCTCTCTCTGTCTCATGTTCCTGGCTTTATGGAAGACATGAGCCCTTGCACGTTTTGTCTGTTGTCCTTTATTTTTTCCTTTTATTTTAATATTTATTAATAATTTTATTGGGCATTCCTACAGCTATTTTAACAATTTACTTTTTTCCTTTGAATTACACAATCGCTCCTCAGAACCCATTTGATTGTAAGGCTGAACCTTACAACTTGGGACATGGATTGTTTCCACCTGTCTCTGGCCAGTCCAGGGAGAGGCAGTCTCTCTTAAGGGCTTGGCTGGGTATGTCCTTGACGGAGGTCACTATACCGGGGACAGTATAGGAGTCACATAGTCATGAGTCATGCCCTATCAGTCTCTCCCTGACTGCCTTGGTTGGCCCTTCTACCTAACATAGCGCGCATGTCCCAGTCATGGTCCTGTTCCTGTTCTTGTAACTGTGATGTACAAATCTGCCACCAACCAGGCATTTTTTAGTTTCCTTTGTGTTCCATGCCCTAGGTAGGCAGTTGTGTGGCTATGAGTCTGTGGCCACTATTTTGACCTCATGCTAATGACCTCCCTCATCTGGGTGATGTGCTTGCGTCTTTGTGCTGTCCCTGTCCCTTTTAAGACTCAGTAAACGTTCTCCTTAAATTATATTTGAGATTGGGGGTCTCTTTTGTACCCTAGAATACTAGATAATATGAATTTATCACTAATGAATCCTTTAAACATTGCTTGCTCTCAGCACATATCACTCATCAGACTGGAATACAGCTAAATTATAATAATTTAATAACAGCAAATAACTTAGAGATCTTAAAATTACTTACATATACCATGAGCCACTGCTGAGACAAAGATGAATCATTTAAAGTTTTTTTTCCTCATTTACTGTATCTAAATTTAGCTCACTTATTTTATCTAAATGAAGACGTTTCTGTAGAGATGTCTACATTTTGATTACAAAACATACACAGTCATAAAATTGATTCTGACTCACAGAAAATTCTAAAAGACATAGTAGAAATTGCTTCCCAGTGTTCTGAGACTGGAAAACTCAATGGGAACCAAAAGCCTTCATTTTACCACGGAGCAGCTGGTGGATCTGAACTGCTGACCTTGTGGAAGGGAGACCTCTTAGTCTTACCTGCTATTTTCAGAACACTAATAGCAATACTCTTTGCTTTACCCAGGGGAGGAAAGGGGCAGACCCTCAAGAAGACTGCATTGGCACAGTTGCTAAAACAGTGGATTCAAACATAAGGAAATGGTTTTCGACCGGGTGTCATTTCCTTCGGTTGTACATAGAGGGTCACTATAAATCTAAACATACTTGGCAGGATATGGGCATATCCTAATTGCCTACCCCAGAGGGCCCACCATATTTACCTGAGGGCGTGATGCTTTTAGTAATAGACAAAAAGGAAACCAAGCCCCTTGCCATCCAGTCGATTCTGACTCCTGGGCTCTCTAGCAGCCCCTTAGAGAAAGCAGAGCAGTCCTGTGGGTTCCTGAGGCTGCAAACCTTTAGGAAAGTAGAAAGCCTCATCTTTCGCCTGCCGAGAGGTTGTTGGTAGAAAACTACTGATCTTGGGGTGAGCAGTTCAACACATAACCACCAGGGCTGCTACCTGATATAGATGAGTAATCTACAAATGTTTGAGTCTTAAGATTCCTTCATACACTTATACATTTTCCAAGACCTGAAGTTATGGGTCTCCGAATGGCTGGACTTTCCATGCACCAACTTTCTGCCCAAAATAGGTTCATGGTCTATGTGTAGTTGCATGCCCTGTGTGGAAGTTACATAATCTGTGTCAATTTGAGAGAATTAAGAGTGAAAGGGTGGAGTCTGGCCTGTCAATCAAGATATAACCAATGAGGCCTGTGCGTGGGCATTGCCTTCTGAGAATTCTGGGAACGCCTGTATTTCGGCCTTGGAGGCGGGAGACTCTCTCTCTCTCTCTCTCTCTCTCTCTCTCTCTCTCTCTCTCTCTCTCTCTCTCTCTCTCTCTCTCTCTCTCCCCCCTCACTCCCTGACAGACATTGCAGCTGACAAGACACATGGTGCTACCCCCTGGGAGCTGGAGAAGCCACATGGACCTACCCTGATGCAACCAGACCTCTGGAGCCGGAGAAGCCACTGTACGCTCCCCACACAGAAATAGTCCTGTTGTAACAGAAGGGACACTGGCTTACTTCAAGCAGATTAGCATTCTATCATGCATCTCTCTAGAAACCCAGGCTTCACGCGTCTCTGTGGTTCACGGTTCAATCCTGCAGCCTTGTTCTGAAAGAGCCAGTCGAGGAGGTGGGCCACCGTGGCCAGCAAGTTCTTGCTAATGTTTGTTCTAGCCTCTCAGACTTGACAGAACTTGTACCGCCCGGCCCCGAGGATGAATGGTTTATGGCCGGAAGTTGGCTCTTTTCCAAGATGGAGCAAAATGTGCAGTCTGTGAGGTAGTGCCCTTTTCTGGGACTGTGGAAAGCAAGCACTGGCAGCAGGGGCGGCAGCCCAAAGGCTGAGCTCATTGCTGACACCAGTGCGCTGGAATTATCAAAAGGGTGGAAACCTCGGGTGTAGTGGTTATGCATTGGGCTGGTAGCCAGAAGGTTGGTAGTTTGAAACCACCAGCCTCTCCACAGGAGAAAGACAGGGTTTTTTTACTCCGTAAAGAGTTACCGTCTCAGAAACCCACAGGGGCAGTTCTACCCTATCCTATCAGGACGTCATCATCAACCTGATGGCAGTGGCTTTGATATGCGGAAACCCACAGTGGCAGTTCGACTCTATCCTATAGGGTGGAGTCAGAATAGATTGGACGGCAATGGGATTTGTTTTAGGCACATCTCTATTTTTTTAAATCATTTTATTGGGGGCTTGTACAACACTTAACACAATCCATACATCCATCCTTTGTGTCAAGCACATTTGTACATTTGTTGCCATCATCCTTCTCAAAACATATGCTTTCTGCTTGAGCCCTTGGTATCAGCTCCTCATTTTCCCCTCCCTCCCCGTTTTCCCCTCCCTCATGAACACTTGATAACTTATAAATTATTATTATTATTTTGTCATATCTGTTGTCTTCAAATCGCTCCCTTCTCATGGATGGCAGAGAACTCCCTGACGTTGGCTCTCCCACTTCCGGAAGGAGAGGATGTGTGGCTGGGTCACCCAGCATAGTCCTGCTGAGAAACTGCGTGCCACAGTACAAGTGCTTGATGAAGTGTCAAGAATGTCAGAAACAGCCTGAAAACCTACTTTAAGCCAAGGACCACCAGCCATACCAAAGCATACCAAACCAAGCCAAGGACAGCCAGCCAGCCAGCCAGCGATGGACAGGCCCTTTTCCTAGAGAAACCAAACCAAACCGACTCACTGCCATGGCGTCCATGCAGACTCAGCGACCCCCTGGGGGTTCTGAGATGAACTGTTGACGGGAGCAGGGTCCAGTCTTTGTCCCTCAGAGCTGCTGGTGGCTTTGAACTGCCGACCACTCGGATCGCAGCCCAACATGTAACCACTATCCCACTAGGGCTCCTCTCGTGACTGGATGAGAGCAGAAAGCCTCATCTTTCTGCCAAAGAGCAGCTAGTGGTTTCAAACTGTCGACCCAATGCCTTTCTCACCACACGGACCAGGGCTCCTGATTTTTCCTGCAGAGGACTGGCAGATTGACTCTACTGAAACTCCTAGCACCAAATACCCAGATGACACATATATTGTTTGGTCTTAACAGATACATTCGCAGGATAGGTAGCAGCCTCCCCTTGTCAAATTGAAGCTGCAAGGGAAGTCACCAAGCTGCTGTTCAAGGAATTTATTACCAGATTTGGGCTGTCTGGAAACGTAACAATGATCATAGGTCTCCTTTGTGTTTTGTTTTTTTAATCTTCAGTAGTTCAAGAAGTCTCCCAACTTCTAGGGATAAAGTGGGAGCTGCATGTTACAAGGAGGCCACTGAAACCAAGTGGTAAGGTTCTGAGGTAGTTACTTTATTGTGCCCACCTGGCTGATAAGCACACGTGGGGTTAATTGAAGGGCGGAGGGATAAATGGCTCAGTGAGCCTCGCCTTTCTAGTTCTCAGGTCTCTTGCTTTATGATGGTTGGACCAGGGTGCAGCTGCCTTAGCAGTTCCCTGCTTCAGCTTTCAAAGCTGACTTCCTGCAAGACATCCACAAGAGGAAGCCACATGGACCTACCCAGATGTAGCCATTGGTGCTGGAGAACCCTGCCAGCACTGAGATGTTTACACATTCACTGACTCGGCTTTCCTCCTGTAGTTGGCATCATTGCTTGTGTTTTGTAAGATGGAGGAGGACTTTGTGGATTGGTGTTGGACGTATGGGTTAATGGGTTAATGTTGGACTTGTGGGCTTGGGAAGCACTGGGTTGGGATGTTGTATTGATGTGCACTTACCATTTATATAAAAAACTCTCTCTCATACATGAGTTTCTGTGGATTTGCTTCTCTAAAGTACCCAGACTAACACAGGTTCCAAGATTGACCCAGAGCATAAAGAGACATTTAAATGAGCTTATATCTAGAAACTCAATGGCAGTGGACAGGGATCTTACCATTCGCTTTGCTGAGGATACAAACAAGCCTGTGCAGTCAACTAAAATGAATCTTAGTTCATTTGCTTTCAACCCTATTCAACTCACCGCCATTGAGTCGATGTCAACCCACCGCCACCCTATAGGATAGGGTAGAACTGCCCCCGTGAATTTCTGAGACTGTCACTCTTTACAGGAGTAGAGAGCCTCGTCTTTCTCCCTCGGAGCAGCTGACGCTTTCAAACTGCTGACCTTATGGTTAGCAGCCCAACCCTTAACCACTATGCCACCAGGACTCCGTTGGGCTTATTTTAGGGAAGCCCATTCTGAGTTCACTGTCTGCCCCATAGTTTTAATACTTGTTTAAGTTCCTAAAGACATTGTCGTGTCTCCCTAAAGGTTCCTAATTTGTGTCTTTTAACCAAGCCCTGCTTCTGAAATATATAGAGAGAACCCCTGCTGCACGGACAGGGCTCTTCACCATCCTCTTGCCCATCCAGTAGCCATCAGGCTGGAAGGCTTCAAGCCTTGGATTCCTCACACCAGGATTGAGCAGCAGCATCTGAGGACTGGGTGGTGGAGCCCATGTCAGACTTACAGCTAAAATTACTTACTCTCGTCTAAATACAGATATATATATATATTAATAGAACTATGTACTCATATCTATATGTTAAGAATTAAGGTTGCAGATGGACATTGGGCCTCAACTCAAGTACTCCTTCAGCACAAGAGCACTTTGTTCTAACAATCTGGCATTCTGTGATACGCACCTTCCCAACACGATTACTGAAGACAAAATGGGTGCATAAGCAAATGTATTGAAGAAAGCTGAGGGTGCCTGGCTATCAAAAGATATAGTGTCTGGGGTTCTTAAAGGCTTGAAGCTAAACAAGCGGCCGTCTAGCTCGGAAGCAACAAGGCCCACGTGGAAGAAGCACACCAACCTGTGTGATCATGAGGTGTCAATGAGATCAGGTACCAGGCATCTAAGACCCAGAACAAAATCATACCCAATGTGAATGGGGAGGGGGACATGGAGTGGAGACACAATGCCCATCTGTAGACCATTGGACATCCCCGCACATAGGGGTTACAGGGAAGCGATAAACCAGTCAGGGTGCAGTATAGCACCAATGAAACACACAACTTTCCTCTAGTTCCTTAATGCTTCCTTTATGCCCACTATCATGACCTCAATTCTATCTTACAAATCAAATTAGACCAGAGCAGGCACATTGCTACAGATAAGAGCCCACAATGGGGAATCCAGGATGGATAAACCCCTCAGGGCCAGCAATGAGAGTAGAGATGCCAAGCGGGTGGGCGTAGAAAGGAGGAATTGATCACAAGGATCAACCTATACCTCCATCCCAGGGGGGACGAATAATGGGAAAGTGGGTAAGGGGCGATGGAGGATGATGTAAGATATGAAAACAATAATCTATACGTATGAAGGGTTTATGAGGGATGGGGGGGGGATGAGCTGATATCAAGGGCTCAAGTAGAAAGAAGATGCTTTGAAAATGATGATGGCAGCATATGTGCAAATGTGCTTGACACACTGGATGAATGTATGGATGTCATAAGATGTAAGAGCCCCCAATAAAAGTATTAAAAAAGAGAGAGACGGGTGTGAGTAAAAGAGTAACGGAGAAGAGAAACTGCAGCCTCTACCCATGTAAAATGTCCTTTAAAATGTAAATACTGACACAATGCATGTATGTATATATTGTGATTGGAGCTGTATGAACCCCCAATAAAATGATTTTTAAAAGATTATTCTTTCACTCACTGCCATCGAGTGGACATCGACTCATAGCGACCCTGTAAAACAAGGTTGAACTGCCTCTATGAGTTTCTCAGAGACTTTACAGGAATAGAAATCCCCATCTTTCTTCTGCGGAGGGGCTAGTGGTTTATGAACTCCAGGCTTTGTGGATCACAACCCAACGCATAACCACTACGCTACCAGGGATTCTCAGCTTGAATTACAATGAGTTTCATCATCCCAGCTGTTCTTCCCTATGCTCGCATGATCCGAGAGCTTCCTAACTGGGATTCCCTGAACTTTAGGCCCCTTGGAACTGGAGAACCCTTTCCTCCAAAGAGAAAATTCTGGGTACACATCACCACAGAGGTTTTGAACACTTCCGATTTCTGCTTGGCAGAAGGAGTGATGATGGCTAGGTCTGGTTTGCCATCTTATTTCAATGTGTGACTCCTCAGACGCCTTTCGTAATGAGTTTTCCAGCCCCGGGGGAGAGAGTACTATATTACAAGACCTGCAGTTGGGGACTCGCCGTGCTGGCAGGAGACGTTGACCAGGAGGACTTGATCCAGTCGTCTGGTGTCGCAAACTCATCAAGGGGTGCCAGGTGTGTAAGCTGTCAGACGTCTTGGCTGGACATAAGGGTAATCATATAAGCCGAGAGCCTTCCAAAAGGTGTTCTACCGCAACACCTGTGACGTCCAGCGCCAGGATGTTGTCCACCGGCAAACTAGCCAGGTCCACCCGGGGCCCGGATTGAAGCCACACCCGCACGTCCACACGAGCACAACAGCCAACAGTAGAGCCAACCTTTTCTTAAAGCTTTAGGGTCATTCCAAAAGAAAGAGGTGAGAAGGGCACCCTAATCATAGATAAGATACACCTGGAGAGAGCCCCCCCTCCCCCTGCCCATGCCGAGTTGAGAAGGGACGCTATCTAGAGGACTATGTCTAGGTTTTAAAGGCCCAGTCAAAGTGGAGATGGCTGTAGCTGCTAAGTTCTTCCTTGGGTATCCCGCATACGGCTGTTGGGTGTCATCAAGTCGGGTCTGTCTCATGGCGACCTGACGCACAACAGAACAAAACACTGCCCATCCCTGTGCCATCCTCACAACTGTGTCTCTGCTCGAGTCCCCTGGTTGTAGCCTCTCTGTGAATCCATCTCCGGGACGGCGTTCCTCCTTTCGGACACCCCTCCACATTACCAAACACGAGGTCCTTGTCCAGGGACTGGCTCTCCTGACACGTCCAGGGTGTGTAAGACCGAGTCTGACCATCTTTGCCTCCAAAGAGCACTCTGGCCGTACTTCTTCCAAGACAGATCATTGTGCCCTGTTAGCAGTCTGTGGCACTTTGAATATTCTTCTCCAGCACCACAAATCAAATGCATGAATCCTTCTGGCTCTCCCATAGTCAGTGACCAACTTTCACATGCACAGAGACAAGGGAGAAGAATCTCATGGTGTGTTAGTCTGGGTAGACTAGAGAAACAAATTCATAGACACTCATATGTGTATAAGAAAGAGCTTTATATACAAGAGCAATTGAATATTGAGACAACATCCCAGCCCACTCCAGATCAAGTCCCTAAGTCTGGTATCAACCCATATGTCCTATACCAATCTATAAAGTCCCCTTCAGACTCATGAAACATATGCAATGACACTGAGTGCAGGAAGATCACAGGTCAGTGGGTGGAAAGTCTTGTGGCTCCTGTGGCAGTGGAAGTATCTAAGCGCTGGCAGGGGTCTCCATATGGCTCCTTCATCTCCAGGGTTCTAAGGTAGCTCCATGTGTCTTGTCAGCAGGAATGTCTCACAGGGAGTGAGCGCACTGTCCCACCTCCAATGAGCTATTTATCTCCTTAGTACCTCCAAAAGAGGTCATCAAGCTGTGGCCTGATTGACAGGTGAAACTCCACCCCTTCAATCTTACGTCTCGAATTGACAACATTATGTAATGACCACACATAGCTTGGGTCAGGCACACTCAGCCTGGTGCTCAAAGTAACAGTCTTGCTCTTCAGTACCCTAAAGAGGTCTTGTAAAGGTAAAATGAAATGAAACAGAAAAGTCTTATGCAGCAGACTCACCCAGTGGAGCATGTTTCTTGATCTCCTAACTGCTACTTCCAGGAGCATCGATTGTGGATCCAAGCAAGACAAAGCCCTGGACCGCTTCCATCTTGCCATCCATCATAATGTTACCTCCTGGTCCAGTTGTGAGGAATCTAGTCTTCATATTGAATTGTAATCCATACGGAAGGCTGCAATTCTTGATCTTCATCAGCAAGTGTTTCAAATCCTCACTTTCAGAAAGCAAGGTGGAATCATCCGCGACAGTAGGTGTTATGCCTGTGCCATCTATGACAAACTAGCGTGACATGAACAGGTGATTTGTTTTAAATATCACGAGTTTGCCATCCAACTGGGTTGGTAAATGTACTCACAAATTTAAATTTATTAACTTACTAGCAGCATGTCTTAGGTCAAGTCATTTAAATCTGTGCCTATTAAGTTATTCATTTTCTCATCTACAAAATAATGACCCAATCTTTAAAAATAGTGTTAGAAAATTACAGACACCCTTACTAAACAAAACTATAAAAAATATGAAGCGATTGTTTCTTGGCATATCCTCTATCTATCTAGGTCTATACACTTCTTATTTATTATTTGCTTGTTTATTTGTCTGTAATTTTTCTCTTCCCTCTCTTCCTCCCTCTTCTTCCCTCCCTTTTCCCCCTGATCTCCCCATATCCATTAATGTCTACTTCTTTTGATGTGAAAACCATTTTTTCTTGTTTGCTTTTTCTTTTATAATAGTGATCTCATTCAGTATTTGTCTTTATGAGATTGAATAACTTTGCTGAACATAATAACTTCCAAATTCTTCCATGTCATGAGGTATTGGACAGTATCACCATTGTTCTTTAGAGAAGCATGATATTCCACTGTATGTATGTATTATACAGTTCATTTGTCCACTTTGGTTGTTTTTTTTATTTTACTATTATAGAGAGTTATGATAAACATAACAGAAGCCCAGGTGGCATAGTGGTAATGAGTTGGACTGCGATCCACAAGGTCAGCAGATCAAAACTACAAGCTCCTTTCATAAACAGTTACAATCATGGAAATTCACGGGGGCACTTCTACCCTGTTTTATAGTGTTGCTAAGAGTCAACATCGACTCAATGGCAGTGAGTTTGGTTTGGTTTGTGATAAACATGAGTGTGCTTACATCACTTTTGTGTTCTGTTCTTAATTTGGGGGGGCATATTCCTAGTACAGAAATTTCAGGGTCAAATGCTATTTCTGTTCACATTGGTTCGGAAAAGCACCATACCATTTTCTATAGTGGGTATACAATTCTCCAATCCCATCAGTAGTGTGTGAGTGTTCCAATCTCTCCTAATCATATTCATTCTTTGTTATTTTCTATTGTTTTTTAAATTTGTTTGTTTGACTTTTGTGAGGTAACCTTTCATTGTTTTAATGTGCATTTCTTTATAGCTAATAATTGCAAGCAATTCATCATATATGACTGTTGGCACCTGAATGTCATGTTTGGTAAATTCTCTCCTCATGCCTTCTTTCCACTTTTTAATTGGATGATTTATGTTTTTCTTATTGAGATATTTCAATTTTCTATAGATTTTTTAGATTGCCCTTCATCCACCATACAGTCAAAATTGCCCCCCAAATCAGTGGCTCTCTTTTTATTCTCTTAATGTACATAAATGTCATCTTTTTATGAAGTCTCAGTGCTTTATTTTGTCTTCTGTAATGTAGATGTTCTTCATTATTGTAGTGGTTACATAATCTGTTTTCAATTTGAGATTAAAAGTGAAGGGGCAGAAGTTCACCTGTCAATCAGGTCACAGCTTGATGACCTCATTTGGAGGCACTAAGGAGATAAATAGCTCACTGGAGGTGGGACAGTGGGCTCACTCCCTGTGAGACATTCCTGCTGACAAGACATGTAACTACACTATAGCCTTGGAGATGAAGGAGCCACATGGAGAGCCCTGCCAGTGATGAGATGCTTCCACTGCCACTGGATTCACAAGACTTTCCACCCACTAGCCTGTGATCTTCCTGCATGTGGTGCCATTGCATGTGTTTCATGAGTCTGAAGAGGAGTTTGTAGATTGGTATTAGACATATGGGCTAATATTGGACTTATGGACTTGATCTGGACTGGACTGGGATGTTGTCTCAATATTCAACTGCTCTTGTATATAAAGCTCTTTCTTATACACATATAAGTGTCTATGAATTTGTTTCTCTAGTCTACCCAGACCAACACAATTGTATTTGATAGTGTGTTCATGCTTTGTATTAGGGCTTACGTTTGCTCCTGTTTTATCATTAATGATTTTTATAGTTCTAGGATTTATTTTTATGCCTTTAATCCATCTTCAGTTTGCTTTTACATATGGTGTGAGATATGGGTCTTGTTTTATTCTTCCACAATGGGGGATCAAATTCTCTCAGCACCATTTGTTGAAAAGACCAACTAGTCTTTGTTTAGTGTGTCTTAGTCTTTTATAGATACAAGAAAATCCAATCAGTATAACTAGTATTCAAACTTATGCATTGATTACCAGAGTTACTGATGCACATATTGAAGAATTTTACCAACATCTTCAGTCTGAAATTGATCAGACATACAATCAAGATGCATTGATAATTATTGGTGACTGGAATGCAAAAGTTGGAAACCAAGAGGAAGAAACAATTGTTGGAAAATGTCACCTTGGTGATAAAAACAGAGCTGGAGATGGAGTGATAGAATTTTATGAGATCAATGACTTTTTGTTGAAAAATACCTTTTTTCAACATATATGCGGACTTCTCCAGATGGCATGCACAGGAGTCAAACTGACTAGATCTGTAGGAAAAGGCGACGGAGAAACAACATCCGCAGGTAAAACCAGGCCAGTGGCTGACTATGGATGGCATTGCTCGTGTTGAAGCAGAGGAAAATGAAAACACATCATAATAGTAAAGACACAGAAACAACCCCAACCCCGAATTATAGGGGAATGGATAAATAAACTCTGGCACATTCATACTATGGAATATTATGCATTAATAAAAAACCATGACAACACTCTTAAGCACCACAAGACATGGACAAAGCTAGAGAACATTTTGCTTAGCAAACTCAGTGCATCTTACAAAGATAAATATTTAATAATACCATTTTCATGAGGGAAAACAAGGAAAAAGAAATGTGGTTTATACACAAGACTTTGGTAGCGATGATGGAGCCAGGCACAGGGGCAGGAACACGGGAGGGATAGCTAGTTGAGGGAGCAGAGAAGAGAAGGGGAAAGTGAGAAGAAAACCATATATATGAAGGTTTTAACGGGATATGGTTATTTATTTCATTTCATTCAGAGGTGTGTGTGTGTGTGTGTGTGTGTAGTGTGTTTCTTTTTAAAAATTTCTTCCAGATTCCTTATCCCTCAAACCCATATAGTGCTCTGAGTGACTTTTTTAAAAGGGGGGGAATTGAAATGAACTTGGAGTTTTGAGAACAGACAATTTCATCACAAACAAACAAACAACAAAGAAAACAAGCTCATCAGAGACACAAACAATCTTGAGTAGATGTGGAATACAGAAGGTTTCCCTCCCATATTCAGTGTCAATACACTGGGAGGTCAGCTGTATAAAGGTTATTTCCCTGAAAGTATCAGCCATCTAGAGCAATCAGACTCTATAGTCTGTCCCACCCTAAATAGGGCCCACTTCCTGATGATAAGGATGTGTATTGCACCCCTGAAGGAGAGCTGAAAGACAAGGTCAAGCCAACTCAAGGGGGCCCAATATAGGCTGCCATCTTGAATCTAAGATCTGCCCATCTTGTCACATGTGTACCTCTAGCCCCTTCCCTTCCTATTGCGTGCACACCCCTCCCTAGCTCATCCCCTTCCTGTCGACGTATACCTATTGTACAACCACTTCTGGTTATGATGTAATCAGGGGGGCTTCCATGCCCCACACAATGTATATAAGCCATGACTGGAATTGTATTCACCTCTCTGCTTGGACTCGGCTGCTGAGATCATGGCCATCCCAAAGGTGAACAATTGCATGCTTTATCTTGTCTGATATTTCTTTAATTTTACAACTCAATTACACAACCACCCCTTGGACCCCTTCAATTGTGGGGGCTGGTACCCCACAAATATATCTTACATTAATTTTAAGACCATCTCAAGAATGGATTTGACTCATGAAACACTAATAACAGAAGACCGTATGAGCTGTGGGAGGACATCAAGAGCATCATTCATGAAGAAAGCCCAAAGGTCATTAAAAAGTCAGGAAAGAAAGGAAAGATCAAAGTCTGGAATTTGCTCTTAATCATAGAGTAATGAAGGCACATGGAAGAAACGAAGTCAAAGAGCTGAACAGAACATTTCAAAGGGCAGCTTGAGAAGGCAAAGTAAATTATTATAAAATTATGAAATGTGCAGAGGCCATGAGTTAGAGAATCAAAAAGGAAGAACAAGCTCAGCATCTCAAACTGAAAGAACTCAAGGGGAAAAAAATTCAAGCCTCAAATTGTAAAATTGAAAGATTCTATGGGCAAGATATTCAATGATGCAGGGCGCATCAAAGGAAAATGGAAAGAATACACAGAGTCACTGGGCCAAAAAGAACTACTTGACATTAACCCTTTCAAGAGGTAGCAGAAGAGCAAGAACACGTAGTACTGAGGAAGGAATTCAAGGTGCACTGAAGGCATTAGACAAAAACAAGGCTCAAGGAATTGATAGATTACCAAGTAAGGTGTTTCAACAAGCTAATGAAGCACTGGAAGCATTTACTGGTCTCTGCCAAGTAATTGGAAGACAGCTATTTGACCAACTGATTGGAAGAGATACGGATTTGTACCCATTCCAAAGAGAGGTGACCCAACAGAATGTACAAATTATAAAACAATATCCTTAAGATCAGTATAATGTTGCTAAAGATCGCTCAACAGTAGTTCCAGCACATTGAGAGATTGCTGCAGTGACTCAGAAGAGGAGGTGAAATAAGGGCTATCATTGGTGACCTTAGGTGGATCTTGGCTAAAAGCAAAAAATACCAGAACGTCGTTTACTTGTGTTTTGTTGACTATGTCAAGGTATTCGACTATGTGGTCCATAATAAACTGTGGATGGCTTTTAGAAGAACGGGAATTCCAGAACACTTCATTGTGCTCATGTGGAACTTATACATGGATCAAGAGGTAGTTGTGTAAATAGAACAAGGGAATCCAGCATGGCTTAAAATCAGAACGGGTGTGCATCAGGACTGCATCCTTTCGCCATTCTTATTCAATGTGTGTGCAGAGCAAAGAATCAGAGAAGCTGGATGATATAAAGAGTTTGGTGTCAGGCTTGAAAGAAGACCGATTAGCAACCTGTGATATGCAGATGACACAACCTTGCTTGTCTCATTGTGGCAGTCACCTAATCTGGTGTCAATTTAAAGATGAAGAGTGTAGGGGTGGAGTCTAGGCTGTCAATCTGGAGAGAGCCAATGAGACTTCTGTGTGGGCATGGCCTTCTCCTGAGAATTCTGGGAAATCTGGTACTTGCTCCTTGGAGGTGGAAGACACCTCTCTCTCTCTCTGCTACCCCCTGGGAGACAGTGCAGAAGACAAGCCACATGGACACAATCAGACCTCTGAAGCCAGAGAAGCCACAGAGAAACCCCTGCCAGCACTGAGAGGCTTACAACACCACTGGACCCAAAGACTTCCTACCCAGTGGCTGTGATCATCCTGCATTTGGCTTCATTGCATGTGTGTCGTGAGTCTGAAGAGGACTTTATTGATTGGTATTGGACATATGGGCTAATATCAGACTTATGGCCTTGGACTGGACTGGGTTGGGATGTTTTCTCAATGTTCAATTCCTCTTGTATATAAGCCTCTCTCTATATAAGTAAGGTAGTCGAGTGGTGCCAGAGAACAAATCAGTCGAATTTGAGCAAACAGAGCAAACAGGCTTTATTGGGGAGAAAACCCCAGCCTGGGCGAAGTCCCACCATCCACAGAGTCTGGGCCAGGGGAGTCATGCCCCAGGCTACAGGGTTGGTGCTTATATATCCAGGGAACATGGGACTGGGCTGTTTTGATTCCATATAAGGTAAAGTAGTCAGGGATTGGGAGATACAGGTATGTCCGGGTTTCTGGAATGTAAGGTGTCTTCCCGGTTCCGGGTGTATTCGTGCTGGATGCAGAGCGGTGGGTCTAGAACAAAGTGGGCACTGAGCCAAACGGGCTGTGCTGGGTGCAGAGTGGTGGGTCAAGAATAAAGCAGACCATTAGTCAGCTCTGGTCAGCTCTGCAGGTGTGTGTGGGAGATTCAAGGTCACTTGCTGCTAGTTGTTTCAACTAGCTCTGGTCAGCTCCACACGGGTGGGGGAGATTCAAGGTCACTTGCTGCTAGAAACCGGCCTGGTATTGATCTGGCCATGCAATATACCTATGCGTGTTTATTCATTTGTTTCTCTAGTCTACCTAGACAAACACACTCATATTCAAGTGAAAATTGGACAATCCACCAGGAAGTCTGGAGGAGAATTTGTGCATTTGAATTGTGGTGCTAGGGAAGAATATTGAAAGTACCAGGAGTTCTCACCCACACCAATACATCTGTCTTGGAAGAAGCATAGCCAGAATGTTCCATAGAAGCAAGGATGGCGAGATTCCATCTCATGCTCTTTGGACATATTGTCAGGAGAGACCAGTCCCTGAAGAAGAAGCATCATGCTTGGTGAAGCAGCGGGGCAGGGACAAAGCCCTTGACAGGATGAGCTCACACAGTGGCTGCAATAATGGGCTCCTACATCACAAGTCATGAGACCGCTGTCCCTGGGAGTCAGAACCGACAATGGCACCTGACAGTAACAACAGTCTTATATTTAAAAAATCAGTTGTCCGTAGGTACTTGGCTTTAGGTGTGTCATCTCTTCTTATCCACTGGTCTACATATCTAGACAGGTAAATACTAATGATAACATCTTTGATAATCTGAATAGGGCTGTAGCATTTCTTTCAGCGACCTTGGCAGGCAAATTTATTTGGCAAGGTGAGTTTGCCTAGGGGAGGCCTCACATGTGCATTCGTTTTTTTGTTGCTAGGTTTCATAGGGAGCCCAGGGTGAGGCCCAGCACCTAAAGGTATCTGAAGGGGAAGGCCTGTGGATCCCCTACTCACTGCCATCAACTCAATACTAACTCATACTGACTCTACAGGACAGGGTAGCCCTGCCCCCTGTGAGTTTCTGGGACTGCAGTTCTTTCCGGGAGTAGAAAGCTCCATCTTTCTCCCAAGGAGAAGCAAGTGCTTTGGAATCACTGGCCTTCCAGATGGAAGCCAAACGCATATAACCACGACACCACCAGGGCTCCCTCTGGCTGCCATCCGTAAACAATAATGACAATACTATTGAACGCAACCACTCAGAACGAAGACTTGGTTTGTTTGTTTTTACCCCACTGTCTTTCCTATCTCTGTCTCATGATCTCCCAAAAAGAGTGATGTAGGAACCTACACAGATTCATCGGGGCCTGTGTCCTATGGTGTTACAGGGGTGTGCTTTCAGATACACCCCATCTCATAGGAAGACCACAGGAGCCCTGCTGGGGTAGTGGGTGAAGTATTAGGCTGCTAATCACAAGGTCAGTGATGGAAACCACCAGCTGCTCTGGGTAGCGGGGGGAGGGGAGTGCAGGGGGGGAGTTCCAAAGGTGGGGTAGTGGGGGGAGATGCTATGAGTTGGAGTCCATTCAATGGTCCTGAGCTGTCGAATAAGAAGACCAGAGAAGGAAACCCTATGTGTCAGTTCCATGAGTCTCCCCAGCATCCTCAGAAATATTTTGTTTCCCCCACCAGGTTCTACATATGCAATTCAACGAACCAATGACCTTCTTCATGTAGTGCAATCTAATCTCAATTCCTTTCCAACCCTTCCACCCCCACTGGCTGATGCTCAATGCCTTCTGAGCAAAAGTGCCCCCCACCACCCTTCTTGGGCTTCTAAATATCTTTGCTTCGTCCATGTTCGTGAGATCTCACAGTATTTGTCCTTGCTTGCTGACTGCCTTCGCTCAACACCGTATTTTCAAGGCTCATCTATGTTGTGACATGAGTCAGGGTGGGGTCCAACCCTACAGTCAAACAGGCCCAAAGAGCGCCGTGCGCAATTAAAGCAGACAAAGAAGACAGAAAAGGGGGGTGCAGGGGACTCAACCCCATTCTCTGGAGAAGCGAGATGAGGGAGAAGAGCCCTGAGTTTATTCAACATACCAGCTTCTTGTTAACATACCCTTCAAACACACGGGCCACGTACGAGTCTTGGTCTTCCAGGTACGCAAAGGCAATACTTCAAGGGGAGTATAACACACAAGAGACAAGAGGAGCAAACATTCTTGAAGATACGTGTACTTTCCCTGTGGATGTGAGGAGTCAAGCATCTGTCAGAGCAATTTTGTCCAGGCATTTATGGGGCAGGTGTGCTGTGGAGAAACATCCTTCCTGGAATCTTAGTGTAGTGAAGCGGAGGTGTGCACTCACATGAGAGATGGCGTGCCGCGTCCTGTAGTCAGAGTGGTGGCAGCAGACCACACACACCTTCTTTCAGGTCCTCAGTTTCCCACACATCAGGCTGATGATGCCCTATTATATGCCTGTACAATATTATGTGTACCCATTCATCTGTCGATAGGTATGATAAATAGGTTTATTGTGCCAACCTTGTCAATAGGAGCTTGTGGGATTAATAAAGTCGATGTATGATTGGAGGGCAAACAGATAAATAGATTGGTAAGCCCCACCTCTCTCTCTCTTTCTTGCTCTCTGGAGGTGAGACCAGCATGTGGCTGCTTTAGCTAGTTCTCTGCCTCAAGTTGTGAGCTACACTACCTGTGGGACAGCCAACCCGTGGATCATGTCACTAGAGTTTGAGGTTCCTTCGAGACCTGCTTAGCCATCCTGTTGGTGTACACATTACTTGAGCTTTAGGCTGTCGGACACTGTTGTCTTGCATTGTTTGAGTTCAATATCCCATCTGGGCCTGCTTCACTAAGCTCTTGATCTGCTAACTGCTGGTGACCCGCCCTACTGTTTGCTGCCTGTGACCGACTGCTTGCATTGCCCTGGGGAAGACTCAGCTGTCTGCTTTCTTGACCTTGGACCCAGCAGCCCTGGTGAGTTGAAGGACTTCCAGTATATTGACTGTTTGATGGAAGTGAGTTGTACTGAGCCCTCTGTACTGCTGTGTGAACTAATTAGCTGCTATATTCTTTCATACTATATGTGTTAGTTTGGCTAGACTCGAGAAACAAAATCCATAAACACTCATATTTTATGAGAGAGTTTTATATAAAAAGGATAATTGTACATCAAGCATCCCAACCCAGTCTAGTCCAAGCCCATAAGTCCATCATTAGTCCATATGCCTGACATCAATCTACAAAGTCCTTAACCTAACAAAACAATAAACCTTAACTATCATGCTGTATATATCGATCCATATATACATGTGTGTGTGCATGTGTATGTGTCCTCATATATGTCATAGGTGTCCTCATTTTGTTTCTCTAGAGAACCCTAACACAATAGGTATTTCTGTTGTTTTCACCTTTTGCTGTTGTTGTTGTTGTTAGGTGCCATTGAGTCGGTTCTGACTCATGGTGACCCTAGGTACAAAGAACAAAGCCCTGCCTGGGCCTGCATCGTCCTCACAATTGTTCTTATGTTGGAGCCCAATGTTGGAGCCACTGTGTCCATCCATACTGTCGAGGGTCTTTGTATTAGTCTAGGAGGACTAGAGAAACAAATCCAGAGACATTCATGCATATAAGAAAGAACTTTAGATACAAGAGCAATTGTAGATAAAGAAAACATCCCAGTCCTGTTCAGATCGAGTCCAAAAGTCTGATATTAGCCTATGTCCGATACCAGTCTATAAATATCTCTTTAGATTTGTGCAACACATGCAATAACGCTGACTGCAGGAAGATCACAGGACAGTGGGTGGAAGGTCTTGTAGATCTAGTGGCAGTGGAAGTATTTCAGTGATGGTGTGGGTCTCCACATGGCTCCTCCAATTCCAGGGCTCTGGCTCCATCAGCTTAGCTCCATGTGGCTTATCAACAGGAATATCTTGCATGGAGATTGTGTGTCCCGCCTCCAGAGAGGAACACAGGAGTTCCCAGATTCCTCAGGAGAAGGCCATGCCCACACAGAGTCCTCATTGGCTGTGACCTGTCTGACAAGCTAGACTCCACCCCTTCGCAAGTTGACAGGAGATAATGTAACTGTCACATTCTTCTTTTTCACTATGTCTCTACTTTACCCAGCACGATGTCCTTTTCCACCTTTGGGCTAACATGAAAAGTGCTGCAGTGAGCATTCTTGTGTAGGTTGTTGTCTGTGCTCCTGCCTTTGCTTCTTTTGGATAGATCTGGGATTGGAACGGCTGAGTCACATGGTGGCTCTACTTCAGCTTTTCCGAGAACTGCCAGACAATTTTCCACACTGGCTACCCCAGTTTGCATTCCCACTAGCAGTGATGGCGCGAGGTTTTCCTGTGTCTTCCCAAACTCTCCAACACCTGTTGTTCTCAGTCCCATTCCACAGAAATCACTGTCATCCTAAGGGGAAACCATTTTGTTATTGCCCCGACATCATTCACACTGAGTCGTAACATCAACTGCACTTTGGCTGTTGTCAGGAGGTATCACCGAGTCTGTTCCACCTCCTGTGACCCTGTGGACAGTGTATCAAAATGCTGCCTGAGCCTGCTCCATTCTCATCGTCTTTCCTGTATTTGAACCCATTGTTCCATCTCAACGAGGGTTGTGATAATCAGGGATTTTTCCAACGACACACTACTGGTAAGAGTAGGAATGGAGCTCAACCTATCAGTTGCATCCCACTCTACTGACACCTCCTTGGCATCATAAGCCTTTTCGTACAAGAGAGAGACCAAGCAGAGCCAAATTCTCATCGACCCTTCGCCTTCTGCCAGAGTTGGATCTTGGTCTCGGTGGATTCATTCAGCCAACTTCAGACTCTGCATCCACCAGCCTGTGCTCCCCTGCCACTGTCTCTGCTTCATCATCCTGCTTCCTCTTCATCAGCTTCCATGAGTCAGGAGAACCCTAACTCGAACTGGCCTGGCCTGGACTTACCGTGTGAGCCAGTTCTTGTTAAGCTTACAGTACATACAAGTGTGACTGGTTTAGCTCCCTAGAGACCCCCAAGTTAACACAAGGGTCTTCCTCTAGTTCACGGACCCTCTGCTTTCCCAATTTTTATGTCCTCCTGGGACTGGTCCCTCTTGAAAACATCTCCAAAGGATGTGAGGTGAAGTCTTGCCATGTCCTCCTCACCGCTCCCCACCCCCGGCTCCTAATGAAAATTCCAGCTGAGCTTCCCTGTCAGTTAAGATCACTGATGATGGACAGTTTGGGGTGGAGCTTCCAGACTAAGGCAGACTAGGAAGAAGTACGTGGGGCTGGACGTCTCAAGAAACTGCTCCAGAAAAACCTTATCAGGTGACCGCTAATGAATAGTTATTGCATTCTGGACCTTGGGTTGGGTGTGAGGTCAGGGATCTGGACAGAACCCCCCTTAGGACAGAATTAAGTAATCAGCCAGGTGGACAAGAAACTGAAGAAATGAGGAGAGGCAGGAGGGCCTGAGGCAAAGAGGATGTCTACTTCGTTGGCCAGGGGTTGTGGGGAGGGTTCTGAATACCTGTTGTGTCTACCTCTTTGCTCATGTGGCACCTGTCTCCTCTTGGCTCTCAAAGGTTCTGATATCCACTCCCCATTCAAGCATGCCATGTGGCACCTGAACCTGCTCCTGCCCCAGGCCCGGCGTGTCCTTGCAGGCTGGGCAGAAGGGCCTGAGATGAGCTGATATCTCCAGTTCCCCTGACTTAAAAGGACCTACTGAATCTACGCTCTCCTGCTAACTCCACTGCAGCCCCACCTGGAGCCATGGCTCCCCTATGCTGCATTCTGGGTAAGGGACCACCCCCCCCCCCCCGCACACCTCAATTCTCACTTGAGCCCTTCTTCAATTCCAGCCACGACCAAGTCCTATCCGTGCCCATCCCTCATCCCTATCCCCATCCTCTGACTTCTCCTTATGCACATCCCATCCTGGCAATAGTCCATTCACATCACCGCGATCAACTTCACTCACATGCCCAGCACGGATACATCCCCATGGCTGCCCTCCATACTATCCCCTCTTCCTACAGCACATGAGCCCTGTCCCAGTTCACATACCTGTCAGAGCCATGATCCACCTCCAGTCTCAGCCCAGAGCCCTTCACAGCCCCACCCTCTCTGTGCCTTCAACCCATCCTCCTCCCACTCAGCCACCTCCACTTGGCCCTCCATGAGCCTGAAATCCATTTATTCCTCGAGTCCTACCTGCATGACCTCACCCTGTAGTCTCCCAACACTCCCGAAGACACCGTACACAGGCAGATTGAGTTCCACCCTGGCTCTGCTTCTAGCTTTTCCCTGAATGTCAAGGAGGACAGGGCCCTTTAGATCCGACCCTACCCCAGGCTAGGCGCCGAGGTTGACCAGATGGTAGCTCTGCCACCACCACACCCCCCCACCCCCCATCTGCTCTTTCTGCTCCTCCATAGCTGCCCTGGTCACTTCCACCTTCCTTACACTCCTCTGCCCACGCAGAGCCCCAGGTGAGCACAGGACGGGGTGTGGGAACTCCAGTCTTGCTGCCTGAGCCCACACCAGCTCTGTCTCCCCTAGTCTCACCCAAGGCAACTCACCTGATGGTGTGCCAGCCCCTGCGGGGAGTGGGGACAAGTTCTACTACCCACTGAAGCACTGTGGCTATGAGGGTGCCCTCATGCCCATCGCCCAGGACCCAGAGGCGTGGGAACTGCATTTTCAGGGTCTGCCTTGAGCAGTGTTCACTCCGGTCGCCCAGACCCCAGGAAGCCTTTGTGGTGCAGGAGAAACAACAGCTGTCTTCTTCAGCCCCATCTTTGAATGACAGGGGTTGCCATGGGTGAGGTCCTGGCCCTCCAGCGTCTCCCTGTCTCCTCCCCTTGGCGGACTTTCTCTTTCGAATCTCATCTCTTTCTCCTTGGGGTTCTTTCTCAAGCCCTGACCCCATCCCACCCCCCAGACATCTTCGCTCTATTCATCCGTGCCTCCCCATTCCATTTCCTCTGCTCAGGTTCCCTGTGTCTCACCATCCCTGACCTTCGGTGTGTCTCCTCAGTGTCCTCTGATGGGAGATGGGGTGGCCGGAGGATGCCAGACGCTGCAGCCTGGGTGAAGCCAACCTTGATCTGGGACATGGTGTGCGAGTTTGGGGACAGAAGAAACTCAGACTCGTCTCACCCCCTCCTTCTCTCTCTTCTGCTCATACTCAGCCTTATGTGGCCTGCTTGGGGTGAGTGCTCTTATTTCTACGGTGCTGGACATGTGTGAGGGGTCTCTTTGGAGATGAGGGGTACCCCAGGACACTATGACCCACCCCAAGCTGTATCTCCCCTGACTGGTTCTGAGGTTCCTTCTTTGAAAATGCCATTACCTCGAAGCTTTCTCATCAGGAGCAAAGCGCTGTTGGTACATTTCACATGCCATCCATGGGCCATCTTGATATGATCATGGGATCTTCTTGATATCCAGAGGCGACAAGATATTTCCAAGCGGCCCATCTTTGCCGATGTGTCAAAAACACTTCAATGGATGGATGGATGGATGGTGATAAGACGTGTCAGTGCCCCCAATAAAATGACTTAAAAAACAACAACACAAAACCGGAACACTTCCCTGGAAACTCTTGGTTCCAGGAATAAAAATCTGGTCTCAATCACTGGACTCTGTTGTATTGACGTCATTCTCAAAGGGCAGAGCAGAGGCGAGGTCAGACACCTGAGGGTGGGAGGGGACTGCTGCACTGCCCCGGGGGACCCCTCCACCCAGTCTCTACCCATTGGAGGGAGGGAGGCCAGCGCGCCCCCTGGTGGGAGTTGGGCGCAGTGCTGCAAGGGGCAGGGCTGGTCTGTGTGTGAGGGGCGGGGCTAACCTGTGTGTGAGGGGCGTGGCTGGTCTCTGTGAGAGGCGGGGCTGGTTTCTGTGAGGGGTGGGGCTAGCCTGTGAGTGAGGAGCGGGGTTGGCCTGTGAGTAAGGGGCGGGGCTGGTCTGTAAATGAGGGGTGGGGCTGGCCTGTGAGTGAGGGGCGGGGCTTGTCTGCGTGTGAGGGGCGGGGCTAGCCTGTGTGTGTGTGTATGTGTGTGTGTGTGTGTGTGTGTGTGTGAGAGGGGCGTGGCTGGTCTATAAATGAGGGGTGGGGCCAGCCCCTGTGTGAGGGGTGGGGCTGGTCTGGGTGTGAGGAGCGGGGCTAGCCTGTGAGTGAGGGGCACCTGGCCTGTGTCAACCAATGAGTGGTAGACCTTCTGTGGGAGAAGTCACCGCTGTTTCCAGACAAAGAACATTTAGAAGAATAACCACCAAGGAACATGAAAAAGGAAGACTCAGAGCATCTTTTCCATGGACATGCCGCAGCTCCTCTGAGCTTTCCAGTGCTACGTGAAGTCCGGTTAGTTGGGGCTCACCTAAGCCCCCACACAGTGGGGGGACTCAGAAGGTTCCAACAGCAGTTGGACAAAGGTGGGCGGCTCGACCCCTCAATGAGCAAATCACACATTTACATTCTTTATTCTTTTTTAACTTCTGTCTGCCCAACAGCCTATTTCAAGCGCCTGTAGTAATATTCATTCCGTCCATAGGTATTAAAAAAAATAGATGAAACTGTGCCCTGGTGTCGTCATTGTTGGGTGGCAATCAGCATGGTGGGCAGTTTGAAGCCACCAGCAGCTCTGCCGAGAAAGACTGGGCTTTATGGTCTTAAAAACCCTCAGGGGGTCACTGTGAGCCAGCTGGCAATGGGTTTAGAATTCGCTTGTAATAAAAGTGCAGAATAGTGCAAATGAGGACGCCAATCAAGAAGCAATCTGGAAGTATCTTAAATAGTTTATTGCCTTTTCAGGCATTATTTAATATTTTGAAACTCTTATAATAATCAAGTTTGTGGACCTTTTTAATTGTTCTTATTTTTAACTATAGAAAATAATAAATTACTTCTCGGTGTATCTTTTTTATACTTTAAACTGTCTTTAGGGCAGATAATCCGTTGTGAAGTTATTTGAATCCCAACACTATTCCACAGATTCTCCTGCACTCCCAGAACTCTTGAACCTTGCCTCTTCCAGAACTCCATCACCAGATCCCAAGCCACCCAGATTCCTGCCCTACCTTTCCCAGTTCCAGTGGTCTGACCAATGGTCCTTGCCCCCTAATACTAGATAATAAATTGTGTGTGTGATTATTGAAAATAAAATTCTAAGGAACTTTTGAAAAGCAGGATATGAATTCAGATCCAGAAAGTAGTGAGAAATGGTCAAATAATCCTTAAAACTCTGAATAATAAGGGGGTCTCCCCTCAAAAGAAGGGGCTCATTATCCAAGGGCCCCACAAAATTCAGCTTTGGTGTAGGATGTCTGTGGTAGTTACATAATCTGTTGTCAATTTGAGAGGATTAAGAGCGAAGGGGTGGAGTCTAGCCTGTCAATCAGGCCACGGCTTGATGACCTCATTTGGAAGTGCTAAGGAGATAAATATCTTGCTGGAGGCAGGACACTCACTCTGTAAGACATGCGTGCTCACATGACACATGGAGCTACGCTAGAGCATTGGAGCTGAAGGAGCTACGTGGAGAACCCTGCCAGTGCTGAGATGCCTCTACTGTCACTCAAGACTTTGCACCCACTGGCCTGTGATCTTCCTGCATTCAGTGTCATTGCATGTGTTTCGTGAGTCTGAAGAGGAATTTATAGATTGGTATCAGACATATGGGCTAATATCAGATTTATGGACTTGATCTGGATTGGGCTGGGCTGTTTTCTCAATATGCAATTGCTCTTGTATATAAAGCTCTTTCTTATACACCTATGAGTGTCTGTGAATTTCTCTAGTCAAGCCAGACTGACACAATGCCTGAAGACTGGGATGAATGAATCCCCAGCCCAAACATGTTTTTGCATAGTCCTTTCAGGATGTGCATGACCCCATGACCCCTCCACTTGCCAGAGCATTGGCTGGAATGTAGGGCAAGAAGAAGCATATTCTTCTAAGGCCATTCTATGAAGACTCTATGCTAGGAGGCCCAATGACACTTTCATACCTTTTCAAAATTTGAGGTGAAGTTTGTCTTACATTCAAATCGATAAGGAAAACGTGATGCCCACTTTATCAAAATTTAAAGTGCTCACTATTTAAATTGACACAAAGTCCTGGACCCAGAAAGAGGGTGGACCCTAAAAAGGACAAGGAGAGGGAAAGGGGAATGTAATCAGGACTGTGGAGGAGAAACCGGACTCCAATCGGTGAGATTGGTTAAGGGTTAAGGGCACCCGGAGCTGGGGCTTTGTGAATGGGTTCATTGTGGAACTTGATCTCAATCTCAGGACCTACAGAATCAGTCAGGGGGTGTGAATGGGCAAGGTGGGGTCTGAGGAACCTCTGAGAAGTCTGCAGAGCTCAGTGTCTCTTCTTGCTAATCCTTCCCCTAAATGTCTTCAAGTTCCACTTTATTCTTCTCCCCTGTCTTCACTTTTCCAACTTTCTCTCTTGAAGTCATGTCCCCTGGACCATATACACCATAGTAAAGCTGAATACCATGTCAGTAAAGACGTCACAGTCTCTTCTGGAGGAGATGTTGAGAAGATAGATTCTGGTGGGATCGAGTATAGATATCGGTTCTCCTATCATTTGTTTTTCTACCCCCTCCAAGATTTCAAGGATCCGTTCTCCCAGAACTGGCTCAAGGAGCTCTCCCTAATTCCTACTAGATGCTCCATAGAATCCAGAATCTGTTTGCCAGGGAGTAATCCACATATCTCTATTAAGCTTTGAGTGGCTCCTCCCTTCTCTTGTTATCTTTCTACAGAATTCTCTTTGCTTTCTCTTCCCACTCAGCCTACTTCTCCATCTCAAAACATACACACCTTCTTCCTGATATCAGGAGTACCATCTTTGTCAATCACATGGCTGAATTGGAAAGAAACTTGTTATTGGAGAGAAAAAGAGAGACCTGTCCAGAGCTGGGCAATGATAGGGATCTGACATGGATAAGAACCCTTCCCCTGGGTCTCATGGTCACGTATTGGCTTCATATGAGCCAAGTTTCTGGCATCGTAAAGAGAAGGATGCTCAAGAGTTGGTCACAGGCTTTTAAAGAACCATGGCCTCTTAGACACCATCATCCCAGATTTCCAGAATTGAAGGCCCCTAGATAACTGTGCTCCTTAGACTCGGGAGGTCACAGATGGTGTGTTAGTCTAGGTACTTTAGAGAAACAAATCCACAGAAACTCATCTATAAACAAGAGTTTTATATAAAGGGTAAGTGCACATCAAGAAAACATCCCAACCCAGTGCTGCCCAAGCCCACAAGCCCAACATTAACCCATAGGTCTGACATCAATTCACAAAGTCCTCCTCCATCCCACAAAACACATGCAATGATGCCGACTGCAGGAGGAAAGCTGAGTCAGTGGACATGAAAGCATCTCAGCGCTGGCAGGGGTCTCCACATGGCTGCTCCAGTACCCAGGGCTGAACAGCAGCACCCAGGGCTGAACAGGGTTGGTCCATGGGGTTTCTCCTTGGGGATGTCTTACAGGAAGTGAACCTTGCAAGCTGAAGCAGGGAACTGGCTAAGGAAGCTGCATCCTGGTCCGACCATCAGAAAGCACGAGACCCAAGAAGTCGAAAGGCGAGGCTCACAGAGCCATTTATCCCTCTGCCCTTCAATTATTAAACCAACATGTGTTTATCGGCCAGGTTGGCACAATAAACTAACTCAGATGGCTAGCATATGTGTCCTTCCAAGTTCTCACCAAACATCACAGCAGAGAAGTGCAACTGTGCATGTGCCACATCTTACTCTTCAGCTGTCTGTGTGGTGCATAGAGAAGGCAATAACATGGCAACAACATACAGCATGCACCCATTAGTCATCAGAAAGCGATTATCTACATAGTATGAACCTAGGAAAATTAGAGGTCCTCAAAATGAGATGGGATGTACAAAGATCAATATCTTAGGTGCTAATGAGATGCAAGAGACTGTTATTGGTAATTTTGAATCAGAGAACCATGCGGTTTCTTATACCATTAAGGACAACTTGAAGATGAATGTCACTGTGTTTGTCATCAAGAAGAACATTTCAAGATCTAGCCTGATGTAAAGTACTGTCTAACAATAGGAGAGGATCTAAAAACTTAGGAGGAAGACCAGGCAGTGCAATGACTACTCAAATTTACACGTCAGTCACTGAATCTAGTCACGAAGAAACTGAAGGACTCTATCAAGCTCTTCAGTCTGAAAATAAGCATGCGATCAAGATATATTGATGAGTGCTGGTGATTGCGAGGTGAAAGTGAGAGAGAGAGAAGGGAGCAGTCATTGAGAAACATAGTCTTGGTGTTGGAAATAACCCTGGAGATCACATGATAAAAAATTGTAAGACCAACAACTTCTTCATTGAAAATACGGTGACTATAGCACCGATTGCACCACACTGCTTGATAGGATTGAACCATGCAATGGTATGACGTCTGGATTAGTTCTTAATCAAACGGTTTGGAAAAATAAGAAAATAAACAACAGCAGCAACAAAATCAAAGGTGCCCATGCATACAAACCTCGTCAGACTAAATACACAGGAACCAAATGACTACGTCAAAATCATCAGCTAAAACAAGTCCATGAGACAACTATGGAACATGTCATCAATGGATCGTACGCAGGTGGAGGTTGAAGATGAAGAAAATTCAAACAAGTCCCTAAGAACCAAAACATGACCTTGAGTACATCCCACATGAATACTTCAAGAACAGATCTGACGATCTGGACACCAAGGACTACTGATCCGACCAGTGGTGGGAATGTCCCCAAGAACATCATGTATGAAGAAATCAAAATATTGTACATGAAAAAAAGACAGGAAAGAATGAAAAGGCCAAATCGATGTCAGAGGAGTCCCTGAAAGTCCCTCTTGAATGTAGCGTGACTAAAGGAAATGGAAGAAATAACAGTGTGGTAAAAGAGCTGAACAGATCGTTTCAAAGGTGAGCTCCTGAAAACAAAGGATTACAATGAAATGTGCAAAGACCCAGAGTGAGGAAGCCAAAAAAAAAAGAGGAAGGGCATCCTCCAAGTTTCTCAAGCTGGCGGGGGGGGGGGGGGGGGATGAAGAAAAACTCCAAGCCTCATGTTGCCACATTGAAAGATTGCCACTGTACCAAAAATAACTGGTCAACTTCCAACTGTTCCAAGAGGTACCATATGACCAAAATTGATCATTATTGAAGGAAGAGGTCAATGCATGAAGGTATTATCAAATAATGACTTCAAAAACCAAACAAATAAAAAACAAACCAACCCACTACCATTGAGGATTGATTCCAACTCACTGTGACTCTATAGGAGAGACAGAGTAGAACTGCCTCTTTGAGTTTCGGAGGCTGTAAATGTGGGAGTAGAAAGCCTCATCTTTCTCCAGAGGAGCAACCGATGGATTCAAACTGCTCACCTGAGGTTAGCAGCCCAACTCGTAACTCACTCAATCATTCCGTTCTGGTTATACCACTCCCAGGTCTCTAGTTTTCCTGCTCTCTTATGTCTCATCTTTCAAATAATTGTGGGCCTTTGGTCTAAGATGATTTTCTTAAAGGATCTCATTACTCGTGGTAATATTCTCTCTGGCTTTCGTGCTGTTTGTTTGGTTTTATTTTTAGCCATCTTATTGCTTTAAAGTTGTTCTCCGAAGAGGCTTCATCAACTGGCGTAGCTGCTGTTTTCCAGGATTTTGTTTTCCGTCTGAGACCAGTGGACTTGGTCTATTTTGCGTAAGTGAAATGGAAATCCAAGCGGCTACCCCATCCCGAGGCTTTGTCTCCTAGAAGCCACACTGAGATGTCTACTCTGACCTCCCAGAAGCTTCTCTGAAGCCATTGTTGTTGTCAGGTGCCATCGAAAAGGTTGCAACTCACATGTATAGAACAAAACATTTCCTGCTTCTGTAACATCCCCCAAATCCTTCCTATGGTTGAGTGCCTTGTGAGAGCCACTGTGCCAACCCATCATTGCGGGTTTTCCCATAAACCCTCTGCTTTACCAAGCATGTTGTCCTTCTCCAAGGCTTGGTCTCTCCCGATGACATGCCCAATGTATGTGAGACAAAGTCTTGTCACCCTTGCGTCTAAGGAGCATGCCAGCTATACTTCTTCCAAGACAGATCCGTTCATTCCTCTGCCAGCTCAAAGAGGTCTTTCACCACAGCTTTGCTCAACGCAATACTTTGATTTTTTTCATGTTAAAATATTAGCATTGTGAATCAAATGAAGGCTTACAGAGCAGATCATCTGTCTCACATTGGACAACCCATACACATTTTGTTACAACTCATTCCCTGCAATCCCCCTCAATGTGACACCACTAACCCACTGCACTCTTGGGCTTCCTAGTCTGACCAGGCACTTGAAATAGAAATGTACACTGCCATGGGTTGTTTAATGGCCATGCTACATTCGGTGAACTACGTGACTTGGGAACACCACGCAATCATTGGGTCCTGCTTCTTCGTTAAGCATCTTGGACAAGCTTCGTGCCTGAACAGTGATGGTCAGTCAACATGCTGAGGGAGATTTGCTTTAGTCCTTGATCCTCCACTCACTGGGGGGGGGGGGAGTACCGCTCCCAGTTTCGTTAGCTTTGTAACTTTTTGTGGAGCTGACCCTGCAACAGCCTGGATGGTGACTGTGGGGTTACAGACCCAAATGGCAATTAGTCTTGGCGAGTCCCTCCCCATGAAAAGGCTTCCACTGCCCTTTCTGGAAGAGTCAGAAAGCATCACGACCGCATTGAGGTCTGCAGAAAGCCGAGCAAGGCTGAGCAACGAGAGAGATGCAGCCCACAAGATTGGATGTATCGCCCCTCCCCGCCACCAAATGAATAACAGAAATGTAGGTGAAGGGAGACAATGGACGGTGTAAGATACAATATAATAATAACAATATAGGATTTATAAAGGATTCCCAAGGGTGGGAGGGTGGGGGGGAAGAGGAGCTTATACCAAGGGCTTAAGTAGAAAATGTTTGGGAAATGATGATGTTAACAAATGTACAAATATGCCTGACACGATTGATGTATGGAATGTTTTAAGAGCTGTAAGAGCCCCCAATAAGATGACTTAAGAGAGAGAGAGAGAGAGAGAGAGAGAGAGAGAGATGCAGCAGACCAGGAAACAACTATGGAAACATGCTAAGCATGGCAGATGGAATCTCTCTTGGGGCTTTGGGCACAGAGGATTGCTTAAACTCAATCTTCACTCAGCACCCTCTCCTTCTCTGAGGCCGGTCTCATAGTGCGTGGTTCAAGTCTCCAGCCTTCTAAGCATAGGGTTGGCCTTTCTGGACTGACAGGTCTCTGATCTCCTTATCAAACACCGGCAAAAGTCCAACCACGAGTCATCTAGTTCATTAGCAGCTACTCTCAGGAACCCAGCATGAAGAACCCCAACAAGAGAACCTCACTGCCATCCATCAATGCTAAAACAACAACATGCTAACTCAGAGCAACCCTACAGGACAGGGCAGAACTGCCCCCCATGAATGTCCAAGACTGGACTTCTTGACGGGAGTAGGAAACCCTGTCTTTCTCCCGCTTGAGTGTGGCTGGTGGTTTCAAACTCTGGACCTGGTGAGTCGAAGCCCAACATTTAACCACTGCCAAGGCTCCGTGGATAGCAAAGGACTCTCCAAATACCGTCTCTCAGAAAACAGCTCTACCATGTAGAGGTGGCCACTCGGGAACTGAAGACAAGAGCCAGTTCATCTTTCCATGGGATTAGAGGGAGGCTGCCACTCCAGACACTTTTTTGCCCTAGGTATAGGGGCAGATGGAGGTCCAGACAGAGTCCAAGTGGGTCGAGGCCCTATGCAGGAAACAAACACATTACCTAAAACCAGTTGGAAGTGGGTGCAGAGGACTCTGAAGGTGGCGGGTATGGATGAGAGTCAGGGCCCTGGACCATCCTTGCCATTGTTGAGTTCACTGACTCAATGCTTGTAGCTCCACACCCACCCCACCCAAGCAGAGAACGGTTCTTTTGAATAATTGCCCAGTCCAGAATTCTAGAAACAACCCATTCCATCTCAACCATACTCTAGAATGTGTTTTATTATCGCTTTGTTAGAGAATCATGCCAGGCCTGCCCTCAGATGTCTTAGAAATCCCAGCAGTCCAGGCTCCAGAAAGGCTCCACCAGCCAGTGGCCTAGCTGTCCATCTTCAGCTGCAGGAAACGAGAGGGGCCAAGGCTGAGCAACAGGAGGGAGGCAGCAGACGTGGAGAGAGGGCTGGTGACATGGCAGGGTGTAAGGTCCCCGTCCCAGGGGGACCCGGGATCCAGGGCTCCTGCTTGCCACACCCATCTTTTCCTGATCTCCCTTTGGGTTAGGGAGGGTCTTTACCTGGCACAGAACCTAGAAATGGGTGAGCTGAGGCACTGGGACTTCGCGCCCCGAACCTTCAACCTCACAACAAACATCTTCTGGGGGCCATATGAATCAGGGCAGCAGAGCTCAAAGCAGGGCCAGAAGGTGCACTTAGGGCCACAAAGGTGCGTCTGGTTCAGGAGCCTGAGGACCCCGGAATCACAGCATTGCTCCAAGGGGTTGTAGATCTCTTCCCCACACTGGGGCGCCGGGCGGCAAGACCACAGCCCTGGCATAGTGTGGTCAGCTGGGGAACACAGATTGTGTATTGGTTCTGAGAAAGCCAAGCCTCCCCCACGCTGTGGTTCTGTGTGCGCCGTCCCCCTCCGCCCTCCCCACCCTCACTCACACCCCAAGAGGTGCCTTTTCTCACCTCACTCCCCTCGTCCTCACCTGTGATTACACCTGTACCTGCCCACAGGAAGGTGAGGACGCCAACAGCAGCTGTGTGGGAGGAAGGCTGATGAGGATGAGGCTGGATTTGCTCGCGGGCTAAGCTTCAGGAAACAAAGCTCCTCACAATTGGGTCAGTGGGCAGCATCGTGACCAACGGAGACCAGATTGAAGTCGTCGCAAATTTTGCTCGACTGGGACCCGCCATCAACACCATGGAAGCAGCGGTCGAGACATTAAAATGACATAGCCCATAGGTAGATCCGCTGCAAGAGAGCTCTCCTAGCTATGCAGAAGCAAAGACCTCACATTGAGGACTCAAGCATGCTTGACCCAAGCCACGGAGCGTCCAATCACCTCATCTGTGTTTGGAAGCTGGATGTTGACTAGAAAGGGCGCCTTGGTGAAGAATGCTGACTATACCACGGCCTTGGAGAAGACCAAACAAACCTCTCTTGGACAAAGTACGGCCAGAATTTCTGCTCCTTCGAGACAAAGATGGCCAGACTTCACCGCATATACTTTGAGATGTGATCAGGAGGGACCAGTCCCTGGAGAAGGGCATAGTGCTTGGTAGAGGGGTAGTGAAAAAGAGGAAGATCCTCACTATAAGGGTTGGCCAACATGATCGCTGAAGACAAAGCAGGTGCATGAGCAAATGTGGTGAAGAGAGCGGAGGGTGCCCGGCTATCAAAAGACATAGTGTCTGGGGTCTTAAAGACTTGAAGTTAAACAAGTGGCCATTCAGCAGGGAAGTAAATAAGCCCACATGGAAGAAGTACACCAGCCTGTGTGATCATGAGGTGTCGACAGGATCAGGTATCAAAAGATCCAACACTAACAACTACAGTGATGTGAACAAAGGGTTTGGAGTGGAGACCCAAAGTCCATCTGTAGACAATTGGACATCCCCCCACAGGAGGGTTATAAGGGAGGGACGATTCAACCAAGGTGCAGTATAGCACTGAGGAAACACACATCCTTCCTCTAGTTTCTGAATGCTTCCTGCCCCCCCTTACTCCCCCCACCATGACCCAGTTCTACCTTACGAATCTGGCTAGACCAGAGAACACACATTGGTACAGATAAGAGCTCTTGACGCTTCTTCAGGACAGATAAACCCCTCAGGAACAGTAGTGGGAGTAGCAATATCATGAGAGTAGGGGAATGGTCAGGGAGGGGGAAGGGTGAGAAATGGGGAACCCAACACCAGGTTGGATATATAGCCCCACCCCACACTCCGAAGAGGACGGATAACAGAAATGTGGGTGAAGGGAGACAACGGACTGTGTAAGATACAAAATAATAATAACAATATATAATTGACCAAGGATTCAGGAGGGTGGGGGAGGGAGGGGAACAAGAGGAGCTTATATCAAGGGCTCAAGTAGATAATGCTTTGGAAATTATGATGGCAACATATGTACAACATATGTGCAAATAAGCTTGGTACAATTGGTGTATGGAATGTTATAAGAACTGTAAGAGTTCCCAATAAAATTATGTATATATACATGTGTGTGTGTGTGTGTGTGTGTGTGTGTGTGTAAGAGTTGACGTAGTGGCTGTAACAAGCTCAGACACAGCCAGCATTGTGAGGAGAGTGAAGGACGGCTCAACGTTTGGTTCTGTGGAACCCACTTGGCAGCACCTGACAACAAGATCCAAGAGTGGGTTGGAGCTATTTGAGGGAGAACCTGGTCCCCCAGAATGAGACATGGACTCTAGGCGATTGCTTCTTTGTTCACGGAGAAAAGGTCAAGATGTCCTGAAATGGGCTGAGTACGAGATCAGTCTGTTAAGTTCTCCCTGGAGAGGCGACTGAAATGAACTGGGAGATGCTCTGCGGATAGACAGGAGGGAGCCCGTGGCCGGGCAGATGCTGGGCGTGGGGTGAGGAATGGAGGTGGGAGAAAGGTGGACTCACAAGGCGAGGAGAATCTAGAGGTGGGCTGGTTTGATTCCTTCTTACTCCGCAAGTAGCTCCCTATCGTCGTCCTGCTGGTCAGGCTGGTGGATCAAGGGCACAAGCTATTGGGCTGCGACCTACAAGGTCAGCGGTTCGACACCACCAACCTCTCCGAGGGAGAAAGACGGGGCTTTCTCCCCCCATAAAGAATGACAATCTTGGAAATCCACAGGGGTGGGTCTACCTTGACCCACGAGTCACAGTGGTTGGATGGCAGTGCGGTCGGTTTGGGGGTTTGGTAGAGAATCTTAACTCTGGTTCTTTCTAAAGCCCGGATAGACAGACACGTGGGAGCATCAGAGGGAAGGGATGGGGGAGAAATGACAGAAACAAGGTGCAAGAGAACATCAATAGGGGGGAAGACCCCAGTTAGGGAGAAACTAGGAGATGAGGAGGCAATGTGGGAAAAGAAGGCAGAGGAAGAGGAGGATGGGAGAGAAGATAGAGTGGGAAGCTCCCAGAAGAGGAGGAGGAGGAGGAGGGAGGCATAGGCGCAGGCTACGGCATTTGGGCAGACGTTGGTCTTAGTGTGAGGATGCTGGGGAGAGAGTGATGGCTGAATTTTCAGAGGGAGTCTGTTCTGGGCAGCCTTGGGGAGACAGGGGTGGGGGGTCCTACTTACCCAGACTGCAGCGGCTGGCTGTCACTCCTCTGGACCCGGCTTTGAGCTGTTGATTGGGCAGAAGGGAGACGGGATCTGAGCTGGGGGTGGGGAGCTCTCTCTGGCTCTGGGTGTGCAGTCTGGCTAGGCACCAGGAGGAGGTTGAGGGGGAAAGGATTGCAGCAAAGAGCGAGGAACAAGAAGAGAAGGTGCTCTTTTCTGGAGGAGCGAGTGAACACTGGGGGAGACAGGGAGGGACAAGGACAGACTCCACAGACAGATAAGAAGGACGTATATGGAGATCGCAGAGGCCAGCTGTGTAACAGGGACCGGGGAGAGTGGGTGATATTCCAAGTCCCAGTAGAGAAGCTGGACGCCTAGAGGGATATGGGAAGAAGAGCTATGGATCCCAGAAGGCAGTGGTGGGAGAGACGCCCCCCCCCACCTTCAAGAGGACTAAGGGTTAGTGAGGACCACAGACAGGGGACAGACTGGTGATCAGGGGTGGACTTGGAGAGATGGTGGGGGTGGGGGGAGAGACACACAATGAGATAGGGTCAAGGGCAGAGGCTGGGGAAGACACAGAGCAGAAGGGCAAGGCAGAGAAAGACAGGGATTCCAGGGAGGAATGGGAGTCCCAAGACATGGGAGCTAGGGAGAGGGGTGGGAGGCAGGGAGAGGTGGGCATAGAGGAGAGTCTGGGTGAGGAGAGAATGGGGGATAGGTGTCAGAGAGAGAAATGAGGGACCAGAAATGGGGGATAGGGGTCAGAGAGGAGTCAGAGGAGAAATGAGGGACCACAGCCTGCTAGAACCTGGGAACCATGGGCTGCACCGTATGACGCCCAGAGACTTGGGGGGTAGGGGGGGAAGGGAGGAGGCCAGAGCCCAGGGAAGGCAAGTGTCCCAGTAGTACCATGACAAGGGCCAGCCTCCTCGGCCCCTTCCATAACCTCCGGGCCAAAATAAATCTCTTTGGATTGTCTCCACTACAAGTAGGACCAACCCAAGTTGAGGTGCCAGTCCATGAACTCCTATGCGTGTGGTCTCCAAACCAACACGCGTGCACATTTCACAGTCATAGGGGAGCGTGAGATGATGTGCCGGTGTCATGGTCATCATCGTCGGGCCATTAAGAGAGTGATTAGATGTGTGAGATGTGGGGGAGGGACCGAGGCAGAGGGAGGCTCAGAAGTGGAGACACCCAAGTCCTCGCCGGAACTGAGATTCCTCGTCCCTGCTTGACTGATGGATCATCCGCCAAAGGGCAGCAGGCATGGGAGCTATAGGGGGCAGGGTGCTCCTACAGGTCACCGCCACCCAGAGAGGACATTCCTCGCCCTAGTCCTATATCTTTCCCCTATGTTGGCAGAAGTCCCACCCTCTCCAGGAGGAAGCAGGGTGTCCAGGCTCCCTGGGGGAGTGCCGATCTCAGGCAGGGGCGCCTGGGACACCTGCCCACATCTGGGCACGGAGTGAGGTTCGGAATCCCAACAGCCCCATGGGACTTTTCCCCTCCTGACTCTAAGTGGGCTGAGAAGGCTCTGGTGCGGGTTTTGCATAAGCCATTCATAAAAGTGTTGTGTGGGGTTGGGGGTGGTGGGATGATGTGGGGGGGGTGTTCAGGGAGATGAGCCCATCAGAAAGGAGGGGACCAACTTATTTCCCCAAGCTCTAATCCAGGGGGTCCTCGCAAAATATCCCAGGGAAACAGTTGAGGGGCCCTGGACAAGGCGGTGGGGAAGGGATGAGCAAAGGCCCCACACCCCTACCTCCATCACCTCGCCGACAATGTCCCTGACTAGATGTTTATCTCCCCCACGAAGCTGGGGACCATTCCTCTGACAATTCCCTGGGCTCTGGAAGCCAAGAAAGCAGAGATTTACCGTCACCACACCCGAAGACGGACATTCCATGGCCGCTGACAGAACAATGCCACCCATTCCACTTGGTAATCTCAGAATCCTAATGTCCCCAGGCTTCTGGGAGGCACCAGGAAGATGGCAGCCCAACCGTCCGTCCATCCTCAGCTGCAGAAAATGAGAGACAGACGGAACGGCTAGGCAGATGCAGACAGGAGGAGTGTGCTCGACCGGGTGGGCTAGAGAACCAAATCCAAAGACACACTTAAGTGTGGAAGAGAGAGCTTTATATCAATTAGTAATTGAATATTGAGAAAACATCCCAGCCCAGTCCACATCAAGTCCCTATGTCCCATATTAGCCCATAGGTCCGATACTAGTCTATAAATTCCTATTAAGACTCACGCAGCACATGCAATGATGCTGAATATGTCATTGGAAAGTCTTGTGGATCCAGTGGCGGGGGAGGCATCTCAACACTGCCATGGATCTCCACGTAATCTCTTCCTCCACCTCCTACGTGTCTCCCCCCCACAGGAAGGTGAAGGAGAGAGAGTGTGTATGTGACTCTCCTCCAGGGAGAAAGAGAGGAAGTTCCCAGAATCCTCATGAAAAGGTCACACCCACAAGGAGGCACCATCCGGCTGTGACCTGATTGACAGGCTAGACTCCACCCCATTCACTCAACTTAATATCCTCAAGTTGACACATGATTATGTAACTACCAACTGGAGGGAGGGGAACATGTGCAGCTTGGGGTCCCCACCCTCACCCCACCCCCACCCCACCCCGAGGGTACCAGAGATACAGATTCCCTCCTGGCCTTCCACTCCTCTTTCCACCTTAGGCAAAGCAGGGTCCTTACCAGGGACAGACCCTGGAGGTGGGCAAGGAAGAGCTCTGGGGCTCAAGGCCCTGAGCCTTAACTTCACAACATACAGCCTCCAGATGGAAGTGCTCAAAGCAGGATCAGAAGGTCCACCTGGGGCCTAGGGAGAGACCCAATTCACGGACAAGCTAGTCTCTTGATTGCAACATAGCTCCAAGAGATTGAGAGTCTGGTCCCCTTACCTGGGCTCCAGGTGGCACGTCCAGAGTCCTGACCTGAACTAACATTGGTAGCTCAGCTGCCAGCCAAGTGTCTGGGAGGCACAGGGCTGATGTTGATCCAGCGAGAAAGACACTCGTACCCATCTCGGTGATCCCGGTGGACTCCGCTCCTCTTCTTGAAGATGCCTGCATTAGGCTGGGTTGACTAGATAAAAAATCCAGTGTAACTTCTATATATGAGGGGGTATCCCCCCCAAAATGGAATTTTTTTCAAAGCTGGCATCTATATATTTTTTACAAAACAACCTCATCACCTTCAAAGTACTCTTTATCACACTTCATACAGTTGTCAAATATGTGATTCCATCCTTGGAAATTATTTTCCAAACTCATCTCTTTGGGTGGCTGGCAGCACCTCCCTCTTTTTATTCTTCACCTCTTCTACGTCATCAAACTGCTGTCCTTTCATGTCCCTCCGCTTTTTCAGAAACAAAAAGAAGCAACACGGAGCGAGGTCAGGTGAGTCAGGTTTGTGGGGCAAGAGAGGCGTGCTGTTTTTTGCCTACAACTGACTGCAGGAGCAGGTACATTGTCGTGGTGGCAAAACCAGTCCCCCGTCTGCCGCAAACCAGGCTTTTCTGGTGTCACACTGTTATGCAACTTTTTCAGAACCTCTAAATAGAAAGCTTGACCCACAGTCTGACCTGGTGGAACAGTTTGGTGGCCAGAATAGGAACTAAGGCAGGTTGTCTCCCCAGATGCCTGCACATGGCCACAATGAAGGGGCTCCAGGGTAATCTGGCACATTCATTAGACACCTATGGAAAGATCCAAACTGAGCATGCTCAGTCACAGGCCCCCTGGGCCCAGGTGGGAGGTCCACCTGGGTGCACAGACTAGGCCCATCCCCATGACATCACCCAGGTGCACTTAAACTCAGTCAAGGAGGTCAGCCAATGCCTTCAACCACGCCTCCCCAGCCTCTTTTATTCTTCTCTTGTTCCCGTGCTGTCTTGCAGGTCAGAGGGAAGGGCAGACACGTACCACGTGGGGTCCTGGGCCCCAAGCCCCGTCTCAGGCCTCCCTCTCAGGGCTTTCTGTTGGGATTTCCTGCTCTTGGCTCCTGGGATTTCCTGTGAAGACCTGAAGCATCCCTTTTCCTCATACAAATCACTTGGATTACAAACGTGCTTCTGCTGTGTGAATTCGTTCAGCGCTGCAAAGCAAGAACCGAGGCATAGACCACTCCAGAGCTCCAAGCGAACGAACTCAAAATGCACCACACGTTGACGTTTTCTTCTTTGGGTGAAGTTGACAGACGTTCCAGAATGAAGTTTTTCATCGGTTGACATTCCACCTTTCTAAACAAGAAAACCACTCGTACACCTGAGTTTTCCCCATAATCCTTGTAAGCTGTATTCAACATCACAAGTTTCAGCGGCATTTTTTCCTGAGTGGGAAACAAAATGTCACAGCGGCAGGCTGTTTCCTAAATTGGCCATCACAGAACACGAGGCTCAAGTGAAACTACTTCTACACAAAAAATAAAGCACAGTGACCAAAGAGAACCTTCCCAGGGGACACCACTGGACGCATTAACTCAGAGCAAGTTGCTTGATGCTCACCGAATGGAGAAAATGTGTATGAAAGCTCTGTTCTGCCCAGCGCAATTCTGGTTGGGGGAGGTACCCCCTCGTATGTGTAAGAGAGAGCTTCATATTAAGAAGTAATTATATATCAAGCAAACATCCCAGCCCAGTCCAGACCAAGTCCATAAGTCCAATGCTCATCCATAAATCCAATCTGAATCCATAAAGCCCTCTTCAGACTCACACAGCTACATGCAACAATGCAGCCTGCAGGAACATCGCTGGCTGGTGGGTGCAAAGACTTGTGGATTTGTTGCTCTAAGGGACCCAGACTAGCATATCTGGTTTAGGGTTGGCACCGTGGCTGAGAAAATGAGCTCATTCAAGATGCAGCAGTATTTCCTTCTGGAGTACATGGGGTTGCTGAGTCAGAGCTGGCACCAACAGAGGACTCGGGACTTGCGCCCACAGTCCTGCCAGGATGAGCTGGTACATGGCTCCCTGGGCAAGAAAAAGCAGATGATGACATGTACTGTCTGGTGGGGGTATGGTTGCCGGAGATGAGAAATGAAGGAAATACAATATCTACATCTCTATTTCTCTATCTGTATTTTCATCAGATGGATAACGATAACATCGTAGTTGTGAGTTGGGCTGCTAACTGCAAGGTAAGTAGTTCAAAACCACCAGTGCTTCTGCAGGAGAAAGACAAGGCTTTCTACTCCTGTAGAGTTTCAGTCTTACTGGGGCAGTTCTACCTTGCTCTCTAGGAGATGACATCAGTGGCGCTGAGTTTGGAGGGCTTGTTTTGTTGTTGTTTGTCTGTTTTGAGTCAAGCTTTCCAGGATTCAGAAGTGAATTTAGTGGATGCAAAGATAACCATCAGTCAGGGTGTGGTAGTTACACAATCTATTGTCAATTTGAGAGGATTAAGAGCGAAGGGGTAGAGCTTAGCCTGTCAATCAGGTCGCAGCTTGATGACCTCATTTGGAAGGGCTATGGAAATGAATAGCTCGCTTGAGGTGGGACACATGCTGACTCCCTGGGAGACAAGACCCATGGAGCTACGCTAGTGTAGTGCCCTGATCTTGAGGAGACACATGGAGACCCACGCCAGCGCTGAGAGGTTTCTATCACCACCGGATCCACAAAACTTTCCACCCACTGGCCTATGATCTTCCTGGGCTTCATTGCATGGCTGCTTGAGCCTGAAGAAGAATTTATGGACTAGTATCGACATATGGGGTAATATCGGACTTATGGACTTGATTTGGACTGGGTTGGGATGTTTTCTAAATGCTCAATTGCTCTTATACATAAAGTTTTTTCTTAAACACATATGAGTGCCTATGAAATGTGTTTCTCTAGTCTACCCTGACTAACACAGGTAGTTACATAATTTCATGCCAACTTGATAAATAAGTAGAGGGGTGGAGTCTAGCCTGTCAATCAGGTCACAGCCTGATGATGCCCCCTGTGGGCATAATCTGGGATTCTGGGAACTTCCTCTCTTTCTACTTGGGGGTGGGCCACACTCTCTCTCTGCTTCACATTCATGTTGACAGCCACATGGAGCCACGCTGATGGCAGCCAGAGCCCTGGAGCTAGAGGAGCCACATGAAGACCCACACCAGTGCTGAGATGCTTCCACCGCCACTGGATCCACACGACTTTTCACCCACCAGCCTGTGATCTTCCTGTATTCCACACCATTGCATGTGTTGCATGAGTCTGAATTTGTGGACTGGTATTGGACATATGGGGTAATATCGGACTTATGGACTTGATCTGGACTGGACTGGGATGTTTTCTTAATCTACAATTACTCTTTGATATAAAGTTCTCTCTTACACACATGAGTGTCTCTGGATTTGTTTCTCTCATCAACTCGGACACAGGGTATTTAAATAACTCAAGAGAGAAATAGAAACAAAATAAAACAATACTGCCAAACACTGATGTTCAAATAGTTTACCATTGCAGAAGCATTAGAAAAACACAGAGAAATGATGGAAGAGATTCTGAAGTATTGAGTGCAAGATATCAATTTTGTGTGACCTCATATTGCACCATCATTGACACACTTGAGTCTTGCATGAAAACAAGAGTGAAACATGTGTGAAGGACTTCCAAATAGATTTTCCTTCTTAAACACTGTAGAGGGGTTTTTCCCTTCAACAATGTAGACCCGAGGAAGAATGCATTGAAGACATGCAAGAACTGAGTGCAGGTGTATTCAAATTACTTCAGTAGTTGAATGATGACAAACCACTGAAGAGTCTGTGAGAGCAAAGACTAGAAAAACACTTTCGATTGGAACATGTAAGAGACGAAAGATCTATCTAAAAATAAAAGATGCAGAGAGTAATTTGTTATACTCCCTGTTTGGGGATCACCCAAGTCCCTTCCCAGACATGTGGCCATCTGTTCATTTACAGTTCTAGTATTCGGGATGCAACATCTGAAGATCGAAATGTGAGCCATTCAGAGACAAATTCAGCAAAAGTACATTTTGTGTGGTGGGAAGTCAACAGAGTCGCTTGTTGAAGCAACCAGGTTCACGGCTTGTTTTCTTTCTTGTAGAGCAGGTGGGATATGCTTTTGTATAAAACATGGTGTATGGTAAAAATCTTCATACTTCAAATCCACGAAAAACTCCAGCATATGGATGATCTCACTCTGCTAAGATGGCATAGGGCACTTTTATGTTTAATCACTAATATGATAAAAACCAAGCCCCCTGTCACGGAGTCAATTTTGACTCATAATAGCCCCCCATAGAACTACCCCATAGGGTTTCCCAAACTAAATCTTTACAGGGGCAGACTGCCTCATCTTTCTCCTATGCAGCCAATGGTGGCGTTGAACCTCTGACCTTTCCATTAGCCGCTCCCAAAGGTTTAACCCGCTGTGCCACCAGGGCCCTTGCCAATACTATCATCACATTTTAAAATATATCGTGAATGGCTAACACACACGCTTATATAACTCGGGTGTTGGGCTGCCAGCCAAAAGGTCTGAAGTTCAAATCCACCAGCTGCTCCTCAGGGAAAAAATGGGGCTGTTCGCTCCCGTCAATATTTACAGTCTCAGAAACCCTGCTGGGAGTTGAGATAGACCTGATGGTGGTGAGTTTGGTTGGGTTTATCCCACTGAGATGTATGAGTACACAAAGGAGGAGGCAGGACATTCACATGTCTCGATCTGCCCTGGGTCAAGGCTTGTGTCCCTAAGCTAGCCTGCCCTGGGATAACGGACAACTGGGTCACTTAAGAGCCGTGTGATCTGGGTCATTTCCTCAAACTCTTTGTGCCTCTGATTCTTTTTAGGGGGTATTCTACCTATCGTGGGGTATGGCACACTGGTGGCACAGTGGTTAAGCACTCAGCCCCTAACCGAATAGTCAGTGGTTCAATCCCACCAGCCCTCCAAGGGGGAAAAGACCTGGCTCTTCTCTATCATCTAGGGTTGCAATGAGTCAGAACCAACTCAACAGCACCGGTCAACAGACAACAACATCGTTGGGTAATGATATGACCACACACAGTGTCTACAATGTTGTTGCTAGTTAAGTACCTCCCCCTCTCCCCAAGGTCAGGGGTTTGAATCCATCAGCCACTCCTGTAAAGATTGCACATAGAGTTTTACTCTGCCCTACCGGGTCGCTCTGAGTCAGAACCAGCTCCAGGGCAATGGGTGGGGGGGTGGGGTGACCAGAACAATGAACTTGCCCAAATGAAGTTGTTCTCAGGAAGGCTTACTGACTAACCATGAGTGAAACAGCCAGAAGGATTCAGCTAAAGATCTCAGAGACACAGTAGAACACAGGTGTGAAGATGCTCAGACTGTGAGCAGAGAGCGACCCCTGGTGGATGAACGAGACTGGGCTCAGAGCCTCCTTCCTCACTGAGGAAGAGGGAGGAGCTGCCCTCTTTGCCCTGGTAGATCCCAGGTGCTAAGTATTGCTCCCAAGTGTGAATTTACTTAATCCCCCTGACAACTGCTCCTTTGCACATGTGAGGAGAGTGGGGGTCAAGGCTGCAGTTCCCTGCTGCCCTAGCTATGTAGTGTAACTGAGACAAGTGGGTGTGGAGACAGAAATGCATGATCTCCACATTTGGAGAATTCATCGCCATCCTTGTTGCTAGATGAGACTAGTCCCAGCCCATAACGACCCCTATGCACAGCTGAACAGGATGCTGTCCTACCTAGTGCCATCCTCACCATTGCTTAAGTTAGTTCATCGTCACATCCACAATGTCAAACCATCTCGTTAGGGGGCCGCCTTCTTGTTCACTGCCCCTCCGCTTCAGCAAGCATGGCGTCCTTCTCCAGGGACTGGTCTCTCCTGACACCGTGTCCAAAGTATGTAAGATGAAGTTTTGCCTCGCAGGCGTTCTGCTTCTGCCCCTGACCATCATACAGCCTTCGGCAAAGGTTTTCAAGATGTCACTGTTCCTGCTTATCTCCCCAGTTACAGGAGCCAAACCACTAACCAATTCCGCTTGAAAAGAACCAATCTCGTATGGCTTTTCAGATTCAGTCAGACACAGCCTTGATGGCATGTCAGTCTGTTTCCCACGTCTCTTTTCTCTTTGATGTATACGCTGGAGAAAGCTGTTTCCCCCACTGTTAGAATCTTGTGATGGTTTCCCCTTAGAGCAGAAATTCAAACTGCCCAGCCCCTCAGCCCTTCTGTCAGAACCCTCCCCCCACACACTGCCTTCCAGCCAAAATAGAGCCAATGCCCTACACCTGATTTCCCACTGCTGCCCCGCCCTCTGAATGGAACTGAGCCCTTCTTGGGGAGCCCTCTGCTGTTTGCTGACAGCAGTAAAGGTTTTATCTGCAGTGGATTATCTAACAACCAAAGGGATCCAGGGGTGGCAGTGCCATCCAGAGTCTAGCAGGGGACACCAGAACCCCTAAAAACTGAAGCAAGACTTCAAGTTACCAAGGGAGAGATTCTTACTCTGAGATATCCCCAGAGACCGCTCTCTCTGCTGCGGACTCGATTGTGAATCTCAGTGACCCTATAGGACTGAATAGAATGTGGGTTTTCAAGACCATCCATCTTCATGGGAGTTGTTGTTAGGTACCTTTGAGTCCGTTCCACAGAAAGGGAACATTGCCCTGTCCTGCGCCATCCCATTCTTTAAGTTCCTTGTCAACGCCGCGTCATTGTCCATCTAGCTCATTGGCGGGTCTTCCCCTCCCTTACTCAACTTCACCAAGCAGGATGTCCTTCCCCAGGGACTGCTTTCTCCTGACAGGTGCACAGTATCCAAGATGAAGCCTCGCCATCCTTGCCTCTCAGGAGCAATGCTTCCGTCTCTCTCCCGAGGAGCAGTCATCTGGTGGTTTAGAACTGCTGACCTTTTGAGTAGCAGCCCAAGGCATAACCCACTACGCCACATATGGGCTTATTGTACTTCCCACCTAGTGGCGCTGTCAGGGGTAAGTGTTGGGCTGCTAACTGCAAGGGCGGCGGTTCAGATTCACTAACTTCTCCTCTGGAGAATGATGAGGCTGTCTGTCTCAATAAAGATGTACAGCCTCAGAAACTGGTAGTTACATCGTCTGGTGTCAATTTGGGACCTGAGAGGATTAAGAGTGAAGCGGTGCCATCTAGTCTGTCAATCGGGTCATAACCAATGAGGCCTCTGTGTGGACATGGCCTTCTCCTGAGGGCTCTGGGAACTCCAATATTCCTCATTGGAGGCAGGGCGCACACACACACACACACACACACACACACACACACACAGTCACTCTCAGCTCACTCCCTGGGAGACATGGCAGTTGATAAGCTACATGGAGACAGGTTGATGGCAGCCAGAGCATCGGAGCTGGAGAAGCCATGTGGAGACCCCTGCCAATGCCGAGATGCTTACAACGCAACTGGATCCACAAGACTCTCCACCTCTGGCCTGTGAGGCATTTATAGATTGGTATCGGACATATGGACTAACATCGGACTAATGGTATTGGACGAGACTGGGTTGAGCTGCTCTCTTAATGTACAATATAAAACTCTCTGATACACATATGAGTTTCCTTGGATTTGTTTCTCTAGTCTACCCGGACTCACACAGTGACCCGATATAGGATTTCGATGAGTCACAATTGACCCGATGGCAGTGGGCTTTTTAAATGTGTAAGCGAACCATCTCCCTGTTTGTCACCTCCACACGTAAAACTAGGCAAGACACATTAGAGAAACACAGAGAAACCCGTGCTTACTGGATACTCAGTCCCCGTCCCAGGGATTGTCCATTTGTAAGGAGGCTTTGATTCTGTAGGGAGGGCTGGGGTGGGGGTAGGGGTGGGGGTTGGGAGAGAGGCAGCCACCAGCCAGACCTAGAAGCAGAGTCTTGGATGGGGTGAGAACATGTGGAATGAGGCAACCTAGATTAGTAAGGAAGCACAAATAAGCTTGTGCTTAACTTGCCTGTTGGGTCATCTGACACTGATTGTTACTGTCTGGGGATGTGTCCGGATAAGGAATTTTGCGAGTCGGAGCCTTGTGTCCCTCTGTCTTCCCAAGGCCAGAGGTGCACAGGGTCTTGTTGGAGATAAGAAGAAACTCGAACCCCTGGGGGCCGTATTCTGAACCCATGTGTTAGTCTGGTTTGACTGGAGAAACAAATTCATAGGCACTCATATGTGTATTAAGAAAGAACAGTATATAAAAGAGCAATTGAACATTAAGAAAACATCCTAGCCCAGTCCAGATCGATTCCATTACCTGATTTCAGCCCATAGGTCCGATACCCATCTGTAAATCCCTCTTCAGACTCACGCAACACATGCAGTGATGCTGAATACAGGAAGATCACAGGCCGGTTGGGTGCAAAGTCTTGTGGATCCAGTGTCTACGGAAGCATCCTAGTGCCGGCATGGGTCTCCATGTGGCTCCGCCAGCTCCAGGGCTCTGGCTCCATCAGTGGAGCTCCATGTGGTGTGTCAACAGGAATGTTTCACAGAGCGAGTGTGTGTCCCGCCTCCAGGGAGGAAGACAGGAGTTCCCACAATCCTCAGGAGAAGGCCACGCCCACACAGAGGCCTCATTGGCTATGACCTGATTGACAAGCTCGACTCCACCTCTTCGCAGAAGCTGACAGGACATTATGTTACTACCACAATGGAGTTGCTTGCTCTCTGGCATGGATGTGTTAGGCCGGGTTGACCAGAGAAACAAATCCAGAGACACTCTAGTGTACATAAGAAAGAACTTTCTTTTTTTTTTTTTTTCTGTTCCATGCGGGGTCAACATTATTTTAAATGAAGAAGTAAGGCTAGTGAGAGTTTGCTTTACCCGTGTTGTCAGGACAGGCCTGTCCCTGAGAAAGGCTACCATGCTTGGTAAAGCAGAAGGGTCAAGAACAAGAGGAAGAACCTTGACATGATGGATGGATTCCGTGGCTGCAAAAGAACAGCAATGGTGAGGCCGGCTCATAACCGAAGCAGTGTTTTGTTTTGTTGTCCTTGAGTGGCTGTAAGTCAGAACTGACCAGATGGCATCTAGCAACAACAATGATAAGAGAGGCCAAGGACAAGGTCTGGTCAACAACCACAGGAATCCACGAGGCCTCCAGAGGACGTGGCACGGGTCACATCGTGCATGCTGCCACGGGGCCCAAACTCTATTCTCCTTGCTTCTAGGCACCATGCCACCTTCCAGGCTGGGTTCCACAGCATCTCTGTTCTCGTTGCCTGGCTTCAAGAAAGAACTGTCTATCAAGGAGTAATTTTCTATCAAGAAACCATTCCAGCCCAGCCCAACGCAAGTCCATAAGTCCGGCACTAGTCCATAAGTCCCTCTTCAGACTCACGGAGCCACAAGCAATGATGCCGAATGCAGGAAGATCACAGGCCGGTGGGTGCAGCGTGGTGAGGATCCAGTGGTGCTGGCAGGGTTCTGGTAGCAACCAGGGTCAGTCATGAGGAAGGTGAAGGCAGAGAGAGGGAAGGAGGTTCCCAGGACCTTCCTTATAAGAAGGCCACGCCCACTTGGAGTCACCCTCAGGCTGTGACCTGATTGACAGGCTAGACTCCACCCTACATTTGCATGTATCTTCAAGTCGACACGAAATGATGTCAGGATCCCAATGGAACGTTCAGTATTCTTTGCCCGTGCCGTAATCCAAAACGTGTCGGTTCTCTCCCTGATCTCCCTTATTCGTTGTCTAGCCAGAGAAATAAGTCGGCAAAAGAAGTCAAAGGCACCCAAATTAGAAAGGGAAAAGGCAAGGCTGTGTCTGTGTGCAGGTGACATGGTCTTGTACCTAGAAACTCTCAGCACGCTGCGGGGCATGGGGGGAAACAGCTACGGGAGCAAGAGAGGGGGTTGAGAAATGTTTCACGAAACACGATCCACATACAAAACTCAATTGTACAAGGGTGAGACAAAAAAGTATTGCTGCTAGGGCTCCAGTTCGTACATGAATCCGTGAATGGGTTTGTTCCGAACGAAATGGGTTGACAAGTCCCTGCGACCAGTGATTGGCTGTACATAGTTCTCTCGGGAGTCCACATGGCTCAGTCTCACGAGGATGCTTTCCACACAGAGGCCCAATCAGTGCAGTGGCTTCTGAGAGGACCTGCAGGGTCGGTTAAACTCCAGGCCAGGGGTCAGCTCAGGTTTTGGAAACTGGGCTTTGTTCTGGTTTGTTTTCTGTTTTTTTGGGTTTTTTTTTAGGATTTCAAATGCACTTTGAACTTCTGAGATCCCTCAAAGTTATGAAAATGCAAACTCACTGCCAAGCAGTGGATTTTGAGGACAGGGTTGCTATCTAAGGCTGTACACCTTAACGGGAGCATCACGGAGTGCTCATGGCCTGTTTTTTTGTTATATATTTAATTTGCACCTTTTAATATGCTCAAAGCATGAGATTGCATGTTACATCACATAATTAAATATAATTATATTTGTCCTTAATATAATGCTGCACTGTCCCTTTTGGTTCACCTTTGAAATAAATGCATTTTTAAGATTCCCTTGGGTTGATTACTTGTGTCTGCATATTCCATTTTTTTTGCTTGCCTCGACGTCATCTTGTAAATTAAAATTGCTGATGATGTGAGTCTATGCAAATTTGTTTCTTGTGGGGGGGGAGTCACTTTTCTTTAGGGAGGCGATGCAATACATTTCTGTAAGTGAACAGCGCAGGCATGGCCTGTTTTTGAATAGTAAACCGTCACCCGGAATGTCTGTGGGTGAACAGCTGAGAATGATAGCATCAATAATTAGAAGCAACCCTGGATGTGGCTCTGATTACTCATCCTACGATGCACACACACACACACACACACTACCCAAACCACACACACTACAAATTTCCCAAGACCATGGTGGTTTGTGGTTACTTGAATATGTCCTAACTCAGAGACTACTTACCTTACTTTTAAAAAACAAAGCAGTCAAGCCCCCCCAAACCGAAAGCAGATGGTTGCACGGTGCTCCCCAAAGCACAGAGAACACTAGGATTTGGAAGAGATTAGGGGACTTCCAATGGGGCAGCAGGAATGGTTGCACCTTACCCATCTCCTCAGTTGAAGGGGGGATTGATCAGACAAAGAGGAGGACTCTCTAGCCAGTCCCTGATGAAGAACGTCCTGCTGGGTAAAGTAGAGGGGCATCGATGAAGAGCAGGAGCCTCACAAGACATATTGACCCCGTGGCTGGAGCAACCGCTGAGAAAGAACAGCTGTGCAATGGCACAGAACCAGGCAGTGTTTCATTCTGTTGTGTGACTCAGCAGCACCTGGAAGCCACAACAACAACAAACAGCCCGCCTCCGGCATTATAGTGTCAACTGACTGTGTTAGGCTGGGTTGACTAGAGAACCAACTCCATTGACCCTCATGTTTGTGTAAGAAAGAGCTTTATATCAGGAAGGATATATCTACCTACATCTATACTTATATCTACAGCTACATCTATCTAGCTATATCTATCTATCTATCCATACATCAAGAAAACTTCCCCCAGCCCAGTGCAACCCTAGTCCACAAATCCCTCTTTAGACTCACACAGTCACATGCAACGATGCAGAATGCAAGATGATCACAGGCCGGTGGGTGCAAAGCCCTGTGGATCCAAAGTCGGTGGAAAACATTCCAGGATTCCGGCTGCTCTTGGAGGGGCTAGGAAGCTGGAAAGTCCAAGCAGAGGGAGAGAGAGAGACCTCCAGAGCACGATATATCTCGTACCTCCAAGGGATTTCATCGTGCTGCAACCTGATTGACAGCCTAAACTCCGCCCACATCTTCTTAGAGAGGCCAGGTTGGCACAAAAAATCCCTAGCTCTCACTCTGACCATAAGCAGTATCTGAACAAATGGGTATGGTGGTGTGCCAATAAAACTTTATTTACAGATAGAGGGGGTGGGGTGGGGGAAGAGGGCTTTCTGTCACTGGTGCCAAGACACTTGTCTGTTGGGAATTTGTAGAATCTGGCGCATCAGAAACACCCTTAACAGCCAGTGGTTCTTTTCAGAAAGTTTCTATGGTTCGCACAATCGGAGAACTTCCTATTGGTCAGTCAAGGTCTGTACCTGGTGCTGTGTTTGTCCTCAGGAAGGTTCTCGCAGGAGCCCAGGCAGGCACGTTCCTCTTCAGTTGGTTTCTGACACTTCAGGTGACCAGCGGTGGCCTGATGGTAAAGCGCCCGTGCTGCTGAGTGAAAGGCTGGGGTCACAGGCCCATCCTGTGGGCTCCTTGGGAAAACACTGGTTATCTGCGTCCTTAAGGGATGACGCGCAGGAGGAATCTACGTGGCCATTCCACTCTGTCACCCGGGGCCACCAGGAGTCAAAAGTGTCTCCAGTTCCAACTCACTGTCGTGGAATTCTGTCTGTGAACAAGAACCAGTTGAGAAAACAGGTCAATCGGATTTGCAGCCGCTTCAAACGTGCCTGCGTTTCATACCCTGTGGACCCCCAGTCAACATTAGTTAGCCATTCCTCTCGCCCTCTGTGGTAGTTAGATAATCTTGTGTCAACTGGAGGGTATTAAGAGTGAAGGGGTGGAGCTTAGCCTGTCAATCAGGTCAAAGCTGGATTGGAGGGCAACTGAGATCAATGGCTCTCTGAGGCTTGCTCACTCTCTGTTTCACCTTCCTGTTGAAGAGCCAAGCTGAGAGAGATGGAGGAACCACGTGGAGACCCCCGAACGCCAGCGCGGAGATGCTACCACCACCATTGAATCCACAAGACTTTGCACCCACCGGCCTGTGATCTGCCTGCATTTTGCATCATGACATGTGACTGCACGCGTCTGAAGAGGGATTTATGGACAAGGGTCAGACTTTGGACTTGATCTGGACTGGGCTGGGATGTTTTCTCACTATACAATTGCTCGTTGCTATAAAGCTCTCTCTGACACCCAACCCAACCTAAGCTCTCTCTGGTCAACCCAACCTAAGACACCCTCTCACCACCATTGAGTCAACGCAGACCCATCCATTGAGTCAACGCACACCCATAGTGACCCTTTAGAACAGGTTAGAACGGCCCCTGTGGCTTTCGGAGGCTGTCACTCTTGATGGGAGCAGACCGCCTCATCTTTTTCCCACAGAGCAGCTGGTGGTTTCAAACCGCTGACCTTGTGGCTAGCAGCCCAACGTGTTGGTTAGTCATGGAGTTATGCCCCCTAAGTGATGCTTTCCTTTGGTGTTCTCAGATGCTGATTTTTCTCTCACCTGCTACAGAAAGATAGTTCCTTGGCATACGTGATCCCAGCTCCTTGTATTCTGCCAGCATTACCCTGTTGTCGTCCCCTGTAGTGACTCTCTGCACCACTGGTCTCTGGCCAGGGGTGGATTCCCCCCAGCATGTGGCTACCATTGTGCCGGACCCAGATAGCTCCTGGTCATATCACTGTCCTGCATTAGTTCCAAGCTGTCGCAAGCACATGACAGCAGGTAGAAGTGGAATCGCAGCCGAGGACGCCAGGACGCTCCCTTACTCCCTGACAATGCAGACGATTCCGGCTCACGGCAACCCTGTAGGACAGGGTAGAACTGCCCCTATGGGCTTCTGAGACTGCAGCTCTTTCCCGGAGGAGAAAGCCGTATCTTTCTCCCGAGGGGCGGCTAGGGTTTTGAACTGCTGACCTTGGGGTTAGCTGCCCAACGTGAAGCCCACTACACCATCAGAGACGAGGACGAGGGCAAGAAAGGCAGTAGAGTCCCTTTAGGACCACAGCGTGGGGGGTCGTGGTGCTTTTTTGGCACCAACACACACACTGTGGCTCCCAGACACCTCCAAGGGCTCGGGGTGACTGCGGTGCCAACCAGTGCCTGGTGGGTGGGCATGGGGAGGGGCCAACATCAACAACATCTTGGAGCCGCAGTGTGATGGAGACACCGTCCTCCCTGGAGCAGACCCACCTGAGTCTTAGGCCCTGGAGAGGAAAACTGTGCAGTTGAAGATTGAACCATAAAGCCCTGCCAGTGTTCCTCCTCACCCATTTCCAATCTCTTTGCCAAATAAGGAGCCAGGCTACCCAAGGGGGAGAGCAGGAAGCAGCGGGGAGGGTGGCCGAGGAGAGGGTCCGACCTAGAGGCTTCTCGGGAGCTTGGCAACTCTGGAATTCCAGGACCCTCAGGAGGCATAAGGGGGATTGTTCTGTCATGAAGTGGCCCCCTTAGAATGTGCTGAGGTTAAATCTCTCCTCTCCGGATTTCTAGGATTCGGACACGCTGGAGAATTATCCAGGAGGGACTGTACTCGGCAAAGAGAAGCAGCCAGCCTGTGGACCCGGGGATGGCGGTATGGACACAGGGCTCAGGCGCTCCTTGGTGGCCACTGGCCTCATTCAGGGACTCTGGTCCGCTCCTGAGTGTGTGTGTATATGTGTGTGTGCTCCTAGATTAGGGCTGTGGACTTCTCAATGAGCCGCCTGCCTGGTCCCCCACCACCCTCCATTCACCATAGGCCCATGCTGCGTCTGCTGTTCCCCTCTTAGAAACTGGGGTCGTCCCAGCTTTTGCATGGGCTCTCTCGCTGCCAGGAACGTGCAGGGTTCCCCTCCCGGTGGCTGAGACCTCCCGGGGCTTCCTCTCTGGTGGCCCGTTTCACCTCCCCTCCTGCCTCACTCACCTCCCAGGTAGTTGCTCTCAAGTCGCTGGGAACTCCTACTGATGCCTGTGCGCAGACCCGAGTTGCCCAGGAGGAGCTTAGAGGAGGAGAGCTCTGGGTGGCCTAAGCAGCCTTGAGTCTTGAGCCAAGAAGAAAGTGTTTAACCAGCCAAGAGTTCATCCTCTAGCACACACCACTGCCCGGGTACCCCGACTCCTCCCCTACTCTATGACAACCACCACCACCAAATGCACTGCCATCCAGCACTGCTGACCCCCCTACTGACCCCCATGTGGGTGTCTGAGACGGGGACCTTGGGCGGGAGCAGAAAGCCCAGGCTTTCTCCCACGGCGCTGCCGGTGGTCTCGAACCACCCACCCTCCATGCCGTTCCCAATGGGTTCCCAGTGACATCAAGAGCCTCCCAAGACACCCTCAATTCTGAACCCTGTGGCTTCAGAAGAAGAAAGGAAAGAAGAAACAGAGCAGCGACCTTGACTTGAGTAGGAACATCTGGATCATCGTGGGGAAGTCACATGGGGCTGCTACTATGCAGATTTCCAAAGGGGGAGGGAGGTATCCCAGGTGCCTTCTTCTGTCAACAGGTGGGCAACATGTGGAGCTGGGGAGAGAGATGTCCTCTCTGAGGGGTCTGGAAATCAGCAGTCCATAGGGTTCCTGTACCTGGTGGTGTTTTGGGGGGACACTGGAGTTAGGGGGTTGGAGCAGGGAAATCTGTCCGTCAAGGAACACAAGGGTGCCTCCAGCTCTGAGCCCCCGTCTGCCTCGATCTTTCCCCCAGAAGCTCCCATTCCCAGGGGTTCATTGGATGCCTGGGATAAGCACCTCCCTTCATCTCCTGTGTGAATTGGCGGGTGTTGGGAGATGCATGTGTGAGTTTGGGGTGGGTGGGGAGTCGCCTTCCAGTCTGGCTTTAGCACCTCTTCCGGGTGGGGCCCCCTTCAAAAGGAAGCTCCCCAAGAAGACTGGTAGTGTTTGTGGGGAGGGCTGGCACCTTGGCATCTGATCTTCCCGAGGAGGGCCCCCACCCCCACCCCCCACCCCCCACACACACCTGCGCCAGCTCAGATTCCATCTCCTGTTTGTCTTTTCACCAGCTGAGAGCCTGCTGCAGAGGAATGGTGACTGGCGGCTGCAGACTGGGTAAGTGGGACCCCAGGGTACCCGCCCCCAGGCTGCTCAGCCTCCTCGACCTGCAGGTGCTGCCATCAGTCTCCCCAACATTCCCCGCCCACTAAGCCCAGCATCAGGCCTGACAGCCGCTCCCCTGCCTCCTTCTGTCCCCACCTGTCCTCCTGCCTCCCTTCCCTTCCCTCCCTCCCTCCCGTTCCTCCCCTCCCACCCCCTCACCCTGCTTCCCATCACCGCTCCCACGGTTGCCAGTCCCACCCTCTGACCTCCTCACACTGCCTTCTTCCTTCCCACCACTTTCTCCCCAGCTTGTCTCTCCTGGCGCCTCCCCTCGCTTCTATTACTGCTGGTCTCCTCGTCTTCTCTTCCGTACTCCCCTCGCCCCATGACTGCCCAGCCAGCCAAGGTCAAGATCAACAAGTAGGACCCTCCCTCCCTCCCTCCCTCCCTCTCCCCCACCCTCTGATTCACAAGGCTAGCCAGGAGCAGGGTGAGTGGCAGCTACCTGTGGTGCCCAACCAGCCTATTTGAAGTCACAGTTCTCAGATGCTTCCCACCCTACAGGGCCAACTGTCACTCTGTCCTCCTGCCGTCCACAGCAGATGGCCTCTTCTCAGCCACAGACACTGCCGCCACGAGCACCGCTGCCACCAGCACCAGCAACACCACCATCAGCACTACCCCCTCCAGCCCGCACCACCTCCACCTCCACCGTCACTACTACCTCGAACACCACCGCACTGCCACCATTACCCCCCCACCATTACCACCACCACCACTACCACCATTACCCCCCACCATTACCATTACCACCACCACTACCACCATTACCATTACCACCACCACTATCACCATTACCCCCCACCATTACCACCACCACCAATACCACCACCACCGCCACCATTACCATTACCACCACCATTTCCACCACTACCACCATTACCACCACCACCACTACCACCATTACCCCCAACTTTACCACCACCACTATCACCATTACCCCCCACCATTACCACCACCACCAATACCTCCACCACTGCCACCATAACTCCCCACCATTACCATTACCACCACCTCCACCACCACCACCACTACCACCATTACCACCACCACGACCACCACCACCACCACCACTGCCACCATTACCCCCCACCATTACCATTACCACCACCACCATTATCCCTATTACCACTCCCACCACCACCACCACCACCACTAGCCGCACCACTCCCACCCACAGCAGTACCACGTGCACTCCCACTCCCGCCACAGCACGAGCACCACCACCACACCCTAGCCACTACCAAGAGCATCTCTCCATCTTACGGCAGTGTCTTTGCCACGGAAAATGTAACTGGCTGAATGCTCCGCTTAGCCCAGGACAGGAGCCCTGGTGGCGTAGTGGTTGCATGTTGTGCTGCTAACTGTCAGGTTAGCAGTTTGAAACCACCAGCCGCTCCCCGGGAGAAACAGGGGGCTTTGTTCTCCAGTGAGAGAATCGCAGTGGGTGTGGTTTGTTGCTGGTTTTGTTTGGACAGTTAGGACATCCGTGCTATCCCAGGGATGTGGTCCCTGGGGCTCAGCTCCTCCTGTGCCTTGGAAGAGTTGGGAACTGTCTCAAAACCGCTCCAAACCTCCCCTGGACCTTCTCGTTCTTGCTATCATGGAGCCTACTCCCACACCTCGCCAGCCTGTGGGACAGGGCAGAGCTGCCCCCATGGGGTTCTGAGACTGTCACGCTTTACAGTCCTGGTTCTCAGCCTGTGGGTCGCGACCCCTTTGGGGGCAGGAGGGTCACCCAATTCATCGCAGTAGCAAAATGACAGTGATGAAGTAGCCACGGAAATCATTTTATAGTTGGGGGGGGGGGTTCCCCACCACATGAGGAACGTATGAAAGGGTCGCGGCATGAGGAAGGTGGAGAACTGCTGCTTTACAGAAAGAGAAAGCCCCATCGCTCTTTCTCCCTTGGAGTGGCGGGTGCTTTTGAACTGCCCACCTGGTGGTTCGCAGCCCCAACATGTAACCACAAGCCCTGTGGGGGCTCCTGGATCCCAGCGAGAACCAAAGTCAATGTAAGAGCAGCATTTCTCCTGCCTCCCTAGGCACTGCCCCTCTCAGCCGCCCTCTCATTGCTCCTTCCTCCCCCCTCCCCAGCTGCTGTTGGCATCCTCCTCATCCTCCTGTGGTTGGGTACAGGTGTGATCACAGGTGAGGAAGGGGGGCAGTGAGGGACGAGAAGGGATCTCTCAGGAAGAGGGAACAGGGCTGCTTAGGGGGCTTCAAGGGGACAAACGCCAACTCTCCTCTCCCAGCTGACATCCCCAGCTCAGAACTGTGGCTGTGCAACCTGGCCCCCACGTGTGAAAACCAGATCTACAACCCCCTGGCACAGTGCTGTAACTACGGGAAGATCGAGCCCCTGAACCTGACCCACCACTGTGGCCCCCGGTGCACCTACTGGCCCTGCTTTGAGCTCTGCTGCTCCGAGACATACGAGTCCCACAAGATATACATTGTGAGGCTGAAGGTTCAGGGTTCAAAGTCCCAGTGCCACTCCTCGCCCGTCTCCAGGTTCTGTAAAAACTAAAGATCCCATCCCCTCGATGGCATGACTCAAAAGAGGTGAGTCCACGCGGGAAGGGGGGTGGGTGCAGAGAAGCCACCCCACCCCTGCCAGCTGCTGCCTGTGCCCCTCCCTCCCCATGTCTGCCTCTCTCCGGGTCTCCTTTCTTCGTTTTCCTTTTGCAGCTTAGAGAGGAACAGCCGGACCGCCTGCTGATGTCGCCCCGCCCCCTGAATCCCAAGCACACCCGGATTCTAGACCAGAAGTTGCCCTGGGTGTGCTGGTTCTGTGACTCAGCGCTAATAAACCACACGCCCTGGAAGATGGGAAGGCTCAGTGCATTCTCTCTAGATCTTCTTGTACTCCATCTCGGTCCAAGGGGGGGACCTTCCTTTCCATCTTCTTAATACTTCCGGTGGCTCTCCATCCGCATCCCTCGCAATTCAAGAGTGCAGGCATATGGAGAGGAGTGTGGGCCGTGGGCACCACAGTCAATTTGAGAACGTTTCCTTCTTCTTTGGACTCCTTGCTGAGCTCGTGTTCAAAGAGGACATGGTCCCCTTTTATGTGACAGGTAAGCATTTCGTCTCTGTGGTTCTTGATTCTTGGATTAGGACTATGGAGCGTGAGCTACCTCCCACAGGCCTCAACCCAATGCTCCCCCATTCGCTTGTTTCCTCCTGACGGCTCATAGGTCCCCTCAGAGAGGCAGGGGCTTAGGACTTTGCCAGATTAAAGAGTTTGGATGGCTTGGGGGCCTATGCATGGGCCATAACCATTCCACTTATATAATAAAGGATTTGGCTGGCCTTTGTCCTAGGTCCTTGGGAGGTGATATCTAAATCTTGAATTTTCTTGGGAGATTAGAGTCTCTTGATTATTCAAGCTGGTAGTTTATACGACCAAGGTGATTGGTTGGTCGGATCCTGATGTGGGTGTTAGGACTCAGGATGGAAAAGTGTTGTACCAGAAAGATCCGTCTTCTTGGAAGATCGTAGCCTTCATTTGGGAGTTAACCCAATCTCTGTAATGGGGGGAGCGGGGGCTGGAGAGTGGGTTCAGTCACCTCGCCCTGGAGTCAATCAATCAAGCCTATGTAATGAAGCCTTAATAAAGACTCAGACAACAGACATGAGCACCATCCTGTACACGGTCACACATTAATGTGCCAAAGAGGGATGGCGATGTCTCGTGGCTCTTTGGATGAGAGCAATCGATTTCTTTGCATGTGATCCTCCTCAGCCTTGTTCTTTTTTGGATCTCGGTGGCTAGTTCTTATTGGTATTATTTCACTATAATAAACAAAACACAAAAACCCCACACTGTCATCAAATCGATTCCGCCCCTTGGTGATACTATTCCATGCGGTAGAATTGCCCCCTGTGAGTTTCCAAGGAGTTTCTACTCCTTGGGGGACTAGAAAGCCCTATCATTCTCTCAAAGAACAGCTGGTGGTTTCAAACTGTCGCCCTTGCAGTTAGCAGCCCAAGACGAAACCACGGTGCCACCTGGGCTCTTGTTGCTGGACTCAAAACTCACAAATCACTGCTGAGCTACCTGTTGGTGGGTGTGGAAAGACCAGTCTTTCCCCTGCAGAGCTGCTGTTGGGGGGGGGGGGGGCGGGGTCTCAGACTGCCGACCACGTGGATCGCAGCCCAGGGATTAACCACTCCACCACCAGGGCTCCATGTTGCTGTGACTGACCTGTAATAGCTTAGTGCTCACCCTCCCCAGTGTTCTCTGCCGCATTCTGGACAACGATGTAACATCGAGGGAGTTTCGGGAACCGCTGGTGGATCGTGATTCGGAAGTGAACGCCTTGAACCATGGTGGGCATCTGAAGCGAGGGCAGTCTTGTGGAGGACTGTGCCCTGCGCCTGGACACTTGACCTAAATCCAGGTGGCCGGTGTCAGAAGAGACTGTAGTTGGCGTCAGAGCCAGATTCGGGAAGAGGAAGAACGGAAAAGGCAGGGGATGGGGAGCCTTCAATTTCTGAGTGGCTGCAGAGGCGCCCCCCACCCCCGTGATATGGACACGCAGGTGTGCTGCGATCAGTCCCTGGAGGTCAATCACGTAACGGGCGAGGTGATTGAACCCAGTGTCCAGCCCCCACAGCCCCGTTGCAGAGATTGGGTTAACACGCGAATGAAGGTTCCAGGCTTCTGGCATAAATTCCCCATCCTGAGTTATCTCCTTAGCAAAAAGTAGGGCGGGGGGGGGGGTGCAGCCCTGCTTCACCTGGGCTGTGTCAACCATCAGCTGGCTGTCTGGAGAACCCAGTTTGAATAACAAAGAGACGCTAATCTCCCAAGAAAACCCGGGATTTAGCTATCACCTCCCAAGAACCTATTCATTTCAATTAAGGATTAACTCCAAAATGAGCTAGAACGTCCAAGATCCAAAGGGACTGGGGGTGAGGAGGGGAAGGTGGGGGGAAGCAAAAGCGATGAGCCCTTGGGGGTTCACTAGATGGGCTAAAGTGAAAATAAGAGGCAAGTTGAGTTTCTCTCCGAACTGCAGCAGAACCCCGGACCTGCAACACACTAATCCGTTCTAGAAAGAGCATCCAGATGCGATGCGTTCCGGAAGCGATGTTTCCTATAAGAAATAACTGCACACAGACTAATCCATTCTTGGCCACCAAGTGTATACCCTAACCTTGCCTTTTTATACAAAACACTACGCAGAGATGTCAAAGTAAATAAGCTCGGAGTTAAATAATACAATTCAAATAAGAAACGCAACATTGAAAAAGTCTTTAACTATAGTATGGCCCATCCCTTGACACGGATGAGGATCTGGATCTGTGGACACTGATGTGGAGAGGAGGTGTGGGAAGAAAGGAATTGTTAGGAAGGGGAATCCCCTTCCATCAAATCAACTGGTAGCTGCTTTTCAGGAGTCTTTTCCCTTCTTTGCCTTTTTTCACTAGGACCTGGCTGTCTTTCTCTAAAAAAAAAAATCTGTCTAATATAGTCTGCTGTTGGCGTTTACTTCACTGTTTTCTAAAAAGGTTTTATTAAATTCTCAACAATATTGATAACATGGTTAACCACTTCCTTATCATGATGATTCTTTTCAACAACAAAAAAAACCCTCTTTCTTAGCACCCATGTTTTTTAAAATCTAAAAACAGGGCAAAAACTAAGAAAATTATAGTAAAACGCTTGGAACACAGCTGCAAAAGGTTTAAATAACACACAGTAATGCCAAATAATGTCAAGCGACCAAACAGGACCTGCTTTTGTTTACAAAAGGCACGTGCATCAGGTCGGATTCCGATGTTTTGTTCGAGTTCTGATGCAAAATGTTCTCGGTAGTTCAAGTGGAAATCCGATTATGTTGGGTACTGATGTGGTCAAGCTCCGGGGTTCTACTGTACAAGCTCTGGGCTCACTGCTTCCACTAAAGAAAACCATGTGGGCAGATCTTGATTCCCAGCCACCGTAGACGCTGGCTCACCTGAAATCCGTCCTTTAACCGAGATCCATTTCCAAAAGGAAAAAAGATTCAGCAACTGCAGACAGCAGAGAAGCCTGGACTGCTTCCTAAGAGCATGGGGTAAATACCAAAAGGAGATTCAGGGAGTCTCTCTCACAGGAAGAAAATCTTTCATCCGTTGTTTAAGGAATGAGATGCGGAAAGCAAGCGTTAATGGGACCAGCGAGGTGGGGCTCTTCAACGGGGACTTACGAAATGGCATTAATCGTGCAGATATGAATGAGATAATTTTTTAAAAGGTCTTAGTGTTTGGGTACCATGATTATATAAGGTCCTAAACAAATCTGCTCTGTTCATTCTAGTTTGGGGAAATTTTTTAAAACTTAAATCTCCCATCAGCGGGGATGTTTGGCCAGATGGAATGTATTGTTTTCCTCCATCAGTGTATCTCTGGCACCTAGCATCAACCCACAGCCTCCATCCATCAAAACCTCACTGGCATCGAGTCCATGCCAACTCACAGAGACCCTACAGGACAGGACAGAACTGGCCCCTGTGGGTTTCCAAGACTGTAACTCTTTATGGCAGTAGAAAACCCTGTCTTTCTCTACACAGAGCAGCTGGTGGTTTTGAACTGCTGACCTTGTGGATAGCATTGTAACCACTGCACCACCAGGGCTCCTCCACCAGCCTCCATGGCCCTTATCAATGCCATCTCTACCCTAAGGTCTTGTGGAGATAACATCCTTATGTGAGTCCGGGTAGACTAGAGAAACAAATCCATAGACACTCCTATATGTGTATAAGAAAGAGCTGTATATAAAAGAACAATTGTATATTGAGAAAACACGCCAGCCCAGTCCAGATCAAGTCCATAAATCCAAAATCAGTCCATATGACCGATATCAGACTGAAAATTCCTCTTCAGACTCATGCAACACATGCTATGACACTGAGTGCTGGAAGACCACAGGCCATTGTGTGGAAAGTCTCATGGATCCAGTGGCAGTGGAAGCATCTCAGGGCTGGTGTGGGTCTCCCACATGGCTCCTCCAGCTCCAGGGCTCTGGTTCCATCAGTGTCACTCCATGTGGCTTGTCGTCAGGAAATGTCTTGCAGCAAATGTGTCTGCCCTCCAGTGAGCTATTTGTCTATGCCACACCTCCAAATGAGGACATCAAGCTGCAGCCTGATTGACAGGCTAGACTCCACCCCTTAGCAAGTTGACAGGAGATGATGTAACTGCCACAATACTCTCCTTCAGTGGTTCTCAACATGTGGGTCACGACCCTTTTGGGAGTTGAAGACCCTTTCACAGGGGTCGCCTAAGACCATCAGAAAACATATTTCCAATGGTCTAGGTACTGAGACACCGCTCCTCTATTCATCTTCAGGCGGGTCCGTCCACATGCAGATATGCCCATGTACAAGTACCCGGGCAGAAGCATGCTACACCATGCTTCAAGACAAAATTGCACTGATGTGTCATTAGAAATAAATATTTCACAACATATAATTACATGTTGTTTTTGTGATGAATCACTATGTTTTAATTATGTTAAATTTGTAACAATGAAAATACATCCTGCATTAAACAATCTGGAGGAGAAAACAATGGGATTGATGGTTCCAAGGGGACATGGGAGAGGGAGAGGTGGGGGAAAGAAGTCGGTGTTAACAAACCCAGGGACAAGGGAACAACAAGTGATCCAAAATCAGTGGCAAGGAGGGTGTAGGAGACCTGGTAGGGCTGGATCAAGGGCAATGTAACCAAGAGGAATTACTGAAACCTAATTGAAGGCTGAGCATGATAGTGGGACAAGAGGAAAGTAAAAGGAAATAGAGGAAAGAACTAGGAGGCACAGGGCATTTATAGAGGTCTAAATCCAGTCATGTCCATATGTAAATATATTTATATATGATGAATGGAAAATATATCTATGTGCATATAGTTATAGGTTTAGCATTAAGGTAGCAGATGGACATTGGGCCTCCACTCACGTACTACCTCAAAACAAGAATGCTTTGTTCTATTAAACTGGCATTCCATGAATCTCACCTTCTCAACAATCGCTGAAGATAAAGCGAGTGTATAAGCAAATGTGGTGAAGAAAGCTGATGGTGCCCAGCTATCAAAAGATATAGCATCTGGGTCTTAAAGATTTGAAGGTAAACAAGTGGCCATCTAGCGGAGAAGCAACAATGCCCACATGGAAGAAGCACACAAGCCTGTGCAATCACGAGGTGTCGATGGGATCAGGTATCATGCATCAAAGAACAAAAAAATCATATCATTGTAAATGAGGGGGAGTGCGGAGTGGGAACTCAAAGCTCATCTGTAGGCAACTAGACATCCCCTTACAGAAGGATCACGGGAAGGAGATGAGCCAATCAGGGTGCAGTGTAGCAACAATGAAATAGATAACTTTCCTCTAGTTCTTTAATGCTTCCTCCCACCAGTATCATGATCCCAATTCTACCTTACAAATCTGGCTAGACCAGAGGATGTACACTGGTACAGACAGGAACTGGAAACACAGGGAATCCAGGACAGATGATCCCTTCAGAACCAGTGGTGAGTGGCGATACTGGAAGGGTAGAGGGAAGGTGGGGTAGAAAGGGGAAACCAATCACAATGATCTACATATAACTCCCTCCCTGGGGGACGGACAACAGAAAGTGGGTGAAGAGAGATGTCAGACAGTGTAAGACATGACAAAATAATAATAATTTATAAATTATCAAGGGTTCACAGGGGCCAGGGAGGGAGGGGGAAAATGAGGAGCTGATACCAAGGGCTCAAGTAGAAAGCAAATGTTTTGAGAACGATGAGGGCAACAAATGTACAAATGTGCTTGACACATGGATGGATGGATGGATTGTGATAAGAGTTGTATGAGCCCACAATAAAAGGATTTTTTTAAAAAAAAGAAAATACATCCTGCCTATCAGCTCTTTACATGACGATTCATCACAGTAGCAAGATGACAGCGATGAAGTAGCAACGAAATAATGTTATGGTTGGGGCTCACCACCACATCAGGAATTGTCTTAAGGGGCCGCGGCATGAGGAAGGTTGAGAACCGCTGCTGGTTCTTTGACCTGCTTCCTATTTCACGTACACAGCCTGTGCGCTGGGCTCAGATGTAAGAACAGTCGTGAGGATGGTCAGGACCGGGCAGTGCTTTGTTTCATATGACGTGGGGCCGCTATGAGTCGGAACTGATGCCGTGGCACCTAACAGCAAGAACGATGTGTGCTCTAGCATCCTTGTCACCAGAAGGGACTTGAGACATTTTCCCAGCAGCTCAGGTCGGCCTCCGGTGACCTCTCTGCCTCCCAACTACATATACACAAGAGGTTCCTCACTCTGGGAGATGCTTAGACACATTCCAGAAGCTCAGACCTGACAGGTAGGGATTCTGGTGGGGACTCAGGCTCTGGACGGGATTTGGACATTTCCCACCAACCTGGGCCAGAGCAGGGACATGCCTTGGTGGCTTAGCTGCAGGAGTGGCTGTCGAGACCTGAACAAATGTGTTCGTGGAAGCTTTGGCCAGTTGAAGACGCATTCTCTGGGCGGGTGAGGGGAGCGCTCTGATGGATTCCCTGGCTTCACAGGTGCCTCCAGTTTTCAGAGGAAAGATAGTCATTTGTCTAGATGCTCCGGGGCCCTAGAGAGCCCTCCCCAAGTCTTTATGCCAAGAAAGACCCCCGGACTCAGGATGGGGCTTAAAACCTTTTCCCCAAAGTACAGGTGAGCTTAGTGCTCCGCGTTCAGCAGGAGCAGTCTATTCCCCAGAGGATAATTCCACATTTTCCAGAGTGCAGGCTGGCCAGGGAGTACATGCCCCGGATCTCAGCCCTGGGGAGACCTGGCTATCCAGAAGGCCCCGCTAGGAAATCCCTCTGGCTTTCCCTCATTTTAAGTTGGGGGAAACGCAGAGGATTTAAGAATAGCCAAGTGAAAGACTAGCTAATCTCCCCAGGTGTTTCGTCACGGGAAATGGATAACAAAACTTTGGGTTCTGTCAGAACCAGGGCGCAGGGTCTGATCCCCTGGAAGGAGTGGGCAGGCAGACGAGTCTTGATGGTCCTGTCTGAATTTGCGCTCCTCTCGGTATATTCTTTTGGTACTTGGAAGCATTGCAAATATGAGGGTGTGAGGCCAGGGGTGAGAGAACACTGGGGACCATGGGAAATGCTACCAGGAAACCCCGACACCCTGACAGTGTATGTTATGGAATTTTGCAGTAGGGTTTTCCGACGGAAAATAAGCTTTAAAATGGTTGCCAATTAGACTGGCCGAGCTTTAGGATTGGGTGGGCAGATTTGGGCTCGTGGAACCTTGAGCAGGTGCGTAGGGTGTGCCAGAAATCCAGGGCATCCGGTTCAATTCCCATCTATAGATCCATGGTTAATCATGGTTCAACAGCCCCCACTGTGGCTTTCAGGATGCAGGATTGGCAAATGTGCCCACGCCCTGGCCTCTTGCCAGCTCCACCAGGGAGCTGGAGGGGGAACAAGAGCAGGGTGATCTTGCCCCAATCACCCCCTCGGGAGGAATCAGACCTCAGGAGGAAAAGGAAAACAGCGCTATCCCCAGACTGGTCCTCACCTGCCATGAGGAAACCAGGGAGCAGGCACCTCAGACAACGCCCCACCTTCACCATCCAGAGACGCGCCACCACCAGGCAGAGCAGGACATGGAGACAGGCCTCTGGGTGTCTGCGCCTTTCTCCATCTCAGATTAATCATTAAAAGGCACCAACCCACCCCCTCATTTTTGGAGAAGTTTCAGGCACTCGTTTCCCTGCTACAATCTGTGCACCCCACTCCCCGCCCCACCTGGGATGACTGTCAGCAACTTTTGTGGACCCAATTCACAGAAAGAGAGAGAGAGAGAGAGAGAGAGAGAGAGAGAGAGAGAAAGAGAGAGGCCAGATTAAAGGAGAACTTAGGAAGGCATTAACAGAGTGGTTCTCAGCCTTCCTCATGCCTCGGCCCTTTCATACAGTTCCTCATGTTGTGGGGACCCCCCAACCCTAAAATTATTTTCGTTGCTACTTCCTCACTGTCATGTTGGGACTGTGATGGATCGCCATGCAAACAGCTGATAGGCAGGATGTGTTTTCATTGTGACAAATGGAACGGCATGAACACATCGCGACGCATCACAAAACAATATTGTGAAACACTGGTGTTTTCTGATGGTCTTAGGTGACCCCTGTGAAAGGGTCATCCGACCCCCAAAGGAGCTGCGACCCACACGTTGAGCCCCGCTGCATTCAAAGAAAGTGCGGAAGGGCAAGAATAGAATCGATCCCTTACTCAGCCAGATGGGGACCCTAATACTGTGGCGGGATTTCAAACCCGTGAAGCATTCCACCAGGGTTGAGGGGGAGCTGCTCAATTTGTTTAAAACTCCTGAGGTGGTTGGGGGACTGGTCAACCACTCAAAGGGTTCGCTGTGACTCATGATCAGCCAGCAGCATTCAGGGCTCCCCAAAACTCCCTCAAGTTTAATCGTTGTCCAGAATGATGCACAGAACACAGGGCACAAGGAGGTGGCAGGGGAGGGGGGCGGGAGGACTAACTGATTATTATAGATCTATCGTAGCAAAATGGAGCCCTGGTGGTGTAGTGGTTAATCACTGGGCTGTGATCAGCATGGTCGGCAGTTCAAAACCACCAGCGGCAGCTCTGCAGGAGAAAGACTGGTGTTTCCACTCCCGCCAACAGTTACCGTCTCGGGAGCCCACAGGGGCTCACAGTAGGTCAGCACTGACTCCACGGCAGTGAGTTGTGAGTTTTGACTCCAGCAGCAAGAGGTCAGGTGGTACCATGGTTTTATCTGGGGCTGCTAAGTGTTGCAGAAGGTTCACAACAACAGGGGGGGCCGCAAAGGCAAAGGGAAGAGGAACCCACACAAAGAAACAGATTCGGGTTTGGACTGCTGCCGGTGTGGGGCCCCTTTGAGATTCCCCAGGGAAGAAAAGACAGGCCAGGCAGGGAAGAGTAGAAGACCACCACCACCACCACCCTCCCCCCGCTGGGTAAAGACCAGTGTAAAGAAAAGGGGCATTGGGAAGGAACGTGTGTATTCCCCCACCCCCACTTCCAGCCCGGACAAGGAAGGTAGGGGACAGGGAAGGAAGGGAAAATCATCTAGTCTTTAGACGGAGAGGATGGTCAGGGACAGAATTCCTTGATTCGGGGCCCCCAGGAGCCAGTGGGACATGCCCGAATTGGGGGCCAACATGACACCATTTTAGTGAACCCCAGAGCTGAGAAATCAGTTCTAACTAGTCCGTTGCGTCTGGTCACCATCAAAATCCAGGGAGCTGCTGGAGCAATCCAGGAGTTCGAGTCACTCCTGGGAGACTTGTAGATTGGAGCCTAAGAGAGTCATCCATTCATTATTACCAGATTGCCCACACCCGTTGTTAGGACACGGCTTATTGCACAAATTAGGGGCTACCTTCTCCCTCCATCCTGTAGAACACATCAGGGGAAAAGGGGGCGGCGGGGGGGCAGAGGGGGGAGAAATATCACTTCAGTTGGCTATCGCTGCCCTCTTGGCCGGAGAGGATGTACTTCATGAATCAATGTTTCCCACCAAGAGCCCATTATGAGACCTCTTGATGACAGAATCCCCAGGAGTTGGCGCTGCATTGAGCTCTCCTGGTTTGGCAATGCCCAGACCCCTTCCGTGGACAAGTTAAGCATGGGACTCTTTCAACAAATTGAAGGAAAGCCTTTGGCCACCTGGGAACCCCTCAGCATAGCAGAAGGGGTGCTCAATCAGCAGTGGGGACCATGGAGCAACCGGTCCCTTAGCTGTCTAAACAAGTGGAGGGAGTAGCCTCAGGCTGGCCAGCCTGTTAACGTATGGGCGCTAGTGCCTATGATGGTCTTGCTCAAGGAGGCCGATAAGCTCACAATGGGACAGGACTTGCTCCTAACCACACCCCGTGTCCTCGACACATGGTTCCCGGTGCCGGCCACCGGTGGATGTCACACAAACACCTTGGACCGAAGCTTGCTCCTGGGCCAGCCTAGACTCGATTGTTGGCTGTACGACAGAATTTGAATGCGGCCGCTATATTCCCAGATGGTGGCCGGGGTGACCCACTTCAAGGGGAGGCTGTACTGGAGTTGACCCAGAGCCTCAGGCCTGACGTACTTCACAAGCCCTTGTCTGACGCCGACGTGACCCTCTTTACGGATGGCAGCAGTTTGGGTATGAGTGGAACCAGAGGGACTGGGGCTGCAGTCGCTACTGACAAGGAAAAATAGAAAACTGCTAGAGGCGGCTTTGGACCCAGTACCACCAGGGCCCATCCTCCCAGCAATGACCGTCCCCACCCCTAAGTAACCAAGCAGGAGGAAAGACAAATTGCCCCAGGAGAGCAATGAAGGGTCCCACTGGAGGGTGGACACTGCCACATGGGTGACTGTCAGTGCCCTGTGCCCTCGAGTGGACTCTTGCTAAACCTCCACTCAGTTACACGTCTGAGAGAGACGGAGATGAAGGCCTTTTGTCACCCCAGTTCGCCATGTCTAACCCAACTGACCTGTCACAAGATATCGCTTCCAGGTCCCGGGCTTGTGCCCAAGTAAATGCCCAAAAGAGAAAGGCAGTCCTGGGTATCTGAGGAAGGAGACTGACTCCAGGAGAATGGTGGGGAATTGATTTCGCAGAGGTGAGTCCTCTGGCACAGGGCAATCGCTACTGATGAGTGATTTTCGTGGACGCTTTCTTGAGATGGACGGAAGGATTTGGTACTCATAGCAACACGGCCCTAGTGGTAACAAAGGTGGTTACGTGGAATCATCCCCAGTTATGGGCTGCCATTATCTATCAAAGTGGTTCTCCACCTTCCTCATGCCGCGACCCTTTCATACAGTTCCTCCATGTGGTGGTGGCCCCCCCAAACCAGAAAATTATTTTCGTTGCTACTTCATCACTGTCATTTTGCTACAGTGATGAATCAAGCAACCCCTGTGAAAGGGTCGTTCACCCCCCCTTCCCTTGCCAAGGGGGTCATGACCCACAGGTTGAGAACCATGGGTCTATCTGCTCAGCCAATGGTTCAAGCTTTGTGACTCGAATTTTCCATGCTGGACCCCAAGCCCTGGGCATGCCGTGGAAAGTGCACTGTGTCTACCGGCCTCGGAGTTCTGGGCAGGTGGAGAGGATGACTCGGCCCTGGAAACCAACCCTCACCAAGCTTATTTTGGAAATCTGGGGGTTGGTGGGGGGTGGGAAGTGGCCTGACTTTGTGCCGTTGCTCGCCCATACCAGGAAAGGTTTATTCCCCACGACGTTATGTCTGGGAGACCTCCGCCGCCTTGATGTCCAAAGCATAAAGACCAAAAGCTGGCAGAGATCTAGAATTCTTTTAATAAAATGTCTGCAGCCTCTCCCACAGATTCAGCAAGCCATCCATGCCCGCATACCTGAGCACGCTGGGCCCTCCCTCCTTCATCCACCCATCACTTTCCCCCCAGGAGTCTGCATTTCTATTAAGAAGCACCAAACAAAAGGAGGACTTAGCCCAGTGGTTCTCAACCTTTCTCATGCCACGACCCTTTCATACAGATCGTCGTGCTGTGGTGATCCCACCAACCATAAAATTATTTTTCATTGCTACTTCATCACTGTCATTTTGCTACTGTGACGAATGGGCAACCCCGGTGAAAGGGTCGTTCGACCCCCAAAGGGGTCTTGTCCTTCAGGTTGAGAACCGCTGACTTAGCACCCATTAACATGGGTCTTTGACAGTCCTCTTGACGCCCACCCCCCACCCCATGGCCCTCAAAGTAGCAGGAATGCCCCACCTGGATCCATCACTTTCTAGCAAAGGCTGCACCGGAGAGATGGGACCTGTCCCAGCAGGACCAGACCCTCAAACTAAAGCTGTGTGTGCGTATTCTTCATCCTTGGGCTAGGCCTGAACAGAGGGGAAGGGGCACTTCCGGAATCAGGGCATTCGGTGTTCAGATACAAGCACCATGAGAAACTGGATAGTTAGTTACATGCACTTGTCTTGTTGCATAGGCCAGACCCACCCCCACCTGACCTCCCGAGGTTTCAACATGGTGCGGGAAGACGAAATTACCCAACTCTGTGCCCTGCATCAATCGATTCCACAAAAGAAGATGGCGGGGTGGACACACTCCAAGGCAATATCTGAGAAGGCTGCAGAGGGGCCTCGCCCAGTTGGGAATCAGCAGCCCGAAAGGTGGCCAGATGAGAAAGCAGGGGGAGTGTCAGCAGCGTGATGCCCCCACTCCGAGCTCTGAGCGATGAGCTGCACCTGAGACACCTCCTCCCTGCCTTTGTCCTGGAGACCCAGCCCACCCACTTCCGGGGAGTGACGCCATCTTGGTGGGGAGGACAACTGTCCCATACTCCCATGCATATCCCGGCTGTATCTGCCTGCGTGTCCACCCGTCCACCACCCTGCCTGGCAGTGCACTCTGGAAACAGAGGGAAGGGGATGGGATTTCGGTGTAAAAGTCTTGTTCCCTGGGCCCCATAGAGGGTGGTGGTGGTACTGGATCTTAATCATCTGAGCTTATTGTAGACAATAACTACGCATGTTCAGCATTTAGGATGCTCTGGCAGGGGCGGGGGATGGGATGTTGGGGGAGAGGGGAGTCATGGGCTTCTGAAAAAGGGATTCACAATCAGGTCCTTTATGCCTAACTCTGAGGGACTTTGTAATGGGGGCTCACTCTTTGAGTAAAGTTGTTAGCCCACCACCTTTCGCCCGTGTGCCAATATCATAACCAAGGAAATTGTTACCACTTGACAGTGGTTTCAGGATGAGAGCAGTGCCCTGTTTCTCCATTAAAAACAAACACACAAAAGCACCTCGTCATTCGATTACCTTGGGTTTTTCTGCCTCTGTTTTGGGAATCTGAACCAATCATTTCTACGCCTGTTTAAGCATTCATGAGTCCTCTTCCCTTCACCTCCTTGCAGTCCCCTGAATGATGCCGGCCCGCCCTGCCTGCTGGTCCTGTCCTGCCTGGTGGGTGGCAGGGATCCTACCACCCAACTGCAGTGGGCATCCTCGCCCGACTGTGAGCAAGTTCAGGTGTAAAGTGCAGATCTGACCTAAAGGAGCTGAAGATGATCCCCCAACTCGTTTATTTCTTAGGAGAAAGATGGACCTGGGGGCCAACCTTCCCCCAAATCTCCGCTGGAAAAAAAAAGACATTCTAGTACCAAACCCAGATCTGTCTCGGTGGATGTGCAGAGTGCCCCTTAGAAACGCGAGTGGAGAGACTTCACCTCGTGGACTTTGAACGTATTACCTAGAGAGACAAGTCTGGAAAAGCATTAGGTCTGGCAAAGTATAGGGCCTGCCAAAGAGTATGTGTTAGTCCGGTAGACTAGAGAAACAAATCCATAGACACTCTCATATGTGTATAACAAAGAGCTTTATATATAAGAGCAATTGAATATTGAGAACATATCCCAGCCCAGTCCAGATCAAGTCCCTAAGTTCAATATTAGCCCATGTGTCTGATACCAATCTATAAATTCCTCTTCAGATTCACAGAATATATACAATGATGCCAAGTGCAGGAAGATCACAGGCCAGTAGGTGGGAAGTCTTGTGGATCCAGTGGCAGTAGAAGCATCTCAGCACTGGCAGGGGTCTCCATGTGGCTCTTCCAGCTCCCAGGGGACAGGGTCTCTCAGCATAGCGCCATGTGTCTTGTCAGTAGAGCATCTCTCAGGAAGTGAGCAGCGAGAGAGAAGTGTCTCCCTCCTCCAAGGAGGAAAATACAGGAGTTCCCAGAATTCTCAGGCAAAGGCCAGGCCCACAAAGAGGCCTCATTGGCTATGATCCGACTGACAGACTCAACTCCACCCCTTCACTTTCTATCAGGTGCTCAAGTCCCAGATTGACACCAGATGATGTACCCACCACAGAGAGGAATATCCTGGACACAGTGGATTAAAACAATGGGGGCAGCAGGACACCCCTGGTGCAGAGGGTGCAGGACCAGGGGGTGGCTCCTTCTGTTACTCATTGGGTCTCTGGGAGTTGGAATGGGCTTGACGGCACCCAACTACAACCACTGTTTAAAAGAAATAATCGCCCGAATAAGCAGGTTCATATTTACCTAGAGCCCCATTGTGAAGATGCAACCCTTTGGCGATGTGGGTCCAAAGTGTTGGCCTCTGCAGCTCTCTGACCCACAGACTCCCCCACCTTGCCGTAGAAAGACAGTGACTGAATCCAGGTAAGCCCTCCCTCTTTCCTCCCCGCCAGGTGCCACATGTCTCTGAAAGTCCTCCTGCTCTGAGTGCTGTCTCCCAGCAAATATCGGTTGCGTGTGCAGCTGCTGTCTCATGAACACAGCCTTTTCCCTTGAGTGGCTTTAAAATGAACTCCAACTCACTACTCAAGATACAGCTGGGATCCACAGGATCCCACAGGAGAGGCCATCTGAGCTTGGGGGAGGGGCAGGGGATGGGGACATCTTGAAGAGGGGACAGTGTCTACCTGGACCACAGGAGGAGGTGCTGCCTCACTGAGATCCACATCAACCCTATGCCTCCCAGACACTTGGCAGCTGAGAGATCTATAAGCTCAGGCCTGGGTGGGCATGGAGACAGCACTCTGGAGCAAGGCTATATTGAAGAGATTGCCCTGCCCCTCACCTACACCCTCCCCTGTAGTCCCAACTGGATCTTCTGGCCCTGATGGGAGATCTGCTGCCCAGAATCTGTTGGCCCCAGAGGATGTAAGTTTGTTTGATTTCTTTTTCCATTTTATCGGGAGCTCTTACGGGTGGTATAACAATCCAGAGTTCAATGAGTTCAGACATAATTGTACAACCGCTGCCGCCATCATTTTCAAAACAGCTTCTTTCTTCTTGAACTCATTTATATCAGCTCCCTTTATCCACTCACTCCTCCACTCTACCCCACAGGTAGGGTACACCCATTGTATCTTCAGCGATTGTGTCAGGAGTATCATACAGTGCCTTGTGATTAGAACAAACCTTCCTTGTACTAAGGTAAGATTTAAGTAGAAAAAAGACGTCACCAAGGCACATAATAGTTGAACTATCCAACTTTGGGGAAAAGGAGAAAATCATTAGAGCAGCTAGGGAAAAACAAGAATCACATATAAAGCTTCCCAAATAAGAATATGCTCAGACCTATCAGCAGAAACTATGAAGAAGAGGAGAGAGTGGAGTAACATATTCCAAAAATTGAAAGAAAACAACGCAAACCCAAGAATACTCTACCCAGCCAAATTATCAATCAAGATAAATGGAGAAGTAAGTCTTCCCAGACAAGGAAAAACTCAAAGAATACATTAGAAAAAAGATCCTTGCCCTACAAAAGATCCTTGCCGACCCAGTATAGGCAGAAGAACAACACTCACCAAGCATAAATAAGAGACCACCACATAGAACAAAGTCACCCAGAGGGCAACAAAGAGAAAACAGACCCCAAGACAGCATTGGTTTAAGGATGGAAAGAAGTCAAGAATGATACACACGCACATGCATGACAGGGTAATGAGAAAGGAAAGTAGGAAAACACTCAACAAAAAACATAAGATGACATCACAGAGTCTGCAGATGGAGATAATTACCATGAAGATCAATGGCCTGAACTCAGGCATTAAAATACCGAGACTAGCAGACTGGCTTAGAAAACACAACCCATCAATCTGCTGCCTACAGGAGACACATCTCAAGGCAACAGACAAAAATAGGCTGAGAATCAAGGCTGGAGAAAGTCATACCAAGCAAACAGCAATACAAAAAAAGCAGGGGTTGCAATCCTGATCTCGGATAAAATTGATCTCAAAGTGCAAACCATTAAAAGAGATAAGGAGGGACACTATAAAATGCTCAAGGGAATGGTAGACAACGAACCACTAAACATTGTAAACATATTACCCAAATGAGAGACCCACTGAATACGTCACCCAAACACTCCAAAAGATTAAAAAAGAAATCACAACCTCAACAATTATAGTGGGTGACTTCAACACACCTCGCACTCTGAAAAAGATAGGTCACAGGGAAAGAAACTCAGGCTAGAGATCTAAACACTACAATTAGACAATTTGACCTGATAGATATTTACAGAGCTTTTCATTCAAATATAAAAAATTCACATTCTTCTCAAGCCCACATGGCACATATTTGAAGATAGACCACATGCTGGGGCATAAAGCAAATCCACATAAATTTAAGCACATTTATATCATATAGACCTCTCTCTCTGACCACTGTGCCATAAGGCTGGAAATCAACAAAAGGAAGACAAAGGAAACAAGAGCAAACAATTGGAGGATGAATAACTCTCTACTACAAAAGGAGTGTGTACTGGCACAGATGAGAGATGAAGCTAGGAAATTTCTAGAAACCAACGAGAATGAGCACATGACATACCAAAATTTATGGGACACAGCAAAGGCAATCATCAGAGGAACTTTCATAGCAATACATGCACACCAGAGAAAGGAAAAGAGGCTCATGTTTGATATTCTGGCACAAAATTTGCAACAACTAGAGCAGAGTCAGCAGGACAATCCTACTAATAGCAAAAGAAAAGAAATTATAAAAATCAGGGCTGAGATTCAGGAGAGGGAAAATAAGAAAACTATGGGAAAAAATAATGCTGCTAAAAGTTGATTCTTTGAAAGGATAAACAGAATCGACAGACCACTCGCAAACCTAACCAAAGAAAGGAGGGAACAAATTTCAATAGCAAGAATAAGGGATGAAAGAGGGGACATTACAACAGACTCTAATGAAATCAAAAGGATAATTACACAGTACTACGAAGACTGTAAACCAATGAATTCAACAACTTGGAAGACATGGACAATTTTGGGGAAAACAATCCCTCCCTACACTATCCTTGATAGGCGTCAAGAATCTCAACAGACCCATAGCAATAGAAGAAATAGAAAAGGTTATCAAGGGATTACCAACAAAAATTCCCCTGGACCAGATGGCTTCACTGGAGAATTCTACCAAGTATTTAGGGGGGGAAATTAACACCAATCCTACACAAACTCTTCCAGAATATAGAAAAAGATAGAAAACTCTCAAATTCCTTCTATAAAGCTAGTATAACTCTGATACCCAACCCGGGCAAGGCTCCCACAAGAATCGAGAACTACAGACCAATATCCCTAATGAACATCGATGTAAAAATCCTTAACAAAATATTAGTCAACAGAATACAAAACTCTATAAAACAAATAATTCACCATGATCAAGTGGGATTCATACCAGGGATACAGGGATGGTTAAACATACGAAAAAACGTTAATATTATTCATCACATTAACTTGTGAAACTATAAGAACCACATAATAATATCAATAGATGCAGAAAAAGCATTCGACAACACCCAACACCAACTCCTGTTTAAGACATTTGAGAAGATAGGAATGGAAGGAAAATCCCTCAAGACAATACAAGCTATATATGAAAACCAACAGCCAACGTGGTAGTCAATGGAGAAAAGACTAACACAATTCCACTGAAAAAGGGGACCAGACAAGGATGCCTCTTGTCCCCACTCTTATTTAATATCATGCTAGAGGTTTTAGCTAACAGCACAAGGCAAAGAAAAGACATCAAAGGTATTTGTCTGGGGAAGGAAGAGGTGAAACTATCATTATTTGTCGATGATATTATTTTATATATGGAAAATCCCAAAAGTTCCACAAAGGGAGTACTGGAAGCAACAGACGAGTTTGGCAGAGTGGCAGGATACAAGATCAACAAACAGAAGTCCATCAGACTGTTATACACATCGGATAAGATCACAGAAGAGGAGATCAAAAAGGTGGTACCCTTCACAATAGCCAAAGACAAATTGAAATATCTAGGGATATACCTGATGAAAAGAACAAAAGATCTATGCGCGGAAAACTACAGAACACTATTACAAGAAACCAAGAGTGACCTCAACAAATGGAAGGATATCCCATGCTCGTGGATTGGAAGACTCAATATAGTCAAGATGTCAGTTCTGCCAAAGGCACTATATAAGTTTAACGCTATCCCAATACAATTACTTTCATCTTTCTTCAAAGAAATGGGAAAATTGATTACCAACTTCATATGGAGAGGGAAGAAACCCAGAATTAGCAGAAAACTCCTCAAGAAGAAGGACACCATGGGAGGGCTTGCTTTATCGGACTTTAGCACATACTCTACAGCCACAGTTGGCAAAACTGCATAGTATTGGTACAATGACAGATTCTCAGACCAATGGAAAAGAATTGAAAACCCAGAAATAAAATCATCAGCATACAGAAAACTGATCTTTGATAAGGGCCCCAAAAAATATCAAATGGGAAGCAGATGTCCTCTTTAACAAGTGGTGCTGGAAAAAAATGGATATTTACCTGCAGAAAAATTAAGCAAGACCCTCATCTCACTCCATGCACAAGCATAAACTCAAGGTGGATCACAGACCTTGAAGTTAAACCCCAGACTATTAGAGCCATCAATGAGGGAATTGGGACCAACGTGAGAACTTTGGCACAGGGAATACATGGGCTATCAGAAATAGGGAAGGACATAAACAGAGAGGAGGCACAAATTGACACATGGGATATACTGAAAATAAAACACCTGTGTACATCGAAATAATTCACCAAGAGTAATAAGAGAGTCCACAGACTGGGAAAACATCTTTAGCAATGACACATCAAAGGCCTTATTACTAAAATCTACAATACACTGCTATCTTCCAAAAAGAAAAAAACTAATTGCCCACTTGAGCGGTGGACAAAGGACCTGAACAGAAGTTTCACAGGAGCAGAAATCCTAATAGCCAATAAACATATGAGCAAATGGTCCTGATCTTTAGCCATAAGAGAAATGCAAATTAAAACAACAATGAGGTACCACCTAACACCCTCAAAGGTAGCCCAATTCAAAAAATCAGAAAGCAGTGAGTTTGGGAAGGGCTGTGGGGAGACAGGAACTCTCACCCACTGCTGGTGGGCCTGTAAGTATGTACAGCCACTATGGAACTCGATCTGGTTATATCTAAAACAGATGGAAATCAAGTTACCATACTACCCAGCAATCCCCCTACTGGGCATATACCCAGAAGAGGTAAGAAACAAACCAAGACCAGACATCTGTGCTCCAATGTTCATTGCGGCACAGTTCACAATTGCAAATAGTTGGAAGCAACCCAAATTTCCATCAACTTACAATTGGATTAAAAAACTGTGCTATATACATACAATGGAGTACTATGCATCTCTAAAATGCAATGATGAATGCATGAAGCACATCGCTGCATGGGAAAAACTAGAGGAAATCATGCTAAGCAAAATAAGTCAAGCACAAAAGGACACATATAACATGAGCCCACTGAGGTAAACTTAAAAAAAAATGCAAAAGAGGCATAGGGGAAAAGTTACTGTATATAAACATTCCTGGTGTGAGGACCAGGTAGTATGGCAGGGACCAGATCAAATATAGGGATACACATAGTAGACAACTAAAAAGGAGGTGGGGAAAGGAAAAATAATAAAAAAGAAATGGGTAACGGGGACAACAGGGCACTAACCCACCCATGGGGAGGGTATTGTTTATATCTCCGCAGGGAAAGAGGGACCAGACTTCAACCCAGTGCTCCAAGATGTGGATGCAATATGCCGGCGTGGAATAGGGAATCAGTGAAGAGGTCTGGGGGGCCGGCCCAATCCCAACTACTAAGTGGACACCTGCCCCTCTCCCCAAAAGAATTTATTTCAAAAAACAGCATTGAATCTGCAGCTCTGGGAGAGGAACATATCTGATCAGAGCACATGGGTGCTGATGAAGGGTGAGGAGGAGAGAGTGGAGCACATCCTGGCCCACCAGGTCTTGAGGAGGATGACCCCAATTACAGCAGTCAGTCCACAGAGAGGACCACATGGCCAGCCCCACTATGCGACATGACATCCCTCACTGACCCATAGCTCTACAGAGGACAACACCGGAGACAGTGTGGGAATTGCACCCGATCTGATACCGCCACACCGAGGCAAAACACTAAGGGGGTGCAACAGAACAGCAAGGGAACGGAGCGGCAAGGTCCCCAAGGAACGCTGAAGGTGGACTTTGGGACCAGGGCATGGTGCCCCAACAGACTGGACTGGAAAACACTCCTAAAGGCCAACAAACGATCCTTGAACTAACTACAAGCTTTTCTTTCTTGTTGTGTTTTGTTTTGTTTGTAATTGGTTTGTTGTTGTTTTGTTGTATATTGTTGCGTGGTTTTGCTCTGTCTTGTGTTTGTGCATGTTATTATCTCCGCAGGTCTGTCTAAATAAGATAGGCTGGATCAACAATCTGGAGGGGGAAACAATGGGACTGACAGTTCTAGGGGAACATAGGAGATGGGGAAGTGGGGGGAAAGGAAGTGGTGTTAACAAACCCAGGGACAAGGGAACAACAAGTAATCCAAATTGGTAGTAAGGAGGGTGTGGAAGGCCTAGTAGGGCATGATCAAGGGAAATGCAACAAAGAGGAATTGCTGAAACCCTGGTGGGGACTGAGCATGATAGTGGGACAGGAGGAAAGTCAAGAGAAATAGAGGAAAGAGCTGGGAGGCAAAGGGCATTTATAGAGGTCTAGATAAAGACATGTACATATGCAAATATATTTATATATGAGGATGGGGAAATAGATCTATGTGCATATATTTATAGGTTTAGGATTAAGGTAGCAGAAGGACATTGGGCCTCCACTCAAGTACTCCCTCAATGCAAGAATGCTTTCTTCTATTAAATTGGCATTCTATGATACTCACCTTCCTGACACAACCACTGAAGACAAAGCGGGTGAATAAGCAAATGTGGTGAAGAAAGCTGATGGTGCCCGGCTATCAAAAGATATAGTGTCTTGGGTCTTAAAGGCTTGAAGGTAAACAAGCGGCCATCTAGATCAGAAGCAACAAAGCCCACATGGAAGAAGCACACCAGCCTGTGTGATCATGAGGTGATGAAGGGATCAGGTATCAGGCATCATCAAAACAAAAAATCTTACCATAGTGAATGGGGGGGGAGTGTGGAGTGGAGACCCAAAGCCCATTTGTCGGCCACTGGAGATCCCCTTGCAGAAGGGTCTCAGGAAGGAGACGAGCCAGACAGGGTGTGACGAAGCAACGATGAAGAATACAACTTTCCTCTAGTTCCTAAATGCTTCCTACCCCTCTCCCCCAACTATCATGATCCCAATTCTACCTTGCAAGTCTGGCTAGACCAGAGGATGTACACTGGTACAGATAGGAACCAGAAACACAGGGAATCCAGGGAGGCTGATCCCTTCAGGACCAGTGGTATGAGTGGCAATACTGGGAACGTAGAGGGAGGGTGGGTTGGAAAGGGGGACCTGATTACAAGGATCTACATGTGACCTCCTCCCTGGGGGACAGATAACAGAAAAGTGGGTGAAGGGAGACATAACGGACAGGGCAATATATGACAAAATAAGAATTTATAAATTATCAAGGGTTCATAAGGGAGGGGGAAGCGGGGAGGGAGGGGAACAAATGAGGACCTGATGCCAGGGGCTTCAGTGGAGAGGATATGTTTTGAGAATGATGAGGGCAATGAATGTACAAATGTGCTTTACACAATTGATGGATGTCTGGATTGTGATCAGAGTTGTATGAGTCCCTAATAAAATGAATTAAAAAAGAGATTTAAGCAGAGGCCCAAAGTCCATCTGCTTCCTTATTGTACTAACATCTATGTATGTAGGCCAATACACCTATCTCTCTCTCTCTCTCTCTCTCTCTCTCTCTCTCTCTCTCTCTCTATATATATATATATATATATATATATATATATATATATATATATATATATATATATATATATATACAATTTTTACTTTCTGATTATTTCCTCTTTTCCTTTCCTCCTGCCCCACTCTCATGTCTACCCATCATTCAGGGTGTGTACTTTGAGGTCAAAGGTCCAGGGCCTGGAGTCCCAGTGGTTTTTGCCTTGCCCCTTTCCAGGGTCTATACCAAGTGACTGTGGAATCAAGACAGGGTTTTCTGTGCCCGTAAAGAGTTACAGCCTCCGAAACCCCCAGGGCCATTCTGCTCTGTCCGATAGAGGCCCCATGAGTCAGAGTAGGCCCAATGGCTGGGAGTGAGAGAGATACCAGGTAAGGGCCCTGCCTTACCCAAGGCAAGAGGAGGAAGGGGTGTGTGGCAGGGAGATGAAGTCGATGCTGTGTCTCCCGTGGAGGCCTTGAGCCCTGCATGTCCCTTTCCTCTCCATGCCTGCATCTCTGAAACATGCATGTCTCCTAGCTGCTCCTTCTTGGTCGTGGTTCAATCCTCCTGCTGGAGCCCGGCAACCCTGGGATTCTAAGTTGACCGGGTGGAATGGGTGGCATTGTTCTGTAAGCAGAGTAAGAACGCGCGTCGTAGAGTAAGATGGGGGTACATCTATACCCTCTACATTTCTAGGTCTCAGAAACCTGTGGGGTCAAAGAAGAATGATTATTGGCTTCATAAGGAAGACAATCATCTAGTCAGTGAATTCAGCGATGGAGGTAGGGACAGAGGGCCCTGCCAGCCACCTCTTTCAGGGCTCCACCAATTTCCAATTAGTTTTTTGTTTGTTTGGGATATTTGTTTGTTTGTTTGTTTCCTATCTCCCTAGATTAGGACCATGGCCTTCTTTGGAAAATGGACTGCCTGCCACGTTCCCCCAACTAACTCACTCAGGCCCTAGGTGGTCCCACTATTGGTGATGGCCATTGAGTTGATTAGAACGGCTCAGTTGGGTTTTCAAGGCTGGAAGCAGACCACCAAGCCTGTCTTTTAAGATACCTCTAGGTGGGTTCAAACCAACAACCTCTATTTAAAAGTCAAGGGCTTAGCCATCTGCCCCCTCTGAACTCTCGGCCATCAAGCCCATTCAGACCCATAGCAACTCTGCACGACAGAGTCCAACTGCTCGGGTGGGTTGCCAAGGCAGTAAAACTCTACAGGATTAGAAAGCCTCATCTATCCCACCAGGGGAAGGTGGTCCTTGGGACCCACTCATCATGCGCGATGACTCCCTAGCTCCTTTCGATGTCCTCCCGATCCTATAGCATGTCATAGGGCTTTGAGAGAGACCGGAGCAGACTTGTTCCACCTGTTTGGCACCAATGGGAAATACAGTCATCAGGGGAAAGCCCCCAAGGGCGGAGGCCCAAGCCACCTTTCAGGATTCAACCTCCCTTGATGTGTCCCAAGTGCCCACCTGGACATAGAGACCTGCAACCTCTTCCCTCGACCCAAATCTTCCATCTCCTGTTTGAACTCTAGGTTCTTCTATGGACAAGCGGGGAAGAGAGAAGACTGGAGAGGGAAAACATGCTCTCTCCAATGGGTGTGGAATGCCTCAGGGACCCCAGCCTCATGGAGCTTCCTATACTTGGCTGCTGTTTGGGGGTGGGGTGGGGATCAGGCAGCAGCCCCACTTTGTTGGAATGGGGAGGGGGGCGGTGCAGGAATCTCTCTACTTCCCGAAGACAGGATGATTCAACTTCTGAGCCCCACTCGTTCACAACCACTCCTGGGGTACTCACACTTTGAATCATTATGTTAACAGCCTGGTACGATCTATGACGACATTGGATTCGCCTCGGGTGGTCACGTGATCACTAAGCAGCAATGAGTGGATGTTGAGAGATACACTTAAGGAGTAGATGAGGCACCCTTGGGGCTTGGTACCCGATCTGGCTGTTTTCCTCCTGGAAAGGACCAGTGATTCTAAAAGATGTGTAGGGTCCTGGATTTGTAGGGAGCAGTGTCCCCTCTAGTCCCTGATATCTGACATTCTGGGGGGCTTGCCTTTCCTGAAATCTTTGGCGGGGGGGGGGGGCAAAAACGATGTGCAGATGGCTAGAAACTGCCTCTTGGCAGCTTGAGTCCACCCAGAGGCATTGTGGGAGAAAGGTCTCGCCCTCTACAGAGATGAAAGTTCTTGAAAGATCTATAGAGGGCGGTTCTACTCGGAAGCTCCTCTTCCCTCCCCACACCTAGACCCTTTCCTCGTCCACATTTCCCTCTCTTCTGGCTCTCTGTCCCTCTCTTCAGCATCGACCCCTCTCTCTCATTTCTCAAAACTCTTGCCTCTCTGTCTTCCCCTGACTCTCCCTTCTTCCCTGTGTCTCCTCCTCCCTCTCTCTCTGTGTGTCTCCCTCCCCGTCCCACAGCCTCTCTGAGTCTGTACCTTGTCACCTGTCTGCCCTCTATCTGCAAACCCTCCATCCTCTGGGGGTGACTCTCCCACCCTTTACTTCTCTGATCCCGGCCCTGCTTTCCATCTCTCCAGGGTTCTCCCGATGTCTCCCGCTCTCCCCTGTCTTGATAACACAATTACTGTCTCCTCCCGCCTTGCAATCTGCCTCCCTTCTTGTCTGTCTTCGTCCCTCGCACAGCCACACACACCCAGCATTTCCTCACACCTTCCCAAAGGGGGCACCTCTTTCTGGTTTGGCTTTGCTTTGTTTTCCACGATCCCAAACACTTTTCCCCAACCTCCTCCCAGACATCGCCCCAGACGCTGCACACCCAGAGCTGTAGAGAGTAGTCCTAACTCAGATCCTGTCTTCTCCCCTTTCTGTCTATTCACCAGCTCAAAGCCTGGTCCAGAAGATTGACAGCCAGCAGCTGCAGGCTGGGTAAGTAGGGCCCCACCCCTGTCTTCCCAAGGCTGCTCAGATCAGACCCACCCTGACAACCGAGCCAGACCTCTCCCCACATTCTCATACCATGGCCAGCATCTGCCCAAATGACTGCAATCTGCTCCTATGCCTCCTCCTCTCCAAGTCTCCCCCTTTCCTCCCATTTCTCTTTTCTGCCTGCCTCTTCTTTCTCCGCCCCATATCCTATCCTTCACACACACCCTTCTGCCTTGCTCTCCGTGTCTTCTTGGCCCTGCGTCTCCTCAACTTGACTCTTCCCTCTGGTCTTTTCCATCGTCTCCTGCCTCCCCTCATCTCGCCCAGACTCTTCTCCTCTCTCATGCTCCCCCGCCCCGCCCCGCCCCAGCCATGCTGGGCCATCCAGCGATTTTTCAGAAGCCACAGTTCCATTCTCTCTAGCTCTCTCTTTCTGATCCACAAGTCCAACCAGCAGAATGGTGACCAACCAGCGCCTTCTTGTGGAGGAAGAAGGTCCCCAAGCCTGTCCACTTCCAGTTTTATCAGATTCTCCCCATCCTGAGAGTCCAATGGTCACCCTCTCCTGCTCTTCCCCATCCAGCGACGGCCCACGCATCCTCCCCCTCCCCACAACTCAGAGAATCTCCTCCTCCCTGAAAACACAGCTGCGCGACCTGATGATCAGCTCACGTCAGGGCCACCTCTGACTCTCTCTCTGTTACCAGGATACAATATCCTAACCTTGGTCGCCTCTCATACCCCCCACCCCAGCCCCAGGGTATTAGAGCCCACCTCAAAAGAGCAGCAGATCTCACCTGAATGTAGCCAGAACCCAATCCGAACGTAAGAGATTTCTTCTTGAAATGTAATCAGGCAAACCCAAGCGGATGTTTCTTTCCTGCCTTCCTGGATCCTGCCCTTTTCAGCCTCTTCCTTCTGCCTCCCTCCCCCTATCCCCCCTAGCTGCTGTTGGACTCATCACCTTCCTGTGGGCAGGGACAGGTATGACCATTCATGAGGACCGTGGGAGCGAAGGGAAAGGCGACATCCCTTGGGAGGGAGCGCAGGTACTCGTGGGACCGGAACATGGGTGATGAGATTCCCATGGGCCTGGAAGCAACGCACACTCTGTGTCTCACAGCTGACTACATAGGCTCCGGGGTATGGATGTGCCGGCCAGCACCCACGTGTGGAGCGCACATCTACAACCCTTCCTGTCACTGCTGTCATTTTGGGACCATCCTATCCAGTAACCAGACCCTCCCTTGTGGTCCCAACTGCACCTTCTGGCCCTGCTTCGAGCTCTGCTGTTACGAGTATGTAGGCTCCCAAAAGAAGTATGTGGTGAGGTTGAAGATTCAGGGCGAACAATCCCAGTGTTTAACCTCCCCCATTTCCAGCATCTGCAAAAGCTAAAGGCCCTGCCTTGTCCAAGGTAAGACTGAGACGTGGGGATGTGCATGGGAGGGGGCCTGGATGCCTTGTCCCTCCAGGTTGGGGAGCCCAAGGCCTGGATACACCTCCATTCCTCTCCGTGTCTGCATCTCTCTCAGTGGCTCGGTCTTGGTTTCTCTCATTCTCTCTAGATGAAGATGAAGGGCCAGTGTAGCTGCTGACGTAGCCTCGAGCACTCGGATTCCAATATATCAGTAGCAATGAGCGCCATGGTGCTGTAACCAAACAACAATAAAATGCATATCCCAGAGGATGATGACGTCAAGTGTGACCTTTCTAGATACAGAACTAGCGGGAGGAATTTTCCTCTGTCTCAGCGACAAAGGGAAACATTTAGTCCATGAATTCAAAGGTGGATGTAAGGATGGAAGGCCTTGGCTCACATCGTGTCTGCCACCTTATCCGGGGTCTCCCATGGACCTCCAGTCAGTTTCCTGTGGGTGAGAAATCTGGGCCCAGCTGAGACAGAGCCTCTGCTCAGAATCTTACAAGCTGCCATCAAGGTATCGGATAGGGCTATGATCTCACCTGAGACTCCTCTTGCAAACTCACTGGTGCGGGGTAGAATTAACTTTCTCCAGGTTGTAAGACTGAGGTTCTCAGATTCTAGAGACCATCCCTCTCCATAGGCATTTTTCAACAGGGCTATGACATCCTATTAAAAATGAACTGCCTCTTATTGAATACCCTCAGCTTTTCCTGGGTGGTCTCACATGACCAATAAAGATGGGGCACAGAGACCTGTTTGATTTTTTTTTAATTTGGCTGGTCTTTATACTAAATTCCTCAGAGGTGACATCTTCTTAAGTTCATGACGTAGCCCAAAGGACCTGGGATTATGGAGAATTTGTGAAGGGACTTGTGGGTGAAAGGCGACAGGGAGCCAATGGACACCCTGGTGAGGCTGCCCACGTTGAGTTGACCAGAGCTGACCAGATGAAGATAAGAATTTTGAACCTGTAATTTGGTGCATATGGCATCCAGTAGGGGCAGTCTGTCCTGATTAGAGTTTGCTCCTGAATGCAGACTCACAAGGTTCCAAATGGAATGAAGATTTCTTCGCATCAAAGACCACGCTTGTCTCCTCAGAGCACTATTTTGATGTAAGTGGGAAGTATAGAAATTGGAAACCCAAATTGGAGAGGATAAAGGCATGAAGTGGCTGACTTACAAACTTTCACGGGAGGAGGAATATGTTCATAGGGTTATGGGATTATGGTGTAGGTGTTCGCATAACTGAAATTAGCCATAGCGTATTTTTATTTTGTTCACATATAGACTCTTATGTTTGCATGAGACCAGCACATTTTAGTTTTAGGCACAAAGATAATTTTACTATTGCCTTCGATTTAAAATGATGCTAAGAAGTGTGTAGAAGTGTCAAGTTGACAAGGGGTGGACTATGGTGGTCAAGTAATTTCATATCAAGTTGATAAGTAAAGTGAACGGGTGGGGTTCAGCCTGTCGATCACGTCACAGCTTGATGACCTCATTTGGAGGCATGACTGAGATAAGTGGCTCACTGGAGGCCGCCCCAACCCCTGCCTCGGCCTCACCTTACTGCTGGTGAGCCACTCGGAGACCTGCCAGAGCCACATGGTGCCACCACCGCCCCCATTGGATCCACAAGACTTTTGACCCAGCGGCCTGTGATCTCCCTGCACTCAGCATCACTGCACGTGGCTGCGTGAGTCTGCAGAGGGACTTGTGGACAAGTTTCAGACTTGTACACTTGAGTTGGACTGGGCCATTGATGTATAATGACTTATTGTGATAAGTGTCATATGAGTGTCACAGGGTTTGCTTCTCTAGACACCAGGCCTAGCACAGACTTATACAAGTGCACATAACAGGAAGCCCGTATTAATGAATGAACAGGACTCCTCATGGCGGGGTCCAGGGTAGGGCTGCAGATACATGGCAGAACATGGTCACCGATGAGTCCTTTCACCAACAGCAATGCACTGACCATGCATCAACTCAAGTCGTGTAAGGCAGCTTTCCTCATAATGTGTTTTAATGGCCTATGGTTCGACCCGGACCATCTCACATAAGCTTTAGCCAAATTTTGGCTCTTTGAGATCTTCCCTGCAGGTCTCTAAGGACGGTAATCCCAGCACACTTCACCACACTCATAATGTAAGCCTAGCTCATTATCTATTTCCATGCCTTCAGGAAAATTGTTCTTCTCTGGGAAAGAAAAAAGAAGAAGAAGGAGAAGAGACCAAGATATTACAGAACAGAAAAGGGTCAAGTAACTGAAAGAAGTTAGAACTCAGGTCAGAGGATTCTCTGAAGGAGAAGGGAGGGGTGGAGTAGGGTAAAAACAAGTGTGGAGGGGGAGGTGTAATAGGATATTGTTGTTGATTTCATTTTTTGAGATGGGCTGTATAATATATATATTATATGTACATAGAAACAATAACAAAAATGCCTCCAGATTCCTTATCCCTCAAACCTACATACAGGTTTGAGTGGCTTTAAAAAAGAAAAGTACAATTGAAATGAGCTTAGAGCCTTCAGTGAAAAACCAAATTCACGTCAAACAAAACAAAAAGTTTACAATCAAAAGCTTTTTAAAAGGGAGGGGGGAGTGACTAGATACCCATACGTTCCTCATTTCCCTCTCCTTCCTGACCTCCAGGGGCAAGGTGCTTACCTGGGACAGAAGCTGGAGGTTGGGGAGGAAAAGCATTGGGATTCTGTCCCCAGGATCTTCAACTTCACAAGAAGCCTCTTGTTTGGGCAGAAAGACTCAGGACAGCAGAGCTCAAGGCAGGGCCAGAAGGGGCAGTTGGGGCCACAGGGATTGATCCTGCTCCAGGGAAGCAGAGTTTCATGGGGCAGCACTGCTTCCCCAGGTTCTAGAGCTGGTCTCCACAGGTGGGCGCAGGTTGGCATAGCAACAGTCCAAGCTAGTGGGGAAGTCTGGGAAGACATTGCTGGTAGGAGTCTAAGGAGGCCACACACCCTGAGTTAGTTAAAGTTTATTGTGCCAACCTGGCCGATAAACACATGTGAGGTTAATTGAAGGGATAAATGGCTCAGTGAGCCTCGTCTTTCTACTTCTTGGGTCTCTTGCTTTGTGGTGGTCAGACCAAGGTGCAGCTGCCTTAGCCAGGTCCCTGCTTCAGCTGGCAAGGCTCACTTCCTGCAAGACACCCCCAAGGAGAAGCCACATGGACCTACCCTGATGCAGCCCTGGGTGCTGGAGCAGCCACTTGGAAACTCCTGCCAGCACTGAGATGCTTACATGCTCACTGATTTGGCTTTCCTCCTGTAGTCGGCGTCATTGCATGTGTTTTGTGAGATGGAGGAGAATTTAGTGGATTGGTGTCAGACATATAGGCTAATGTTGGACTTGTAGGCTTGGGGAGCACTGGGTTGGGACGTTGTCTTGATGTGCACTTACCCTTTATATAAAACTGTCTTATACACTTGAGTTGCTGTGGATTTGTTTCTCTAAAGTACCCAGACTAACACACATCGCATTGAAGAGCTTCCTCTTTTTCACGGCCTTTCTACTTGACCAACCATGATGCCCTTTTCTAGGGCCTGGGCTCTCCTGACAACAAGTCCCAAACCCTCACTTCTAAGGACATTCTGACGGTACTTCTTCCAAGACAGGTTTGCTTGTTTGTTTGTATGTGGCTGCTCGTGATACTTTCAATATTCTTTTGTGACAGTTACATAATCTGTTGTCATTGTGAGACTTAGGAGGGAAGGGGTGGAGTTTAGCCTGTCAATCAGGTTGCTAAGGAGATAAATAGCTCACCAGAGGTGAGACACATGCTCTCTCCCTGAGAGACTCTCTCTTGACAAAACACATGGAGCTGTGCTGATGGCAGCCAGAACACTGGGAGCTGGAGGAGCCACATGGAGACCCACGCCAGTGCTGAGATGCTTCCACCGCCACTGGATCCACACGACTTTCCGCCCACTGGCCTGTGATCTTCCTGCATTCAGCATCATTGCATGTGTTGCATGAGTCTGCAGAGAACTTTATAGATCAGTATCGGGCATATGAGCTAATATCGGACTTATGGACTTAGTCTGGACTGGGCTGGGATGTTTTCTCAGTATTCAATTGCTCTTATCTATAAAGCTCTTTCTTATACACATCTGAGTCCCCTGGATTTGTTTCTCTAGTCTACCCGGACTGACACATTCTTTGCCAACACCATAATTCAAATGTCTCCGTTCTTCTTCAGTCTTCTTTATTCACTGTCCAACTCTCACCTGCATATGAGGCGATTGAAATACTATGGCTGGAGTCAGTTTGAAGAAACCTAGCTGAGTCAGGGTGCGATGTAGCATCGATGAAAAATACAACTTTCCTCTAGTTCCTAAATGCTTCCTCCCCACCTCCCCCCACTGTCATGATTCGAATCCTACCTTGCAAGTCTGGCTAGACTAGAGGATGTACACTAGTACAGATAGGAACCAGAAACACAGGGAATCCAGGGCGGATGATACTTTCAGGACCAGGGGTGTGAGTGGCAATACTGGGAGGTAGAGGGAGAGTGGTTTGGAAAGAGGGAACAGATTACAAGGATCTACATGTGACCTCCTCCCTGGGGGACAGACAACAGAAAAGTGGGTGAAGGGAGACGTCAGATGGGAAAAGATATGCAAAATCATAATTTATACATTATCAAGGGTTCATGAGGGAGGGGGGAGTTGGGAGGGAAGGGAAAAATGAGGACATGATGCCAGGGGCTTTAGTGGAGAGCAAATGTTTTGAGAATGATGAAGGCAATGAATGTAGAAATGTGCTTTATACAATTACTGTATGTATGGATTGTGATAAGAGTTGTATGAGCCCCTAATAAAACGATTTTTAAAAGACTACAGGAAAAAAAGAAAGAAACCTGGCTGGGCAGCACCTTCCTCTACCAGCTTGAGGGCATTTCACGAGGGTTGACACAGTGCCTCCACCAGCAGAGAAAACCACTAGTGTTGGAAGGAATTTATTTCGGGCCCCATTCAGGCAAATGGGCAGTGATCCACCTAACCCTAGTAGGAGGGAAGAAAGAAGCAGAATTAATGTTGACATGAATGGAGCTCATTAAATATTACTTTTCAACAAATTGATCCAGAGGCCAGCAGAAGAAAAGCATAAACAATTCTTTATGAGGCAAACGAGAGACCATATTTTTTTAAAAAATTAGAAACTGATTATGGTCGCAACCGCACAATTTTACTTGATGTGATTAAAACGTGAAATTATATGTTCTATGGATTAAATCCTGGCTAATAATAATTTTTTAAAGAATTCTTTATTTCAGAGTATGAGAAGGACTGCTTCAGGTCATTGGGGGAAGATCCTAGAAAGGATATTGCAGGTATCAGAAAGCAGTTTCCTTTATCAGGAGCAGTTCTTTATAAGTGGCTTCTGTATTAGCTCACCGGGATGGCAGCTTTGGATTCATTATGGTGTATGTTACATACATGTGACATCTGAATCTGCTTAGAGGTTTAACTTTCCTGGTTTCCACTTCTTTCTCTTTGTTTTTCTTTCAATCATTTTATTGGGGGATCATACAGCTCTAATCACAATCCATTCATCCATCCATACATTTGCTCTCTACTTGAGCCCTTGGTATCAACTACTCATTTTCCCCTCCCTCCCTCATGAACCCTTTATAATTTATAAATTATTACTTTTTCTTACAATGACCACTCTCCCCCTTCACCAACTTTTCTGTTATTCATCCCCCTGGGGTGGGGGTTATATGTCGATCATTGTGATCAGTTCATCCTTTCTATCCCCACCTTGTCCTTACCCTCCTGGTATTGCTATTTTCATGATTGGTCCTGAGGGCTTTATCTCTCCTGAATTCCCTCTGTTTCCATCTCTTATCTGCTCCTGTGTGCAAGCTCTGATCTAGCCAGATTTATAAGGTAGAACTGGGGTCATGATAGTGGGGCCGGGGTGTGTGTGGAAGCATTAAAGAACTAGAGGAAAGTTGTATATTTCATTGATGCTATACTGCACCCTGACTGGCTCTTCTCCTCCTTGTGACCCTTCAGGGAGGGGATGTCCAGTTGTCTCCAGATGGGCTTTGGGTCCCCACTGTGCCCTCCCACTCATTCACATCGATATGAATTTTTGTTCTGGGTCTTCGATGCCTGATACTTGATCCCATCGACACCTCATGATCACACAGGCTAGTGCGCTTAGTTACAACTTCTATCAACCCAAACTCCCTGCCTTTAAGTTGATTCCATCTCTATGGTCCAGACCCTATATAGGACATCCAAGGCTCTGTATCCGTATGGGGACACAAAGCTTCCTCTTTCTTCCATGGAGGAACTGGTGGAGCCTAACTTCTGACCTTGAAGTGAGTGGCTCAACTCGTGACTCACTATGCCACTAGGGCTCCTTTTGTAGGCTACCCTGAAGATCTTTAACAAGCTATTTGCTAGAACATGAGTTTGGAAAGTAGATGTTCCCCACAGTGGTGAGATGGGAGTGAATCATTTAATTCTTCATATTTGCAAATATGTTAAATAGGCGATTTGGTCTTGATTCATCATTGTGTATCGAGGGTGATCCAAAAGTATTGCTATAGGACTGGACCGACAGTTTCTGGGGGCATGGGAGTGGGGGTAGGTGAACAGGGAGCCGACAATGACAGGTACAGCATCAGTGATCTAAAATTGACGGCAAGAGTCTGTAGCTTTTCTGGTCATGTTTGATCAATCAAATTGTATCTGAGGGGTGAACGGTGGGCAAACGTAATAGTGGATAGGAGGGAAAAAAAGAGAAAGCGGAACTATATAAATATATGAATACATAAATATATGTATATTTGTTTATATGTATATATGCATATGTAATAAAGAAGCATATGGGCTTTTGGCTTCTACTTAACTCTTGCCTCAGTACAAAAACGGTTTGTTCTAATAGTGTAGCATTATATAATGCTTACCTTCCTGACAAGATCACTAAAGACAAAATGGGTGCATAGGCAAATGTGGTGAAGGAAGCTAATGGTGCCTGGCTATCAAAAGATAGAGCATCTGTGGTCTTAAAGGCTTGTAATTAAACAAGCGGCCAGCTAGCATGGTAACAACAAAGCCCACATGAAAGAAGCGCACCAGCCAGAGTGGTTATGAGTGTCGGTGGGAAGAGGTATCACAAGTTCAAAAAAACACTCATCCAAATTGATATGAAGGGGACTGGATGTAGTGGGGACCCAAAGCCCACCAACAAGACAATTGGACTGTCCCTCTTAGAAGGGCCTCACAAAAAGAGGATAAATCCAGGGTTCAGGATGGCACTGATGAACCACATAACTATCCTCTAGTTCTTTAAGATTTCTTCCTCTTACGATTAAGGTCTTTATGTGTTATACCTCATTTACCATGTTAGATTTGTGTATGTTCATGTGTATATTTAAGATCGCTAGGCTCATAGTAGTCAAGATAGACGACCTCTCAGAGACAGTGACGGAGGTAACATTTCCCTGAGGGTATGGCAAGTTAGGGGGAAAAGGAGGCGAAAAGGGAGTTGGCAGCATTGATGATTGTATAACCCCATCAATGGGACTGAACAACAGGATTGTATGTGAATGGATATATTGGAATGAGTAAGATATGTCAATAAAAATATTTTAAATTATTATTATAAAAAAATTTTAAACCTTTTTTAAAGGGGGGAGAATTTACTTAAGGACAAAGTTCAAAAGGACCAGGGAAGAAATGGAATCAAGAAGCACAGGGAGGAAGTGGGATAGGTGATGTTACATTGTGGAGATTTCAAGTGAATGAGATGAAAAAAAAAAGTGTATGTATTGTTAAACACAAAACTGTTCTGTAAATATTCACTCATTATATAATAAAAAGTATTTTAAAATTAAAAACAAAAGTATTGCTATAAAACCATAGGCACCTTTATTAAACAAAGGTAAGGTGCGGGGAGAAAATATAATGGTTTGGATCAGGTACCCCTTAGTCCTCAAAGTAACATCCTTGCCCTTCAACACTGGAAAGAGGTCTTGTGCAGCAGATTTACCCACTGCAATGAGTTGTGTGAGCTCTCAACTACTGCTTCCAAGAACACTGATTGTGGACCCAAACAAGGTAGAGTCCTTGACAACGTCTACCTTTTCTCCATTTATCATGATGTTGCCCATTAATCCATTTGTGACTATTGGGGTTTTCACTACATTGAGTTTTAATCCACTGAAGGCTTATGTCCTTGATCTTCAACAAGTCCTCCTCACTTTTAATAGCAAGGTTGTGTCATCTACATATCACAGGTTGTCAATAGCCTCTCTGATCCTGATGCCACACGCCTCTTCCTCTAGCCCAACTTTAATCTGTATGCTAGGTCACTTCAGAGAAATGGTGAGATGCAGATGTCCTTGTGCAGTTTTTCTAATGGAAATTATGGGACAAGGTAAACAAGAGCAAAGCCAACCCAAAGGTATCGGAAGGAAGGAAATAATCATGATTGGAGCAGAGGTCAATGAAATAAAAATACAATAGAGAAAAATCAACCAAACCAAAAGTTGATTCACTGAAAGCAAAAACAGACCTGACAAACCTTTAGCTAGACTGATGATGGAAAAAAGAAAGAGGATTCAAATTATTAAAACCGTAAATGAAAGAGGGTTCATCACTACCACCTTTACAAAAATAGAAATGGCTATAAGAGAAGAGCATGAAAAACCATCAACCAAGAAGTCAAGTGCTTTGGATGAAATTAATACATTAATAAAATCAAGGAAACTACAAAAACCGACTCAAGAAGAAATAGAAAATATGGGATAGGCCAATACCATGTAAAAATATTGAATCAATAATGAAAGACTTCAACAAAGACAGTCTCAGGAGATGGCTCCAGTGGTGTCTTTGTTCACTAGATCAGAAAATCTACAGAAATGTATTGTCTCACAGGTCAGGAGGCTGGTAGTTTGAATCAAGCTTCTGGATCTAGGGAAAGCTTTCTCTGTGTTTGGTCTAGGGGAAGCCCCATGTCTCTTTTCTGCATCTGTTGCTTGGGTCAGTAGTGACCTGAACCTCACCTGGTTATATGCCCTAAAGGAGGAAATAAGTGTCCACAAAGGTGGCCAACCCCTGGCCCTGCTCCTTCCTCACCGAGTTGGTGTGATCCTCACCCACTTGTGGTCAAGCTCAGAGGACACTTCAAGTGAGAGAAGGGTGGTGGGGAAGGGGAGGAAGGAGAGTAATTGTAAGGTGGTAGGATGAGACGCCTACCTAACCCAGTTTGGGAGCCACATCCTGTCATCTGAGGCACACACACACTGAGTCATCCCCCAGGCTCCTTTTCAAATGATTGGCCATGGCTAGGTGGGATGCAGCTCCGTGATATCTTGTAGAAATACTGTATTGACCGAAGGGAGCACATAAGGATTGACATCCTAAGCATTCGTGAGCTGAAACGGATTGGTATTGACCATTCTGAATCAGAAAATCATGACATAAGAACCAGGACCCTAAAGGGCAAAGTTTAATAGGGTGAATTTTTAATTTACAGTTGTGTCTCTCAAGCAAGTTTTTGGTATATAAGATTTTTAATGACTAACCAACGTATGTTGACAACAGCAACAAAAAAGCTCTATAGTAACAAAACACAAAAAAATAAAGGTGATTAATGAGTCTTCTTTCCATCTTGATGCCAGATTCCTCTTCATATACTCGAGCAAGACATTTAAAAGTAAAGAAAAAGAGATGAATGGAAAACACAGGTCAGAGATCAGAAGATTCCCAGGTTCCCAGACTCTCTTCCTCTCTCTGCCCATCCCCATCCTCCATCGCCACCCCACTATCACAGCCAGAGATGAGGTGCTTAGCTGGAGCAGAGCCTGGTGATGAGAGAGTGTGAGGAACATTTAGTCTTAGCTCCCAGAATCTTCAACTTCACACCAAAATGTGTTTGGTGACCATAAGTTTCTGGACAGCAGAGCTCATGGCAGGGCCAGAAGACACATTGAGGGCCACAATAACGGGTTGCATTCAGGGGCACGATGCTCTCATCAAAACAGCAGTGCTCCGAGGGGATGTAGACCTTGTCTCCACACTTCGGGAGCTGTTGGCATATCCACAGTTCAGAGTTCATGGGGATGTCTGAGAAGACAGTGCTGGTGTGAGATGGAGGCGGATCGGGCACTTACTCCAAACCAGAGCTCTCTATGACCCTTACCCAAGGCACCCTCAACCCTCTTTCCCATCCTCATACTCACCTGTGACAACCGGAGTACCCTTCAGGAGAAAGACTAATAGTACACAGATAAAAGCTAGAGGGGAAAAAAGAGTAGGGGCATCCATTGATGAATCCATGTACAAAACTTATCAAAATAAAATCCCCCGGACTCTCTCTCTCACTCACTCACTCACTCTCACTCACTCTCTCTCTCACTCACTCACTATCTCACTCACTCACTCTCACTCACTCTCTCTCACTCACTCACTCACTCTCTCACTCACTATCTCACCCTCTCACTCACTCACTCTCACACTCAATGAATGTCTCACTCACTCACTCTCTCTCACTCACTCTCTCTCTCACTCACTCACTCTCTCACTCTCTCACCCTCTCACTCACTCACTCTCTCACTCACTGACTATCTCACCCTCTCACTCACTCACTCTCACACTCAATGAATGTCTCACTCACTCACTCTCTCTCACTCACTCACTCTCTCTCTCTCACCCTCTCACTCACTCACTCTCACACTCAATGAATGTCTCACTCACTCACTCACTCTCACTCACTCTCTCTCACTCACTCACTCTCTCACTCTCTCACCCTCTCACTCACTCACTCTCTCACTCACTGACTATCTCACCCTCTCACTCACTCACTCTCACACTCAATGAATGTCTCACTCACTCACTCTCTCTCACTCACTCACTCTCTCTCTCTCACCCTCTCACTCACTCACTCTCTCACTCACACACTCAATGTCTCACTCACTCACTCTCTCACTCACTCACTCACTATCTCACTCACTCTCACTCACTCTCTCACTCTCTCTCTCACTCACTCACTCTCTCACACACTCAATGTCTCACTCACTTACTGTCTCACCCTCTCACTCACTCACTCTCTCACACACTCAATGTCTCACTCACTCACTATCTCACTCACTCTCACTCACTCACTCTCTCTCACTCACTCTCTCACTCACTCACTCTCTCAGCCTCTCACTTACTCACTCACTCACTCACTCACTCACTCACTCACTCTCTCACTCACAAAAAAATAAAATAAAATAAAATCCCCGGGCCCTCTATTCTCAATTCTAATATAGAACATTCTAAAGAAGTCAGCCTGGAGCCTCCTCCTCTCTCTCAAAGTCCAGTTTGAGGTTGCGGAAGACACCCTGGTTAGCTACAATTCGAAGCTAGAGTTGAACCAGTTTTCTTTCGTCCTTGAAAATGGAATGTATCGGCATGACTGTTATGCTCTAAGGAAACATATATACACTCTTATATTTACCCCGACTGTTATAGAGGGCTGAAGCTCCGTTCCTTCTCCCAGTGTCCATAGCAGATTAAATTCCTTGTGGTTCCGTCACTTGGCGGAGCTGAGTTGGCTTTGGGTTGCACAGCGCACAGCTCTACCTCCAGGGAACAGCTGGTCTTCTCAAAAGATGACCAAAGAGAAAGAATGTTTCCAAATAAAAGGCATTTGACAAAGGCCAGCACCATTTCATAGCATACATAAACACGTGTATAGACCATCGAGTCGATAGGAATAAAAGAGAAGTTTCTCAAGTTGATCAAAGACATCTACAATAAACCCATAGCCAACATGCTTCATGGTGAAAAAAATTTTTAAAAATCAGATGTTCTCTCCATCATATCAGAACAGCATCACTTTTTATGGGCATTCCGCATAGCTATAGAAATTCAAACTGGAGGAGTTTGGTAAGGAAAAAAAGAAATGAAACTCATCCAGACTGAAAAGGAAAGAGCAAAGCTCTTCCGATTGATAAATGACTTGATGTTGCATATCTTCAAAAACCACAGGGAGGCATTAAAACCACCTTTAGATAGAACTAATAGGCAAATCCAGCAAGATGACAAAATTGACACAACAAAGTCTGCTGTGGGTTATTGTGGGGTCCTGGTTTTTAATTGCCAGCACCAGCACCATGGCAGGCTGTATAAAACCAAAGTCTGGGGCAGGCTTAAGCTCTAATTTCAGATTCATGGACACTGAGGTAATTCTGTCAGAGAAGGCATCACCTGTCCCAGACTGACCAGTAGGGAGCAGCGACCACCATCCCCAATTGACCAGTCAAGAGAATACGCACGGAACTACTCGCCAACCACCACTGGACAACGCTGATGCCAGAAGTTTTCTCCAATAAGTTTAAAGAACAGCAACACTGGGCTGCGCCCGGTCCCTAGCCCCATAAAAGCCCAGGGAACAAAGAAGTCAGGGCTGATCCCCTTTGGACGCTGGGTCCCCGCTGCGCTGGACAGTGGAGGGAGGGAAGCCCTAGCTTGAGCTAGAAAAATAAACTCCTTTTGCCGTTTTTACATCTCCACTGGTCGTAATTCTTCCGTGCGCCCAAGATGAGCTTGCATTCCATTCCCGAATCCAACATTATATAGTTGCATATGACAACCCGAAAATGATGTTAAGAGTATGATCCCACTTACAGTGGCATCAAACATGTTGAGACCGAAGAAGACAGTGTCCAATTAGATTAACTCACCCAGAGCTCCTGCTGCCAGACCAGAAAATTGGGAGGTAAGGTGAAGGAGACTGGGAGGAGGAATCCTGAAATTAAAATCAGGGTACTAGGGTCTGTCCTGAACCCCGCCTTTTTTTATTTTCACTCAAAAAGCAAACCAAGAACGCAATGAATCACTCTAGGTTCAGTGTGCTGGGCTCGTGGGCTCTGGCCGAGCAGCTACCAGTTTCCTAGTTCAGCAGCGAGTAGCAATTTCCCCAGGCTGATGCCTAAAAGGGGTCATAATCCAAGACTCAAGGTGAACCTCTGAACTCTAGTCACAGGACCCCACACTAAAGCTCTGTGCTGTTAGCTGCTTGAGATCATAGCCTAGTAGTCAGGGTCGGAATGGGTAGCCATAGATTTGGAGAAATTGAAAAGACTTCAAGAAATTTACCTGAGTCAGATCGCGGTGTAGCAGGAACTAAGTGGGTAGTCGCAGTCCAGGGGGCGAATTCAGTTCCAGTTGGCTAGAAAAAGAAAAACAAGCTTTCTGATAAACTAGATCTCCTCCTCTGGGGGTCAGCGTGACAGCCCCGAAATCAGGGCACTCCATAAATCTAATATAAAAGAGAAAACATTTTCTCGGTAAAAACTGCAAATCCCAGGCTCATTGTTTAACTCCAAGACAACTGATACAAGGAGTCCTTAAAGATGTTAAAGATACACTAGCATAATAAGGGAGCCGTGCTAAGGAATGTCAGAAGTTAACTACAGAGCCCAGAGGCATTCAACATAACAAAGACCACCTGGAGCAAGCTTCAGTTTCAGAACAACTTAATTCAATTCAGGCAGGTCAGGGGAAAAATCAAACCAACTCTGACCTATTAAGGTATCAGCGGTTTTGGCACAAACTAGGGAAACTCCACAAACCCAATGGGGGCTGGGGGGGAGGGGAGCTACTATCTGCCCTCAATGATCCTACATGCAACTGGGGAGGTCCTGCTTGTCCTCCGTGTGACTGGGGGAACCCCTGCCTGTCCTGGGGCCCTACACAGGGCTGAGGGAACTCCCCCTGCTACACTGCTGCATAAGGCACAGGGAAGCTATACCATGATGTCCAGCGCTCAACACTGCTGCAGGACACCGCTGCCTGGCATCCACTGTGATTATGCATTCGAGGATAATTCCGTCCAGCATCTGTGGGACCCTGCACTAAGCGGGCACACCACCCTGCTACCTTGAGTCAGGGTTGGAACTCCTCCAGCCCCACAGTCAGGTGATAATGCCTCAGTTATTTTCTTACTATTCTTTTTCATCTCTCTATTCGCTTCCCCTTCTGTCTTTCCCACCTCAGTCGGTCCCAAAGGGCCCAGTTTTATTTTGGTCTTTTTTTCTCTTATTCTTTCTTTTTTCATTTTCTCTCTTTTTCCTCTTCTCTCCCTCTCTTTCCTTTCATACGCCACTGCTGGCTTCTGGGGACACTGCCCTCTGCCTAGGTCAACTCCACCCAAACAGCAGGGGGAACTCCAGCCTGCCCTCTGTGGAAGTGCTGCACACCACACGAGGAAGCTGTGACAGCCCTCTACAGTGCTCCATGTGCTGAGGAAACCTCAGCCTGGCCTCTACAGTGATCTTGCCAACTAGGGCAATTCCACCCAGCACCACAGGGTTTAAACCCCTCTGGACTCGCATTCAGGCCATCAGGGATCAGCTATCCCTTTACTTTTTTCCCCTTCTCTTTTCCTTCTCTCTTTCCCACCACAGTCAATCTTAGCTAGCACAGTTGTGTTTTTCCCCTTCTTTATTTCTTTCTTCTCTCTTTCTTTTTCTTCTTGTCTTTTTCTCTCCTCACCTCCCTCTCTTTCCTTCCACCTGCCACTGCTGGTGTCCAGCCCCCTACCCAATGCCTAGGGCAACTCTGCTCACCCAGCAGGGAGAGCTCCAGCCTGCCAATGTGGCAGTGCTACACATGGCATGGTACAGGGCTCAGCTATCTCTTTATCTAGTGTTTCTTTTTCTCCTTTTTCATTTCATTTATTCTTTTTTCCCTCTTCTTCTCTCTTCTCTCTTTACTGTCATAGTCTTAGCAGATACAGTTTTTCTTTTTTTTGACTCTTTGTTATTTTTCTTTTTGTCTTTGAATTTGTGTGTGTTTGTTTTTAGTTTTGCTCTTGTCTTTGTTCTCTCCTTTCTCGCTTTTTCTTCTCTTCTCCCTCTCTTTTCTTTCTAAAGCCACTACCACCCTCCAGGTCACTCCCCTCTGCCTAGGGCAACTCTCACAGCCCAGTTGGGGGAGATCCCGCCTGCATTTTTGGCTTTACACGCATCTGGGGAAATCATGTCCACCCTCCACCATACCACAAGTGGCTGGAGGAATCTTCCCTTCAAATTGTTTGGGGAACTCCCACCTACACCCCAAGGCCCTACAAGCTACTGGGGGAACTCCTGCCCACCATCTGTGGTGCTCCACGCTGCCGTGGGAACATCTGCTCAACCTCCAAGGTGATCTCTCCACAACTAGGGTAATTCTTCCTGACATCTACTGTGCTCTACACCAAGGAGGGTACACCCACACACCTTCCGTGGCATTCCAGTAGCAGAGGAAAACACCACATGCCATCTGAGGCCCTCCAAGCCCCATAAGACACACCACCACAGCTTACAGAGAGACCAGCCAGTTAAACTCTATCCTTGTGAGCCCACAACCATCTGACCAGCGTCCCTTGAGAGGAATATCCAACTCACATGTGAAATAGCAGAATACTGGTTGGCTAGGGTAAGAATGAAACCACAGGAATATACAGCAGTATCCTGACACCATCACCACCCCATTGCAGCTACCTTCAGGTAGTTCATAGAAGCACTTGTAGGAGTCCCCCAAGAGAGAGCCCAGTGCTCTTAGACTCTGGAAGATGCTGCTAGACTCCTCTAAAACAACACATAAACATCAACCAACCCCAACAGCCTCAACAAAAAGCAGGAGAAACAGAAGACAATTCTGGAAGAAGTCATGAACCTAAGGAAGTGCATAGAAGAAGCAGACATTGACCTTCCACAGAAATTTTTAGAATGATGAGGGAAGCAATACAGAAAAAGGATGAAATGATAGAGGAGGTAAAGGCAGTGCATCAAAGGGAAATACAAAACCTAAGGGATGAAATAACAAAATCCAGTCGAAAATTAACAGACTTTGCCAACAGACTTGAGGAAGCAGAGAGTCACACCAATGACCTAGAGGATAACCCAGGCAGACTTTAAGAAACAGGAAGAGCAGTCAAATAAGACAATCAGAAAAGCTGAAGAAAACCTGAGAGTCATATCTGATGCTATGAAGAGGAACAATATTAGAATAACTGGACTACCAGAATAAGACACAGAAAAGAAGTCAACTGTGAAAACAGCAAGGGAATTCTTAGAGGAAAGCTTCCCCAGCTTAGTAAAGAAAATCAGGCAATCATTCAGGAGGCCGAGAGAACACCAACCAGACTTAATCCCAAGAAGAAATCACCAAGATACGTAATAGTTAGTTGGAAACAACCTAAATTTCCAGTAACAGACGAATGGATCAAAAAACTATGGTACATACATACAATGGAGTACTACACATCCCTAAAAAGCTGCAATGAATGCATGAAGCACATTGCAGCATAGGAAGAACTGGAGGAAATCATGCTAAGCAAAGTAAGTGAAGCACAAAAGTACATGTTGTACTCAAGTACATGAGTCCACTGAAGTAAGCTTTAAAAAAATGGGGCAAAATTTTTTTTAATTAAAAAAAATTTTAATGGGCATAGGAGGAAAGTTACTATATACCTACATCCCTGGGATGAGGTCCAGCAACTATGGCAGGGGCCAAACCAAAACCAGGGAGACATATGGCATCCAACTAAATAAGAAGGGGAAAGAAAGATTTAAAAAAGGAAGAAGACATGGGTAGTGGAGGGAGCAGGGCACTAACCCACCCAAGGGGAGAGCATTGTTTTATTTCCACAGGAGAAGGAGAGAGAGAGCAGACTTCAACCCGATGCACCAAGACGTGAATACAATATACTGGCATGTACTAGGGAACCAATAGATAGGTCTGCAGGACCGGCCTCAATCTCAACTATGTGGACACACACACCTTCAGAAGAATGCACTTCAGAAGACATCACTGGGCTACAGCTTGGGGAAAGAGGCGAGTCGGATTAGAGCACACAGGAGAAACAAAAAGGGATGGAGAGGGAGGAGAGAACATCCTGGCCCACCAAGCCCCGAGGACAATGTACATGCTCTGAGAAGACAATGCATGGGGAGGACTGTAGGGCTGGCCTCACCACAGGACATGTCATCCCTCACTGAACCATGATGCTGTGGGGGACAGCACTGGAGACACAGTGCAGGAACAGTGCACAGTCTGGCCCCATCATGTTGGGGCAAGGCACTGAGGGCATGCAGCAGAGCAACAGAGGGAGCAGAGTGATGAAATTCCCAGGGAATACTAAAAATAGACTCTGGAGACAGAGTGTGGCACCCCATCAGACTCGACTGGAAAAGACTCATAAAGGCCAACAAACAGACCTTGAACTATTTATAGGCTTTTCTATTTTTGTCAGTAGTTTTCTTTTTGTTAGTGTTATTTGGTTTTTGTTTGTTGTCATTGTTGTTTAGTTGGTTTTGACTTCCTTTGTTGTTTATTTGGCTTTGCCTGGTTTTTGCACTTATTAATGTATCTGCATGTCTATCTAGATAAGATAGGCCGGATAAATAATTCCGAGATGAAAAAGAATGGGCCAATGTTTCCAAGGGGGATATGGGAGAAGAGGAGGTTGGAGAAAGGAAGGGGTGGGGGGAAACAATTCAGGGACAAGGGAACAACAAGTGAACTAAAATCAATGGAAGGAAGGTCATAGGATGCTTAGTGGGGCTTAATGAAGGGCAATGTAGTAGCAAGGAATTACTAAACCTGAATGAAGCCCGAATATGATGGTGGGGCAAGAGGAAGGTAAAAGGAAATAGAGGAAAGTACCAGGAGGCAAAGGACATTTTTAGAGGTCTAAATACAGGCATGCACATATGTAAATATAAATATAATTGGAGGGGAATAGAACTCTGTACTCATATCTATATGTTAAGAATTTAAGTTGCAGATGGACATAGGGCCTCTACTCAAGTATTTCCTCAACACGAGAACACTTTGTTCTAACAATCCGGCATTCTGTGATGCTCACCTTCTGAACATGATCGCTGGAGACAAAATAGGTGCATAAGCAAATGTGGTGAAGAAAGCTGATGGTACCCAGCTATCAAAAGATAGAGCATCTGGGGTCTTAAAGGATTGAAGATAAACAAGCGACCATCTAGCTCAGAAGCAACAAAGCCCACATGGAAGAAGCACACTAGGCTGTGTGATCACAAGGTGTTAATGGGATCAGGTATCAGGCATCTAAGACCCAGAATAAAACCATACCCAATGTGAATAGGTGGTGGAGGCATGGAGTGGAGACCCAATGCCCATCTGTAGACAATTGAATATCCCCTCACAGAGGGGTCACAGGGAAGAGATGAGCCAGCAGGGTGCAGTATAGCACCAATGAAACACATCACTTTCCTCTAGCTCTTTGTTGCTTCTTCCCCCCACTATCATGACCTCAGTTTTACCTTACAGATTGGATTAGACCAGGGCATGCACACTATAACAGACAAGAGCCCACAACACAGGGAATCCAGGAGAGATAAACCCCTCAGGGTCAAGAAGGAGAGTAAAGATACCAGGAAGATTAGGGGAGGGTGTGGGGGGAGGAAAGGGAATACATCACATAGATCAATCTAGAACCCCCTCCCAGGAGGATGAATAATGGAAGAATGGTTGAGGGGTGACGGAGGACGATGTAAGATATGGAAATAATAATCTATAACTTATCAAGGGTTCATGAGGGAGGATGGGCGGGGAAGGGAAGGTGACAAAATGGGGAGCTGATATCAGGGGCTCAAGTGGGAAGAGAATGCTTTGAAAATGATGATGACGGCATATGTGCAAATGTGCTTGACACACTGGATGAATGTGGCATTGGGGCCACAGAGTCAGGGCCAGCTCAGGTATGGGATGGTCCTCTCGCCATAGCCCCACCACAGAGATTGTAGATTGCATCCTGACATCTGGGCACCAGCTAGCACAGCCACATTCCAGAGCCTGCGGAGCTCAGAGCTGGAGTGAGCTCCAAAGACCAGCCTGAGGTCTCTGGAAGAGCCCATTCCCATCCACCCTACTGCTTTCTCACTGCACCTCTTCTTCCATCTCACTACACCTGTCCCCACCTGTGAACTCCTTCTGAGTCTCCATCCAGGTGTTCCAAAGTAAAGACAGCAGCTGTGAAGTAAAAAGGGAATTGTGGGCTGCCAGCCCCCCCCCCCCAACTGAATAGACCAAAGACGGGTGTGTAATTGAGGGGTAAATTAAAGACACAGCAGACAAGGTAAAGCATGCAAGGTCTCACCTCAGCCATGACTTCATGAGCCAGGTCTGAGCAGAGAGAGATTATATTTCCAACAGAAGCTTATATACTCTTGGGGCATGCAAGCCCTCCTAATTACAGGTAACTATATATGTAACAAAGTGGGTGGCACCCTAACCCTAAAGATCTATGAGTTCACGGGAGGAGTAACCTAACACCAGTGCTGGGGGCAGGTAAGGGGAGAGATTGTCCCCTGAGCAGCGAGAGCAATAGCTCATGTCTGCTCCTACAGGTAAAGCTGCTGTCTAGATAGCAATCAGCCACGTGCTTGCTCTAAGAGGTAACTCAAAGGCAGCAGTAATAAGGGAGGATATAGTGGGGAATAATATTAAATAGGAGAATGTGATGGGGACTTATCTCTAACACAAATGTGAAGTTCTCCCTCCACCCCAGAATTCTGGGCCCCCAGGCTTCTTAAAATATATCTGCACAGGGACCCAGCGCTCCAAGATGAGAATGCAACATACCGGCATGAAGCAAGGAACCTAACAGAGAGGTCTGAGGGGCTGGTCCCAATCCCAACTACGTGGACAGCCCCACACCTTCCCCCACAAGAAATCACTTCAGAGGACAGCGCTGAAGCTACAGCTCAGGGAGAGGGACAGATCCGATCAGAGCACACAGGAGCAAATGAAGGGAGAGGGGGGAAAAGTGGAACATCTCCTGGCCCACCAAGCCCCTGAGGACAATATTCCTGCTCAGAGCAGCCAATGGACAGAGAGGACCAGAAGGCCAGCCCCACCATGAGACACGATGTCCCTCACTGACCCATAGCACTACTGGGGACAACACTGGAGACACAGTGAGGGAATTGTACCCGATCTGAGGTGAAACACTGAGGGCGTGCAATAGAACAGCAAGGTGAACAGAGCAATAAAGTCCCGAAGGAATGCCAAAAATAGACTGTAGGGCCAGGGTGGGGCTCCCCATCAGACTCGACTGACAAACACTCCTAAAGGTCAACAAACACCTATAACTATTTACAGGCTTTTCTCTTTTTTGGTGGGGGGGCAGTTTTCCTTGATTTTTTTGTTGTTTGATTTTCTTTGGTTGCTTTGTTTTGCTCTGACTTGCTTTTATGCATATTCCTATCTCTGCATGTCTATCTATATAAGGTAGGCGGGATAAACAATCTGGAGGAGAAAACAACAGGACTGAGGGGGCGTGGGAGAGGGGGAAGCGGGGGAAAGGAAGTGGATGTTAACAAATCCAGGGACAAGGGAACAACAAGTGATCTAAAATCGATGGTGAGGAAAGTATATGAGGCCTGGTAGAGCTTGATCGAGGGCAATGTAACTGAGAGGAATTACTGAAACCCAAATGAAGGCTGAGTGTGATAGTGGGACAAGAGGAAAGTAAAAGGAAATAACTAGGAGGCAAGAGGCATTCATATAGGTCTAAATACAGTCATGTACATGTGTAAATATATTTATATATGATGGTGGGGAAATAGATCTATGTGGATATATTTATAGTTTAGTGTTAAGGTAGCAGATGGACACTGGGCCTCTACTCAAGTACTCCCTCAACACAAGAACACTTTGTACTATTAATCCTGCATTCCGTGATGCTCACCTTCGCAACACTATTGCTGAGGATAAATTTGGTGCACAAGCAAATGTGGTGAAGAAAACTGATGGTGCCTGGCTATCAAAAGATATAGCATCTGGGGTCTTAAAGGCTTGAAGATAAACAAGTGGTCACCTTGTTCAGAAGCAACAAGCCCACATGGAAGAAGCACACCAGTCTATGTGACCACAAGCTGTTGAAGGGATCAGGTATCAAGCATCGAGGAACAAAAAAAATCATATCATTGTAAATGTGGGTGAGTGCAGAGTGGAGACTCAAAGCCCATCAGTAGGCAACTGGACACCCACTTACTAAAGAGTTGTGGGGAGGAGATGAGCCAGTCAGGGTTCAGGGTAGCAACAATGAAACATATAACTTTCCTCTAGTTCTTAAATGCTTCCTCCCCACCACTATCATGATACCAATTCTACCTTACAAATCTGGCTAGATCAGAGGATGTACACTGATACAGATAGGAACTGGAAACACAGGGAATCCAGGACAGATGACTCCTTCAGGACCAGTGATGAGAGTGGCGATGCCTAGAGAGTGGAGGGAATGTGGGGTGGAAAGGGCAAACCGATTGCAAGAATCTACCTATAGCCTCCTCCTTGGGGGATGGACAGCAGAGCAGAGGGTGGGGGAGACATCGGACAGTGTAACATATTACAAAATAATAATAATTTATGAATTTTAAGGGTTCATGAGGTAGCAGGGAGGGGGGAGGGAGGGGGAAGTAAGCAGCCGATATTAAGGGCTCTAGTAGAAGGCAAATGTTTTGAGAATAATGATGGAACAAATGTACATATGTGCTTGACACAATGGATGCAGGTATGGATTGTGATCAGAATTGTACGAACCCCCAATAAAATTATTTTTTATTAAAAAAGAGTTGTACGAGCCTCCAATAAAATTATTATTTTCTTAAATAGGAGCATCAAGAATTTGTCCGCATACAGTCTCTCGCCGAGCTTGAGTTCCCACGGCAAATTCTAATGATGCTGAGTCACGCAGGTATCTGATCAGGTTCCCAAGGTCATGATAACGATCCTGAACTTCTGTCCTTGCTGGTGACAGCAGCTCAGCGTGGATTTTCAGACTGACCCTGAGGGTCTGGACAGATACGGAAATGCAGGGAGGGCTCAGGCGAGAGTTGAGATTCTGAAATTTGCAGTGTGGGAAAGAGATGGGGATGCAGTCCATGGGGAACGGGAGGAGATGCCAAGGTGGGAGGCTCACAACTGAACAGAGGTGCGAGAAGTAGGTTTAGGAGTTGGAGGTATAGAAGGGAGGCAGAGACGGTCAGGATTGACGTCCGGCTGGGATGACTTACCGAAGTTTCTGACCAACATGCTTCTGCAGCTGGCTCCTGGGCAGCTGAAGGGACTGCCAAAGACCAGGTTTAGGACCTTTGCTGCAGCTTTATATCCTCACAGAATTGCAGCCACACCCAGAGGCATGAAGAACCCTAGACGTGGTATGTACCAGGAAAGTACATGCTGATGTGTCACAGAAGGTGTTTTAAACCAGTTCCCCAGCCCCCTGCAGGTTTTCAAAGGCAAGATTCTTTTGAGTGTGAATAAGGGACTACCCATCTGTGAAAGAGCCACAGCTGCTCCCTGGTCTGCACACAGGCACAGCACCAACCACCAGCTGTTTCTAGCCTCCCCACCCTCCTCCACCCTGGAAGTTCCCAAAGATCCCCACCCTCCTCCACCCTGGAAATTTCCAGAAATCCCTATCTTCTGCACCTCAACCCACCTGCAGACCTGCCGTGTTTACTGCCCCTCAGAGTCATTTGGGGAATATATTAGAGCCCCAGCATCGTCTAGAGGAGTGGGGAGAGGGCCTGTGAAAACCCCACTGGGGAGTCCAACAAAGGCGTGGGAGGGCCTTCCTGGTTCCTGGCACAGACTGAAAGGCAGTGTGTTTGTAGAGTGTCCGGTCTAAAGGAATTGCTCCTCCGTTCTTCCTATGGCTGCCCCATGGTTACTATGGAGTGTGTGGTGAGGTCATAGGTGCAGTATAGTCTGAGTGTGCCACAGGTGCCGTATATTCTGAGTGTGCCACAGGTGCAGTATAGTCTGAGTGTGCCATAGGTGCCATATAGTCTGAGTGTGTCACAGGTGCCGTATAGTCTGAGTGTGTCACAGGTGCCGTATAGTCTGAGTGTGTCACAGGTGCCGTATAGTCTGAGTGTGTCACAGGTGCCGTATAGTCTGAGTGTGTCACAGGTGCAGTATAGTCTGAGTGTGCCACAGGTGCCATATAGTCTGAGTGTGTCACAGGTGCCGTATAGTCTGAGTGTGTCACAGGTGCCGTATAGTCTGAGTGTGTCACAGGTGCAGTATAGTCTGAGTGTGCCACAGGTGCCGTATAGTCTGAGTGTGTCACAGGTGCCGTATAGTCTGAGTGTGTCACAGGTGCAGTATAGTCTGGGTGTGTCACAGGTGCAGTATAGTCTGAGTGTGTCACAGGTGCAGTATAGTCTGAGTGTGTCACAGGTGCAGTATAGTCTGAGTGTGTCACAGGTGCAGTATAATTTGGGTGTGCCCTCCATCCTGTGTTGACTTCCTCCCACATCACAGTGAGGAGAGGACAGGGAGAGGACACAGTGCTCTAAGTACCTTGTTTGGGGGTGACTACCCAGTCTCCTGGGTCACATATGTGGTCTGTACTTCAGAGCAGCATGTCTAGTTCATGCCCACAAATGAGCAAGGCCCTCCTGTGTAAGGGCATGTCCTTATGTACGGATGTTCTCAGCTTGACTTCTGCCCTGACACCCTAACAGAGATAACTCCCCTTGAGACTACCTGCCCCCCACCAGTTACCTAGAATACAGACCCCGAAGAACCACACTCTTCCTCCTAGATCAGTTAGGCCCAAGGGGCTCACGGGTCCATGAAAGACCAAGTGGGTTGTGAGGTGCAAATGACTCTGGAGAAAAATCACAAAGCAGATTGTTCTAACGGTTCATCTGTATATAATAGAAGGGACAGAGTCGGCTCACTCCTGGGAACATCCTCCAGAGAAACAAAAAAAGGTCCTGCGCCCCAAGTGTAGGACATGAATGTTTGTAGCCTTTTCATTTGTAGGAGTCCCAACCCCCCTGGGTAGACACGCGGATGCATCCAGACGGTGGAGTTCTACTCGGACATGAAAAGGAAGCAATGATATGTACAAAGACTTGGCTGGATCTCAAAGGCCTTATTCCTGGTGGTGGTAGCGTTACATCACCTGGTGTCCACTGGAGACTGTGAAGAGTGAATGGGGTGGAGTTAGCCTGTTTATCAGGTCACAGCTTGATAACCTTATTTGGAAGCACCACAGAGAGAAAGATCTCACTGGAGGCCAGAGACTCTCCTTGAGAGACATTCCTGTTGACAAGCCACATAGAGCTACACTGAGGCAGCCAGAGCCCTGGAGCTGAAGGAGCCATGTGGAGACCCATGTCAACGCTGAGATGCTTCCACTGCCACTGGATCCACAAGACTTTCCACCCACTGGCCTGTGATCTTCCTGCATCCAGCATCATTGCATGGCTGCATGCATCTGAAGAGCAACTTATAGACCTATAGAACTTATAGGAACTTATAGACTTTTGTTTCTCTGGAGTCTATAAGGAACTTAGCCCTTATAAGGATCCGGACTGGGCCCGGATGTTTTCTCAATATACAATTGCTCTTTGAAATAAAGCTATTTCTTATTCACATATGAGTGTCTATGAATTTGTTTCTCTAGTCAACCCGGACTTACACACCGGTGAAAGAACTCCATCTCAAAGATGATAGAGTGTGCTTGCATTCATCCATCCTTCTGGAAAAGACAAGTCTGTCAAGAGCTATAAATCGATCCTGGTTGCCAGGAGCTAGGGGGGGCGGGGCGCTTCATGGGAGAGTTATTTGGGTGAAAGGACTGTCGGATATCTCGGTTGTGCTCTAACACACGTGTCAAAAGCTCTGGAGACTTGTGTGGTGCAGGCCGGCATGCTTACAGAAGGGTACTTCAGGACTCAGTTTACTGTTTGCTCACTAAAAAATAGAAATTGTTATCAGGGTGTATAGATTCTCTCTTTAGAGGAGCCAATACCAAGGGCTCAAACAGAAAGGAAATATTTTGAAAATGATGATGGCAACATTTGTACAAATATGCTCGATACAGTTGATGGATGAGAGCTGTAAGAGCCACCAATAAGATGATTTATTTTTTAAAAAGATTCACTGTGTAATTTGCTTATTTATTTATTATACATTTTATTATATATTTATTAGTGTAGTTATTATTTACAATAATTAATGAACGTTTATTATTATTTATTCATCAACAGGTAGTGGTGGCACAAAGGCACTTGTTTCCTTACCTAAAAGTTGGTGATTTGAACCCACCCAGTGGCCTGTGGAAGAAAGGCCTGGTGATCTAGTCTGTGGAAGATGAACAGCCAAGAAAACCACCCACGGAGCAGCCCTGCTCTGTAGCACACGTGGCCCCGTGAGTGAGAACCGACTAGGCGGCGACGGATGAGGTTGGATACGCGTCGGATACGTATTTGTGTACTTCGCTGTTATGGGAGCTGAGAATTGAATAGTGAGCCAAACGTGGGACTTCAACTTTACTCTGGGGAGACAAATCCCAAACAACCACAAAATGTATTCTAGAATACCAGCCGACCTCTGTGTGGATTGGCATACTGGGCTGAAAGATGCCCAAGGCAATGCCTACAAAAGAAAAAAATAGAAAATCTCTCTAATCCTCATCCGGGAAAGCCGTGAATCTGACCTCCTCTGAAAACGAGTCTTTGCAAATGTCATTAAGGCTCTTGGGAGGAGCAGTCACCTGGATGGGCCCTAATTCCAGCGCCAAGCAGAGAGGAAAGAAACCGTGAAGGAGAGGAGATGGCAAATATTGGACTAATGCATCCACAAGCCTGGGAATGCGGGCAGCCTGGAAGCTGGAGGGGCAGCAAGAGTGGAACCCCTCCTAAAGAAACTATGCAAGGTCAAGGTCCACCTACCCTTTCATTTCGGCCTTGGGGCCTTCTGTCTTAATGTGACCACCCTACCCTCCACCCCCAACAATGGGGTTGCTTTTTAAAGAGAACCCAAGTTTTCCTGGTAGCAATCTTCTGGGAAGCAGATTGCCACATTTCTCTCCACTACCGCATCTGGGTGTGGGCCAAGGACCGACTTTGATTAGCAGCCAAGCCCTACCAGCCTCTGTGCCGGCATAGCACCTTCCATTCCAAGCCATAGCAACCCCACCGTTGCCAAAACCAAAACAAAAGAAATCACTCACTGGGGTTGCTGCATTCTCTCCAAGGTGGTGAGGGTTGGGACGCCTGGTTACTGCAGCCACCTAGAAAGCAAGGGTCGTGATGGGGCCAGAGTGAGAGGATACGAAGCGGTAGGTGACGGTGGGGTCAGAGCTGACCAGGGCGCTGTCCATGACACCTGGTCAGCCACGATGTGCGACCTTGGTCTTCCTCTGAGTTATCAGGAGACCCACTGGAGGGCTCTGAGCACAGGAATGCTATAGGACTCACCCTGTTAAGGTTAGGGGTTAATAATATTTATGGCGGGTGGGGTCTTAAAAACAGGAGGAGTTTGAGAAAGGCTGTTGTTAGCTCCTGTTACACTCCTGTCAAGCCTCCCCCCTTTCTCTCAAAGTCAAGTCCGCAGTTGCAGAAGACGCCCGTGGTAGATGCCATTTAAAGCCGGGGTGGAATAAGTTCTTGTTCCTTCTTGGAAACGGAATGTGTAGACGCAACTGTGATGCTTTAACGAGACATATGGACACTCCTGTATCTACCCAGACTTGTACAGAGGGCAGAAGCTCTGCTCCTGTCCCCGAGTGTGACCTCTGTGGTGACCTCTAGGTATGGGACCAAATAAATGGAAACATTGCCCAGAGTCACCTTCATGATCACTGAGAGGTGTGTGTTCATTGTTGTGATTCCAGTGTCAATGAAGTCAACCCAAGACTCGGGGTGCCAGCTGCAAGCCTAGGGGTCCCCACAACACCCTGTATCCTGACTGGCTGCTCATCAGTACAGGATTCCCTTCCAGCCCCTCGGACTTACAGTTCTACGCTCACTTTTGACCTGCTTGCGACAAACTTGAGACTTCCTGTTACGTTCTTGTAGGGTCCCTGTGAGTCAGAATGGACTTGAGGACAGTCATTTGATTATACCCTCTTAAAGGTGCCTGTGTTAGACAGGGTTCTCTAGAGAGATAAAACCGGATTGCTGATAATTATTTATTTATTTATTTATAAAGATAGATATATAACACAAGAAATGAACACTTAAATTATAAACAGATAGAGAGATATATAATACAAGAAATGAACAGTTAAATTATATACAGATAAATAGATATATAATACAAGAAATGAACAGTTACATTATAAACCAGTACAAATGGCTCAGTGCGACTCACTCCCGTGTCCTTCAAGTCTTGAGGACCCTCAGGTAGTCCTCTGTAGAGAGAGAGAGCTAGGCTATCCCAGCACAGGCAGAAAACAGCAAGGCAGGTCACCAACTGTCAGTCCCCAGCTCCAGAGATGTAAATGCCAATCGTGTGGTCTTAAAGGGACCTCAACTTACAGCGACACAGTGCACAGCCTAGGCGTCCCACAGGTAGTGTGCCCTTTAAATTGAGGCACAGAACAAGCAAGGCAGCCGCACACTGGTCCGATGATTAAAGAGCGAGAGACAAGAAAGGCGAGGCTCACAGAGCCACTTATCTCTCCGCCCTTCAATTCATCCCACTTGTGCTTATCAGCCAGGCTGGCACAATAAACTATCTCAGGGCCCTAAGTGACAACCAGGATTAATGCTCAACTCCTGTGGGGTCTAGCCCCACCATTGAAGGGGCCCAAGGAGCGGCGTGTGCAATTAAAGAAGAAAAGGGGGTGCAGTGGACGCGACTCCATTCTTAGAAGACGTAAGAAGAGGGAGAAGAGTGCCGATTTTATTCAGCAAAGGGGTTTGGCAGCTCTTGAGCCACGCCAGCCTCTGGTGATTCACATACGTCGAACAAACAGGCCACGTCCGAATCTTGGTATTCCAAGCTTTTTGAGGGAGTTCCTTCGAAGGAAACACACAACATGGAAGAGCCCAGAGGAACAAACATTCCTTAGGATAACTAGCCAGGGAAGCAAATGTCCTTTGAGATAAGCATCCTTTAACTGCGTGCTTTAAGAGTGAGGAGTCAGGCATGGGTACGAGACAATTTTCATCATCTCTTCCGCATTTCAAGCATTCGGTGAAGGGGAGGGGTGGGCAGATATCCCTCCTGGGAAAGTGCGTACGGAGGCGCATTTCCCCACATTTCGGACTGCGGAGACATGCCTACAGTCAGGGATGGCGTGGCAAGCCCTGTGGCCATGAGACCTGGGAGCAGGCCACGGACACATCCTTCCAAGGCCTCGGTTCCCCACAAACTGCAAACTGAAAAGTGGGTGATCCACCAGCTACTCTGTGGGAGAAAATTATACCAGCCATAGCCATGGAAACCCCACGGGGCAGTTCTATTCTGTCCTTAGAGGGTCGCCGGGAGTTAGAATCTATTCAACAGCAATGGGTATCGGGTTTGATGATTTTGGCGGGTAGGGGGGAGGTTAATGATTTTTTTAAAGTGACTTACAGACTATAGGAAAATGCTGTTCCTATCGTTAAGGTTTTTTTTTAATTTAATTAATTTTTAATTGGGGCTCATACAACTCTTATCACAATCCATACATACAGTAATTGAGTAAAGCACCCTTATACATTCGTCGCCCTCATCATTCTCAAAATTCACCTTCCATTTGGGTTCCTGGAATCTGCTCGTTTTCCTTTTTATCCCTCCCCCCCCTTCCCGTCCCCCCTCCCCCTTTATCATTAGGTTTTATTACAGGAAAGGGATGCGTACAGAGTCCCAGAGAGTGAGGTCTAGGTGGCTGAGGTAGGTAGTTTATTGTGCCAATCTGGACGATAAACACATGTGAGGTTCACTGAAAGGCGGAGGGACAAATGGCTCAGTGAGTCTGGCCTTTCTAGTTCTCGGGTCTCTGGCTTTGTGATGGTCGCACCAGGGTGGTGTGGTGTCCCAGGGAGGACTTCTCGGCCCTGCTGCAGAGGGGGCCAGGTCATGTGAACTGAAGGGTTACGGTGATGGATACCTTATCTGATTGGAAACTAAGTGTCACCTGGTGTCCCTTTATTTGTCCCACCTGGTTCCATCACCTGTCCCTTCGGAACTGTGCACAGCTCTTGCTGGGAATACTGTTTTTGCTCTTGAACCATCTCAGCGTGTGACAAAAAAAACACTCCCAAGTGTTACAATCGTTCCAATAATGCCACAGGTTTCACCGTGTGGGATCACCATGTTGTCACTGCCAAACCACGGAGACTCTTGGTCCAGCCAAGTCGACACAATCCCACGGGTCTGGAATGTCCTCAGTTCGCTGGGACATTCTGTTCACATCCCACCCGCCCAGCTGTCCCACCGTTCAGAAATGGTTCCTGCGCAGGCAGCTGGTTTACCCCCTCACTTGGTGCGTTTCTTCTTGACTCCGGGATTGGAGTTTTATGGTCCATGATCTGAAAGCAGTGGCTTCGTCTACTGTGTTCAGTTTGATGCCTTCGGGTGGCGGCAAACTAGCCTACTTCCAGCTACTTCCTGGTAGCTAGGAGCAGAAGCATCTCCACCTTCACTGTTGAAGGATCTTTTGGCAAGGGCCAGTGATTCGGTGTTGTGTCAACTTGGCTGGGCCAGGATTCTCCGTGGAACTCCTAGCAATCCCCCGTGACTTGGCCTAGCACAATGTAAACACCTCTAGGATGGGCTCTGCTACGAGCAACCTGTCACTTGTAAGGAGCTTCAGGTGCTATGCAACATGCTCACTCGGATCACAGTATTGGTGTTTTGAACTGCTGACTTTGTGGTTCGCAAGCCGACACGTCGCCATTCCTTCCCCAGAGCTCCTGGAAAAGGTATGTTTCATGTTTACTTTGTCTTTTGAAAGGACCAAACACTATCGATGTGGGGCATGCTCTACCTTGTGTGGCTCTTTCAGACTCAGTCAGACATAGTGTTAATGACATGTCATTCCATGCCCTACCTCTCTTTTCTCTTTGTTGCATATACCAGATAACATTGTATTGTCCTCACTAGTATAACTTTGTGATGATTTCTCCCTGGACAACATACATATTATTGATAGATAGATAGATAGATAGATAGATAGATAGATAGATAGATAGATAGATAGATAGATAGATAGATAGATGATAGATAGATGGATGGATCTTAGATATACTTAGATGGATCTAAGTATTAGAACTTAAATTCTGAGAGTACCCTCAATGAAAGGTGGCCGAGAACCACCATATATTTACTCCTTTAATGCCATCCTTGCTTTCCTGTGACAGGTAGGCATCTGATAGGCATGGTCCTGACCATTACCTAATTCCTGGAATGGTGTTTTTGGCGGATGCCTTCAGTGCACTTTGAACTTCTTCCTTCAGCCCCATTGGTTCTTGCTCATATGCTACATGGAACACCAATGAAATGTTTCAACAAACTGATGAATCCCTGGAAGCACTCACTCATCTTGGCCAACTGACTGGGAGATCCATATTTGTAGCCCTTCCAAAGAAGACTGGCCCAAGGCTCAAACTGTAGAACAGCGTCATTGATCTCACATGCAAGTAAAATGTTACTGAAGAACATCGACTGGTCCTTGGTGGGCGGGGAGGACCCGCGCTGCTGGGAGATGGCACAGTGACTTCTCCTGAGGAGGTTTCCAGCGCCATCATCCCCAGGAAGCCCCCTCAGGGTCAGTGGGCACCCTTCACCTCCGGGGCCCTCCAGATCCCACAGGGCCCTCCTGGTGGCCCGGCAGCAGCAGCACGCAGCCCTGCCCGGACGATCCGCGCCTCCAGAGCCTGTGCCACCTCCTTTAATGTCCAGGATGGGCCTGATTTCCAAGACTGAGTCAGCAACAGTGAAACCCCCATGGTGGCGGATTTCCATGCACAGTGGTGCGGCCCCTGCGAGATCCTGGGCCCGAGGCTAGAGAAGGCAATGGCCAAGCAGCACGGGAAGGTCCTGATGGCCAAGGTGGACATCGATGACTTCAAAGACCTCGCCAGTGAATATGAGGTGTCTGCTGTGCCCACCGTACTGGCCATCAAGAATGGTGATGTGGTGGACAAGTTCTTGGGCATCAAGGACCAGGACCACTTGGAAGCCTTCCTGAAGAAACTGATTGGCTGACAAGCAGGAAGGTGTGTCTGACTGCCCCAAGGGCGGGCCCCCTATTGCCAGCTCCCCCTGGCTGGCCCCTGGCATGCGAGTCCAGCGAGCTTCCCAGCCGGAGGTATCCACTGGCGAAGTGCTGTTCCCGCTGTGGACCTTGGCCAGCTATCTTCCTGGACACAACACTCCAGGGCTAACCAGTCCTCCCAGGAGGCAGCAGGCCAGCCTGGGACCCTCAGGCTAGAGCCCCAGGTCCATGTCTCCTTAGTCTTTTCTGATCAGAACCCAGCCCTCCTCTGCCCTTGTCTCTCCTGCTGCTATTTTGTGATGAAAACCAAACAAAATGGGACAATGAGAGGAATAGGTCATTCTCCCGTCTTCTGTAGGTCTGTCTTAAAGAACCTTATGGTCCCCTTCTGTGAAGACAGGCTCTGGCTCCCACTCTGACTCCACCCAGTCAGCACACACCCCCTCCCAGGCCCAGGGATAGAGAACAAGCCCTGGCCGGGCGGGAACCTCAGTCTGGAGTCTGCAAAGTCTCAGCACCCCCTTCCCTCCGCTTGTCTGAGCAGGTGGCTCGACTGTGAACCAATCAGACCAATAAAAGGAGGGCTTGCACTGCCAAAAAGAAGAAGAAGAAGAAGAACATCTACCAAGGGGTGCAGCAGTACGTTGACAGGAAGCTGCCAGAGGTTGAGGCCAGATTCAGAAGAGGACTTGGAACAAGAGATCTGATGGCTGGTACCAAATGGGCCTTGGCTGAAAGCAGAGAATTCCAGAAAGATGTTGACTTGTGTTTTATTGACTATGCCAAGGCATTTGACTGTGTGGACCATAAGAAATTGTGGATGACCTTGAGAAGAGCGGGGAATTCCAGAATGTTCCATCGTGCTAGTGTGGAACTTGTCCATGGACCAAGAGGCAGCTGTGCAAACAGAGCAAGGGATGGCTGCATGGCTTAAACTCAGGAAAGGTGTGCATCTGGGTTGTATCCTCTCGCCATGCTTATCCAGTGTGTAGCTGAGCACATCATCAGAGAAGCTGGCGTATATGAAGAAGAATGTGGTGTCGGGATTGAAGGAAGGCTGGTTAACAACCTGCGATTTGCAGATAACACAACCTTGCTTGCTGAAAGTGAGGAGGACTTGAAGCCCTTGCTGGTGAAGGTCAAGGATGGCAGCCTTCAGTGTGGATGACAACTCAGTGTACAGAAGACCCAAAACCTCACCATGGACCAGTAGGTAACATCCTGATAAATGGAGAAACGGTTGATGTTATCAAGGATGGTGTCTTGCTTGAATCCACAATCAATGCTCATGGAAGCAGCAGTCAAAAGATCAAAGGACATATTGCATCAGGTAAACCTGCTGCACAAGGGCCTCTTTAGAGTACTGAAGAGCGAGGATGTTACTTTGAGAACCAAAGAGCACCTGACCCATACAGTGGTCTTTTCAATTACCTCATATGCACGCGAACGTTGGATATGGAATGAAGAATCCTGACGAAGACTCGGGGGATCTGACTTGTGGTGCTAGAGAAGAATTATTGAAAGTACCATGGACTGCTAAAAGGACAAACCCATCTGTCTTGGAAGGTGGTGTAGCCAGAGTGCTCATTAGAGACAAGGACTGCACAGCTTCCTTTTACAGACTTTGGAAATAGTGTCAGGGGAGACCAGTCCCTGGAGAAGGACATCATGTTTGGTAAAGCTGAGGGGCGTTGAAAAAGAGGAAAGCCCGCCAAGAGTTGGATTGACTCTGTAGCTACAATGATGGGCTCGATCGCCATTAGAGCGTTTGTGAGGATGGTCCAGGACCGAGCGGTGCATCCTTCGGCTTTGTGTAGGGTCACTGAGGGTCGGAACTTACTCAATGACACCTGATAACAACATTAACCAAGGATGTAGGTACCCTAAAAATGTGTGTGTATGTGTTTAACCACTGCCATCTAGCTGATTCTGTCTCAGCAGCAAAATCCTCCTGCTACGCAGTCAATTCCATCTCCTACTGATCCTATAGGACAGACGATAAAATGCTTATGTGAGTTTCTGAGACCTTAACTCTTTATAGGAGTAGAAAGCCTCTTCTTTCTCCTAAGGAGCTCCTGGTGGTTTCAAAGCGCCGACCTTGGGGTTAGCAGCCGAGGGTATTGTCCTCTGCGCCACCAGCGCTCCTCCAACTGTAGGGCTGCCCGAAGGTTTTCTGAGAAAACCGACTGTCACACTGTGTGCCTGCAGAGTGGCTGGCGGGTTGGAAGGCCTGACCTTTTGGTTAGTAGCCAAGTGCCTTCACCACTGTGCCCCTGGGGCCCCTATGGGTATAGGTTTTCTCAGATGGAGTCTTTATGGGAGCAGACAGACCCATCTTTCTCCCTCAGCACAGCTCGTGGGCTTGAACTGCCAACTTTGCGGTTAGCAGTAATCATTTTATTGGGGGCTCATACAACTCATCACAATGCATCCATCCATCCATTGTGTCAAGCACATTTGTACATTCGTTGCCATCATCATTCTCAAAACATTTGCTTTCTACTTGAGCCCTTGGTATCAGCTCCTCATTTCCCTCCCCGCCCTCCCTACCCACCCCTCCCTCATGGACCCTTGATCATTTATAAATTATTATTATTTTATCATATCTTTTACTGCCCGATGTTTCCCTTCACCCACTTTTCTGTTGTCCACCCTCCAGGGAGGGGGTTATAGGTAAATCCTTGTAATTGGTTCCCCCTTTCTACCCCACCTTCCCTCCACCCTCCCAGTATCTCCACTCTCACCACTGGTCCTGAGGAGTTCATCTGTCCTGGATTCCCTGTGTTTCCAGTTCCTGTCTGTACCAGTGTACATCCTCTGGTCTAGTCAGGTTTGTAAGGTAGAATTGGGATCATAATAGTGGGGTGGGGAGGAAGCATTTAAGAACTAGAGGAAAGTTGTGTGTTTCATCGACGCTACAGTGCACCCTGATTGACTCATCCCCTCCTCGAAACCTTTCCGTAAGGGGATGTCCAGTTGCCTACAGATGGGCCCTGGGCCCCCAACTCGAACTCCCCCTCATTCACAATGATATGATTTTTTTTGTTCTTTGATGTCTGATACCTCATCCCTTTGACACCTCATGATCACACAGGCAGGTTTGCTTCTTCCACGTGGGCTTTGTTGCTTCTGGGCTAGATGGCCGCTTGTTTACCTTCAAACCTTTAAGACCCCAGGTGCTGTATCTTTTGATAGGTGGGCACCATCAGCCTTCTTCACCACACTCACTTATGCACACATTTTTCTTCAGTGTTTGTATGGGGAAGGTGAGCACAAAATGATGATTTTTTGTTCTTTGATGCCTAATAACTGATCCCTTCAACACCTCATAATCACACAGGCAGGTTTGCCTCTTCCATGTGGGCTTTGTTGCTTCTGAGCTAGGTGGCCGCTTGTTTACCTTCAAGCCTTTAAGACCCCAGATGCTATATCTTTTGATAGTCAGGCACCATCAGCTTTCTTCACCGCACTTGCTTATGCCCCCATTTGTCATCAGCAATCATGTCGGGAAGGTGAGCATCATGGAATGCCAGTTTAATAGAACAAAGTGTTCTTGCATTGAGGAAGTACTTGAGTAGAGGGCCAATGTCCATCTGAAACCTTAATACTAAACCTATAAATATATGCACACAGATCTATCTCCCCATCATCATATATGAATGTATTTGCATATGTACATGCCTCTATAAATGTCCCTTGCCTCCTAGTTCTTTCCTCTATTTCCTTTTACTTTCCTCTTGTCCCACTACCATGTTCAGCCTTCATTTGGGTTTCAGTAATTCCTCTCGGTTACATTGCCCTTGATCACGTCCTACCAGGCTTCCTACACCCTCCTCGCCACTGGTTTTGAATCACTCGTTGTTCCCTTGTCCCAGGGCTGGTTAACACCACTTCCTTTCCCCCACCTCCTGCTCTCCCGTGTCCCCCCCAGAACCATCGGTCCCTTTGTTTTCTTCTCCATATTGTTTATCCAGCCTGTCTTATCTAGATAGACCTGCAGAGATAATAATATCCACACAAAAACAGGACAACGCCAAAGCAACACAGAAAAACACAACAACCACAGGCACACCCACCAAAAAAAGCCAGTGACATACAAGATCAAAAAGATAAACCTGTAAATAGTTCAAGGTCTGTTTGTTGACTTTTAGGAGTGTTTTCCAGTCGGGTCTGATGGGGTGTCACGCCCTGGCCCCAACGTCTATTTTTGGTATTCCCTCGTGACTTTGCTGCTCTGCTCCCCTTGCTGTTCTGTAGCACGCCCTTAGTGTTTTGTCTCCGTGTTGTGGGTGGAGTCGGCTCGGGCACAATTCCCACACTGTGTCTCCAGTGTTGTCCCCTGTAGGGCTATGGGTCAATGAGGGAATGTCATGTCTCGTAGTAGGGCCAGCCATATGGTCCTCTCTGTTCATTGGCTGCTCTGAGCAGGGCTATTGTCCTCAGGGCTTGGTGGGCCAGGGTGTGCTCCACTCCCTTCCTTGCCCTTCACTTGCTTCCGCTTCCATCTGGGTATGATAGGTCAGTTCCTTCCCCCACCCCAACCCTGCCCGCCCCCCCCCCACCAGAAGATCTATTGTCATTCTCAGTCAAATGCCTCCTTTCTAACAACCTTATTACTGCTACCCACTCTCCCTGCAACACTCCAATCTTACCAG